>NW_024429213.1:10769750-11969750 GCF_017639785.1 Mesocricetus auratus
CAACACTAAAAGCTGCATCAAAATCGGAACAGAGACGCTCTGATGAGAGAATCACAGTAGATTTAAACCACTTACTGTGGGAATAACATTAACCTGTGTGCATATTATGGTTGCAGATCAAAAAGAAAATGTTTTAAACCCCAAGAAAACCAAATAATACAAGCAACAGAATTGGATAGCAGCAAGGCTGCTCGACTTTTAATATAGTCAGTGATGTCTAAACCGAGTTGAACCCGGTTAAAAAGCACGGGTATAAAGATCTCCATATTTTTATGACTTTTTCTCAGCTTAGAGGGACTTTTAAGGACTGATGTTTTCTATAGTGAAGAATCTCTTTTCTTTAAATAATTGATCTATTTTATTTATTTATTTTATTTCATGTGCATCGGTGTTTTGTCTCATGTGTGTATGTGTGAGAGTGTCAGGTCCCATGGAACTGGAGGTACAGACGGTTGTGGTTGCTGAGAATTGAACCTGGGTCCTCTGGAAGAGGAGTCAGTGCTTTTAACTACTCAGTTATATCTCCATCCCCTGAATCTCTTTTCTTGAGTACATGATTTCTTTCAGTACCACTTCAGTTACTACCAAAAAAATTAATTAATTTTAACATTTTGTTTAAAGCAATAGTTATGAGCCAGATTTGGTGATGTATCCCTTTAACTCTAGAACTCAAGAGACAGAGACAGGTTGATCTCTGTGAGTTCAAGGCCAGCCTTATGCTCAGAGAGCTGCAGGCCACTCAGTTGCATGGTGAGACATTGTCTCACAACAACAAATGAACAACAACAAATAATGTACTGTTTCTTCAGCAGGGTGCTAGATGCTTGTCAAATGGGTGCATTCAATTTGTGGAAATGTGTCACGCTGACACGTTTGATCGTCAATTTTTTGCATATGTGTTATGTTTGATTAATATTTTTGAAACTGCATCCACGCATAATTCTGGGAGGAGAGCAGGGCAAAAGCTAGAGTCAACTCAATCTAGAAATCTGATTTGGAATTACACACTCTCAGTACCTGAAGGGTAAAACTGAACTGAACTAAAATGAGAGTAGAAAATAGTAAGCTCTCTGAAATTTGGAAGCTTAGGATGAGCCATCCTTTTTTTTTTTATTGGGATAGGGTTTAAGACAGGGTTTCTCTGTTCCGGAACTAGCTTTGTGGACCAGGCTGGCCTCGAGCTCACAGAGATCTGCTTGCCTCTGCTTCCCAAGTGCTGAGATTAAAGGTGTGTGCCACTGTGCCTGGCAAAACCATGTTTCTTACCTTCTGATCCTGTCAACTACAGTATAAGGAAAGTCCAGCTAAGGATGTAATTCCGTGGATGTGGTGGTTTGAAAGAAAATGGCCCCCAAAGGGAGTGGCCCTACTAGGAGGTGTGGCCTTGTTAGAGTAGGCGTGGCCTTGTGGGAGGAAGTGTGCCACTGTGGAGGTGGACTTTGAGGTCTCTTATATGCTCAAGCCATGCCCAGTGACACAGACCATTCCCTGTTGTCTGAAAGTCAAGATGTAGGAGTCTCAGCTCCTTCTCTAGCACCATGTCTGCCTGCATGCTGCCATGTCCCACCATGATGAAAATGGACTAGACCTCTGAAAATGAAAGCAATCCAACACAATTAAATGTTTTCCTTTATAAGAGTTACTGTGGTCATGGTGTCCTTTGATAGCAATAGAAACCTTAACTAAGACAGTAGTAGAGCACTTAATTCATATGTATGAGACTCTAGGTTCAATCCTTACAACCATAGAGAAATAAATTCTGATTTTTATCTGCTTTGGGACCTTAGTGTTAGAGCGACAACATTCTTGGAGGCTATCCTATTAAAGGAATGTGTTTCTACAACCCCCTAAATGCTATTTCTAAGTATTCATTTGTACAGCACATTTATGTGTGGATATTCACTTTTGGCATTGTGATTGGTTGCTTATGATTGAAAATATCTAGAAATAATCTGATATTGGTTATCCTTTCTGTGAAGTCTCACTTTAGTGGAATTATGACTCTCTCTATGAGTTTACCTATACTCTAAATCTGATCAGAGGCCTAAGTTATCTATATAAGCGTGTGTAGCTAGGTTGCAATGCACAGATTATCTTAGCCAATTTAGCTCACAAAGATTGAAATTTGTGTTACCATTAGTTTTGGGCATCCAAAATCCATCTGGAGCACATGATCAATTTCTTTGTCCCCTAAATGATTCCACAATTAGTAGAAATTTGGAAATAAATTTATGAGTATGCCATTAATGGATACCTTGATTTTGCTCTAATTACTGTTTGTTCCTGGAAAAATATTAAACAAGGAAACACATTTTCCATTTTAAAACACCAAGTGCCTTGTGTAATTTCATTTGGTGCAAAGTGAGTGATTATCTTGGCCAAAATTATAGAAACGTTCATGTGTGGCATAATTTGTTCAGCAGCATTTGTTGTAAATATTTATCTAGGACTACAACATGGTGTCCATAGAAATGACCCCTCGGTTTCTATTGGACGACTCAACTAAGTTTCCAACTCTGACTTAAACTAGTTGCAAATCTAAGTGGGATTGCTGAAGTGATTTATGTAGTAATTGGATCTTGGGTTTTAGAAAGAGCAACAATGTTGATTTGCTTAGCAAAAAAATCTGTTAAGACAGAGAGAAAAAAAACAGAATACCATAGCCAGATATTAAAGCACGTCCCTTTCATTTTACCAGAAAGAGATTATCTGAATTACAGCACTTAGAATGCAGAATCCAGAATATTGCAAATGGAAGATTCCTGGGTCTCTCTGATATGTTAAATTAAGGAATTTTAAGCCAAGGTTTAGTGTTTGTTCATTCAATTCTCAGTTGTTGTGGGCTTTTTTTTCCCATTTAATTTCAGGCAACACATTCTGCTTCATTATGTCCAAGTTGAAGCAAATTTGTTGCCATTCTAGCAGCCAGTTAAGCTGCTTTTATAATGTTGTTCTTGACCTACTGCTGGGACCATAACTTTCATACATTCAACCAATTGGTTCAAGTGTTTCACATTTCTTTGTACCATTTGTGTAATGCCTCCTTGGCTAGAAAATACAGTGTTTGAATTATTCCTGCTTAATGCCATGTTTAGTCAGAATCTTTGTTTTGTTGTTGTTTAACTATAAGGCATTATTTGACTCCCTTCTAAAACACAGCTTGAGTTGTATCTTCCAGTCAGTAACAGGTCAACTCTCCCCTCCCCCTCTCCTATCCCTTATTGCTCCCTTCCTATCTTTTCTTCTCTCCTTCCTTCATTTTTCTTCTCCTGTCCTCTATTTTTTTTTCTTCTCTGGGCCTGAACTTAAAATGTAGTATGCCCAATGGGAATCTAATGCACTTTGACTCCCTAATTATTTGGAATGCTACCCAATATACCTAAAAACCAAGGTGTACCTGGAAATCGTGTTCACCCACATGATGGTATATATAAGGTGATTTAATAAATTAAAAAAGACTCACTACACAATGCAAACTGAGGGGGACCAGTTATTTGTTCTTATAAATACCACTGCTGCATTTATTTTACTTATCAATTCATCAGTTTCATACCCATTTTGATAAAAATTTTTAGTGTGACACCCACAATAAAAGACCATAGGAACATCTGAGTAATTTTTACATCAATTTTGTATGACAAAATTATTTATCAAAATTGAATTTTTATAACTTGAAACTTAGGGGAGATCCTCAATTGTATTCTTATTTTTTTTCTTGTCACTTTGATAAACTACTTGACTTAAACAACTAATGGTGGAAATCTTTGTTTTGGACCATGCTTTAGGATGACACAATCTATCATGAATAGGAAGTCATGCCTGCAGATGACTCCATAGTATTAAGAGTCTATAGCTGGAACCCTTCACCTCTTCATGTCTTAGTGAAACAGGAAGCCGAAAGAGGACCAGAAATGGGACTGGACACAAGCTTCAAGGCCCTAGCGACCTCCCTCTAGCTAGGCTCTGCTTTCCAGAGGTTCAGCCTCCCCAAACAGCACTACTAGCTGGGAGCCAAGTGGAGTTCAAATCAGTCATTGGGAGACACCTCCTATTCAAACTATAACTATGATAAACAATTTTCTTCTTCCTTCCTTCCTTCCTTCTTTTCTTTCTTCCTGTCTTTCTTTCCTTCTGTCTTACTTCCTTCCTTTTTATCTTTCTGTCTTACATTCTTCCTTTTTCTCTTTCTTTCTTTCTTACTTTCCTTTCTATTTCATTCCTTTCTTCCTTTCTGTCTTTCTTTCTCTCATTAAGTCTCTCACTGTGCTTTCCAGGGCAACCCATCCTTTTTATTATTATTATTATTATTATTATTATTATTATTATATTTTTTTTTATTATTTGAAACAATTTTTAAATTTAAAAATATTTTGATCATATTCTTCCCCTCCTTCAAGTCCTCTCCCCTCCCTATTCACCCAAATTTAAGTTCTTTCTCAAAAGACAAATAAAAACCAAATAGAACAACAAAATTTCTCTAAACCAAGAAAATAAAATAAAACACACACCCCGAACAAACACCATACTGTATCCAAATTAAAGAGCACTCGCACTCTGTGCATGCACATGAGTGCACGCATGCGCGCATACACACACACACACACACACACAAAGACACATACACACACACACACACACACAAAGACACACACACACACATACACACTGTAGAATCCGTAATATGTTGGTCAAGTACTCCTGAACATGAGGCCTGCCCTGGAGTGGTTGATTTAGCCAGTATCACTCCATTGGAGAAAGCTGCCAGTATTCTTAATTCATAAATCCCTAACTATACATAATGTGAGTATTTATAGCACTCACAGTTTAAATCTCTCAAACTATGTAGGCTGAGGAAAGCTCGTATTTGAAGAACAAGTAATTTTAGAACTCATAAAAGGAAAGAGTGAAAGTAAATTATGCAGACATGGGGATGGGCAGGCCAGGCACAGGAAGTGGCCAGTACAAGGACTCTAAAGCAAAAGCAAGTTTGGAAGAGCAGAGACCAGCGTGGTTGAAACAGAGACAGTGAAGGGTAGTGATTAGAAGATGAGGTCAGATAGACCACTGGATAACATCCCATTGGAATTTGTATGGTATCTAAAGACTGGCATTTCACTGGGGAATGAAATTTCATTGGAATGTATAGAGCAAAGGCACACCAAGAACGGATTTAAATTTTAGATGAAGTCCTGTGTTATTCTCTGCGCTTAGAACTTTAGAAGAGTGAAGGGAAAGGCTAGGTGAGCAGCCAGGAAGCCATTGCAGGGCAGGTGGTGGTCAGCAGTTTTGTTCTAGGTGGAGACAATGCAGTTGCTGACAGTTTATTTAGATACAAGAATGCATACAGTCAAGTTTTTGAAAGGAAATAGATAACACAGACGTGTTTAAATAAGAAAACCAAGAATTTCCTTTGGATCATGTTTAGATGTTTCTGTTACACATCAAAAAGGGACACTGTGAATCATAAGAAAACAGTAAAAATTGTAGTAAAATTATGGCAGTAAAATAATTGTTTTAAGTGTTGTGCCAAATTCTAGTTCTTTTGTTGTTGTTGTTGTTTTTTCGAGACAGGGTTTCTCTGTATTACTTTGGAGGCTGTCCTGGAACTCGCTCTGGAGGACCGGCTGGTCTCTGACTCACAGAGATCTTCCTGCCTCTGCTTCCCAAGTGCTGGGATTAAAGGTGTGTGTCACCCCCGCCCAGCCAAATTCTAGTTCTTAAAAGATACAATTGACTAAAAGGGTTTTGAGTATAAAAAGAATACTGTACCATCAACAATAAATTTCCTTGGTCACCTCCCCAGCTACCTAACCCCAGCTACTCAATTTCTCTCCTTTCCTTCACAGTCTACCTCCTCCTCTGGATGTTTTCCTTCCACTTCCCATTCATTCTTCAGTTCTCTGCATCAGGCTTAATGCCATTGCACCACTAAATTTCCTCTTCCTAATGTTACTGGCCACTTTCAATTCTCATAATGCTGGGTGCTGTCAGTATTTGACATTGTGTACCCACAAATGGACTCTTTCCTTACGTTGTTTTTCCCATTTTTCAATTTCTCATTTTTGAATGATGAAAAAATATGTGTCTTGCTGGACATCATGGTGGACACCTGAAATCCAACCACTTGTGAAGCAGAAGTCCAAGGACCACAAGTTCAAAGTCAGTTTTGGATTACATTAAAAAATAATTACATGACAGAGCACACCTTGAATTGTAATACATTAAACTTCTCTGTTAGAAGTTTTTGTCATTTGGAAGAATTCTTAGTGATACACTAACCTCAGTTACTAGTCCATTTGGGTTTGTAAAACTTTTCCTTCTAAAAAGAATTTCCTTTTCATCCACAAAGCTAGGTCAATTATTTACTTTTACTTCTTTCAAGTTCTCTGTATGTTGATAATTCTAATCTAATATGTAGATTTTTCTTGTTAATCTTTTTTCTTGTTGTTTACACTGCCTTTGTTTTGTCCTTTTTCTAAGGAACTGATATTTAATATATCTATGAATTCTTTAATTGTTCTATTTACTATAATTTTATTTATCTAATGAATTGATTCTTCCTTTCTATTTTCTTTGCTGATTTTTAGCTTCTTGAGTGAGTTATCTAATCATTTTTTTTCCAATCTTTCACAATTAGTTAGGAAGGATTTTTAAAAAGATAACATTTTCTCTTGATGTAACTGTTCTAATAATTCTTCATTAAATATATTCTATTCGTGGCTTTATATAGCCCTTGACCTAACAATTACTTTGGTGTTTTAGAAGTCCTATATTATATTCTTCTGTTGACCATGGTTTTGTTTTCCAAACATTCAGTCAACTGCTTCTAGTCAGCCGTAGATGGAAAATATCAAGTGAAAAAATTTGCCACAATAATAATTTATGCCATTCTGAACAACTTTATGAAATCTTATGACTTCCTGGCCATTCCTCCTGGTCGGTGACTCATCCCTTTGTACAGTGCATCCATACTGTGAAGAATCTCTCTTTTACTCATTAGTTAGTCATCTTGGTCATCTGATGGACTGCTACCATATTTCAGTTTCTGTATTTTCCTAGTAATGAGCCAGTCTGCAAGGTCGGGACTAGCCATGCTTACTGGCAACAATATAGTTAGAGTATGTTGTTCTAGTTTATTATGATTTATTGTAGTTAGACTTATTGCACTAATTTGTAAATTAAACTTTACCACAGCTGTGCATGCATAGAAAAAATATAATGTATAGAGAATTCAGAACTATATTAGGTTTTAGGCATCTATAGAGCCTTACAACATTTCTCACAGAAGAAAGGAGGAGGCTGTAATAAAAGTGGGCTCAATTTCTGTTTGTTAGTTACAGGTTTTTATTATATTGCGGGAGAAAATAAATACTATATGACTTCTCCTTTGGTGTGTTTATTAACATTTTCTTTGCTTATGCTTTATCCCTCAGTAGTAATATATATTTTCACTTTACTAAAGCTAAGCCATATTGTAATGTTTTTGGAAGAGGCCGTATCATCCGCAATTATTGACATCTTACAATTAACATTGGCAGCACTTTCCTATTGCAACAAAAGACTATTTAGATCATACAAGCTGATGGCAGTTTGAAGTGATAATTTTGTTATATTTAAATTACTGTAAACTTGTAATATACCTTACTCTTTCTATTAAAGGAATGGTAACAAGTGTTAGCTTTGCTGTGCATCCACTATTGGATCATTATTAATATTATACCTCTGATTGTGACAATGTATTGGAATTGAAGACACATTTTAAAATAACTCAGTTCATATCTGTAGAGATTCACATTTTATCAATGAACATTCTCTTTGCCATCTTAATGTGCTTTTCTGTTGGTTTTGTTTTCTTTTAACCCACAATTAGCAGATTTTAACCTTAGTGACTTTTTTCACTTTGTTTCCATTCTTATGCAATATTTTTGATGGTTATTTAATTTATATATACACATCTCAAATTTTTTGACAATAGGATTTTTTCAGACCCCATGTTACCTCAGTTTTATCTCTTGGTCAGCTGGATCTTTTAATCAGACGAGTTTTTGCAAAAAGAGCTATTGGATGTAGTATATTCCTAGTATAAATACAGAAACATATATATTATATGATGTATGTACCATGCATATTTTGAGACAGGGTCTCACTATGTAGTCCTGGCTGTCTTGGAACTCACTCGGTAGAGCAGGCTGGCCTCCAGCTCACAAAGATCTGCCTGCTTCTGCCTCGTAAGTGCCAGGATTAAAGCACCAACATCGCCCAGCTGTTATTGTACATTTTAAAACAAACACCATTTCAAAAACACCCAGACAACATCTAGACTGGTGATGTATGACTTTATCGGGTCACATTTTCCTTCAGAAGTCTGAAAATGTGAGTATCCACACTGGATAAATGCTGCTGTGGAGAAGTCTGAAGCCTCCCTGATTTGTTCCAGCTTTGTTTTGTGGATGTCTATAAGGTTGAATGTAGTCACGGAAGTTGAGTAACTTCAGCAGTAGATTATTATTTACCAGGCTTACTCAGATTTGTCCTTGAACTGACACGTTTGAAACCTATAAATTCATTTCTTCCTTTACTCCAAAACAGTTTCCTTTAATTGTAGCACTGAAGATTTTTGTAATTTAGGCATTTTATTCTTTTCCCCTGTAGTGCACTAATATTCCTGTCTCTCTTCTTCCCTCCATTTCCTATTATGCTTTTATCTTTTCCAATTAATATTGCATGTTTACCACATCGTTTTCATATTTCTTGTTTCTAATGTAGAAATATCTATTCTATTTTTCTTTTTCAAGTCAGCCGTGTTCTCGTTTTTTATATTTATTTATTTATTATTTGTATGTATGAATGTTCTGTCTGCATGGGTGCCCTAGTGCCTGAGGAGGTCTGAATAAGGCAACAGATTCTCCTGGAATTGGCACTATGGCTTGTTTTGAGCCATCATATGGGTGCTGGGAATCGAACCTGGGCCCCCTGCAGGAATAGTAAGTTCTCTTAACTGCTGAGTCCTCTCTCTATATCACAAGAAGAAACAACATCTTTTTTCATCTTGAAACATAGTCTCATATGACCCTGGCTGGCCTGGAACTCACTAGTTCAGGCTGTCTTAGACTTTGTTTTTTAAAGTTTTTTTAATCATGGGACAGATGCTAACATTTGCTAAAACTGATCTATGGGCATTACGGTGGTATTATTATCTTTTGTATTTTTTCTAGATGCTCTGTGTTTTGTTTTTTCAAGACAGGGTTTCTCGTGTAGCCCTGACTGTCCTGGACCTCACTCTGTAGACCAAGCCAGCCTCAAATTCACAGAAATCTGCCTACCTCCGTTTCCCAAGTGCTGGGATTAAAGGTGCAAATCATCACTGCCTGTGTTTTAATGCAGACTTCATTTTTTTTCAAGCAATGTTTAAGTCTCAGAAATCTGGGTAGAAAGTACCTTCCATACATCACTGTATCCATACTCTGTACACTTTCTCTTGCTGAAAGCATCCTGGGCTCTTGTACATTTGTTACAATTATTGAACCTGCACTGACAATCACCGTCACCTACAATTCATTGTCAGCATTCCAAGAGTGGTTTTTATTTCTCTATTTCTTTCATTATTAGCCGTATTTTCTGAGTTAAGCAGGCACACCCTGAATCTCTCAGCATCTTATCTCCATTGTCTTTCTTGAACCCTTTTCCTATTCCTCTTTGCGATCTTCCCATGTAACCTATTTATGTTGTGTATCTCTCTTTAATTGAGGCCAGCTAGATTTTCCCCCTGTTCATTTTTGGTGCTTGTCTCTTCTAACTTTTCTTCTAACTCATAACGAACCCACACTGACTTAACCGCAAACTCGTGATTCCCCCACTGACTCAGTGAGTAAATACACTGGCCACCAAGCCTGATGACCTGAGTTCATTCCCTTGAACCCATTTGGTAGAAGGAGAGAACTGACTCCAGAATGTTTTACTCTGATCTCTATCTATACCCATGCCATGGCATTTGTGCACCCATGCCCGTAGGGACATGTATGTGTACACATACACAACACAAAACAAAAATAAAACACAAATTTAAAAATAGTCCAACACATTCTGTCACATTGCTGCTCAGAGAGCCTGTCTGGCCAATGAGATGAAAGAAGAAATTTCTCTGTGGCTTTCTAGAAAAACTGGTATAACAGGACAGAAAATATTGGAATATATCTTTAGCTGTTGTCCCAACCTACTGTCAATAAATCAGCTGCATATTTCAGGTGCAAGGCCCATTTATCATCATAAGGAAAATAGCCACACATGTGGGAAATAAAGCATGAATCTCCCAGAAACCTGGGTGTAAATGACATCTATGAGCAGTCATACAAGTCAAGAGCTGTCTATCTTTATCTGTCTTGTTATATTAGAAAATTTTACCTCTATTTATTCAAGCTACTATGCTTAATTTTCTGAGACATGCAGCTGAACAACATACTTACTGATGAATGTCTCATATACAGTCTTTAAGGTTGCCATAACATAGCACATGAAGTTGGTGGTTTAAAATAACAGAAGTTTATTCTCTCCACATTGTGGGGGCCAGAGGTTTAAATTCAAGCTTTCAATATTTTTTTCTGAGAGGTTCTACGAGAGAATCTATTCTATTTTTCTCCTCCTGTGTTCTGGTAGCTTTATATATGCTACTTTAGTTGTCAAATGGCCTTCCCTTCTGTGTCACTGCTTTTTGTGTCTTATAGGGAGCTACCCATTGGGTTTGGGGTTTATGCTAATCTAGGATAACCTCATATGGAGATCACTGCCTTAATTACGTAAAGACTTTTATTCCAAATGAGCTCTTACCAAGTGGGTGGATACATGCAAGTGAATACGTCTTTATGGAGGGGTTTTTTCACCCATTTCCAGTGTATGCTTTTCAGCATATATAAATGGGATTTTATAGATTTATAATTTTATTTTTGAGGAATCATCTTATAAATTGATTTCTATAGGTTTCACTTTTTGCTTGACTCTCCTCGAGTCTCTTTCCAACATACAAAGCATTCCCATAACCCAGGCTAACCTGCTATGCATCCTCTCATTCTGTCTGCAGACACCTATCCCTACAAAGACAGAATGCACGAGCGCACGCACACACACACACACACACACACACACACACACACACACACAGAATCAACTAATAATTTTGCATCACAAACTACCCTCAAACTGGGTGACTTAATCTGGTAATTAATATTATAATTCTCAAATAATGCAATTTGAGATTTAATCACCGTTGGCTGGTCACTTTCAGGGTAAATGTCAGCCTTTTCTGTAGGTTTAGTCTATGTAAGTACAGAGGCTGTGCCTCACACTGTCTTCTTCCTGAAGTCAGTAGGCTAGTCAAAGAATATCCATGTAGATAGTGGAAGTGTAAGCTGGCAAGTTTAATCATGCCAGCACTTTTTCTGCTTGTGTCACTTCAGATAACATCCTATTGTCTATGTTCATAGTTGCCTGGTGGCAAAGTGGATTCTAGCTCTTGATGGAAACAATTGTGAGGTTCCATGGCAAGGTCATAGGCTAGAAAGGGGCATGGAATTGGGACCATCAAGGTACTGTATCTTATTGATAGGATAAACATCTGTGACTTCATTTGATCAGTGTCAGCTTTATAAAAATAGAATCCTACTACCTAACTTTCTTGTGTTTTCCTTTTCTCAAAACAACTTGTAGATATATTCCTAACTTATCTTACTCATTTCTTTCATAAGATTTTGACTGGTTGCCTGTTATTTTATATTGGAAATTTTCTATAATTGTTTAGCCACCTGTCTACCCTCTTGATGTGTATTTAATACACTTTGTGTCTGTCTCCTTCTCTCTTATTCTCCTTACCATTGTTTTTTATTTTGGACAGTACAGAACATATATTTTAATGTCTTTAAATATTGGGATTTTCAATTCTTTGAAATAGGTGTCCAAACATGGATTCTCTCTATGAAAGATATATATATATATATATATATATATATATATATATATATATATATATATATATAATGTTAACAGAAATGACCAGGCTACTTTTAAAATAAGGGTACAAAGTTTCAGTTTCACTGGCAATTAATGATAATCTTTCTTCTTTAAATATTTATTAAATGAAACCAGTCATAGTGATACATGCCTTTAATTTCAGCACTTGGGGGCAGATGCAGGCCACTCTCTGTGAATTTGAAACCAGCCTGGTCTACAAAGCAAGTTCCAGGACAGACATTGCTGTTATACTCTGTCTTGAAAAATAAAATGAACAAAAACATCTAAATATGCATTGAGTTAAATGGTTTTAGAAGCAGTACTGCAGCTAATCCCAAGTAATCAAGATGTTCAGTAGGGGAGGGAGGGTCATCCCTTGGCCTTGCCTGGAACTTCCTCCTCCAACCTAACGTCTTTTCTTTCTTTCCTTTTTTCTTTCCTTCCTTCCTTCCTTCCTTCCTTCCTTCCTTCCTTCTTTCTTTCTTTCTTTCCGTCTCTCTCTCCCTCCCTTCCTTCCTTTTCACATCCTGACCACAGTGCCCCCTCCTCCAACCCAGCCCCCCAATCCACTCCTCCTCTGTTTCTGTTCAGAAAGGGGCAGGCCTCCCATGGATATCAACAAAACATGGCATATCAAAGAGTAAGTACCTTCCCTTATTAAAGCTGGGCAAGCAATCCAGTATGAGGAACAGGTCCCCAAGAGCCAATCAAAGCGTTAGGGATAGGCTCTGTTTCAACCACTAGGAGTTCCAAAAGTAGACCAAGCTATGCAACTCTCAGACATATGTAGAGGACCTAGGTCGGTTCCATGCAGGCTCCATAACTGTCAGTCCAGAGTCTGTGAGCTCCTATGAGTCCAAGTAAATTATTTTTTTGGGTTCCCTTGTGATGACCATGGCCCCTATAGCTCGTTTTTCCTCAGCTTAGAATGAATGTGAAGACATTTCTGCTTGTAGCCATGACGTAACAGCTATATAGACTTATCTTTCCCCCACAAACTGGACAAAATACATGAGTCAACTGCTTCAGGGATTAAAGCAAAAGGAATTCAAATATATGATCCTTGAGAGATAGGATCCACACTCAGTGAGACTTATAGTCACATCACTTTTGCTCATTAACCCACCCTTTGATCACGGGGCAGGAAAGTGGGTATCAGATTCACTATTACCATTCTCACTGAGTTGAACAGATAAGTTTTCACCAGATGATACACATGGAATTTTTTGAGGCCATGACAATGTAATGGGAGAAAAGAAAGTTTCAAAAAGCCTTGCTACAGCAAGTTGTCATTCATATGCTAAAAGTAAGCTTACTTAGGGCTGGAGAAATTGTTCAGTGGTTAAGAGCACTAGCTACTTTTATAGAGGATCAAGGTTCATTTCCCAGCACCTACATGGTAACTCACAATTGTCTGCAATACTAGATACAGGGGATCCAACACCCTCACACAGATAAACATGAAGGCAAAACACCAATGCACAGTAAAAAATATTCCACCAACAACAAAACTTACCTCATATCATATATAAAAATTACTTGGGGGTAAATCCTAGGTCTGAAAAAACAAGATAAAAACCCGAGCTTTAGGATTAAATGTACAAAGGGAACTGTCTATTACTTTAGGAAAGACTCAAAAGAAACTAATCAATGAAATGTGTTAATTGAGCCTGGGATGGTGACACATGCCTATAGCCCCAGCTACTCTGGAAACTGAGGAAAGAAGATCACTTGATTCCAGGATTTCTGGACTATTGCATGCTGTGCAAATCTATTGGGTGTCTTCACTAAGCTTGGCATCAATACGGTGACCTTTCAAGATTGAGGGACCTAAGGAGGGCTGAACCGGCCCAAGTCAGAAAAAGTGTAGATTGAGCTTTATCAAAATGAAAGCTGCTCATCCAGTATCAATTAAGAAAATGAAAAGACAAACCAGTGTGTGAGAAGATATTCACAAGGGACTTACACACAGAATTCATAAAGAATGCTTTCAATAATAAAATGAAAAACAGTCCAATTTAAATCTGCATAAAAAATTGAAAAGAATGGTTGTTAGCTGAGAGTTGGGAACTGGGGAGAAATTAGTCAAAAGATATAAAATTTTAGTTAGGAGGAATAAGTTCCAAAGATTTATTGTACAATGTGATGGCAATAGATAACAATATATTATACCCTTGGAAAATTCTAAAATTACATATAAATTGTTATCACTACAAAATAATAGATGTGAGAGGATATGAATATGTTAATTAGCTAGCCCAGTCATCCTACAATGTGTATATACTTCAAAACAGCATGTGTACATAGGAGATACATACAATTTAGTTAAAAATTAAAATGAATATATAAATTAACGAAAGATATGAGATGATCCTCCTGAAAGAAAATATATGAAGACCAATAAGCACATGAAAAGGTGTTCAACAGCAAATGCAAATTAAAACTACAATATAATTCCACTACACAACCAGTAAATTAAGTCCAGTAGTATTCGATTTTGTCAAGGATATAGATGAACTGAAACTTAACTTTCATTTGGGAGTGTAGCATAGTGCAGCTATTTTGAAAAAAAAAATGTCATTGTCCCATAAAGTGCAACTTAATAACTGTTGTATAACCATCGATTCTCCTCCAATTTACCCTATAAACTGAATAGTCAAGAATGGTTATAGTCTTTACTCTGAGGTAACATCTGTCTTTGAAGTTGAGGTGTGTTTCTTGTATACAGCAGAAGGATGGATTCTGTCTTCGTATTCATTCTCTTAGCCTGTGTCTTTTTATAGGCGAGTTAAGACCATTAATAGTGAGGGAAATTAAGGACCATTGAGTGCTAATTCTTGTTTGTTTTGGATTTGTTGTTGTTGTTGGTATTGTGTGTGGATTTACCCCGCATTTTCTTTTGGCTTTTGGTAAAGTGGGGTTATCTACTGGACTATGTTTTTGTTAGTGTAGTTAACTTCCTTAGGTTAGAGTTTTCCTTCCAGTACTTTCTGTAGGACTGGATTAGTGGCTATGTATTGTTTAAATCTGGTTTTGTCATGGAATATCTCATTTTCTCCATCTATAGTGACTGAAAGCTTTGCTGGGTTTAGTAGTTTGGGTTGGCATCCATGGTCTTTTAGTGTTTATAGAATATATATATATATATATCCAGGACCTTCTGGCTTTTGGAGTTTCCATGGAGAAGTCAGGTGTGATTCTGATAGGTTTGCCTTTATATGTTACTTGGCCTTTTTCCTTTGCTGATGTTAATATTCTGTCTTTATTCTGTATATTTGGTGTTTTGATTATTATGTGGTGAGGGGACGTTTTTGTGGTCCACTCTGTAGCGGATGGAAGCAGAAGCAGACACCCACAGCTAAACACTGAGCTGAACTCCTGGAATCCAGTTGCAGAGAGGGAGGAGTGATGAGCAAAGGGGTCAAGACCAGGCTGGAGAGACCCACAGAAACAGCTTATGGACCACATACTGATAACTGGGAAATCAGTATAGGACTGACTCAGACCCCCTGAACGTGGATGTCAGTGAGGAGGTCTGTGCAATCTACCGGGCCTCTGGTAGTGGATCAGTATTTATCCCTAGCATATGAATAAACTTTGGGAGCCCATTCCATATAGAGAGATGTTCTCTCAGCCTAGACACAGGGGGAGGATCTAGGCCCTGCTCCAAATGATATGACAGACTTTGACGATTCCCCATGGAAGACCTCACCCTCCCTGGGGAGCAGAAAGGGGATGAGATAGGGGGGTGGGTGGAGGGCAGGGGAGGAGGGGAGGGAGAGGGAACTGGGATTGACATGTAAAACAAGCTTGTTTCTAATTTAAATTTTAGAAAGTTGTGGGAAGAATGGTTATAGCCACGCTAGTCATCATCTCAAACTGGAAAGCAACCAAATAAATGTCTAGTGACGGAAGATTAGATAACCCCCTCTAAAACTTAGGGAACATCTATGAAAATGAAGCAGAAAGAATTTAAGAGTCAGAGGACGGGGAGGAGTGCTGTCTCCTGGACATGACCTGGATATTGCCCACATGAACTCAAAGCAGCTGTGCTTACCTGCAGCAGCCCTGCACAAGTTCAAGCCAGCAAAAATCTGGCTTACTGTGAAGCTATTGGCAGTTGATAACGGATGAGGGAGAGAGAACCATTCTTTATTTCAGGATGTGACCACTGGAAAGATTCCTGTGCTCCACAGGATAGCACCACACCCATGCACATACGGGCAGCACTCACTGTTCTTACTGGACTATCAGAAGAAACCAAAGACAAAAAGTTGGAAGGGAACACATATGGGGGATAGTTGGAGGAAGGTATGGAGGTAGATAAGATCGTATTTCATTGCATACATGTATGAAATTCTTAAGGATAAAGAAAATGTTGAATCAATAAGTTGCAATGTATTCTCACAATGGAATTCCAATAAAATGACTGAACTGACTATACATTGTGCTGGATAGATTTATGTCAACTTGACACAAACGGTAGTCATCTGAGAGGAGGGAACCTCAACTGAGAAAATGCCTCCATAAGATCTGGTTAGCAATTTTGTTAATTAGTGATAGATGGGGGAGGGCCCAGCCTATTGTGGGTGGTTCCATCCCTGGGCTCTTTGTCCAGGGTGCTATGAAAAAGCAGGCTGAGCAAGCCACATAAGCAGTGCTCTTCCATGGCCTCTGCATCAGTTGTTGCCTCCAGGTTCGTAAGTTTCCTGCTTTGGCTTACTTCAGTGGGCTATATGATTCAGGATACATTATCCAAATAAACACTTTCCTCTCTAAGATTTTTTTTTGGGCATAGTGTTTTTTTTTTTATCACAGCAGCATAAAAGTAAGGTATACATGAAACAACACATAGAACTAAAGACAATTAAATTAAAATACTCTGATAGTTTGTTTCCTTGATGTTCAGTTATGAGTTCCTTTATAAGAACACTTTCTTAATTTATAAATTATGTATATATGACTGTGGTTATGTACACACCATTGTGGATATACACAGAGGCCAGAAGAAGGCATTGGGTCCCATGGATCTAGAGATACAAACATTTGTGACCTGCCTGGTACAAGTGCTGGGACTCGAGCTCTGGTCCTCCGCAAGTTTTCCAGGTCCTGTATGAGTTTCTTATACATTTTTGGATATTCACCACTTATCAGATATATACTTTGCAAATGTTTTCTCCTGTACCATGGGTTATTGTCCTTTCTCCCTGTCAGCCTTCTCCCATTTGCTTATTTCTCCCTTTCCTGCTGTATGTTTGAGGTCAGTCAAGAAATCATTAGCAGACTGACATCAAGGAGCATCTATTGTATGTTTCTTTAGGTGTAACACTTTCAGACTGGAGTCTGTCATCTATTCCAGGCTAATTTCTGCATGTTGTTTCAGACAAGGGTCAGTTTTTTCTTTTACAGGTGAGCGCCCAATTTTCTCAGCAACACAGAAACACAATTGGTTCTTGTATGCTGATTTTGTAAGTGCAAGTACAACTTTGCTTGTTAGTTCTACCAGTATCGGGTGTTGTCTCTAGGGTTTTCTGTATGGGTGATCATGCCACCTTCAAGTAGGAAGTTTTATTTCCTCTTTTCTATGTTGTTCATCCATTGCTCATTGCTCCCACTAGAACTTCCTGTACTATGGGAAATAGAAGTGGTAAGAACAAGTGCTCTTGTGTTATTTCTTATCTTAGAAGAAAGGCTTTTAACCCCCCCCATTAAGTATGATGTTAGCTGTGGATAGGTCATTCATGGCTTTTATTATGTTGAAGCTCCTAACCTTTTTTTGGTTATTCAAGTCAGGGTTTCTCAGTGGAAAAGCTCTGGTTGTTCGGAGCTCACTCTGTAGACCAGACTGGACTTGAATTTACAGTCCTGCTTCTGCCTCCCAAGTTCTAGGATTAAAGATGTGCACCACCACCACAGGGCCTGAAGCTCCTAACTTCTATATGCTTATTTTTTGAGAGTTTGTAATCATCGAAAGGCAATTATCTAATAAAAAGGCAAATAATACGATTTTTAAATGTGCATAGGCTCTAAATAGGTGTCTTCCTCCCCAATAAAACCCAACATGCAAATGACTAGCAGGTATATGAAAAAGGAGTCGATATAACTGATTAGTAGGCATATGCAAATCAAAATCACAGTGAGATATTATACCTGTTAGCATAGCCATTAGCAAAAAGATAAGAAATAATGAGGAGTGGTAAGGATGTGGAGAAAGGAGAACTTACTGCTCATGGGGCTGTAAATAGGTATTTATGGAAAATAGTACAGAAAGTCTTCAAAAAACACAGGGGCATGGTGGCACGCACCTTTAATCCCAGCACTCAGGAGGCAGAGGTAGGAAGGTCTCTCTGAGTTCGAGACCAGCCTGGTCTACAGAGTGAGTTCCAGGACAGCCAGGACTGTGCAAAGAACTCCCTCTCCCTGCCCCCCAAAACAAATTAAATTGTAATTATCATTTGTTTGTTTGCCAGCTTGACATATGCTGGAGTCTTCTGGGGAGGGGGACCTCAATTGAAGGGTTGCCCACATCAGATTGCCTGTAAACATTATATGTGGGGGGCATTTTCTTGAGTAATGATTGATGCAGGAGGGTCCAGCCCACTGCCGGTGTTGCCATCTGTTTAGTTACTTTTCTACTGCCGTGAAGAGATGCCATGATCAAAGAAACTTATGAAAGAAAGTGTTTAATGTCGGTTCAGAGTTCCAGAGGGTTAATGTCCTTTACCATCATGGGGATGGGGCATAGTAGGCCCGAATGGCACTGGAGCAGTAGCTGAGAGCTTGCATCTTGATCCCTTAAGTATGAGACAGACAGAGCTAACTAGGAATTGCTTGGGCTTTTGAAACCTCAAAGCTTGCCCCCCAACCCCGCAGAGGCATGTTTCCTCCAACAAATCCACACCTTCTAATCAGTCACAAATAGTTCTGGAGTTCCAAATAGACTCGAGACCAAAGCATTTACATATATGAGCTTATGGAGGCCATTCTCATTCAAATCACCACACTACCTGGGTGATCCTGGGTGGTATAAGAAAGCAAGCCGAGCAAGCCATGGGGAGTAAGCCCGTACCCGTGATCCTCTGTGGTTTCTGCTTCATTCAGTAACCACCTTGAGTTCTTGTTCTCCTTTCACTCAGTGATGGACTGTGATGGCGATGTGTAACCTAAACAAACTTTTTTCCCTCCTAAGTTGGTTATGGTCAGTAGACTATCACAACAACAGAAAAACCTAACTAGGCGGTTTCTAGCTCTGTTACGTGTTCAAAAGAAATAAAACCAGCATCTCCCAGAGAGATCTCCATTCATATGTGCTTTGTACTGTTATTCATTGCAGCCAGGATTTGTAAACAGCCTTAGCGTCTTCTGATATACACAATAGGTAAAGAAAATGTGTTCTATGTGATTATTACTTAATGATTATAAAGAAGGAAATCCTAGCATTGGTTAAATGGAAGAAACCAGAAGACATTGTGCTAAGTGGAAGAACCCAGAATTAGAAGAGAAATATTACACGGTTTCATTTATATATGCTCTACGCTTTGTCAATGTTTTAGAAATAAAGGGTAGAACAGTGATTCTAGCAGCAGAAAGTTGGAGAAAATGAGGAAATGTTGAACAAAGGGTATGCTTTTTAAGTTTGTACCATGACAAAGTCCAGGGGAGCTAACTTATAGCATGGTTGCTGGTAGCCACGCTCATTTCATTGTAGTGAGCACAGTGCAATGCATGCTGTCTCATACTACTGTTTTCCCTCATCATATTTTATAGTGAACATTAATAAGTACTTACTATAAACCCAATACTATTGAGCTAAGTATTTTGCATGCATTTTCTCATTTCATCTTTACAACCACCCATCAAGTAGGTATTTTGATGTTCTCATTTCAGAAATAAGGAAGTTGGGACTGGAGAGATGGCTCAGTAGTTAAGAGCACTGGTTGTTCTTCTAGAGGACCCAGGTTCAATTACCAGCACCCACATGGCAGCTTACAACTGCCTGTAGCTGCAGTTCCAGGACATCAGACACCCTCCCCTCACACAGACATACATGCAGGCAAAACACCAATACACATAAGGAAACAAATTTTTTGAAAAATAAGCAAGTCAAGGACAAGAAAGCTTAAATAATTTGCCCTGGACCTGGGATTTGAATTCATTGCAGAAAACCCCCAAATTATCCTCATGCTACTACAGTATTTTTAAGCACATATCAAATAATGACTAGATATAAACGATTATAATTTATTTAAGATACAAAAATATGATGCAGTAAATGAAAATATTAGCCGGCATATGCTTTAAAACACATACTTGTCTGTGGCAGACCCTCCAAATGGACTCTATAGACACCACAGAGCTGAATAACATTTACACCCTGAGATTACAATTGCCACAGGCTTGACCTCCCAAGAGTTTCCCTCAGTTGTGAGCTGAGATTACCTTATCAGTCCAGCTAGTGCTGAGTTCCGTACAAGGACACAGCAAAGACCATGGCACACTTGTGGTGGCAGGAAGACAGTGAAAAGATAACTGGAACTGAGCAGCTCTAAGTCATTTGGGGGAAGAGGATGGGGCCTGAAGGCTTCAGGAATCCTGTCAAGTTCAGAAGGTAACTGTGTCGCTGCAGTGATGTTTAGGGTCACTCTTCTGTGTCCATGCCTGTGACCAGAGAGGGTTTGAAAAAGAAGGAATAATCAATATTGAATGAAATGCAAGATTCATATCCCAGACAACTGTGGAGATTCAAGTAATACTTTATCTTTTATAGTTATTCAATATATATGTTGTGGGTGCGTGTGTATGCAAGCATGCATGCCTGCGAGTGTGTGTGTGTGTGTGTGTCTTGCTTGCATGTATGTATTATGACACATCCATGCCCAGTGCCTGAGGTGGTTAGAAGAGGGTTCAGATCCTCTAGGACTGGAGTTATAGATACTTGTGAGCCACCATGTGGGTGCTGGGAATCAAACTTGGGTCCTCTGCAAGAGTCACAAGCATTCATAACCACTAAGCCATCTCTTCGGCTCCTCAGCTATGCTTTTGATTGCCTCCAGGAATGAACTCATGAGCTGTTCTCAGTCACAGAAAGGCATTTTAAGATCCTTAGTCTGTGACAAACCCTATGGGCCTCTTGCTTCCAGTCCTTCTGCTCTATTAGTTGACAATTTTTCTTTTTCAATTTGTTTTAAATTTAAATACTTACTACCTCATATGTAATAGTTACGTTATCCTAAAATAGTTATATTATTTCCAAAGTCAAAATAATATGAGTCATGTTCAGACAAGTTTCACTTCAAATCCTGTTTCCTCCACCTACCTTTATTTCTCTTTTCTATAGGTAGATTTTTTTGAAATCAGGTTTTCCTTTGTTCTTCTTCAATTTTCCTTTAATGAGGGATATGTGTTCACATGCATTTATTAGTACTTGATTTATTTAAAAATATTTATTTGTCTTACTATTTCACAATTTCCTACATGCATAAAATAATGTACTTTGACCATATTTACCTTCATTATCCTCTCTTATCCATTTCCATTCCAGTCAAATCCCTTCTCAACAAGTCTCCCTTCCACTTTTATGTGTCTTTTGCAGGGACATGCAGCCTTTAATTAGGGTTGCCTACATGAGAATGGTAGGGGCAGTATTTTCTTGCAAAAGAATTGGGAAGTTTACCTTGGAACTCACAAGCGTTCGGGAGCCATGCAATTGTTTGTTGTGCCTTAGAGAGGAGTGGGCTGCTCTCAGCCTTGGTCAGAGAAACATCTATTTGCAGTAGGTGGCAGTGAGTGCAAACACTCGAAACTGATCCAAGGGCAGAGACTATGTGACTGGTGAGTGTTCAGTTCCAAGTGAGATACCCAGATTAAACCCCTCCAAGACTCAGGGAACATCAAAGAGGATGGGGAGGGGGTGGTGAAATGCTGTTTTCTGGACACCACATAGACGCTGCAACCACAAACTCACAGTAGCGCTGGTTGTTTGCACAAATCCTACACAAAATCTTGCATCACGGTTGGGAGATGAAGTCGTGAGTTCCTTTTAAACATGTAAGGTTCCTTGTTAAATGCACAGCTTTGTATTTTTTGTTCTCAGTGATATAGCCTCAAAATGTGTTTATGAGTAGAAATTATCCTTGTTCCTTTCCATGATGGCATAATGAATCATTATGGGAATATATTCCTTGTCCAAACAATCCTCTGTATTAGATGTACCAGTTATTTAAACTGTTTTATTGGGTTCTGGTGTGATTTAAAAATATAAGCTTTATAGAAATGTTACCCTCCTGTTCGAAAAATCTGTATGTTTTTTCATTGCTTGGAAAAACCCAAGTGCCTTAGGGAAGTCTTTTAAAGCCCATCAAATATCTACCTTTATACACTTGTCCCCTGCTTTCACCATTTTATACCCTGTGTGGGAATCACAAGGCTCTGCCTTTAAATAAAACATATATATAGTGTCTGTGTGTGTATTAATTGTGTGGGAGCTCTTGTTGTAGATGTATGTGGTCATACACGTGACACAACATGTGTGGAAGTCAGAGGACAATTTTAAGAGTTGGTATGTTCTCTTTTTCCATTTTGTGGGTCCCAGGGATTGAAGTCAGGTCTTCAGGTTTGGTGGCAGGTGCTTTTACCTGCCGAGCCATCTCACTGGCCCTGCCTTTTACTTTACCGAATGTGGCCTGCACATTCCTCATGCAATTACTCCAACAATAATCTTCCCGCCTATTCTTGCCGTTCTACCTCTGACATCCATGTTGGTTAAAATTGTTCCTCAATCACTATACAAAAAGCAATCTCTTCTAGGACTTCTTTCTGATTGCCATCTCTACCCATTCCTTCCTCTAAGTCAAATTAATCACTTTCACCCCAGGCCTCCTGAAGCACACTAGTATTTTCAGAGTTCATTTTTCCAATTTACAGCATGCAGCATTTTCTGGTTATTTGTGCACACACCCACCCCTCCAGCAGATTGGGGAGAAGCAATTCCTGTCCAGGACGTTTACGTGACTAAGCGACCAGTGCATACTCCTTCAATTGTTTGTTTATATTAAATGTCTGTAAAAATAGAACCCAGACAATAACCAGGGCGAACATGCCTTATGACTTTAGAAAAACAAATGCATGTCACTCATCCTTTACTGGCTTTGTTTTGCTCTACTTGATGGGAGAAGCCCAAAGCAATTCCTGAAGAAATGAGAATTCTCTGAACAATTGAGGGTTGTTATTTTGTTTCTAACAGCATATTTATGTCGTTTTTAAATTACCATGCTTTGACACATCAGCCTTCTTGCTAAGAGCTTTCTGCCAACTGAACTAAATTTCAAATTAAGTTAGTTAGGGTCTATTCAGAACCACTGCCAAATACTTGCAGAGTTCAGATGATTTCTTCTTAACACCAGATCAACATTCGTTTTTTAAAATTTAATTCATTAATTTATTTTCTCTCTCTCTCTCTCTCTCTCTCTCTCTCTCTCTCTCTCTCTCTCTCTGTGTGTGTGTGGGGGGGGATGTACATGTGCCAGAATACCCTAGTGGAGGTCAAAGGACACTTGCAGGAGTTGGTTGTCTGCTTGGGTTCTGGGGATCAAACTCAATCAGGCTGGGAAACCAGCACCTTCACCTGCTGAGTCATCTCGCTGGCCGAAGACCAACTTTTAAATTCAAGTACATGACCCAATTTGCCAAGATGTATATATTAGATATATACATAGTTTGTCTAACACTTGCCACTTAAAAAAATTAATCTGCTGGGCTGTGGTGGCACACCTTTCATCCCAGCACTTGAGATGCAGAGGCAGGGGAATCCCTGAGCTCAAAGCCATCCTGGTCTACAGAACTAGTTCCAAGACAGTCAGGACTGTTACACAGAGAAATGCTGTCTCAAAACAAACAAACAAACAAAAACAAAAACCAAAAAACCAAAAAACCCAAAAACAAAACAAAAAAAGAAGGAAAAGTGTAGTGAGAGATCTTATATACCTGTATCACTGACCATGCCCTTTTGGGCGTAGTCACAGGTCTATAGTAGGGACAGGAGATAAGAGCTGGGGGAAAGGAGACACATGCACTCTTGGGGTTCAGGTGGAATCTCAGAGACCGGCAGAGCACTGACCTCAGGTTCCCGGCTTCTCATGTAAGTGCCTTCTCCCTAAGAAAGTATCATATGACATCCCTTCCCTTTTTTGAAAAGAAAAAGGGAGGATATCTACCCTGACGTAAAACCAAACCAAAAAGAAAGAAAGAAAGAAAGAAAGAAAGAAAGAACTAAGGGTATGATTATTATTGCCCAATGAAAGTGACCTGGAAGATTCAAATCATGTTGAGGTCTCTTTAACAGATATACAAATATGTTATTTTAAAATTAAGGCTAGATATGGAGGCACACACCTTTAAATACAAACAACTCAGGAGCCAGGGAAAGGTGGGTTTCTCTGCATTCCAAGCCAGCCAGGACTACATTGTCAGTCTATGTTTCAAAAAAAATGTAGAAAATCCTTAGAAATGCTTGCTTCTGCTGTAAGAATATAACAACTTCTGTTAGGTACCTGAGAAAAAATTTTCATGAGGGAATCTCTTGGGTCACTGAGATGACTTGATGGGTAAAAGGTGCTTGCTACCAATCCCGTGACCTGAATTCAGTCCCTGGAACCCTCATGGTATAAAGAGAGAATTGACTTTCCCAAGTTGTTGTCTGACCCCCCACACTTGACACTGTGCATCCCTTACACACGTACACACTAAATGAATGTAAGAAAATACTTTTTGTCTTTGTATTTGGGGACAGGGTTTCTCTGTATTGTTTTGGAGGCTGTCCTGGAACTCACTCTGTAGATCAGGCTGACCTCAAACTCACAGAGATCTACTTGCCTCTGCCTCCCAAGTACTAGAATTAAAGGTGTGTTCTAGCACCTCCCGGCAAGAAAACATTTTTTTAAATAAGGTTTCAGATTTTCATGGTGTCTTTCCAGACTTTGAAGAAAACTCTCTGAGGTCATAACAACACTGAAAAGATTGTCAAGTTCTGACATAAATTACTCCGGGTGGGCTTGCAACCATTAATCATAGAGGGTTCACATCAGGATCATGTACAGGACATGAAGTCTAGTCATTAAAATTAAACAAAAATTAAAACCATGAAACTTTTCAGTGAAAGAACTGTCCAAGCATTTGTAGCCATCTCAGACTTGATTCCAAATGAACAGAGGCCAGACTAGCCCAGACACTGAACTCCTATTTGTGCTATTATTCCTGCTAGTTGACAAATATTTGCTGAATTTACAAGTAGGTTCTAGGGATATTATAAAGGAACAAAGGCTGCTGGATTTTGTGGCAACTTGTATGTGGGAGGCAAAGGAGAGGAGAGAAAACAACATGATGGCATTGTGAACCTAAGCTGCTAATGGGTCTTCTAACAATACTACCGATGGGAATTTTAACACAGGAATATTGTCTTCAAAACCACCAAGATATCCTCCAGAAACTGCATATTAAAAAGAGAAGTCATTTGTTAAGAGCAAGAAACAGAGGTGAGGATTTGTGGATCAGAATTCCAATCAATGGTTAAAAAATGATGTAAACCGGTTCCACCAAAGGAGGAAACTGTAGCATGGACAATTTTCACCAGTCCCTGAACAGCACTGTTAATAAACACTATTAGAAGGACATTTTTGTTGATCTTATTAGAGTTGTTCTCCCATTAGTGGTAGAAGATGCTCTGAAGAGATCAGTTGTAAAGATACCTCATTTCTGAGAATAGTTTTAACACCAGAATCCCCAAGTCATCTGTTTGTTACACTTGTGATCAAATGAAATATGGCCAATGCATAATCTATTCCAAGTTTAAATTTTACGTTTTCTGGAAACATTGATCTGACTGTCTCAGAGGCAGTCAGAGCAGAAACTCCTTGTGAATCAGAGCTGCTGTGGCTGAGTTTTATGGAGAGTCTCTTCCAGTCTTGCATTTAAATCCCTCCCTGCCATCTTGCAGCACAAGTTGTAAAGTGCTCCGTAACCCCATGACCGGGAGAAATGAGAGGCTCTGCTGAGACTGGAATCTCACTCTGAACAGGTCTCCAGTGAGGGCTGCTGAGTGGTGATATATCATGCAGCTCTCTCCTCCCAGGCTCCCCCTGTCACCTCCACCGTGCTCCCTGCTCCAGCAGCAAGATAGGGGAGCTTCCAATCGGCATCAGACTGAGATCTCCCCTGTGGTACACAAGTGTGTTAGCTACTGAGCAATAGGCCTAGCTTGCAGCCTAATTATTAGCATTAGAGGATTGGCTGCTAGGCAAATTCAGGAATAGCATCTATGACATTTAAAAATATGGATTTTTTTCTCCTGCTACTCACTGGAAAGACCAATTGCATATTCCTCTCCAGATACATGCATGGACAGAGTGACTGGAGAAGCCATCTCCACGGTGACTATCATGACTATTGATCACATCAAGGATGAGCATATTCTACTGAGGATAGTCTGTGAAATACATTTTAAAGAATAAATCACAGAAATGTATTATTATGTAATACTAAAACTGTTATTAATTGCATTTATTTAAGCACTTAGATGTTAGAGTCTAAAAAGCCAAGCAAGCATCGCTAAAACCTTGTCACTATGCATAGTTAGCCACAAGACATTTCACATTCTGTTTAGATAAGGCACACAGACATATTAGAACTACCTCTCACACATGCAATCAATAGACTGCAATGATTCATAAATATAGAGAGTTCACTTAAAAGCCTGACCTTCCAGTCCCTGAAAAACATTTTTTTGCAGTTCCACAGATCTGCTAATGTGCATTTGAGAGAATAATTTAGGATGGACCTATCACTGAATGCTGAAAAAATGTGGGTTACCTTTCCAAACAAGAATTTCTTCCATTCCCTGTCCAATAAATGAACCTCATCTGAACATGGCTCTGGGGAGAGGGTGAGGGTGACCTTAGCACCAGATTCAACATTTTCCTGCAGTCACTGACAGATTCTAAACTAAGCCACATCCCGCATGTGGTTAGCACTGTCATGTTGCTCCTTTCTCAAGGGAAGCCAAGGACCAATGCCTCCATTGAGCGCTCAGCAGATCATGGAAGGAAAGCGTCCGTTTCAGACATGTGTCAGGGAACCAAATGGTTTGGAGTCTCTCTTCTCAGCAAAACAGAGTCCGCTCACCAAGCACAGGCCCATGCCTCATCTCTCACTCACGCATTTGAGATTCATTTTGTACTGTGCTACAAGGAGGAAGACAAACATGTTCAAAATTATTTACTCTACAATCTTATGTCTTAGCCATTGATCTTAAAAAAACAAAAAGTCAAAAGTACAAAGTGATTGTAAAAACATTAATGAGGACAAATAATTTAAAAGGAATGGTTGGACAACAAACAACAATGATACTTTATGTATTTTAATCTAGGAACTGCTTCGTAGGTTACTTTTCATCACTAAGTAGGCTACCTAAATCTCAACACCAACTGACAAAATGTACTAACACTTTTTAAATGATCAGTAACTAATACTGGGAGCAACTTAGTTTAAAAATCAACTTTACAGATGATGCTATTTTAAACAAATGAAAATCATTCTTTTAGTAATTTAATGTCGGCACCAATATGCCAGAAAGATAGACATACTTGACACTAGCTTTAAAGTTGTCTTCATTGTTAATTTCCATAAAAACCTTAACAAATTGCCTAATTATAGGGTTCTGCATTCATTGATCTCACTAATTCAACTGTTTTATCTGTGGACCTCTCCTGAATTGATAAATCTAAACTACACAGTTTTCTAAACTACTAAGCTCAGGAGAAATCTTGAAGGTGGCCCAGATGGTGGTGGAATTTCTTGCACCCATATAGCACCATCTACTGTAACTTTGCATTATTGAATTTATTGTCTGATCCTCTAAATTGTGATGTGATGTTCTGAATCCTTTTCCCTGTGCCCTCCCATGATTCAGTTCACCAGAGATGTGGATTGTATTCCTGGATCAACTGAGCAAATGAAGTGATTTTGGTGGTAGACTGTAAGGAAAGGGTGCAAACCTCAGAGCACTAGCCATTTTGTGGATCAGGAAGCTCCTCAGGCCCATCTCCAAGTCTGCTGTTGCACGAGCTGTGCTCTTTCCAGACACCTTTTAAAAAGGAATGAGGGATCACATATGGAAAACAGGTGAGCCCTTTCCAATAGTTTTGTCCAGGAAGAATATGTATTCTCATGATCCTCACAACTGATCATTTTACTGTGTATCTGCCTTCCTGAAGTAATAGGACATAAAGGGAGTAAAATCAATATTTCTTTCTACTTGCCAAACACAGAGAGATACTCATCTGGGTTTCAGTAGACCTTTTTGAGAGTTCTATCTAATGTTCAAAAAATACCTTGATTATAGATATGGAGACACCAAAGATGGAATGATGGGAGAAACATGTAATCACTGTAGCCATTACTAAGGTCCTCACTTTTGTTTGGGGCTCTGGCTTCTTTCTAGGTGTTTATTATGTTACTCCAACGAACCAAATAAACAGAATGAGAACTTAAAGTAGGTCATCAGTGCACCAGTGTTGGAGTTCATCATGGACCAATTTCTTGCTGCTATAGTCTAATGCTAAAAGCCAAAGAAGGAAAGAAGGAAAGAAAAATACTATGTTGATTTGACTGTTGTAAATTGAAGGATTCTCATCTAGGGAACTTTTGCACGTGAGAAGGGGCTCATGAGTCTGTCTGTCTGTCTGTCTGTCTGTCTGTCTGTCTGTCTGTCTGTCTGTCTGTCTGTCTGTCTCTGTGCCTATGCCTGTGTGTATGCCCACGCTGCACATGCAGACCTAAACTCCAGTCATCTGCAAGAGCAGCCAGCACTCTTAACTGCTGGAGTCTTTTCTGCAGCTGCCCACCCCAGGTGATTTCAAATCTAGTTAAGCTGACAGTGGAAATTAACTATCACACCAAAGAAATTTCTCTGTCCTGAGTCTGTAAGCTATTCTATCTTTATGTGCAACCGCAGTGCCGATGACACAAAACTGTAGCACTCTTCCCATCAAGAGACCAATAAAAGAAACTTCACTTTCTGGTAGCACTATTCATGATGGCCCCAAATTAGAAACACTCCAAATCCCTATCTGTGTCAGCATGGATCAATATGGTTTATTTGTGTAAAGGAACACTCTGTAGCAATGAAAATGGCCGAAGTACAGCTTCCACAACAACATGGGCAAAGCTCACAAAACAACATTGTAAGAAGCCAGACACAAGATAATTTACAATACACAATTGCACTTCCAGAAAATTCATAAACCAACAAACTAAATGATGTTTGAGAAATTCATGTTTCATTATCATAAAGGTCAGTCTAGTGGTGACCTTTGAGATTATAACACAGGGACTGGGAGGGCATATGAGGAGGGGGCTTCTCAGTAATAGTCTTATTTCTAAATGTATTTTTGATAATTCCCCTAGCTGAACATTATGATTGATGTGATTTCCTGAATTTCTGTTATATTTCACCATTATAAAAATAGATTAAAAACAAATAATAAAAACTTTATATGTCACCATTGCTCACCTGCTTCTCCAACCTATGAGCTTGAGATGCCTATGTAGGCTCTCAGCTATTGATCCTGTCTGGCTCCATCATGTATGCCATGCTCCAATCATACTGTATTATTCAATAATTTTATACTTGCATTTTTACTTTTGTTCCCCAATGCCCGTTTCCTTCTCCCAAGGTATTTGCACTCATCATTTAAGGTGTAAGCAAACTGAAAAAAATTTCCACAGAGTCATCTGTGATCTCTTGGGCCAAACAATGTTTCTGCTGCCTCTGAATTCTTATTTCCATTTGGACCTTTCTGATACTGTGTTCTCCTTGGTCTTGCTGTTGTAGCTGCTGTGTGTTGTCCTCTTTCCCCATAAACTACACAGCTTTAAGTGTAGGAGATGTTTTGTAAGTGTAGAGAAAATTCACTCTTCAGTGGAAGAATAAGAACTATTCATTTGGCTGTTTGAAATCTAAAGCATATTTGCCAAGGCTTGTCCACAGTGAATGGGCTTCTATTTGCTATGAGGATCTTGAGAAGTACTGCAACACACCAAACATAATTTCATGAACCAGTTGGTGATATCTGAGAACTGGCTTCTAGCAATCAATTAGATTTTCAGATAAACACTTCTACATGTACTATACATACTATGTACTATAGGTAATACAGTTACTGTTTCTGGGATTGAGACCTGATTCAGTTTTGTGATACATGTCTGGAAGGCTTTATAATCTATTGAATAATTCTAAATTCAGTTCGAAATACTGTACCTTGTCCTGGATGAACACTAAAGAGAGCGATTTAAAGTCACGACTGTGAACATGTAGACTGATGTACTTGTATGGGAGATATACATGTAGTTACTTTGTAAATTTTTCTGTAAATCTACACCTTATTAATGGGAATGTCAGTTTGTGGAATTTAGAACACCTGACCCTTCCCCCTCTCTTCAAATCTGAGGAAAAAAAGGACACTGGGAGTTTTTCAAAACTCTTACGGCATCACTAGTAAGACTTAAGACTGGCAGCCTCTCAAGGTATTCCCTGATCCCATCTGGGGCCATCACTGGTTAGTTATTTGTATACATAAGGACACTCATAGGTTTGTTTGTCTTGAGTCAAGAAATACTTACCTTGTGCATTTGCTCACGTGCATGTTTGTGGAGCCATATTATGACCTATATTTGGGGAATTTGTCATTAGAATGCTTATTTTGGTTGATTTTACAGAATTTATTAGAAAACAACCAATACTACCAGATTTCGAAGAAGAGATCATGACAATGCAAACATTAGACTAGGTGGACTTAACTCTAAGCAGAGGAAAAGAAATGGATTTACTAGAGAAGAATCTCCAGAAGTTTGCTTGAGTGATTTGGAAAGCAACCAAAGGTATCCTTGGACACAAAGTTTAATTAATCTGTTTCACTCAGGTCAGAACTAACTGTTCTATTTTGAGGAAGTCAACATTAGTGGTTGTCATGCAAAACAATTAGTAAATGCATGTGATCCCAAATAAGTTAATTTTTATGGAATCTAAAATGCATGTATACATATGCAGTATTAGATATAAAGTGTAGTTAATGGCTAACAACTGTTTTAAATTCAAAGCAATTCCAATAAAGGGGGAGTAAAATAAGTCCATGTTATATTCATTAGGCAAATGGCCTTAAACATTTGTGATGTTTCCCAAACATTCAGTAAATTGTTGGCTTTAACATGATGCAATTTCATGTCAAAAATTACTGAGAAAAATCGGTAGAAGTCATCAAAACAATATTCCATAGAGAGAGTGATATGTGAAGAATACCATTTCAATCTATAAAGAAGTATATTTAAATTAGAAAGAGTAGAAAGCTCTCTGCATCTTTTGTTCAGGATGTAGACTAAGTATAGTTCAGGAAATGAGGTCATATAATTAGAAAATATCATTAACACCCTTCATTACTATTCAATGATCATTTTTTATTGTTTTGCTAGTTCCTTTATAAGTCCCTTATACAAACTCTAGACCCAAATGATTACTTCTTTGGGGAAACTTTGAAACTGTGAATTTTTTGTATGAGGAAGCACAAGATAGATTGCTGCTTGATTTTTACCCTGAACTTGCTATTTTGAAAACACTGATCACTGGGGGTTCTATTAAGAAGTGTGGACTTTGGATTTTGAACTCCCAGTCTGTTCTTTGTTCATCATTGTCACTGTTCCATAGGCAGTTTACAAGTATTTTTAAGTTGTGAATGCTGGAAAAATGAGATAAACAATAATAAAAATAATTTTGTCCAGGTGGTATGTGGATCAATTGAAGAAATATAGCTCTTTATGGTGAATAAAAACATGTGCATTACCTAGTGTACTAAAATGGTATTATTCATCAAATGAGTGTTATAAGTATGTCAAGATTTGGATACATGGGGCAGAAGAACATTAGGGCAGAATACTGTAATTTTGCATTTTTAGTTTTGGTCTACTGTGACACAATGAGAAGCAAATGTATGAGGCTTATATAATATATAAAATCATAATAAATAAAACACATGTTAATATATAATATTAGCGTCATACATATACTAATATATATATTAGGCAAAGACAAAGATCATTTAGGTATTTCCTTCATTGGGAAGATTTTCTTTTATTTCTTTATAATTTATAATTTGTTTAATACTGTGGAATGTTATTATCAGATTCCAACTAAGACATTAAAAATTTTAAACAACAGTGGACACCATAACTAGAAAAATGCTGGATTACTAATGCAATCTGAAATAGGAATGTCTAAACAGATGCGTGTGCATATTTCTACATACTTAGATATATATCTCCAATATATCTTTTTATTTGACTAATATCTATGATATATAAATTATATTTTACTTGAAACAGAAATTTTCATCTGTGCTCTTACTACATATGTGTGTGCAAATTATGCTATGTTTCTTATTAAATTATGTTTTACAATTTTATGATTGTGCTATGTGTTTTGCTTCCCCGTCTAATTATAGCTTAAAATATTTGTAACCTTTCTTCAACTATCCCTGTAACATAAGACATTTAGATAATTAGTGATTTTGAACAAAAGAATGAATTTATTCATGTGTTATTGTTTGCCACTGAGCTATCTTAGTAGATTAGGGTGAGAATATAAGAATTGATGCAAGAATGTAAAAGACTTTACAATGCTAATTGTTTGCTGGTTTCAATTAAAGTGATTTTTTCATATTTCCTCAATTCTTTTAGTCTTTCTAATTTTACATCAACTTTATATCAAAGGTAATTGTAGCATTACTGAAAGAAGGTGAAAATAAAATTTCCCATTGTGTATGACATTTACTGAGCAGGAAGGAGGTATTTCAATCTGAATTTCTGAGATACTTCTCATTCATTATTTCTGTGCTCAAAATATTTCCTGATTTGTCTAGATTCCCTTTCAAAGTGGAAAGTGTCTAGTTACTTTCCTCTTTGACCCAGAATTGGCAAATTATTAGGAATACATTTAACACGAGTGCCACTCCTTAAAGAGCTTATCATGTTTATCACTGAGAGTGGAGGGTTGACTTGAGTTGTTTCTTGATTTATTTTAAAATAAATTGTGATAAATTAAGTAAGTCTCTTTAAGTTTCTTCTAACTCTCCACTCCTCTTCCTCCTCATTTTCATTTTCCTCTTGCTAACCACAAAGGAGAGGACAGAAGTGATAGAAGTAAGGGTCTGAAAGGATTATGAACATATGGAAAAATATTAGAGATTAGAAATGGTCTGTGTGAATGAAGTCCTACAACAAAGTAAGGGTGTTCTTTCTCATGAGTGATTGAACATTACTATATGTGATATGTTTAACCATTTGTTACAGGTCAGACTGCCATTTTAAAAATCCATGATTTAATGAAATCAACAAATATAGAATAAAATGATCACATTCACAAAGTCATATTTTATAGCATCAGAACTCTTGATTTAAATGTGTCATGATGCACAGGCTTAAGTTTAAGAAACATGTGCTGCAGCCATGGTTATACCTTCATGAAAGGGTCAAATGGTCAAATAGTAAATAGAAAGGAGAGAATTTGATTGGAATAAACAGTCTGACTTGAACTGTCACTCTAAAAATTCATTTGATTTTGAGTTTTAGAAGACAAAGCAAACTGATAATTAGAATTTATTGGTTGAGTTGATAGTCCTGAACCTAGCGTTTGTCTTAGAGTCAAGGAAAAAGGGCTAACTCCGTGACTCAGTGTTAGGATGTGGCATTTTACTAAACAATTGAGTTTGGTCTGGAGCTCTACAATTCTGGGTCCTCATAAACAAAGCATAATGTTGATTTTGGAAGGTATTTTCTGGACTGCTAGTTCACAATTGTGCCTGTATATGTGTGTCTGAGAGAGAAAGAGGGGACTGTGCTGTGTGTGTAGCATAGGTATGGTAACAGTTTCAAGGTGCCTTTTCCACTTCATTCACTTTGGGGACTGGAAACGGAACAGGAAATGTTTTAAAGATAAAAGATGAAAGAGGAGGTAGCTTCATGGTGGTTCAGGGCTTTAAGGTAGTCTGGCATTTTCAATATCCCCTGGTTAATGGAAGAAACGTTATTGTGTCATGTCAGTGGCCCAAGAAACTCTGCTATCTTCCAAGATGATGTCAATGTTTTGTAAGAATGAGGCAATTTGCATCCATGAAATACTCTTCCATAGTTAATGAATATTAACTTGAACTTGCCTAATTTCTCCTTGAACTTTTATGGTTCTGTGATGCAGTAATTGGTCCAAATTTACCTTGACTCCATTCACCTTTTCATTGTGCTCAGGTATAATGAGTTTCACGTGTTTGCTAGCCGCTGCAAAAACAGGTTTCTCATGGGTTTTTCTTTTCCTTTTTTTGTATTGTTTTTGAGACAGGGTCTCACTAGATAACGTTGGCTGTCCTGAAATTCACTGTATAGACTAGACTGGCCTCAAACTTACAGATATTTAACTCTGTCTGCCTCCTGAGTGCTGGGATTAAAGGCATGTACCACCATTGCTCATGTTTTTTTTTCCTAAAACCGTGCCTCATATGTTCTGTATGCCCAGCACAGTTTAGTTCATGATCATGCTGCTCATAACTTTTCGGTGCCTTAGAAATATGTCAATCTCATATTTTCCATCTTAGAAGAGAATTGCTGTACAGATGAATTAATGTTGTCCTAATAAAGTACTTCACATGTGTGTCCAAATAAAATATATTGAGTTTTTAAAGAACAAAGTGTTAGATAATCACTACAGACCAGTTTTGTAGCAAAGACAAAGATTTGCTATGCAACCACTCCCAGCCAGAATCACGTACAGAGTTTCATAATTCACTCACATATACCAGTCTAACTCTCAATATGTGATAAAAATTGATTATCCATTTAAAGTTGTTTCATGGTCCATGCATGTGTTTCCACTGGTGTTTTAAGTGACTTTACACAGAGTGAAATAGCATTACTTAAACAGTAAAGTATAAACATAATATGGCTCGTTTATTAAGGTCCCAATGCTTCAGCTGGAAAGCATTCCAAGCGGTCTGGATACACAGACAATACCAATGTCCTTGATTTCATAGCAGCTGAGACAATGGAATACTTTCATGTAGATGATGACCCTTCTCCCCTTCCTTTGGAGCAGCAGGGGAGAGTCTGTGCTTTTACCATCCCCACGTAGTTCATGATACTTTGACCCAGTTGCGTAGTGTTCTCATGAATCATTTGACAATAAATGTTGCTGCAAAAAAAAGAATAATGAATGGAAGTCCATGTTCATGTAAAACACTGGGTTGCCATCCTTGCTATAGTTGTCAAAAGAAGTAGTGTGATCACTAAGACAATGAAGAAAAGCGTAAGTAAATCTATTGGGAGTTTTGATGAAATCCTCATTAGAATGGCCAAATCTGGCTGTATCCAAAGCAATAGGGATATTGTTTTGCCAGGTGCAGTTTAGGTCCACCTGTATCTATGGCCAGCTAGCCAGTTCACCTTCAATTAACCGCACTTGCAGTACCTGTGGAAGTCTTTAGACTTTCTTTGGTTAACCTGTAAATAATTCTGTCAGTAATGTCAAAGACTCAGTGATGGAAGTTGTCAAATATCTTAGCATACTTGTAGGATGTATTTCTAAGGTACATTCTTCTCTGTTCCCAATGAACCTGAGTAGGTTTCCCATGGTGTCAACTTGCTCAATGTTGCACACCATGCTGGCTTTCCTCCTCTTCTCACTCCTATCAGTCTTCTTGGCATTGCCTTCCCAATACTCCTTGCCCTCACATTCTTGTATCCAGGTCTGCTTCTGGGAGAAACCAACTTTATATGTTTTTTTAAAAATAAATGTTTTTGGTCTAATCTCAGGTTACGTAAATGAGTGTCTAAAGAGAATGAGGCCCAGAAAATGAATACCTTTAATGCATTCAGTTTTCTGCATGTATATATAGCTCAGTTAAGGATGAGCCAACTTTTCACTGCATTTTCTATTTTCTAGAAGATCTTAGTACTGAGAAAATGTCTAGGAATGAATGACTTTTAGAAGAAACAGCCATTGGTGAAACAGTGTTCACAGGTGCCTTCCAGCACATTTCTCTGTGCTGAGACTCCCACAGACTCTAGGAGATTGTAAAATGTAAGGATTAGAGCAACCTGTCCTTCTAGTTTTATATTTTAATGAGGTCACTGTGTTTGTTAACTTCCCATATAGATACCATGAGTTAGGCCAGTGGTTCTCAACCTTCCAAATGCTTCGACCCTTTAATACAGTTCCTCATGTTGTGGTGACCCCCAACCATACACTTTTCATTGCTCCTTCATAAATGTTGTTTTGCTACTGTTATGAATTGTAATGTAAACATCTGATATGCAGGATATCTGATATAAGACCTAAAGGGGTTCTGACCCACAGGTTGAGAAACAATTTGTCGAGCAGAGGATTCTGAGTTGGCTACAGACCTAAATCATTGGAACATGTTTAAAAACTGAACTGTATATTTAGAATATGGTCTGGTTGATCCTAAGGTGAAGAAGTCAGCCTTCCATTGTGGTTTTCAAGACAGAATACTTCATAGCATAAAAACCAAGATGAAGACGAGAAGGAGGAGAAGCAGCAGCAGGAGTACCAGAGACAAGAACTTTATTATGAAATCTGTGGGCTACGCTGAGATTTTAACTGAAAATGAAAACAAAAAGAACTTCACTGTACCCATTAAAATCTCAGTAACTGAAAGGAAAATAAATCCAAAGTGAACCTCAAACCTGTGCCAAACCAGAAATAATAAAGCATGGATGGTTCAGGATTCACAGTTGTCACTTTAGAATCCATAGCTAATGTGTAAGAATAATTTTGAGATGTCAGAAGAAAATCACCTTAAAACCTAAACAGTGAAAATACATTTTCTGAGAAAAAGCAAACACAAGAAACTTCTTTTATGTAATTAAAAAGATACTGTTGATGGAAAATCAGGACAAATTGTTATACAACCAGGTCACAAAGAACAGAGCTTGCTGTAAGAATATATTTAATTCATTCATTCGTTTGCTTCAATTCGTGTCTTTGAGTTTCCAGTATGGGGTTACAAAGGTGAGTAGAATACCATCCTGGCTTTTAATAAACTCTCTGATTCACAAAATTAATATCTAGGGGGTTTTGGAATGTGAACTGATAAAGCATTAAATTCCTATAACGAACAGGGTGTGGACGATTAACATAATATGGGCAAGAAAAGATGTTTCCATTGCTTTTAAGCCATAAAGCACTATATAAATGTTATTTTTTTAAAAAGAACATCTTGCTAATGGGTAGGGAGAGGTGAGGGATATGGTCAAAGAAGATCATGGTCAAAGAGTGACATTTAACGAGAGTCTTGAAAAACTATAAGGCTGCACTCTAGCCAGGCAACGGGGTAGGCAACGTAGAGAAGCAGATAGTAAGCATACAGATCTTTACCTCTCCCTATATTCTTCCAAATACAATCCCTCAGCCCCATCACCAGCTCTGTAAAAGACAACCTTCTGTGAACACCACAACCTTCTCCCCGACCCTTCCTCCCCATTCATCTCTAGTCATCGTGTTATACCAGCCCTCAACTCCAGCTGGCTTTCTCTGAGAACTCACAGCCAAGCTGGACAGAGAAACAAGTATGTCAGCAAGGCAGGCAGGCAAGCTTCATATCTTCACTGTCTCTCCTCTCTTCCATTTCTGATGCCCAGCTCAATAGCAGACTACCTGTTGCTGTTGCATTTCATCACTCTCTAAGTTTATCATTCCCAGAAGACAAAACAGATCCTGGTGGAACAACCTGCTTTCCTCCCTCCTGTGGAGCCCCTCAATCCCCTCCTAGCCCATTCCTTCCCTAGGTTTCAGCTCCCAATGACTAGGAACACATTTTACTGAGAAACCTCAGGGGCCACACCTATCAGGATCCCAGAAGAATTCCCTATGAGACAATACACAGTCACCACACTGTCCTGAGAGCCATAGAGGAAACAGAAACCAATGAACAAAAACACCCCCCCAAAAAAAGCAGGACCAGATATCAGCACCTAGAATTATAATTAACCCAAATGTCTAGATGGCACCATAAAAAAAACAAAAATAACCAGGACAAAATATCTCCACCAGAGACAACAACCCTACCAAAGTAAGCCCTGAGTATTGCAATATAGCTGAAACACAAGAAAAAGTCTTAATACAGCCTTTATAAATATGATGAGATACTTAAAGAGGAAAGGAACAAATCCCTTAAAGAAATTTATGAAAACACAAATAATGGAAGGAAATGAGCAAAACAGTCCTAGACCTGAAAGTGGAAATAGAATCAATAAAGAAAACCAAAACTGAAGGAAATTCTGACATGAAAAAGGTAGGAACTTGAACAGGAGCCTCAAAGGGAAGCCTCTCTAACAGAATAGAAGAGATGGAAGAGAGAATCTCATGTACTGAAGACACAATAGAAGAAATGGGTACATCCATCAAAGAAAATGTTAAATCACAAAACAAAAATCATGGCACAAAAGAACCAAGAAATCTGTGACACTAAGAAAAGACTAAATCTAAGAATCATAGGAAGAGCAGAAAGAGAAGGAACACAGGTCAAAGGCATGTAAAACATTTTCTACAAAATCATAGAAGAAAATTTTCCTAAGCTAAAGGAGATGCCTAGCATATAGAACACCAAATAGAACCTACCAGAAATGAAAGTCCCCTTAGCACATAACAATCAAAATACTAAACATACAGAACAAAGGAAGAATATTAAAATCTGAAAACAAAAAGGCAGACCTATTACACCTGATTTCTCAATGGAGACTCTAAAGTACATAAGGTCCTGGACAAATGCTCTACAGACTCTAAGAGATCACAGATATCAGCCCAGACTATCATGCCAAGCAAAACTTTAAATTACCATAACAGGAGAAAATGGAACAGTCCATGAAAAAGCCAAATTTAAGCAATATCTACAATGGAACACTACTCAGAGGTTAAAAAAATCTTGAAATTTGCAAGCAAATGAATGAAACTAGAAGAAACCATCCTGATTGAGGTAACCCAGACCTAGAAAGATAAAAAATGGTATGTGTGCACTCATAAGTGGATATTAGATGTGAAGCAAAGGATAACTAGGCTACAACTCTCAACTCCAGTGAACCTAGGTAAAAAGGGGCACCCTAAGAGGGACACACATGGAGGGCCCCAGAAAGGGAAAATAGTTAAGATCTCTTGGGTAACTGGAATGGGGGATGGGAACATGAGGGATCAAGAAGACCAAGTTTGAGGAGGGATGAAGGGGGAGAGCAATGAAAGAGAGATCTTGATAGAGGGAGCCATTATGGCATTAGGAAGAAACCTGATGCTATCGAAATTCTCAGGAATCCACAAGGATGACCCCAGGTTAGACTCCTAGCAATAGTGGAGAGGGTGTCTGGACAGGCCTTCCCTATAATCAGATTGGGAACTACTCTGTCATCATAGAACCTACATCCAGTAACTGATGGAAGCAGACACAGTGACCCACAGCCAAGCACTGAACTGAGCTCCCAGAGTCCAGTCGAAGAGAGGGAGGAGGGCTTTTATGAGCAAGGGGGTCAAGATATGTTCCCAAGAGCCAGCTAAAGCTTTGGGGTCAGCTCTCACTGTTAGAAGTCCCACAAATAGACAGAGCTACACAACTGTCACATATATGTAGAGGGCTTAAGTAGGTCCTATGCAGGCTCCCTGGTTGTCCCTGGTTATTTGTTCAGACTTTTAGTTTCTATGAGACATGTTAGTTGTTTCTGTGGGTTTTCTTGTAATGTTCTTCCCACCCCTGGCTCCTACAATTATTTCTCCCTCTCTTCATCAGGATTCCACAAGTTTGGCATAATTTTTGGCTATGGGTCTCTGCATCTGTTTCCATCAGTTACTGGACGAAGGCTTTCTGATGACAATTGGAGTAGTCACCAATCTGATCACAGGAGATGGCCAGTTCAGGCTGTGTATCCACTATTGCTAGGAGTAATCCTTGCAGATTCTTTGAAATTTCCCTTGTATCTGGTTTCTACCTAATTCCCAACAGCCACACCCCACTTCCAGTCAGCTCTTGCAGTTCTCCCTCCTTCAAGCACTCCCAAACCTAACCTTCATGTTGCCTTCACGACCTGCTTTTAATCTACCCAGTAGATGTCTTCTATTTCCCCTTCCCAGAGAGATCCATGAGTCCCCCCAGCAGGTCCTTCTTGTTACCTAGTCTCTCTGAGACTGTGGATTATAGCCTGGTTATTCTTTACTTTACAGTTAATATTCAGTTATGAGTGAGTACATACAGTGTTTGTCTTTCTAGGTCTGGATTACCTCACTCCGGTTGGTGTTTTTTCTAATTCCATCCATTTGCCTGCAAATTCCCTGTTGTCATGGTTTTTAACAACTGAGTAATACTCTACTGTATAAATTAACTATTTTCGTTGTCCATTCTTCAGTTGAGGGACATCTAGGTTGTTTCCAGCTTCTGGACATTACAAATAAAACTGCTGTGAACACAGCTGAGCAAGAGTCCTCGTGGTATGATTGAGCATATATGCCCAAGAGTGGTATGGCTAGATCTTGAGTGAGGTAGATTGATTCGCAGTTTTCTAAGAAACCACCATATTGATTTCCAAAGTGGCTGTACAAGTTCCCTCCTATCGGCAATGGAGGAGTGTTCTCCTTGTTTCACATTCTTTCTAGCATAAGCTGTCATTTGTGTTTTGATATTAGCCATTCTGACAGGTATACGATGGAATCTCAGAGTTGTTTTGATTTGTATTTCCCTGATGGCTAAGGATGTTGAGCAATTCTTTAAGTGTATCTCAGCCATTTGAAAGTGTATCTCGGCCATTTGAGTTTCTTCTGTTGTGAATTCTCTGTTTAGATCTATACCCCATTTTTAAATTGGATTATCTGGTATTTTGATGTCTTGTGTCTTGAGTTCTTTGTATATTTTGGAGATTAGTCCTCTGTCTAATGTGGAGTTGGTGAAAATCTTTCCCCATTCTGTAGGCTACTGTTTGTCTTATCGATGGTGTCTTTTGCCTTACAGAAGCTTCTCAGTTTCAGGAGTTCCCATTTATTAATTTAGATCCCAGTGTCAGTGCTACTATCTTATGTTCAGAAAGTTGTTCTCTTGTGTCAATAAGTTCAAGGCTACTTCAAGGCTACTTCCCACTTTTTCTTCTATCAGGTTCAGTGTATCTGGTTTTATGCTGAGGTCTTTGATCCATTTGTACTTGAATTTTGTCCAGGGCAATAGATATGGATCTGTTTTCATTCTTCTACGTGCCAACACCCAGATAAACCAGCACCATTTATTGAAGATGCCTTCTTTCTTTTTTTACCACTATATAATTTTGGCTTCTTTGTCAAAAATCAAGTGTCTGTAGATGTGTGAATTTATGTATGAGTCACTGATTCAATTCCATTGATCAGTGTGTCTGTTTTTTTATGCTACCATGCTATTATTATTACTATGGCTCTGTAATAGAGCTTGAGATCAGGGATGATTATTCCTCCTGAAGTTCTTTTATTCTACAGGATTGTTTTAGCTCTCCTGGATTTTTGTTTTTTTGTATTGAAGTTGAGTATTGTTCTTTCAAGGTTTGTAAAGAATTGTGCTGAAATTTTGATGGAGACTGCATTGTATCTGTAGATTACTTTCCATAAGACTGCCATTTTTACTGTGCTAATCCTACCAATCTATGAGAATGCGAGATCGTTCCATCTTCTGAGATCTTCTCCAAATTCTTTCTGCAAAGACTTGAAGTTCTTGTCATACAGGTCTTTCACTTGCTTGGTTAGAATTACCCCAATATATTTTATATTGTTTGTGACTATTGGGAAGGGTGTTGTTTCTTTGATTTCTTTCTCAGACATTTTATTGTTTATATATACTAATATTTTTGAGTTTATCTTGTATCCAGCCACTTAATTAATTAAAAGTGTTTATCAGGGGTAGGAGTCCCTAGTAGAAGTTTTGGTGTCACTTACGTATAATATGTCATCTGAAAATAACTATAGTTTGACTTCTTTTTCAATTTTTATCCCCTTGATCTCCTTTTCTTGTCATATTGCTCTAGCTAGAACTTTTTTTTGTTTTTTTCAAGACAGGGTTTCTTTGTTTAGCCTTTACTTTCATGAAACCGATTCTGCAGACCAGACTGTCCTTGAACTCAGAGAGATCCACTTGCCTCTACCTCCTGAGTGCTGGGATTAAAGGGCTGCTGTACCACCACAAGGCTAGTCCTTGAATTCTTAACCAGAGCAATAAGAAAACTGAAGGAGGTCCATTGGATAAAAAAATGGAAAGGAAGAAGTAAAAATATCTGTATTTGCAGATGGTGTGACAGTATGTATAAGTGACCCTAAAAGTTCCACCAGGAAATTTCTACAGCTGATAAAATAATTTCAGCAAGATAGCTGAATACAAAATTAATTCACAAAAACTAGTGGCCCTCCTATATACAAATGATAAACAGACTGAAAAAGAAATCTAGGAAACAACATCTTTCACAACAGCCTAAAATAATATAAACTATCTTGAGGTAATCCAAGCAAGCAAGTAAAAGACTTGTATGATTAAAACTTTCAGACACTGAAGAAATTGAAGAGGATATCAGAAAATGGAAAGACCTTCCATGATCATGCATCAGTAGGATTAACATAGTAAAAATGACCATCCTATAAAAATCAATCTACAGATTCAATGCAATCCATATCAAAATTCCAACATAATTCCTTACAGATATCAAAAGGATGATTTTCTACTTCATGTGGAAACAAACAAAACAATCAACAAACAATTCTGAATAATTAAATAACTGCTCTAGATTTCACTATTCCTGATTTCAAGTTTTGCTATGGAGGTATAGTAATAAAAACAGCGTGGTATTGGCGCAAAACAGGTACACTGATCAACAGAATCTAATTGAATACCCAGACATAAATCTCTACATCTATGGAGACCCAATTTTTGATACAGAAGCCAGGAATACATAGTAGGGAAAAGAGACAACATCTTCAACAAATGGTACTGGTGAAACTGGATGGCTAAATGTAGAAGATGCAAATAGATTCATACTTATCATCCTGCACAAATCTTAACTCCAAATGGGTCAAAGACCTTAACATAGAACCAGATACACTGAACCCAATAAAAGTAAAATTGGAGAATAGCCTGGAACTCGTTGGTATGGGAAGACTTTCTGAACAGAACACTGTTAGCACAGGCATTAAGATAAACATTTAGTAAATGGAACCTCATGAAACTGAGATGATGGTAAAGGACATGCTCATTTGGACAAAGACATAGCCTAAAAGTGGAAAGAGTTTTTTTCCCCAGCTATACATTCGATAGAGAACTGGTAGCCAAAATATATAAAGAAATAAAAAATATACTCATATCAAGGAAACCAATAACCTAATTAAAAATGGGATACAGATCTAAATAGAGAATTATCAACAGAAGAAACGCAAATGACTGAGAAACATTTAAACATCCTTAGACATCAGGTAAATGCAAATCAAACGACATTGAGATTTCATCTTAAACCTGCCAGAATGGCTAAGATCAATATAACAAGTCACAGTTCATCCCAGTGAGGATGTGAAGCAAGGGGAATGCTTATCCATTGCTGGTGGGAGTGCAAACTTACATAGTCACTATGGAAATCAGTGTGGTGATTCCTAAGGAAGATGGGAATTGATCTACAACAAGATCCATCTGTTTCACCCTTGGCATATACCCATAGATTGCTTCATCCTACCACTGAGACACTTGCTTAACCATGTTCACTGCTGCTCTATTCATGATAGCCAGACATTGCAAGCAGCCTAGATGTCCCTCAAGAGATGAATGCATAAAGAAAATATGCTACTTTTACATGTCACACTATTCCCCAGTCATTAAAATAAATTAAATCATGAAATTCACATGTAAATGGATGAAAATAGAAAAGATCATCCCAGGAGAGGTAATCCAGACCCAGAAAGCCAAATATGGTATATATTGGTTTATATGTGACTATATAATGCATATTATGTTATGTCAATAATAACCATGTCACAATCTGTAGAAACACAGAGGTATAGAGCAAGGGACTGGAGTGGACTGGGGAGGGACAGATAGTTCATTTTAGGAAAAGGAATTAGAATAGATAATCATGGAAGTATGCGGATGGGGGTAGACTGGAACAGGAGGTCAAGTGAGAGGTAGAAGCAGGAGGAGATTGAAAGAGGTAATATGGGGAGAGACAGCTAGAATATTGGGTCATCTGAGGGGTAATATGGAAACCTAATGCATTAGAAGAAACATTCTTATATATACATACATGAAAGTGATCTAAATGAAACTCTCCAATAATCAGGGGCTTAGAGCCCCAACAAGCCATCTTTTGCCACTAAATAAAGCTTCCAGTGCTGGGATTGTGTAACATCTAATTGAGTTGTTGGCCAAAGGAGAACCTCTAAGCAACCCAGGATGTTGTCAAGGTCCCTGTCCACAAGCTGTCAGCAAAGCTCCATTGCTGAAGACAATACCTACACAATTCACTTGAACATGGAGAAGTCAAGCTGGTGCCTCCGTAGAGTCTTTTCATCTTTGGTATAGGAAGGTACTCTGCACACTACTAAAGGAGAAATATAAACACCAACCTGTCACAACCCTTTGATCAACAATAGTGTCCTGCCTGCAAGATAAGATATGCAATGGTGACACAATGTTTGTGGGAGTAATCAACCAATATCTGCTTTGACTGAGGCCTGCCCCAGGAGATGGAACCCTTTCCCAAGCTGCATGAGTGACCAAGAACCCTAGACTCAGGGACCTAGGGTAAAACCAAATACCACTGCTCCAAAACAACAACAATAACAAGAAACCCCCAACACAATAATGTAGCAATGAAATTACTCCTAATGACTTTCTGCTGCACTCATAGATCAATGCCTTTCTCAGCCACCATCAGAGAAGATATTTCCTGCAGCAGAAGGGAACAGATACAGAGACCCACAGTCAGACATTATTCAGACAATGAAAGACTTTGGAACACTCGGCCCTAAATGGGATGACTCTATTAAATTACCTACCGCCAAAGCTCAGAGAACAGTGCAGAAGAGGGAATAGTATAAGAGCCACAGGTGATGGAGGACACCAAGAAAACAGGGCCCTTTAAATCAAAATGATCAAAGGTCATAGACCTTACAGAACTTGACATAGCGTGCATAGGACCTGTATTGATTTGCATGGTCCTAGAGCTGAAATTTAGAAGTGGATACATACCCCATCCCTAACCTACAAGCTATCTCCAATTTATAACCATTTGTGAATGTATAATGAGTTTTCTCCAAGGGAGTTTCATTGGGAAATATACTACTCTTAAGGGTAGGCTTCATATCCATCAGGAGATGGCTAACAGAAATTGAACTTATCGGCAGCTTTGGATGTTCTTTGTCTCATAATAGTTTGTCGAGGCTTGCCCACCCCACCCCTGCCTTTTAAAGTTTTATCTTTTAAAAATTTGTATTAACATATGTTCTTATTGTCTTTTTGACTTTACAGGTACTTTATGTATATATTATGATTTCTTCTTTAGTATTTTTATGGGATTACTGAGTGTGCGAATGAGTGAGTCTCTGTTTCTTGTGCTTTTGCTTGGACTCTTTCTTTTCTGGTTGTTTTGTCCAACTCCTATGGTTAGTTTTTGTTGTATTTTATCATTATCCCATAGAGGCTTATTTTTTTCTAGTGAAAGGCAGAAAGGGAGTGGATCCAAATGGGTGTGGAGGAGCCAGGAGGACGAGAGGTGGGGAAAACCCCAATCAGCATCTGTTATGTGAAAAAAATATTTTCAGTTAGGACGAAAGGAAGAAAGAAAGAAAAGAGGAGAAAAGAAAACTAGAAAGCTTTCAACAGATGAGGAAAGGAGCCCGAACTGTGCAGACAGTGAAGCCAGCAGGGCAGAGTATGGATAGTAAGTCTCCTTGTTATTCTCAGTCTTTCTACACTGTTGATGTTTCCTTTTATTCCTTCAGTTGCATATGCATATTTCCACTATCTTTAAGGACAAGTAATAATGCTGCCTGCTTTACCACATTTCTCTGAAATGTTGCTAGTCCATCTCCTTTTACATCTTCTACAGGTTTCCAGAAAGCTAAATACATACTTGCCTCTACCCCACTTCAGTACCCATTGCCTCTGTTAATTTCTTGTGACCTAATTCTGCTTCCTCATAATAGATCTTTTACTCATATTGCCTGGCTGACCATTGTGCTTTAAGGACTTGCATGGGACCATCTATGGGTTTGCAGTTCCTGTACCAATTGGCTATGCAAATGCCTCTACTGGTCTGATTTGTTTTTCTCCCACAGCAGTAAGGTGCTGCATTCACACCATTCACTGTTGCTACACTTCCTTTGCTGAATGCCCATGCTATGGAAACTCGAAAAGTGTCCATTTTGCTCTTTAAGGCATTCATCCATAGGTACCAATGTATATGCCAACATGTTAATGTCATAATAAAACATGTGACAAGGACTTCTAGGCAGATGAATAGGAAGTGAGTAATTGAATGTGGGGGTTGATGGGTCTTTAGTGATGACCCTGTTTATGTTTTGTGTAAAATGGCGAGTGAGATGGCCAGCACAAGGAGCCATAGAAAATAATGAGAGGTAGTGGGCAGAAAGTAGACACAAAGGTCTAGTGAAGCCTAGCCCCGAAGGAAGGCAACTGCTTCCTTCTACCGCCTGCTCATCACCATCACAACAGAGGAGGCTTTGAAGCAAAGATCTGCTCTGGTCACTTTGCTGTTTAGAAACTCAGTTGCTCTCAGATTGCCTGCAGGATAAAACAGAAACAGTCTACTGAGCAGGAGGCCCTGCCAAGTCTAACCCTTTATACTGCCTTGTTTATCAACCCTGCCAGGCACGAAGCATACTCTAAGCCAGTTCTTGACCTTGAGTTTAGGAAATGCATGGGGGCCTTGTTAACACACGGATGGCAGGAGCCCAGTCTACAAGTTTCTCATTTCCTAGGTTTGTGGTAGAACTGGGGGAAAAAACAACAAAAAATCAAACTGCTAGCAAATTTTTTGGGATGTTGATGATAGATACTAGGTCTACCATCCATAAAAGCATAGTAACTTCTTAGATTGGGGGTTATGACCCTACATTGGAGTATGTAACTGAATCTGAAGATCATGAAAAAGATGGCAACATTAGAAGGTTTTTTAACATATAATCACCAAAAATTAATTCAAAGTCAAATGTGTAATAAGTATGGGATATTCCTGGGAGTGCTGCCCTTGTTGGATCGTGTAACATTACTGTAGTCTTGGTTCTAAAGACACTGCAAGTGCAATGCCAATGAAAGCTGTCAGAAACACGTCGGCTCAGATTCAAGACTATTATGTTATGAATTGCTATGTTTGTGCTGTATATACAGAATTTCCTCTATTATGGAAATATAATGGTTTAATTATAGAAAACACATTTTAAAATATTTTCCAACTGTCATTCCTCTACATGGAAGCAACAACTGAATATATCTTTTTATTGTATTGTGTTAGAATGTTTGAATTTAAAAATTGCCATTTGAGTTGATGATTTAAGTTTCATAAAATATTGTTCGACAAAATTTGGTATGTGACCGAATTTCCAACAATTTCTGAAATGGCCTCAAAGTTGTGTCACTTTGTTCTATGTCCTCAACACAGATGAATACAAAATCAAAATACTGGCCAGTTCTCAAAGATCTATGTCCTGTGGATCAAATATTCAGATAAGATTTAATCCTTTATGTAAAAACAAACATATCCATCTCATTAGTAAAAAACACTTTCATCTTTAACAAATGGTTAAACCACATACACTAAGAAATTTTAAAAACAAATTTCTTTATGATTTATTATTAGTGAATGTTTGATTGGTGTGCCAATACTTAACATCAGGCTCCCCTGACTCTGCCTCTGCTAGCATTACTTCATCTTGTCATTGTTGTCTGAGGAAAACTTCTAGAAAACTTGTAGACCAATTCTCCTCAGTGACTACACAGCCAGAATCCAGTCTCCTAACAGTTACTGGGCACCTCTGATATAGCAAGCATTAGACTAAATTTGATTTGGGGAGACAATTCAAAGAGCAGTAAAAGCCAGCCCAGAACCCCTGACACGTGGGGCCTTGCATTAATATGCTGATGTGCTGGCTGCTCTGCTGAGGACCCTGGGTGGTCTGAAGGCTTGCAGAGAAGAAGACTCCAAGGCAGTGGGGGCCAGCAGCTCTAATCACAAGTCTGAAGAGGAAGAATGATTGAGGGACTGATTCCTGACAGCATTGATACATTGGACCTTCCTCCACCTCCACTACAGATTTCTTAAATGCCACAGTAGAACTCTCTTTTTCTTCCTTTTTAAAATTCTGGGCTGCCTCCAGCGAATGAAAGACACTTGTTTCTGAATGAATGAAATGAGTACCAGTGTGTCCAATTTGTTTTTTGCTCCCAAGTTTATTTAAACAGAAAAGGCCATGACAGATGACATCTGTGCCATATACATTTGTCACATTTATGTCACATTTCTGTTAACATGCAGCTTTTGAAAGTACATTTCATAGTTCTCCATTATCTTCTGTTGTCCTCCCGTTTTTATCTGATCAATTAGGAAGTAGCTTTTGACCAGGCAGCCATTAGGCAGAGAGCCCTGTATTTACCTACTTGACAGAGCCTGAACCTGAGCATTTCTAAACAACGATTTGAAAAACTAAGATATTAACTTTACATAGACATTAATTTTCCTAAAATAAACTTAGAAATTAAAAAGGAAAAAAGAAACCAGAAAACCAGAATGGTAGAGTGAGAGCCTTTTTAAAAAAAACCTCACACTTGGCTTTTTTCGGTTTACATCAAAGTACCATAGCGCCACTTTGCCATCTAGTGTTGTGGCTCAGTATTACCTGTGGCGGAAGCAATGAGCGCTTTTCCTGTCTGGGTCCTTCGAGTTTACTGGAGCTCACAAAGCCCAGTGAATACTTCACTGTACTTGGAAGAACATAGATACTATTCGGTAAAAGCCAATCTTCCTTCCCATTCTTCTCTTCAATGTTTAATAAACAGTCAGGTCCTCCCGAATTCAACTTCAGAGCTGGTATCCTTAGAACAACACCCTGCCATATGCTATTAAAGTGGTGTGACTTCACGGCTAGCCTGAACTACATATACAAGGAGACCTTGCCACAAAAAGACAAAGGCCTCTTCTTGGATGGAGCTCCGTGGCACATCTCTTGCTTAGCGTGCACAAGGACCCAAGTTCCACAGAAAGCAGTATTTAAAAACATAAAAAAGGAAGGAAGGGGAGGTATTATCCCCCAGACTTCCATCTTCTGGGAGATTCCCTCCTAGACGGAAGACGCTGTAGAAGAGCTGACAGAGCAGCTACAACTGACGCAAGCCTAAGCATCGGTTTAAAAGCAGATTGCAGTTGATGAGGAAAGACCGCATGAAGGTTATGCATTTTGTGAGTGGAGCAATACTATCGGGGTTCAAGTTCAAGTCTTTCTTCTGCACTCTATTAGCTGTAGGAGCTTGAGTGAGTCATTTGGCCTTTTTGCATACTTCAGTTCTCTCATCTGTATAACTGAGATGATAATACTAACACATGGTGCCTACACTGGCTTCAAATTCCTGGCCTTGAGTGAACCTCTTGAATAGCTCGGCTTACAGTCATTTACTGCTGTGCCAGTCCAAGCAACCATTGCGTGAGAACTTCACTCATGACTTACTATTGAAGTGATTTTTAAATAAATTTCTTAACATCTTTTGGCCTCAATTTCAATATTTGTTTACAAATACCTCATATCTATTGGACAGTCAGAGCAGATCGTTTTTGCACACTCTCCTGCTGTATAATAAGACCTTCCAGTAATAATCATTAAATCAAATTAGTAAAACCACAATGACCCAAAAGAAACACAGATTATGAAAATAGTTTGATTTGTTGAACATCCAAGCCAGTAAAAAGCAAATATTACCATGAAAAGGAAAATAAATTGGATTAATATTTATATTAATATGAATATCCTTTTATATATTTTTGAGCATATTAACCATAGTTTATTATAGCGAGACCAAAAGGGGTGAGACAGACATGACAGAGAGAGATGAGAGAGGATGAGAGAGAAAGAGAGAGAGAGAGAGACAAGACTAAGATTCAGGATGAGATGGAGAGAGAGGAAGACAAGAGTAAAAGAGAGCATAAGGGGGCAGGGACAATCCTTTAAAGGGGTCCTTTGCACCTGCATGGTTCTCACAGAACTCTGGGCTGGCCAGAGTGTTGCCTGAGTGCATCCTGCCAGGTAACAGGACAGGTCAGCATAATGCCTCAGGGAACCAATGTTGTTAAAATGTCTAGGTTTACCCAGTAATAAGACACAAACCATGAGTCAATGGAACCATGTGGAGTTTTATTGGTGGACAGGGAAGGAAAAAGGGGGGGGGGTGAGGGATAACCAACCCGTGCAGAGCTGAGAGAGTGAAAGATAAGATACAAGAGAAAGTAAGAGAGAAAGACGAGAGTAAAAGAGAGAGAAGAGAGTAAGAGAGGATGAGATGGAGAGAAAGACAAGAGTAAAAAGCTCCTTTTTATATTTTTTATTAGTTAACTTTTAAATTTGTTTTACATACCAACCACAGTTTCCCTTTGAATATACTGTTTATGCAATATCCTATGTGTGATGGGGGATGTCTTTCTGTATATATGTTTCTCTTATTGGTTGATGAATAAAACACTGGCCAATAGCTAATAGAGGCGGGAAGATAGGCAGGACTAGGAGAGGAGGAGAATTCTGGGAAAGGTAGGCAGAGAGGTACCGCAAAAGGATGCCATGTAGAGAATGAGAAGAAGGGCCAGGTGGTCTCTGGTAAGATAAGATCACATCTTTTTTTTAAGAAGTAGCCTATGTGAGTTAGCATTATACCACTGAGTGATCATTGTAGGGTTCCAGGGTTGATTTGCATGTAGAATGACAGATATAAGCATCTCGAGTTCAGTTTCTTCCTTCTACAGTCAATGTATTCAGAGCTACTGTATGGATGCAGCATGTAGCAGCACAGACATTGGAGAGGCAAACTGCATAAGAAGTTAGCTGAAATTATTCTAAACAAGCACAAACTGATTTGAGAATTACATGTTCGTGGCAGGGTCCATATGGCTCAGTGGACTCACTGGAGTGTTTTGCATTGCTTTCCACACAGAAAACACTTGTTATTAGAGGGTAAGTGATGAAAATGTGCCATATTGAGGTACATATAATGTGCATATATTATATACATATATATGTAATTTCAACTCATCAGGAATTTCTACAACGATAGGACTTAGTCAAGGTAACTGAAGGGTGAAGGGAAGAGCATTGTATTATTCACATTTAAAATAGTGAAGGCACATGGAGAGACAAAAGATCAGTTTGTATTTAGTTTATCATTCTTTTTAATATTCCCATGAGTAGTGGATTTTCTTATTGCTTGTACCTAGGGCAGAATAATTACTTCCACTGTCCTGTGCCTGGTGCTCATTGTTTCCAAGAGTTATATGAGAAAAGCTGCCAGGATAATGCATATCCAATATTACCTCATGGGCTATCTTCTTTGCTGCCTCTCTTCAGCCCACCCACAACCTGTTCCCCATTCACTAATACACGATTTTGAACCTCAGGTAACCGATAAATGAATGAGCAGCTAAATGACAATTTCAATGTCTTACATTATTTTAAGACAAATAAACAGCAACTTAGGCCTTAATTCAGAAACATGGTCATTCTCTAGAATTCCTCTCAAAAATGTCTTTCAATATCAAAAGGAAGGGAGTGTTCTGAGCTGTGTCAGCACACGGCCATGCAGGTACCACCCTGGGAGTTGATTGACAAAATTGTCACTTGCTTCTTAGTTCTTATATCTGTTTCTTGTCCTTAATATCTTCCACTGTGTGTTACAAAATACTTCATTTACTTTGCTTCTGGTAGGTTAGGCCAATAGAGGGCAAACGGAAAATGGAGGAAACCTGGAAGAGGCCTGGCTATCTCTCCACTCTCCCACTGCCTGAGGCAGCTACTCCATAGAGACACATTTCCTGAAAAGTTAATGAAGCTGAGGCTCCAGGGCCCCTCACTTGCACAGGCCTCTTCCAATGCCCTGTGTGCATACTTTTGAGCAGCTTTATTGAAATATAATTTACGTGCCATAAAATTCGCCCATTGTGCGTATATGGTTCAATGGTTTTTACTAAATTTATTGAGTTTTACAACCATCACCGCCATCCAGTTTTAGAACACTCCCATCACCCCCCCCCAAAAGAAAACAAGCTCCTCTGTGTCTGTTTTCAGTCAATCCTGGCTCCCAACCCCAGGCTTTTGTAATCACTAATTTGCTTTCTGTCTCTATGGATTTGCTTATTCCCCAAAATTTCACATCAATGATATTGTAGTATGAGGTCTTTCATAACTGGTTTCCTTCACTGCCAGGCATTTTTGAGGTTCATCCATGTAGGAGCAGGCATCAGTAATTTATTCTTTTATATTGCCAAATACAGTTTCAATGGCTGGACATTTCCGGATTTTTTAGTATATTCACCAACTGAAAGATGCATGTCTGATTTTGCAGTTGTAAGTTTGTGTCTTTCCTGAAAAGCATTCCCCGGATTCTGTAAGTGTCTGGTCTCTGAAGCCTGGGGCTTTCCCCACCTCTGTTGTCTCTAGCCCTGTGGCAGGCAGCCTCAGAGTCTCTGGTGATCCCTGTTTTTATGTATCAGTTCACTATCCTTGACTATGGGATAGACTTAGGGGCTTCATTCTACCAAAGAGAATATGGCTCCAAATTTAGGATGTCATTTCCAAGAATGTTAGCAAAAAGAGTACTGTGCCTTATTTTCTCTTGTTTTTGTCACATGCCTATTCTCTTAGAGCAAAGAACTGCTTTTCTCCAGTTGCCAGTAAAGGGAGGCTTGCGATGTCCATGTGATTGAATCTGGAAGTACACTGTTGCCTAGTTGAATGTAAAGATAACTACATCTCTTATAGATACCTTTGTGAGAATCCTTGAGCTAGAACCGCTACTCGGATTCCTGAACTGCAGGCACTTTAAGGTACTACATCCTATGTTTTCACCAACTAGGGGTTGGTATCATTTTTTAAAATTTTTTAAAAACAAGTTATTTAATTTTTACTTTATGTGCACTGGGGTGAAGGTATCAGATCCCGTGGAACTGGAGTTACAGACAGTTGTGAGCTGCCGTAGGAGTACTGGGAATTGAACCTGGGTCCTCTGGAAGAGCAACCACTGCTCTTAACCACTGAGCCATCTCTCCAGCCCCCTTGGAATTACTTGTTAAGCATGATCAACAAATACAGTCTCACCCTAAAGGTAGTAGAGATTCCTGCTGTGGTCAATCTCTGTGTTGCCTTACAGGTTTTCTTGTTGGTCTTTCCTTCTCCAAGGCCCCATCTAAACTTCTTTTGTTATTAGTATCCTCTGCTCGAAACACTTAGAGCAGTGTCTGCTTCTAACATTGGGTGGGGCCACTTCATCTTCTGGGACACATAGCTTTCTTGAGCCTTCACAAGTCTGTTTAGAGAAAGAAAAAATGCAGTGTGGGGAAATGAGAGTCCTGGAGGTCCTAAAATCAGTCTTCACAAATAAAATAGGACAAGACAGAAAGCCACCTGGTGAGCTTGCAGACAGCACAGCGACAGTTCTGAGAGGTAATGACAGAACGACTGAGCAGCCTTCTCACCACCCTTCTCCGCCATGAGCATTATAGAGCAGGGATAGATACATGAGCAACGATGTGTATTGTCCAATGGCAGCTTCAGTCCTTGGATGCTGCTGGGACAGGCAATGTTGGATTCTGCATCAGGGCAGGATAGAATCATGATCATATGGGGCCAAATGTCTCTCCTGTAGGGCTCAAGTAGCCTTGCCCTCACTGAGGGATTCATGCTTCTAATACTCTGGCTTGCCTGTTGTGGGAATGGATTTAAGACCCCATCAGAATGTATCACCACTTTGCGCAGACTGCTGTAAGGCAGGAGAGGTAGCCCAGTGCACTGGGGAGTCCCTCTGGTTCATAAAGAACCTGCTCTTCTCTAGACGAGTCTAGGAAAACAGAAAAGAAGCCCTTGGCATCGGCTTCTCATCTTTCCACCCATATTTGGTGGGGAGGAGGAGCTGTTGCCTAGGTGAACCCTTTTCATTGGAAATTGTTTTGCTTCCAGCCCTCAGCAGTATTATTGCTTCTTCTGGGTGGATGCTCAGGAGTAAACAGACCACAGAGAAAGCCCCATGGCATCACTTGGTCCCTTTGGGGTTGAGTGGTCCATGCCAGCAGCAATCATTCTTCACTTACACCCCGTGGTCTACTGCTTCTGGCAGCTTCTCCCTTTCTCCTGTGTGATTTCATGGACCAGCACCTTCAGTCCCATTCCCCAGCTCTGACAGAGGCATTGGCAGCTTCCTCTGACACAACTGGGCTCAGAAGCTCTCCCTCAGTTGCAGAGGTGATGAATTGCCTTGGAGTTATCGTGCCTTTCTCATCACTGCAGGCACCCCGCTGACAGAGGGACAGACAGAATGTTGGCAATAGGTGAGTGTGATGTCAGAAACCCTATATGCAGTTGGTTTCCGAGAACATAGTCAGAACAGTGAAGATGGGCATACAAAGAAGGAAATTAGGAATCGAATGGCTGGGAGGATTACAAGATTGATTTCACTCTTGCTGCAACTGTCAGCTGCTTGGGGAATCTGAGCCCAGGCCTCAGATACAGCTGGGGAGAAGTTAAAGACAATGGCTAATAAGAAAAATGCTTTCCCTGCCTTCTAAGGACCACTGCAGTTTTCTCTTGCTGGAATAGATTTCACTAAGCAAGTCAGTATTGACTCTCATTTACATCTTCATTAAATATTAATCTGTTCTCTTGTAATTGTTCACTGACTTTAAATCTGGGATGGATTGTGTGGAACCGCACTGAATGTTCACCTCTGCTTTTGGCTTCCTGATCTCATTGGGATGTTACCATTAAACCAAGTCCAGTGTAGGAGCCAAGCACAAAAGCACAGGAGTCACTCTATGCCACCAGTGTGTCTAATGACTATTACGTGTGTGGTGATCACATGTGTGATGATGAGATGTTATGCAGCCTCTCAAGGGCTCTGTAGGTGAATTGCCTATCACTTAGTACTTTACTTTGTTACATACCCATAAATTACAACACAGCAACGCTCATATGGGAAAGATTCATTTAAGAAATCTTTTCAGGGGTGGTGGGGTGAAAGCGGGGTGTTAATGAATTCACTAGATCCAAGATAAATGATCAATGAGTGTTTTATTGGGAAACAACTTACATAGAATATAATAAAGAACCGGGGAGGTGTTCCTGCTCCAGAAGATGCAGTCTCTGCCCTTCAGATGCTCTCCGTGACCCAAGAGAGTGCCTGCCCAGTCCTACTGTTCTCTACTTTCCAGTCACATCCTCACCTGAAGCCACGCCCAAAGGGGTGTGGCCACTAACACAAATTCACTGGCAAGGCAAGATGCTACTAGAGTGGAGGGGGGCTGGAGAGAACACTCATCAGTTAAGAGCACTTGTTATTCTTGTAGAAAACCCAAGTGCAATTTCCAGCACCCACATGGTGACTTACGAAAGTCCATAACTTCAGTTATAGAGAATCCAATGCCTTCTTCTGATGTCACCGAGCTTCTGCATGCCTATAATGTGCATACATACACTCAGGTACATAAAAAATAGATAAATAAGTATCATAAATATTCTCTAGTGTCTTTAATTTGGGGACCACAGATCAGCTAGGTTTCCAGTCATCATAAACACCATAAACTTAGTGAGGAGAAAACCAGAAGCCAGGCCCACTTTATGGATGAGGCAAGGAACCACTTTCCCAAGTGATAGCTTCTTATCACACATCTTGTGGGGCACAGTAAGAGTAAATTTAGGTTTGATTCTATTGAAATATTTGAAAATGAGAGCACTCACTTGCTGCATTTATTTTAGTGATTTTTGTATGTCTTTAACTTAACTAACTACAATAGCTCCAACATTAAGGAGACTTCTGATTTAATACAGCAAGAATCCAGATATTGGTTGTTTCAGGGTTGGTTCAGTGGCTCCACCCTAGCACCAGGGACTGGGGTCTTTCCATTCTCTTACTCTGCCCCCTTCAAAGTATTGTCTAGGTAGCAGGGATTGTCCCACCATGGTTACAAAATGTCTCCAAGTGTATCAGTCATTGAATGCATATACAACGAATGTCCTACTGAAGAAGGGAGCAGTCTCCATCCAGGAAACATTTCTTTTTACAAAAGAAAGTTTGTCAACATCCTGAATGTTCAGGATTGTTCTCTCCCATCTACTATAGAGGAGGAAATAACCTTTGTCTACCACACTTAGATTTGACTTCCATGATGCAGGTCTAATCCTGTCAGAACCTTCACCTGAAATTACATTAATCAAGCTGTACTAAAGTTTAGATGACCAACAAGTTTCTAGAAGCCACTTGTTCAGTCACGTATCTTCATAGTTCCAACAATGTTTATTTTGGAAAAATAACAATACTGTCTAATACCATCTCTCCTATCCATGAGAGTTGTATTTTCTTTTCTTGTCCTTTTTTTGTTTTTGTTTTTTTGAGACAGGGTTTCTTTGTGTATCCATTGCTGTCCTGGAACTCAATCTGTAGACCAGACTGGCATCGAACCCACAGAGATATGCCTGCCTCTGCCTCCCGAATACTGGGATCAAAGGTGTGTGCCACCAATACGTGGCCAAGAGTTGTATTTTCAATCCCAATGGATTCCTGAACCTGTGCATCACATCAAAGATTATATACACTATGAACTTTTTCTATACATACAGACCTATGATAAAATTGATTTAACAATTTGGCACAGTGAGAGAGTAACAGGAACAATTAGTAATAAAATAGAAGAATTACAATATATCATGTTAAAAGGATATTACCATAGAGTATTATAATACACTGTAATAAAATCAGCATCTATTCTCTCTCTCAACCTGTAATTTTCAACCAAATATTTTTGGATCATGGTGATCAAAATCGCCAAAACCAAAATTGTGGGTAAAGGTAGTCACTGTAACAATACTAATCCTGTGAGCTGGAGTTCAACATTAAAAGAAAACATTGAAAACTGCTATCAACATGGGCTCAAATGATCTGGATTGTTGGCATTCATTTTTTTGTTGTTGCTAGGAGAGTATCGACCTAAGCACAAGACTAAATGGGCCACACTTAATATGCAGAAGAACAAACACAAACCAGAAGATCTTTATTCTTGTACTTTAATGTTGGACGAAAAAGAAAATTGGCTACAGATACAAGTTCATCATAAGGAACCGTTCAGAAAAATAAAGACCCAATACTGTTGTGGCCCCCACATATTAGCTTAGGTTGGCCTCATTGGCTACACTTATTCATTTGAGCCCAGTGAGAATAAATTATCATTCACCTATGTTTTGCATTGGAGTTTCTGTCAACAAGTAATCAAGTCTCTCCAGATGTTTCATTTACTATAACAAAGCCACTGTCATGAACAATAACGCACAGATGTTCCCTTTGAAAAACAGATTAAAAATGTTTTTGTTAATGTTTTCAAATTATCAAATGAATTGGGAAGAATATGGGTACAAAATTGGTTTCAGGACTATGTATTTGAAACTCGATTTTAAAAAAATTAATTAACTGTAACCTCTTTGGATAAGATTAATCAAACTTCAACAAATAAAGCAGAGAACTAAGAGGCGTGGGTTTTGTTGTCAAGTGATATTCTGAAATCTGCTTTTTTTTTTACAGAAGTCTTTTCTTTCTGTCTGCTTCATTATGTTCCCACACCCTTTCTTTCCCTCACCATGCTTTGACATGGGGTCTATTTGCTATTGTGTTTGAGTCTTTGTTTCTGGAACTTTCTTCCCCCTTTATTTTCTAATTCTTTTTTAAGATCTGAAAGCTCCATTCACGGCCCCTTGTCAGCCATAGCATTTCAGAACTCTGCCATTACTGGTTTAAGTCACTCTTTATAACTGTCTGGTTTTCTTATTTTCTTTTTAACCTCATTTTGCATCATTGCATAATCCATTTCATTTGTCTTATTTTTCTGTTATGCCTTTGTTATCTGTTGATATGCTGTTTGATTCTTTTCCTCTTTTCACAGATGTTTCTATAAGGACTTGGATCTTGAGCATTTTATTGTTCACATCTGAAAGAGATGTATTTTCTTATGCTTTTAGGATAAGGATTAAGAATAGGGAGCAAGCAAGTGAGGGGTGCTGTTAGGGACAGAATGTTTGTGACCTGCCCTCCCCCAATTTATGGCTTGAAATTCTCACTCCAGTGTTATGGTATTAGAAGTGGGGTCTGACAGAGAAACCCTGTCTCGAAAAACCAAAAAAATTGTGGGGCCTTTTGGGAGGTGATTAACTCATGAAGTTGAATCCCCTGTGAATGGGATTAGTGTCCTTACATAGGAAACCCACAAACGCAACTTTTTCCACCACATAAGAGTAGGATAGAAGGAGTTGGTGGTCTGCAACCTAGAAGGGGCTTCTCCTTAGAACCCAACTGTGATAGCACTTTGATCTCAGATTTCCTGGCTTTTAGATTTGTGAGGATTGAGTACCACTCACTGGTTTATAGACTTCCTAGACTATAGTACATACTACATGATATGTAGTACCTAGTACTCAGTACCTAGTACTTAGTACATAATAGAGTGTATATCATTCAGCTGTGTATAATTCATCTCAAAGAGAGCAACACAACTGTTTCCCTGCTCCTCTGTCTGAAGGCTCCAGTCTGCCTTGACTGGAAAGTAGCATTGGCCTCAAGGGCATATGGCTTGTGCAGTCACGTGGGGTCCTCTCTGTTTTGCGTTTCATGCTCTGTTGATGCAGTCATGAAAATTTTAATAGAGTTTTGAACAAGGAGCTCTGGATTTTCATTTTGTACTGTGCTCTGTAAATTATGTAACTAGTCCCACTAAGGAATATTTAAGACCCTGGCGTTTGAGGGTGGTGGTGTATGGGAAGAGCTAATACTGACTGCTGCTTAGCTGAATTGATATAGTACCAAACTGCTTTTAAATATGAGTGCTTCTATCACAGACAAAGGCTACTCTCAGTCTTACAGAGAAGCCTCTTCTTGCAGTGAGTGGAGGTGAATGCGGAGACCCATAGATGCATGAGATACTGAAATTAATGATGGCTGAAAGCTCAGCCCTAAACAAGACATTTATACCAACCTTTAAAGGCTCAAGGAACATTGCAGAAGAGTGACAGTGAGGTATGAAAGAGCTCGTAGATATGGAGAAGGGGTTTGAAATGCCATCGTGTAAGAAGGACATGGATATGACAATCAGGAAGTAACAACTGCACCTACTGGTGCTGGGTCCACACATGTTGGGCAGTCTGAACAGTCCACCTATAGATGGGGAAAGGTCTCATGGGGCCCTATCATTTACTGTTTATCTATTGGCAACTAACAGATTCCTGGAGAAAGTAAGTCATAGTATCCAGTTTTGTATTCATTGGTGATCTCACTGGGCTCTGACAGAGAGTTCCGAACCTGTGCTCCTAAAAAGACAGCCCTAGATAAATGGTGTATCAAACAAAGCAAGACAAGAAGTCAGGAATATGAGAAGGATTTGTTCAGGGAGTAGAAATGGTGAAAGGGAAGTAAGAAAGGATGTAGGGAAATGCAACCAAATAAGATAATTTATTAATAAAATAAAAATATGAAATGAGGACAAACAAACAGCCCTGTTCTCTCCATGTACCTGCAAGTACATTTTTGATGTCAGTGTCCTCGGGTACACTCTGGCCAACGTGTGAACAGTCTCTGTCTCTCACTTTCTCCATCCCTCGATCTCTCAGTATTCTCTCTCCTCCTCTGCCCCCCCTCTGTGTATGGGGATTTTATTCTGAGGCTTTATGGTCCTTGTGTGCTTAATCCACTTCTTTGTCTTGGAACTGTTCTACAGCTTCTTAGGGGGGCCCTTCTGACCCTTTCTGAACTCACATGCAGGTACAAACTCTGAAGTTGTTTCTCACTCAAGTTGGCACATTCTTCTTTTGGAAGCTAGTATCTAGTGGCAAGTTCTGTGTCCTAGGTTTCTTAGGGGGATCAGATACCCTTTTTCTTTCCCTCCATATATTCTGTATAACAGCTAAAGCCATGGCTGTACCTACTACTGCTGAGGTTTGAACCCACTGCCCCCATTTTCGAAGTACTCATAATTTCTTTTAGAAAGATGTTAGCAATTACTCCTTTATTAGCCCAATTGTTGGGGGGAGTTGAAAATATTTTAAAATTGCATTGTCAGGATCATCTTGCTCCAACCATAAGCTAAAAATGTTTTAATTTGAATACTATGGAACCATTAGAGACTTAATGATTCATGAATTAATGTTTGAAACAAAAACTTGTTTTTTAACTAATGCTATATTTTAATTGATTTATTTTTGTTTTTATGTGCATTAGTGTTTTGCCTGCATATACGTCTGTGTAAGAGTGTTGGACCCTTGAGTTACAACAGTTGTAAGCTGCCATGTGGGTGCTGGGAATCAAACCTTGGTCCTCTGGAAGAGCTTTTGACTGCTGAGCCATCTCTTCAGCCCTAAACTAATGATATTTTAATTGATTAATCCCAATCCTGTTGTGTACATATCATTTTACAATCATTGTTTTGGAATGAACCAGTTGTCTTGTTTTTAGCAAAACTGTTCTTTTCCCTTTTTTCTTACTGTGAATTCACTGTGAAAAAGATGAGCTTTGTTGTAACTGTTTCCTACGGACTGTTGATGTTTATGTACTATTACCCTCTCTTGTTCCCCGCATCCTCCCCCTCAAATGGTTATTTATTTATATATATCTTTTCTCCAGCTAAATGGCAAGATTTTCTGTAGTCTCTCTCTCTCTCTCTCTCTCTCTCTCTCTCTCTCTCTCTCTCTCTCTCTCTCTGTGTGTGTGTGTGTGTGTGTGTGTATGTAGACACAGGCACACGAACATGTTCAAGCATTAAAGTATATTTGTGTCGGTCAGGACAACTTGAGTGAGCTCTCTACCTCCCCTATATGGGTCCTGGGGCCCAAACTTGCCAACCCTACACATTTTATCTTCAATTGCTTTCTATCTTCTCTAATATCGAGCATGATGGAGGAATGTAATAGATATTTGATAAATGTGAGAGAAGACAACAAATAAGTAAGTAAAGCCGAAGAATTCAATTAGTATGCATTAGTTTTCTATGATCTTTTGTAACATGAAATGAGATAGGACTGGCTATACATCTACTAAAATAGTGGAGAATGATGCTACTTCTGAATCTTAAATTATGTAAGTGCAATGGGTTTTGTTTCTAAGGTGGAGCGAGAGTCCTGGTGCTTTTGAGGAATACACCTTCATGTGCATTAAACAATTAGTTTAAAGTATGTAGTTTGTAGAATAGCATAATGTGGTTGGGTAGAGCACAAAAGACACCTGTAACCAAATGCTAACATATTACCCACCAGCCAGTAGACCCAGGAAATCAGTGAGCAATGTTGAGTCAGTCTCATATCAAGAAAATGAGGATAATTGTAGCTATTGCACTAGATTATCCAGAGATTTGATAACTTCTTCAGAGACTGGGCCAGTGAAAGGATGCAGTTGTCAGTCAACATGCATTATTTTTGCTCCTTCTCCTTTGATACTATGTAAGGACCAATATTTTTCCCATACCTGGGAATAAATTAAAAATGTAATTGATGTTTAATGCCATTGGGCTTATCGTTTTTTAATGATTCAGAAGCTACTTGAGATTCTGCAATGCACAATCATCATGTTAACCTAAATAATCCATATAGATCCTGCAATCATTGTTATAACAATTATAATTAACTTTCTATCTATTGTCTATCTGTGTACCTGTCTGCTTTCCTATATACATATTTGTGTATGTATCTAGGTGGCTTAATAAGTATTTTTGAAATATGTAAATATGAGATTGGCCAAGTTGTCTGCATCAGATTTCATGTACTATTATAGTTCTTCGATCATCATAATATTCCAATGCAGCATAGTGCAGTAGGTTTACAAATTCCAACCCCTTGTGTCATTTGACACTATGTCTTTAATTCTCTACCATATAGAGAGGATCTTTCATTCCAAGCCCCAGTGGTCGAGTCCGAATACTGTTTAGGAAAAGGAACAGCTGCAACTATTTAAAGAGGAGGCATAATACTTAAACTCATCATATATGCAAGGCGGTAAGTATAGGCTTGAAAAGTATAGAATTTTGGACTGATTTTCGTGTTTTAAAAATGAGCAAAAATAACATCAAAAATATCTCTACTCAATCAGTGGGGCACCTCGGTCTGTGACAAAGAGGTTACGTTTAACTTTCTATTAGTTTGCTATCGTTTAGCAACAAAGGTTGTCTTATGCTGTCAAGTTCACTGGAATAAGATCACAGAAATGTTTAACAAAGCATTGAGTTTCTATTTTGACTAATTTCTTATAAGACTATGAGGCTAATAAGAATATTTGAATAAGCTGAAAAAATGAAGACAGTTTAAAGAAGTCTTATTTTATCAACTATCCTGCATTTCATCTTTGTCACTCAAATCTTATATAGATGTCAAACTGGAGTATTTTATTTCTATGTTTATGGAATAAATATTCTTGCCAATTAACCACTCTTCTGATAGATGGCTTGGAAGACAATGAAAATAGCGATACATGCACGAGGAAACTGCAGGTGAAGATGACTCCAGTGAATATCTAAATCTGCCTTTTCTAATATTTACAAATATATTTACATAAATCTTCACTTTTTACTCCATCTTGCCAGATACTCATATGTGACATGGGAATAAACACTAACAAACACTAAGCCCAGTGATAGGTGACTGAAAGCAACATCACTTTTTTTCTGTAGTTATTTTGTTTAGTAGTGAGATATTAATCATTTTAGAGTATTTTAAATCAAATACATTGCCGATTTTTGTACTTATTCTGAGGTTTTCTTAAAAATATCCATTTTATTCATTCATGTACTTATACTCATATGACACTTAACAAAAAAGCTATATTTTGAGAGATGTTTGTTGGACTATCAATATATGTACAGTCCTTCACTAACCAAAAATCTTGTGTAGCACATGAGACACAGGCATGGCCTTTAGGTAAAACTTATTATGTTTGAATCACAATAATCTTACCAAATTTCCCTTTCTTGACCTATGTATATGAAAAAGAGACAGTAAAGTTTGCCACTAACTGTGCCAGTTTTTAGTTTTTCTGTGTAATGGTGTGGATTTTTGTTTTACATGTTTTGAAGATATATTGTTACATTCCTATAAGTTAGTGACCATTATTTATTTTTTTAGTTTATTTATTTATTTATTTAAATTTCATTTTACATTCCAATTACAGTTCTCCCTCCCTTCCTCCTTGCCTCTCTCCCAGCCCACCCTCATCCACTCCTCCCAAAGGCTCCTCTGGGTAGTCAGCAAAAGCCTGGCACATTAAGTTGAGGCAGGGCCGAGTCCCTCCCTTCTGCATTAAGGCTGAGCTTGGCATCCCACCACAACAAATGGGCTCCCACAAGCTTGCTCATGCACCAATTATTTATATTTGTTATTTTATCTTATTATTACTACATTGAGCTACTTAATCTCAAATAATGCCCTTTTTTGCCTAGAAGTGTGTTGAGTTTGACATAAGTGTTGTGGTATCTAATTTCTTTTTCTTGTTCTCTGGCATTATCATTCTTATTCATGTTATTTTCGACACTTCTGTGTCACTACATTTAAGAAGCTTTCCCGGATTTAAATATAAAGTGAGAAACCATTTTATAAAATTTGGATTTAAATCATATACATTAACTGTGGCTATTAATATTCTTACTTATTTGTAAGATCTCACTATGTGTTTTCTTTGTATAATACATTTTCTTGTACAATCTCTTTAATTGATCTTTGTTTTTTGTTTTTGTTTGGTGGTTATTCATAAAGGCTGCCCATATATTTGAAAGCAGAAGTTATAATCTCTCCTCTTGAAAACTTTGGCAATCCTCTGACTTTCTGTGTTCTTCTTGCTTTACAACTTAACCATTGTCTTTAACCTCCTATTACTTACTGTATTTGATCTTGGTTTCAGAATGAATCCCTTTTCAGATTGTATCTCCACATTGAGCAACATGTTACCTCACATCACTTCTAGTTTTGCATTCTGAATTTAGTCTTCTTTTTGAAGCATATCCTTTAGATTCAGCAAATATCTATAAATGCTCAATATTGTTATTCCCTGACTATGTAAAAGAGCATTTACTTTGCCTCAGTCTTGAATGTGAATCTATCTGAGACTAGAATTAAGGATGACAGTTCATAAAGGCACTCTATTTTCTTCTGGTATTACTATTGCTACTAAGTTTGTTTTCACTCTAAGTTTTGTTCTTTTCTTCTATGTTAACAAGTTTTCTTGCATTTTCACTTTGCTTCTTCTGTATGAGAACTGACTGTTATTTAGTATTTTGGATCTAATTACATCTTACTTCAATTATGAAAGTAATTTCATTATTTCTTCAAATATTATTTTGCCCCATTCTGTCTAATATTTTCTTCTGGAACAGATTAGATGTAGCTTACAAATCCTCATTTTCTCATCTATATTGCACCAGGCTTTTTCTTTTGGGTCACCAACCAGCTCCCAAATCCTGACATAGAGACTTTTTCTTAGTTATGAGTGCTCAGCTCTTTTCTTGCTAGCTCTTATAACTTGACCTGTTTCTCTCCATCCATGCTTTGCCTCAGGGTTTGTTTTTCTTTCTTACTGTCTCTATGTCTGTCTGTCTGATGGCTGCCTAGCTTCTGGCCCCAGGCATGTCCCTCGTTCTCTCCTCCTTTCTTCTCCCTCTTGGTCTTCTCTTCTATTTATTCTCTTTGCCCGGCACCCCCACATATATCTCTCCTGCCTAGCTTTTGACTGTTAAGCTCCTTATTAGACCAATCAGGTGCCATAGGCAGGCAAAGTGAAACAGATGCAACACATCTTTACATAATAACAGACATCCTTACATGTTAAACAAATGCAGCATAAACAAAAGTAACACACCTTTACAAGTTAAAGTAATTTTCTGCAGCATAAACAAATGTAACACATCTTTGCCTAGTTATAATGACATTCTACAACACTATGTTTCTTAATTTCTGCCATATTTGCCTTTTTTCATTTCTTTTTGCTGAACTATAAGTGATTTTTTTTCAGGTTTATTATCAACTATATGTAACCTAGCCATTGACATTTTAGTTTCAGTAGCTAAATATATAATTTTCTGTTTTCAAATCATTCTCTTTTCATAATGCTTTTCTCTTTCATTATGGGTTTGGTGAATTCTTTTAGTTTGAAATATCTTATTATAAACATTCATACTTACATAACATAAACATAGAACATATTTTTGTGACAACCAGTAATTTCACTTATTAGTTTCTGGTGTATTTCTATATGCAAATACAAGAATTTTTAATATTTTCTTATTCCTTACATTTCTTATCTTAAGAGAATGCCATGTATTATATAAATGGGATTTGTGTTCTACATTTTAACATAAACTTATGACCTTATCATATACCATTGTTTAGATGTACCAGTTAATGTAATCAGTAATCTATTGCTAGTCTTGGGCTGTCCAATTTTTTTCTCTTATTAGATAATACTGTAGTGACTATCTTTTATATATCTCATTTCATGTATGCTCAGATGTTTCTGTATGAAAGTTATATAGTGGGATTACTGGATCAAAGGGTACATACATTTGTAGCCATCACTGCTATTTTCCACTTGCTCTTCACAGACATTAGAACATTTTACTAATCTCACCAACAGTGCATGAAACTACAACTGATTGTCCACAACCTCAAAGTGTGTTGTGTTAAACTTCAATTATTTTTAACATATACCATATAATTCCTTCCATATTCTGTACAATTATCATACTCTTTCTACATATCATACACAAACTCTTCCTTTATGGAGAATTGGTTTTCTCATGTTTATTATTTATGTTTAGTGAGCATCCCTTTAATAAGCCTCTGGATTCTCCTCGTTGCAGTTATGTTTTTCCTTAAAATGGCTTTAGAAGGGCTGTTTCCCACTGCTTATGACATTGTGGGCCAGAATGTCAGGAAATCCTTGGCTAGCTACAACTTGACTGAGTTCCTTCATATTGTTGTAGTCAGATGTCAGTTCATCTGAACGCATCACAAGCTTAGATGGAAAACTTGGCTCCTTTACAGGGCTGGCACTTGCTTACCTGACACTGTAGGTGGGAGCATGTCCACATGGACTCTCTCTATCAGAATGGTGATATTTCTGTATTTGTGGGCTTAGGAATTCTACCCAAGTATTTTGACAAATAGGGTGGTAGGATTAAGACCTTGTAAAAAACCTAACATTAGAAATTGCATAGCATCTTTTCTGCTGTGCTCTGCTCTAAGTAAAGGGAGTATAAATGGCCCACTCTCTGGAATATCAGAAATTTGGACCAGTACTTTCCAAACTAAAATTGTGATATCCCATGTATCCTGGAATATGGAAAAATCTCCACATGGTGCCTTTACCTCCTCTTTTTCCCTCTTCCCACTCTTTCTGTGTCTCTGTCTCTATCTCCTACCCCTCTTTGTCCCATGTAGCTCAGAGGTTTTATTGATTTGACATCACACACACACACACACACACACACACACACACACACAAATAAAGGTAATTCACATTCCACATCGACTTGTGCCACAAACCTAGGGACTTCAGTTTCTTATGGAATACTTTAAAAAACCTACCCAGGGGCCAGGAATTAAAAGCACTCACTCCTCTTCCAGAGGTCCCAAGTTATGTTTCCAGCATTTCATATTGGACAGCTGATGATTGCCTGTAACTCCAGTTCCATACAGGTGAACCAACACTCTTCTGACTTCCAACAAGCAGTAGTATGAAATGTTTGTAGACACACACACACACACACACACACAAACACACACACCCCACACACAAATAAAAGTAATAAAATATTTTAAAAAGCTATCTAGTTGTTGTTGGTGGCATACACCTTTAATCCCAGCACTCTCCAGGCAGAGGCAGGCAGATCTCTGTGAGATGGAGGTCAGCCTGGTTTACAAAATGAGTCTTGAACAGCCAGGGCTATTACACAGAGAAACCCTGTCTCAAAAAACCAAATAAATAAATAAAAGCGATCTAGAGTTGTGGGAGGAAATATCTCTTAACATAGATCAGTGAGTTTTTGTAGTAGACTAGAAAAACTAGAGCCTCTGGGGCCCTAGGCTCCACTGACATATTAATAAATTCAAACTCAGTGCTTTTATGGACTCTAGGTCATATCTTCTGCTGGGCATTAAATTCTAAATTTGGTCATGAAAACTTGCACGGAAGTCTGATGTTGAACCCTATATTCACTTTAGGGGACTTGATTTTAATTCCTTCTTCAATTTTCATTTGAAAGGACAGTTTTCTTTTGAACAACTCTGTATATTTTTGATTAATTAATTAATTTTGCATCCTGGCTGTAGTTTCCCCTCCCCCTTCTTCTCCCAGTTCCTCCTGCATCGTCTTCTGTTTACACCAAAATCCACTCCTCTTCCATGCTGGGAGACCTACACTGAATATTTAAATGTAATTTTCAGGGATGAGAATGTAGCTCAATGGAAGCACACTTACTCAGCACATACAAGACCATATGTTCTATCCTCTATCCACTGTACAAATAAAGGATTGTTATTACATGTCACCTAGTATTTCATGTGTTTGTAGCAAGAAAATCATTGGTAACTGTGGTGATTTGAATAGGAATGGCTCCCATAGACTTATGTGTTTGAATGCTTGGCCCAAAGGGAGTGGCACTATTAGGAGGTGTAGCCTTTCTGGGAAAAGCTTGTCACTGTGGAGGCAGGTTTTTGAGGTCTCATATGCTCAAGCTATGTGCAGAGTGGCTCACAGTCTCCTTTTGCTGCCTGAGGATCAAAGTGTAAAATCTCAGCTCCTTCTGAAGCACCATGTCTGCCTACACACTGCCATGTTTCTTTCCTGCCATGAAAATAAAGAACCAAACCTATAAACTGTAAGTCAACCCCAATTAAATGTTTTCCTTTATAAGAATTTCTGTAATCATGTTTTCTCTTGATAGCAATAAAAACCCAGCTAAGACAGTAACTCAGTCTACTGTAGTTCAAGATTCAGTTCTAAACAATTTTTGAGACTAAAACAAAGGAAGAATTAGTGAATTACTGAATAGAAGTTATATTTGAGGCCATCATTACTGAGAAAGTATTATTGCATTCCCTGTGGTGATATGTAGATCCAAATGGTGGCTAAAGCATGTGTAGTCATTGTCTTTTTGCCATCCAGTATAGATATTGTCCTTGTTGTATATTTGGTACAATAATCAACAGGACCCAAATAGCAATCAATTTCTTGTAATTTCTCTTGGTTTACTCTTCATTTCAATGCTGACTCTACCTCAGAATAATGAGGAAAATCTGTTGTCAGTCATTGCACATCTTTCTAGGTGACTGCACAACATGAAACAGAGAAAGGAGAGAGGGAGAGGGAGGGAGAGAGTCGCATACAGAGAGTTACAGAGAAAGATGCATAAGTCCTGGTGCTCAGGATGGAGAAAAACATACTAATTGGATTGTACAAGGGAAGCTTGAATTATGACACTCCTGTAGTCCAGAAGGCCATGGAAAAAACTCAGGTTGGTGTACTGTAGGATAAAATAAGCCACAGGGCCACACAGCTGAACAAGATTACAAAGTAAGCTTTCCTAACAATCATATTTAATAACAATCTTAATGAGGATATCTTGGCTGTAAGCCCTCAGTAGGAATTGATAGGTCTAATTACTGGTCATCAAATGTCATTTTCTTGAAGCCAAGAATCACATATTCATTACTTACAAAACACTCAAACATTTTCCTACATGTGGATACTCAATGGATAACTGATGGGAATATATGTTGTACCTATTAACTAACTGTTTTTGTTTCTCTAATTTGTGTCTCTAACAAAGGAACTCTTGAACTTTTCAGACTATTAGCAACAATGTCATTAACAATGACATAGCTGTTTGTCATATTGCAGAGCTGTCATAAGAAACAAAGGCTCACAATAGATCTTAATAAGGAGGCATAATACAGTGGCACACTTATTTTTTAAGTAAAAACTTTGCTTCATCCCTGTACATATATATTTGATAAAAGTTTCTATAGTGTGTATTGCAAAATCATATTTACATTTTTAACAGAAAGTGTATATTCACAACTGTGAAAAGTTAAAGTAATAAGGAAAGCACATTAAGGCATATCTCCATGTAGCCAACCCTTTCCTGCCCCCATTAACTAAAAAACATAATACTGTGTTATGTTTCAGTGTTTCCTTGAGCAAATGCAAGCAGACATAAATAATTATTCATAAGTCTTCTATTTCCTACACCAAAGAAATTATGCACTATATGGCAATGCACTGATTTCTTCATTTAATATACCATGGAGAAGTTTCTCCTTAAAACTAGCAGTTACAACAGAGCATCTTCATGGTATTTTAGCAGCTGCATTCTTCCATTGCATGTACATGACAGAGTTTGTCTGTTTCTTGGAATTGGTTTCCTGTTAAAGAACAAGCAAACTATGTCCAGTCTTTTCAAAAATATTTATTTTTAAATTATGTTATATGTGTGTGAGTATGTACACACCTGTTAAGGTGCCAGCAGAGTTCAGAGGAAAGTATTGGATCTCCTGAACCTGGAGTTGCATGTAGTTGTGAGCCACATGATATGGGTGCTGGGAACTAAACTCCAGCCCTCTACAAGGGGACTGGAGTGATCTTAACCACTGAACCATTTCTTTACCATGTGTCCAGTTTTTTGATATTTTAGATAGTGCCACAGAAAATAATCATGAATGTGTGTCACTCTTTGCAGAAGCAGATATATCTATAAAATAATTTCAAAGGCAAATTTACATTTTCAGTTCTGAGAGTGTCTATTTGCCATTAATATAAGTTATGACATTTGCATTTCTACATGTAATATAATAGTAGTGGCTGCCCCAAACCTTATCAATAGAAAATATTATGATTTTTTAAGTGAAAATGGCTCCCATTGGCTCATAGGAAGTTGGACTTCTAGGAGGTGTGGCCTTGTTGGAGTAGGTGTGGCCTTGTTTGGCAAACTGTCTCACTGGGGGTTGGGGTTTGATATTTCAGAAGCTCAAGCCAGGTCCATTGACTCACTCACTCCTCCTGCTGCCTTCAGATCCAGATGTAGAACTTTCAGCTTAGTCTCTAACAGTATGCCTGCCTGCATGCTGTCATGCTTCCCACCATGATGATAATGAACTAAATCTCTGAACTTTAAGCTAACCTCAATTAAATGTTTTCCTTCATAAGAGTTGCCATGGTTATGATGTCTCAGCACAGCAATAAAACCCTAAGACAGAAGTTGGTACTGGAGACTGGGGTATTGCTGTGATAGGCCTGACTGAGCTTTTGTATAAAGGAATTTGCATTTTGGGACTTTGGATTAGGAAAGCAGTGGGATGCTTTAAGCAGGTCTTAATGGGCCATACTAGTAGGAGCATTGAAGGCAGTGGTGTTGAGGGTGATTTGAACCCTGCAGGCTTGGCTTATGAGGTTTCAGGGGAGAAGATTAACATGTAGCTTAGAGACGATTCTTGTGACCTTGTCCAAAAAATTCTGCCTGAGGCTAAATTTAAGGGTTATGGATTGATAGCTTTGATAGAGACGATTTCCAAACAGCCTAGTATTGACTGTTACTTGGTTATTAATGGCCACACTTATGCAGATATGAAATGAAAAGGAACATGCTGAGCAAGGAAAAATACAGTTTGAGGAGAAAAGGAACACAAGGAAAGAAGTTTAGAGAAAAGCATGATCTGCTGTGCAGTGGTGGCACACACCTTTGATTCCAGCACTTGGGAGGCAAAGGTAGGTGGAGTTCTTGAGTTCAAGGACACCTTGATCTACAGAACAAGTTCTAGGACAGTCAAGGATATACAAAGAAACCCTGTCTTGAAAAAACAAAACAAAAATACAAAATGGAGATACAAAATGGAATAAAGGATATGATGACCTCATCCAGTTAAGCTTATAATGTGTGAAAAGGAAGTAAAGAATAGCTTAGGGGCAGGCATGATGGTGCGAACCTTTAATCCCAGCACCATGAGGCAGAGGCAGGTGAATCTTTAAGCTAAAGGCCAGCCTGGACCACAAGAACAAGTTCCAGGAGAGCCAAGTTTAGGCAGTGAAGGAAACCATCAAAGACAGAAAGCCCTTAAAAACATATTTGAAGAACGGGGCCATTTTCCAGCTCCAGCAAGCAGAAGAACTTGGTAATTTCAGAAAGGTAGTTCTAGCCTTAGCATCAAGGATACAAGAAAGGTGTTATGGAATCTCCCTCCTTGACTAAAGAAGTTCACCGAGGCCAGGAGAATGCCAGGCATATGTTCTTGTATGGAAATCTAAGAGGTAATTATGTGAAGTTGTGAAGTGGAAGCCTGGAGTGCTTTAGAAACACCGAGATGTTGGAGATGCCAGAGTTGTGGGGGATACCTTCTGAAGAGAGCTGCTAACAGGGAGTGGAACCAGTCCAAGAGAAATAAGTTGTGTTTCTGTCAACAAAGCAGGATAGAGATGGAGATCTGAAGGGCTCTTTTGACATCAGACAAGGAGATGCGGTGCTTGGAGTTTGCCCAGCTGGTTTTCAGTCTTGATTTGGTCCAGTATTTCCTCACTATGTTTCCTTCCCCATGTTTTGGAATGGCAATGTATATTCTGTGCAATTGTATGTTGGAAGTATGTGGTCTGCTTTTTTACTTTGATTTTATAGGGGTTACAGTGAAGAGATTGCTGTGAGTATCGGAAGAGACTTTGAACTTGACTTTGAACTTTTAAACAGTGTGAAGACAATGGTAGACTGGGGATTTTTGAAGTTGGATTGAATGCAGTTTTGCATTATGATATAGCTACAAGCCTATGGGGGCCAGGGTTAGGGTTAGGGTGGTTTAAATAAAAAGAGCTTCCGTAGGCTCACAAGAAGTGGCACTCTTTGGAGGTGTGGCTTTGTTGGAGGAAGTATGCCATTGGGGGGGAACTTGGAGGTTTCAGAAGCTCAAGCAAGACCCTTTAACTTACTCACTTTTCCTGCTGCCTTCAGATTCAGATGTAGAACTGTCAGATCCTTCTCCAGCTCTATGTCTGCTTACATGCCACTGTGTTTCCTAGCATAATGGCAATGGTCTAAACCTCTGAACTCTAAGCCAGCCCCAATTAAATGTTTTACTTTAAAACAGTTGCTGTGACCATGGTGGCTCATCACAGCAAAATAAGACAATTGTCTCACATGTTTGGATTTTGGTCAACTCAAGAAGTGAGACATGTCGGGCGGTGGTGGCGCATGCCTTTAATCCCAGCACTCGGGAGGCAGAGGCAGGCAGATATCTGTGAGTTCGAGGCCAGGCTGGACCGACAGCCTCCAAAACAATACAGAGAAACCCTGTCTCGTAAAACAAAAAATAAAAAAATAAAAAAAGAAGTGAGACATAATATCTTACAATTTTTTATTTTTTTGTAGAATTGTACTTGAAACTATATATATATTTCTGTTTTAAAAGATATTTATGACAGTTTTCTTATGAATAATCTTTTTATCTTCCTTATGTATTTACCCATCATATCAATTTATTTTCTTTTTTTTTAAACCTCTGCAATTAGTTTATTAGTATCATCCAGGACTCATGTTCAGTATTCCTCCTCAAATTACATAAACAAAAGCAAATGTAAAGAACCCAAGTCAAAAATTATATAACAAACAGCACTCCATCACAAAAGCGTGTAAAATTACAAGAACGCTATTTTTAAAACACTGGCACTTTAAGAGAATGATAATCTCAAAAAATCACAAAATTGCCAAATTGTTCCCTAAACTGCTAAGCAGATTAAACATGACTAATGAATGAGTTTGGGTTTTATAAAGAAAAACCAAATGGATTGGACAACTAGTACTAATATGCAAAGTTTACCATCTTTCCTTGTATCTGGTTTATAAAGGGACAAATCACAATATAGGAAAATATATCCTTAATTTTAAATGTGGCATAATTTTAAGAAAAGCTGGCTCAACTAATTAAAAATACTTTTTAAACAGTCAAGTTTCCTGAGCAATCCTGTATTTAGATAAATGGGCAAAGGCATTACAGCCAGTGTTTTCATCAGCCTTCGCTAGGACCAATGTCAGCGAAGTTTAATATGGCAGTCTTGTATTTTAAGCTCACGCTTTTGGGGGATACATTCTCAGGTCTTTAATAGGGAACTGCAGAATGTAACTGCCATTACACAGTAATGGACATTAAGAAGAGTCCTCACGTAAGGATTAGAACACAATTTCCTACTAGTCCTTCAAGGACACTTCCAGATTGTTCAATTCTAATAATTCCATGGTGTGATAGAATTGATCACTCAGCTTTGCACATGGGTTATGTACTATCTCTTATCCAACTGATCACGATTTTGGAATTTCAACTATGGATGAAAATGTTACCCATCACAATATGCAGGGTGTGTAGATAAAAGCTTCCTCCCCCCCCAGCTAACTATATGAAAAGAAACACTGCAACAATTCATGTGACCCAAAATGGGCAAAAGCAAAAGACTAGCTTCCCCTTGAGAAGAAAAATTTCAGACCTATGAAAAGGACAACAATACTAATAAAAAAAATTGTATTTACTTAGAAGCATTCAGAATGTCAACAAAACAGCTGCAATTTTTTTTGCAATTACAGAGTGGTATTCAGTTAACAGAACAATTATCTTCGTATAAGCTGCATCAGAGACAACTGAAGATGGGAAAAAAAGAAAAAAAAGAAAACTACCGTCCCCATATATAACTAATTTGTGCTGTGCACCAACAAGAACCTGCTTTAAATTTCCATGCCAATTTACAACCCCCAGACTGTACCAGGCAAGATTAGTGGCTACTGAAAATACCACCAGGACAGGGCTATCTAAAGACACATTCGGTAGTGTGTTAACTATACAAAAAAAGACACTGTACAGTTTAAAAACAAATCTTACACAGCCTTACATTTCAATTTTTTTTCTTTAAAAGGAGTGAGTTGTGTACAGGGGGTTAAATGCTTTATAGACAAAAAAAAAACTGCGCTAGAACCAACTTATTCATCATCATCATCTTCTTCTTCATCTTCGTCTTCCTCTTCCTCCTCTTCCTCATCCTCTTCATCTTCCTCATCATCTTCTTCTTCCTTCTTTTTCTTGCTCTTTTCTGCCTTGACCACCCCCTTTTTCGCTGCATCGGGTTTTCCTTTAGCTCTGTAAGCAGCAATATCCTTTTCGTACTTCTCCTTCAGCTTGGCAGCCTTCTTTTCATAGGGCTGCTTGTCATCTGCAGCAGTGTTGTTCCACATCTCTCCCAGTTTCTTTGCAACATCACCAATGGACAAACCAGGGTGTTCTCCTTTGATTTTTGGGCGATACTCAGAACAGAACAAGAAGAAAGCCGAAGGAGGCCTCTTGGGTGCATTGGGGTCCTTGAACTTCTTTTTGGTCTCCCCTTTGGGGGGGATGTAGGTTTTCATTTCTCTTTCATAACGAGCCTTGTCAGCCTTTGCCATGTCTTCAAATTTCCCCTTTTCTTTAGCAGACATGGTCTTCCACCTTTCTGAGCACTTCTTCGAGAACTCTGAGAAGTTGACAGAAGCATCCGGGTGCTTCTTCTTGTGTTCCTCCCGGCAAGTTTGCACAAAGAATGCATATGAGGACATTTTGCCTCTCGGCTTCTTAGGATCTCCTTTGCCCATGTTTAGATGATTTTCGTCCGCGAGGCACAGAGTCGCCCAGTGCCCGTCCGGCTCGCGCTTGCCCCGGCGCTGTCTCTAAGGAGCTCAATGTACTGCCTCAATTTATTTTCTATAACAAATAATACAATACCACAGACTTGGTAAGTTACATCAAAAATGTTTTTATGGCTTATACTTGTGACCTAAGCATGAAGGGCTACATATGGAGATAGCTTTCCTTTTTTTTTTATTCTCCAGATTTATTTTGGTAAAAAAAATCAGATATAACCTTTCAAAAATTACATTAATGTTTAACATGCATTCAAATAACTTTCTTTTTTTTCCAGTTTAAATTTAGATAAGAAACGAGGTTGCTTCACAAGTCAGTTCCAGGTCCCGCTCCCATTCCCTCCCTTCCTCCCGTGACCTCTCCCCATCCCCCCCCCCCCCCCGTTATCCCCTCATTTCCCCAGGGAGGGTGAGGCCCTCCATGGGGGTGTCCATAGTCTGTCATTTCATATAGGCCAGGGCCTAGACCCTTCCCCAAGAGTTCAGGGTGAGAGTGGAGATAGCTTTCTTGCTGACATGGACCTAAGGAGTACAGAGCACAAATAGCAATAGTGTATGTATATGTGTCTCTTCTGGCCTTGCTTCTTCTTACAAAGCCACTAGGATTCAGCCATAGGAGTTTCACCTTACTGGACTTACCTAATAATAATCACTTTCTAAAGACCCTATATATAATCTGCATTATCAGAGTAAGTTCTAAATGCTTTTAATATCTTACAATGGTGATTAAATTTCAATATAAGAAGACTTGAAAGACAGTCAAATGCCAAGCATACCATGGCATACATGTTTCTTGAAAGGCTCCTCTGGCTTCCTTTTCTTTTCTATTTAACTTTCTCGTGAATGTAATGCTTGTTCTAGTGTATGTATACAGTGTGATGTATGGATCTTACCATACACTATTTTAGATCATGCTCTAGTAGTCTAAAGTCCTGAGCCTACCAATCAGAATGTCATTTTATCATGCATTGGCCATTTTTATCATGCCATAACGTGTACACAGTTCAATTTCTGGACTTTATATTCTCTGACCTTTGTTCCCTTTATATTTTCCAATACTTATATTTTACGTTTTAATTTTTGTAGTTCTGCTTTCCTTATGTTGTTTTAATTTGTCAGAATATCATTGGTAGTACTTACTTGTTTTTGTAATGAATGTTCCTTATAGCTCTAATTGTGATCATTTAGCCTTGGGTGTGAAGATATAAAGGAGGAGACACAATTATAAATTTCTTGTGGGGACTTCATTCTATAGATGACTTTTTTCCTTTTGTTATAAAGGAAATTAGAACTGAAACATTATGAAGTTACTTGTATTTAGATGAAGAGTTTTCTTGTGACTCTAAAACTATTTTGCAGTGGGGACCACACTTCAGCAGAAGCATGTTCTGGTGAATTAAAGTAAAATAGATGATTCCACAGCAGCCAGAGCTTTCACTTCCCAAGTCCTAATAAGATCCAAGCCAGTAAGACCTAAGTTCCAAGATTGTGTCCTAAAATATTTAAGAGAAACATTTTAGAAAATTGCTGTTTAGTTTTGATAGGTAAAATCTGAGAAAGATACCATGTCATTTGTAAGTCTCACACCTAGATGGGAATAAGTGTTTGTGCATCCCATACTGTACATTAAGTTACTCCTTTCTCAGAGAAGAAATTGATAATGCAAGCCACTAGTCACGACTGATGAGGAACCCCTTATTGTATGTCAGCTGACAAATTACATCCAGGCAGGCCTTCCTGGGGATGGACCAGAAGAGGCCATGAGAGACAGCTGATGATAGGAGGGTGCATGTAAACTAGATATTAAAAGTTCTGATAAATGAATTTGTAAAGGTAATTTCAGAGAGAGGAAACAGCACAATGACACAGGTACATTTAGGGAACTACACATAGGTTGTTAGGATGTGTGGTGGATCATTTTATGTCAGTTTGACACAAGCTAAATTTATCTAAGGGGAAGGAACCTCAATTAAGAAATATTTCCATAAGATTGGGCTATAGGCAAACCTGAAGGGCATTTTCTTAATTTATGATAGGGAAAGGCCATTGTGTATGGTGGCATCCCTGGGCTGGTGGTTCTGGGTTCTATAAGAAAGCAGCATAAATCATGAGGAGCAAGCCAGAAAGCAGCACCCCTCCACGGCCTCTCTGAATCAGCTTCTACCTCCAGTTTCCTGCCCTGATGAACAGTGTTGTGGAATTGTAAGGCAAGTAAACTCAAGTTGCTTTTGGTCATGGTGCTTCATCATTGCAATAGAAACTGTAACTAAGACAAGGTGTAGTTAAGCCCAGAAGAATGTGTATACATGGATAAACAAACAGATGCTGCAGTGCTCTCTGTACCAGCAGAGAGTCATATTTTCTAACCTTTTCTTTAGACATTACCAAATCAGTAGCCACTGAAGAATTCTTCATTTTGCCTGGTTTTTGTCATTTAAAAATATTTATTCTTTTTATTTATATGCATGTGGCAGTGCCTGTATTAGTTCATGTACATCATGTGCGTGCAGGTGCCTGGGGACGTCAGAGAGAATCAGATCCCTTGGAACTGGTGTCACAGGCGGTTGTGAGTCAGCAGATACGGGTGCTGAGAACTGAACCCTGAACCTTTGGAAGAGAAGCAAATGCTCTTATCTACTGAGCTATGTCTCTAGCCCCTTGTTTGTGGCATTAAAATAATCTTGCTTCTACATAGGGAAAAGTCAAGTAACATCAATAATCCCCTCCCCAATTCCCTCTCTCCACAAAGATCTTGTTATAGCTTCTTGTGCGCCTTTTCAGAGTTCTCTCCCCAGAAACATGTGTGCACTATGGGTGCATGTCCTTTTAAAAAGGACACTTACTATGTAGTAATGTAACCTTCCAAATTTATTTTCTAGTTAATTGCTAATCTTTGCTATAGCTGTTTAAAAGGACTCCTTTTAAAAATTGGTTATGATGGCTTTTTCTCTGCAAAATATGCTAACTATGCACCACACTGAGCTTTCAGAGCATGGTGTATGTGCTAATTTACTCAATGGTGTCTATTCAGATGTTAGGATGCAGAACTAATTTGAGGTGTGTACCAAGTTTGGACAAAAGCAACCATTTAACTTTTCATATGTAGGCCAAGCCAGATCCAAGGCTTGGCAGCCTTACATCTATAGTCTGTATAACATGCTTTATTTCCATGTGATCAAACCCACCCATGTTGACCATTTTCTCTGCCCCTACAAGGTTTTTCTATGCTAAACATTCATTTTAAAGTATCGTTTCAGGGCAAGACAGGCAAGAGCCCTTATAAAGGTGAAGAAATGCTCAGGAAGCAGAATTCACCTTTCAAGGAACTGCTAAATCTCTGCTCCTTGGGGCAACAACAATGAGCTTTATTTTTGTACACACTTGCAAATTGATTTTTATTACTTATACAAACTTGCTTTCACAGTTCAATTGATTTAGTATTCTATTTGCAAAACGTTTTGGGGGTATTTGGGGTTGGGTTACAGTGCAATACAATATTCCCTAGTTAAATTAATTTGCTCAGGCTTTCATGAAACAGCCTTTTGCAGAGTGGGAAGATTTTCAGAGACAATCTGTGTCTCTAAGGGAAGGCATAGAGGGCTGTCTAAGGTTGTGCCTTCTGGACAAGGTCAGGAGAGCACACTTCCATTTCGACTGTTCTGCTCCTGGCTTTGCAGTGTTCACTGTATGTAGCTATGGCAATGACTCTTAACAGCTCACCTCTAACTCTAGGAGGCAGATTTTGTTTTCCAAATAGACAAGGGAGGAAAACCCACAGCAGAAAGTACAGTACCAAATATCCTCATACACACATAAAGCACTTGTGCAAAAATATCTGCAAGAAAAATTTCTGGAAGTAGAATGGCTAGGTTAAAGAATGCAGGCATTTACCATGTAAAAGGCAGTGCTGAATTGTCCTTCCCAGAGGACACACCAATTTACATTGCCATTTACATTGGACAAGAATCCCCATGCCTACACCAACAGTGGGTGATCACAAACATTTTCAGACGGGAAAAGCAGCAATTCATCTGCTTTATATGCATTTCCTTAAATGTTAGTGAGGTATAAGAATGGAGGAGAGCATTTTTCATGTGCTGATACTAATATGCAATTCTTTCACTTAGAAATGCCTCTTTGTGCCCTTTGCCCATTTTTCCATTAACTTGCTAGCCCTTCTTTTATTGAATTGTAAGACTGAAGGATTTTAAATAAGGGAGGAATTCAATCGCATTTTCTTCTGCTTTATCGCCTCACATTGATACTGCAGTTTATCATTCGCTTGGCTAATGTGCTCATATTTCTGAAGAGTCCAGAATAGGTTTCTCGGAGCCTCAGTGAAGGAGAAAAGCTACTATAAAATACCAAGTTTATAGATTCTCATGGGCCATGTCTCACGTGAGGTAGGGTTTAGTCTTTGAAGTTTGAGAGTTAGGCTGAAAATAACAGTATCTTGGAGATTTGACAACAAAAAGATCAGAAAATGTATACTTCCTGAAAATGAAATAAAAATTTCATAACGAAGACCATTTCAAAAGAAGAAAATGACAGAGATATCCATTGTCTTAATTTCTCTGAGACAATGCTTTGATTTCTCTTTGAAAGTGAGAGATGTTTCTTCTTAGTTTCTTTTGAAGAAAACCCACTCACCTCTTCTTGATGAAAACCCACTCAATCCTTTTTCCACGGTGACCTTTCCATTTCCCTTCAGACAGGATCCAAACTGAGCAGGCGAGCATCACTGCTTTGAGCTGCTCTCCTGGGAGCCCTATGTGCATTCTCTAGTGTAAAGTGGCTGACTCATCTGCTGTAGATGCCACTGTGTCGTCCACCTCTCAGCCTGTGTGCCCTCCCCTTAGTGAGTCCCCCACCCGTGGCTCAGTCAGCCCCTAAGGTCAGCTGAGTCCTATTTGTCCTTGAAATATTCGTTCCTTTAGTTCCCACCGAGTCCAAGAGAGCTTGCCCTCCCTCTTGTTTAGCTTATCCTTAGGGTTTCACTAACTTCTTTGAGGAATGCCAGTTGTCCCTACACTGTATTATAAGGCTCTTGAGGTCATGAATTCTGTTCTACATATATTGGTGTCTTTTTCTTGTACAGCCGAAGGAGGTCTTGCAGTGTTATTTACGTAAACATTCAACCCAGTGTGACAGGAGCAGGACTTTAAATATTCCTAAAGGGCAATCTCAAGTCCTTTTCAAGCCTTTCTACAACAATCCTTACCCCTTTGTTTCTACCCATTTTCTGGATCATCTCCTACAGCCTAACCTGCCTGGAGCAATTCTTAGGTCTATGTGGCTGAAATAAACATGGATGCTAGACAGTTATTCATTGATATTACTGAAAAGCATCAAGCACGCAATACATTTGAAAGGGTGTTCATTACTATACCCCAGTCCTGGTCCTATTCCTGTCCACTGTGCCCCAACAATCCTTCCCAGTCATCCAAGCTAGAGTCCTAACTCTTAGTTCATGTATATATATTCAGTCAGTTAACAAGCCCTGCCAATTTGAACCCCTAAATATTGCCTTTTCCTACCCAAAGTGCCCTAGGCTTGTAGAATTTCTGGACAAGCACAGCCTCTTTCTAACTAATATTTCTAACTTTAATCTCACTCTCCTCAACACCTTTCAGAATGGTTGGTTTTCCCCTGTTCAAAATATATCCTTGACTGCTTAAAGGATGAAGTCCCCAGAGTTCAGTCTAGCATACGAATCCTGCAGAGTTTGGTCCTTGTTTTCTCCTCTTGTTCTGTCCCTTGCTCTGTCCCAGCTTCTTAGCCTGGTAATCTCTATTGTTCTTTGATAATGGATTCAGGATTCCAATTCCTAAGAAGCAAAATACTTTCTAATATATGATCCTTCCCACTTGCCTTCCTGACATCTAGCTAAGCAATATCCTATCCACATCACTGTCACTGTGATCTCACACAGAATGCAGTAATTTTCTTCTCTCTCTCTCTCTCTCTCTCTCTCTCTCTCTCTCTCTCTCTCTCTCTCTCTTCCTTCCTTCCTTTCATGTATCTATATCTATCTATTGTGATGTCAAGTCATTAGGATCTGTCAACACATAGGAAGTAAACCTCTGGGCATGTTTATGGAAGTATCTAGATTGGGATCATTGAGGTGGGAAAAGGTATCATTCCATGGGTTGGGATCCCAGAAGGAATAAAAAGGAAAAATCAAGCCAAGCATCAACTTCATCACTCTCTGTTTCCTGATTGTGGAATCATGTGACCAGTTGCCTCACTATCCTATCACCATGACCTGTCCAACACATACAGTGTAATGGACCCTTAAGTTGTAAGCCAAAATAAGCCCTTTCCTTTCTTGAGTTGCTTTTGTCAGATGTTTTGGCATAGACATAAGAAAAAATAATTTATATTTCTCCATTTCTGAATCTGACTTGACACTGGTTGAGAGCTCCATGAGAACAGGACACACATGCACTGAACATTCAGTTTGCTGAGTGAAAAACCACCAGTTTTGTTCTTCAAAACACACACACAATAGTGTTGTGTGGAAGAGATGCAATATTTTATAATATGGCTTTTGTTCATAATACCTTATAAAATCATACATCGTTGTAGGTTTACTTGAAATAAAATTTTCAAAAAGTGGCACTAATGCCATGATTTATGTCTTGTGTTTGTCACTGAGTCTGATCTTTTAAATTTTTATAAACTTTTCATCATTTGAGAATTTCATAATACGCGTAATGTATTTTGATAAAATCCACCACGCATTGCCTCCCCTGAAATTCCTCCCTTATTCTCCCAACCATTTCCCATTCCAACTTCATGTGCTTTTCTGAAACCCCTTGGAGTCCACTTCATGTTGCTTCTAAGGGCGTGGGTGTAGGATCACCTACCAGAGCATCAGTAGCTTCCCTGGAGCTGTATTCCTGTAAAAAACTGTTTCTTTTTTCCCCAGTCGCCAACAATTGCCAATAGCTCCTCAGCTACCTAGGAGTGGAATTTTGTGAGTCCTCCCCCATCTATGCTGGGATTTTGGCTGGCCTAATCTGTTGTAAGTCTTGTGCATGCAGTCACAGCTGCTGTGAGTTCATGTGTGAACTGACCATGTCATGTCCAGTAAATACTGTTTCACAGAAGATGTCTGCCACGTCTGCTGCTTATACCTTTTCTGCCCACCTTCTACATGATGATACTTGAGGGGAGAGGATGTGATACCGATAACCTGTCTGGAACTGGGTACATAACAGTCCTTTATTCTCTGCACCTTGAACAGTTGTGGGTCACTTAATCATCATTTACAGCAAAAAGAAGCTTCTCTGATGGGGGAGGAGTTGAGAGATGCATTAATCTATGGTATAAAAATAAGAACTATGTCCATTTAGCAGAATAATAGTAGTAAGATCTTCTCTAGGGCCTACGGTCCAGTGGGCCCCAGGATTTGGCCCTAACAGACATGAGTTCCATTTGGAACAGACAATAAATCCAATCAGAAAGCCCTTCGCTGCTTTCATAACATTTGTTCAATGACTGCACCAGTAGGCAAGTCTTGCCAGGACCATCATTGTCCTTGCTCCAAGGACTTACAAATGGGTCAAATGTTGGTTATTTCCCTTGTCAGTAATGTGCATAGACTCTCTCAGCTCCATCACAACTAGCCTATGGAGGCATTGCGTTTTCAGATCTGTAATGACTTCATTTCTCCATGCCTGATGACAAGTGTGTGATAGCTCCAGTAATAACATCTTACTGACAAGGTATGGCAGCTAACCAAGAGAACTGGCAGTAGCTTGTGATGTCTGCGGGTCTGTGGGACCCCACTGACCATCAACTCTAAAGGAAGTAACCCATTCCTAGTACTGGTCTTTTTTATTTGATAGACAATGGGGTCTGGGAGAAGAATTGTCTCCACTTTCTTGTTATAAGATACTTTCATATAAACTCTTTTTATATATGTATAGACTTTAGGAAGTTTCTACAGGAAGTTTCCATATGGCATTTCAAAGGTTTTTTGTGTTAGTGATCCCTCCTTATGCTCCTTCCTCTACTCTGCCCTACTATCCTCCACCAAATTATCCTCTTCCTGGTTAATTGATCCCCTTCCCCTGCCATACCACCTGTGTTCAATTCCCCTTCTATTTAAGTCTCTACCCTGCCTCCTGAGTTTCCTTACTCCTATGAGTACTCCAGTTTAAACACATGTATCTAAAGATTTAAATCTAACATTCACATATGAGAGAGAACATGACTTGTTTGTCTTTCCTGGCCTTGGCTACCTCACTCAGTATAGTACTTCCTAGCTTCATCTAGATTGTATTTTTGCATTTCAAAATTTTGTGATTTTTATCTTTACAGTTGAATAATATTGTATTTGTATAAATGTATCTTCGTTATTTATTCATCAGTTGCTGGAAATCTACTTTTATTTCCTGACTATAGTGAATGGAGCAGCAATAAACATGGATGAGTGGCTATCTCTGTGGTAGTATATGGAAGTTCTTTGGGAATCTGTCCAGTAGTGCTACAGATCATATGGTAGAAGTATTTCTAGTCTTTTTTTCTTGAGGAACCTTCACACTGATTTCCATAGTGACTGTATCAATTTGCAGTCCCACCAACAGTGAATAAGTGTTTCCTTTTTCAACATCCACACCAGTATTTGTTACCATTTTTTTTAAAAGCCTTAGTCATTCTGTGTTGGTTAAAACAAAGAATCCAGGGACTTGATATTTCATAATCTTTCCTGGCTAAATAGTAACATGCCACAGTGTAGACGTGAACTGTATACTTACTAGGCAATGATCCTGATATTAGGTTAAATGGGGCAATGGGCTCTCTAAGGTTCACTTGGATATTACTTCCTCAATCAGACCCAAAGTGTCCCAATGGTACAGGGAACTACAAGAGTAAACCATAGAGAGGTGAGCATGGGCCCCTGTCTCAGGCCTGACTTCTGCTTGCCCTCTTTGGGATCTCCTGGCCTGGGGACTGTGGGCAGGTAGACTTACCCCTGGCGGATCAAACAATCCAGAGTCGGTTGACATCATGGTACTAGTCCTGTCCCCACTCAGGGGAGAGGTGAGCATGGGTTCCTGTCTCAGATTCTACTTCTGCTTGCCCTCTTTGGGATCTCCTGGCCAGGGGACTGTAAGCAGGTCAACTTGCCCCAGGCAGATGGATCAAGCCATCCTGAGTCAGCCGACATTTCTAGTCCCAACTCCACCTACTGGGAGAGGGAGTGTTTTAGACCTGCCTGCACCCATCATGAGACCCATCAGAGTATTGGACCTGATTGCACCCACTGGAAGAAAACCTTCGACCGGTACCCAGCAGGAGAGAAAGAGACCCCACCTGCACCCACTGGAAGAAAGGATGGGAAGACGACAATATAAGAACACTGTCAGCAACAGAAAAATCAACATGACACCACCAGAGTCTAGGGACTCTACACTAGCAAGACCTGAACATCCCAACAGAGATGAAGTAGAAGAGAACAACCTTAAAAACAACTTCATGAATATGACAGAGACCCTAGAAGAGGAAATGAGAAATCCTTTAAAGAAATGGAAGAAAAAACACACAAGAAAATTAAGAAATGGAGGAAAAGATAAACCCAAAATTGCAAGAAACAATTCAAACAATGCAAGATTTGAAAGCCGAAATACAGACAATAAAAAAGCACAGTGTGAGAGAATGCTGGAATTAGAAAAGCTGGGTAAATGATCAGGAACTACAGGTGCAAGCATAACAACAGAATACAAGAGACAGAAGAGAGAATCTCAGGCATTGAAGATACAATAGGAGTAATAGACTCATCGACCAAAGAAAATCTTAAGTCCAACAAATCCCTAACACAAAATATCTAGGAAAAGGTCAAACCTAAGAATAATAGGTATAGAAGGTGAAAAAACTCAACTCAAATGTGCAGAAAACATATTCGACAAAAAATATAGAAGGAAAATTTTCCAACCTAAAGAAACACATGCCAATGAAAGTACAAGAAGCTTACAGAACACCAAATAAATTGTTCCACAAAAAGTCCACTTGTCACATAATACTAGAAACACCAAACATACAGAATAAAGAAAGATCATTAAAAGCAGCAAAGGAAAAGGGCCAAGTAACATACAAAGGCAGACTTATAAGAATGACACCTGATTTTTCCATGGAAACTCTGAAAGCCTGAAGGTCTTGGATAGATATTCTACAAACACTTAGAGACCACGGATGCCAGCCCAGACTACTATACCCAGGAAAGCTTTCAATCACTATAGATGGAGAAAACAATATATTCCTTAGCAAAACCAGATTTAAAAAAAATACATATCCACTAATCCAGCACTACAGAAAGTACCAGAAGGAAAACTCCAACCTAAGGAAGTTTACTACACTCACAAAATCATAAATAACCCCACTTTACCAAAAGCCAAAAGAAAAAGCTGGGTAAATCCACACACAATACCACCACCACCACCTAACCCAAAACAAACAAGAATTAACTCTCAATGGATCTTAATTTCCCTCAATATTAGTGGTCTTAACACACCTGTAAAAAGACACAGGCTAACAGAATGGATATGAAGACAGAATCCATCCTTCTGCTGCATAAAAGAAACATGCTTCAACTTCAAAGGCAGACGTTACCTCAGAGTAAAGGGTTGGGATAAAATTTTCCAATCAAATGGACCCAAAAAACAAGCTGGTGTAGCTATTCTAATATCTAACAAATTAGACTTCAAACCAAAATCAATCAAAAGAGATGAAGTAGGTCATTTCATATTCATCACAGGAAAAATCTATCAGGATGAAGTCTCAATTCTGAAAATCTATGCCCCAAATAAAAAGCACACAAGTTCATAAAAGAAACATTACTAAAACTCAAATCATGCATAAAACCTCACACAGTTATAGTGGGAGAGTTCAACACCCCACTCTCATCATTAAACAGGACCACCAGGTAGAAACTTAACAAGGAAACATAAGGACTAACATAAGTTATGACCCAATTGGGTTCAACAGATATCTATAGAACATTCCATCCAAATACAAAAGAATATACCTTCTTCTCAGTGCCACATGGAACCTTTTCTAAAATCGACTCAGCAACATAGCAGACCTCAATAGATACAGAAAATTGGAATAACCCCCTGCATCTTATCAGACACCATGCTTTAAAGTTAGAATTCAACAACAACACAAATTGCAGAAACTCTATAAGCTCATGGAAATTGAACAATGCATAATTGCACCATTCCTGGGTGAAGGAAGAAATAAAGAAAGGAATTAAAGACTTCCTAGAATTCAATGAAAATTAAGACACAACATACCCAAATGTATGGGACACTTTGAAAGCAGTACTAAGAGGAAAGTTCATAGCACTAAGTGCCCATATAAAGAAACTGGAAAATACTCACACTAGAGAATTAACAGCACAACTGAAAGCTCTAGAACGAAAAGAAGCAAACTCACCCTGGAGGAGTTGACACCAGGAAATAATCAAATTGAGAGCTAAAATCAATAAAGTAGAAACTAAGAAAACAATACAAAGAATCAATGTAACACAGACTTGGTTCTTCAAGAAAATCAACAAGATAAACAAACCTTTATCCAAACTAACCAAAAGACAGAGAGAGAGAACATGCAAATTAACAAAATCAGAAATGAAAAGGGGGACATAACAACAGACACTGAGGAAATCCAGAGAATCTTCAGGTCATACTTTGAAAACCTGTGCCCCACAAAACTTGAAAATTTAAAGGAAATGGACAATTTCCTGGATAGACATCACTTGCCAAATTAAACCAAGAACAGATAAGCAATTGAAATAGACCCTAATGAAACAGAAGCAGTCATCAAAAGTCTCCCAACCAAAAAAGCCCAGGCCCAGAGGGTTTTACTGCAGAATTCTATCAGAAATTCAAAGAAGAGATAATACCAATATGCCTCAAATTGTTCCTCACAATAGAAGCAGGAGGTTCATTGCCAAGCTCTTTTTATGAGGCTACAATTACATTGGCACCTAAGCCACACAAAGGCACAACTAAGAAAGAGAACTACAGAATGTGGTACATTTACACAATGGAGTTCTATTCAGCGGAAAAAAACAATGGAATCGTAAAATTTGCAGTAAATGGACAGTACTAGAAGAAACCATCCTGAGTGAAGTAACCCAGTCACAAAATGACAAACATAAGCCTTCATTCAGTGGTTGATGGAAGCAGAGGCACACACCCACAGTTAACCACTGAACCGAACTTCCGAAATCCAGTAACAGAGAGGCCTCTGATGAGCAAAGGGATCAAGACTGGGCTGGTGAAACCCACAGAAACATCTGACCTGAACAAGGGGGGAGCTCTTGGACCCCAGACTGATGTCTGGGAGACCAGCATGGGACTGATCCAGACCTCCTGAATTTGGGTGTCAGTAAAGAGGCCTAGGCTATCTATGGGGCCTTGGGTAGTAGATCAGTATTTTTCCCTGGCATACACATGATCTTTGGGTTCCCATCCCACAATGAGGGATGCTCAATCAGCCTGGACTCTTGGGGAAGAGCCTTGGCCCTGCCCTGAATGAAATGACAGATTCTGGAGATTCCTCCATGGAGAGCCTCACCCTCCCTGGTGACTGGAGTGGGATTGGTTGGGGGCTGCGGGGCCTAGTGGGGGGTGGGAGAAGAGGGGAGGGAGAGGGAGCTGGGATTGACATGTGAAGCAAGCTTGTTTCTAATTTAAATAAAAAAAGAATAAAAATAAAGAGAACTGCAGACCAATATCCCTCATGAACATTGATGCAAAAATACTCAATAAAATACTAGCATATAGAATCCAAGAATACATCAGAGAAATCATCCACCATGATCAAAGAGGCTCCGTCCTAGGGATGCAGGGATGGTTCAACATATGAAAATTCATGAATGTAATCCACCATACGAACAAAATGAAAAAGAAAAATCACATGATCATCTCACTAGATGCTGAAAAAGCCTTTGACAAAATCCAACACCTCTTCATAATAAAGGTCTTGGAGAGATCAGGAATAACAGAAACATTCATAAACATAATAAAGGAATATGCAGTAAACCAAGAGCCAACATCAAAGTAAATGGGGAGAAACTCAACGTGATTCCTCTAAAATTGGAAAAAAACAAGACTGTCCACTCTCACCATATCTCTTCAATATTGTACTTGAAGTTTTAGCTAGAGCAATAAGACAACAAAAGGAGATTAAGGGGATACAAATAGGAAAGGAAGAAGTCAAACTTTCACTATTTGCAGTCTACCACAAGATTCAACAATTCCACTCTTAGGCGTATACCCAAAAGATACACATTCATACAACAAGGACATTTGTTAAACTATGTTTATAGCAGCATTATCTAAAATAACCAGAACCTGGAAGCAACCTGGATGCCCCTCAACTGAAGAATGTATAAAGAAAAGGTGAAACATTTGCACAATGGAGTACTAATCAGCGGAACAAAATGGAATCGTGAAACTCATAGGCAAATGGATAGAACTAGAAGAAGCCGTCCTGAGTGAGGTACCCAGTCACAAAATGACAAACATGGTATGTTCTCACTCATATATGGATTTTAAGCATAGAGCAAAGGATTACCAGTCTACAGTCATCATATATGCAAGCTAGGAAACAAGGAGGGCCCTAAGGGAGACATACATCGTTCCCCAGTGAAGGGGAAAGGGACAAGATCTCCTGAGCAAATTGAGAGCATGGCAGGAGATGAGAGGGAGTTAGGAGAAAGAGAAGGGGAGAAGGGCAGGGGGGAGGAGGACATGAGGGAGCAGGAAGATTGAGTTGGGGGATGATTAGAGGAGAGCAAGAAAAGAGATACCATAATAGAAGGAGTTATTATAGGTTTAAAGAGAAATCTGGCACTAGGGAAATGTCCAGAGATCTACAAGGATGACCCCAGGTCACAATCTGAGCAGTAGTGGAGAGGCTACCTTAAATGTCCTTCCCCTATAATGAGATTGATGACTATCTTATGTATCGTTCTAGAGCCTCCATCCCCACAGCTAAACACTGAACTGACCTCGTGGAATCCAGTTGCGGAGAGGGAGATGTAATGAGTGAAGGGGTCAATACCAGGCTGGAGAGACCCACAGAGACAGCTGACCTGAACAAGGGGGAGCTCATGGTCCCCAGACTGACAGCTGGGAAACTAGCATAGGACTGACTCAGACTCCCTGAACTTGGGTGTCAGTTAGGAGACCTGGGCAATCTATGGGGCCTCTGGTATTGGATCAGTATTCATCCCTAGTATACAAATGGACTTTGGGAACCCACTCCATATAGAGGGATGCTCTCTCAGCCTAGACACACTGGGGAGTGCCTAGGCCCTGCTCCAAATGATGTGACAGACTTTGAAGATTCCCCTTGGAAGGCCTCACCCTCCCTGGGGAGCAGAAAGGGGATGGGGTACAGGGTTGTTGGGGGCAGCAGAGGAGGGGAGGGAGAGGGAACTGGGATTGGCATTTAAAACAAGCTTGTTTCTAATTTAAATAAAAAAGGAAAAAAGAAGTAAACCAACAATGATTGGCTTTTAATAAGATGGAAGATGGTAATATTACACTCAGGATTAAGAAGAATATAAAACTGGAGGTGGAGAGGAACAGAAGGTAAGTCAGGATCGCCTGTGCCTTCATACCACAACTGCTGTGGCCCCTGGGCCAATATGAACTGCCAATGGTTACTTTAAGTATCCTATCAGGCAGAAGTGGTTTTTCAATTATATAATGACTCCTGACTTTTATTTTCGTGTGTGTGCGTGTGCGCGCGCGCACGCGCGTGCGTATGCGTACATGTGTGAGACTTGTGTAAGTCTCTGATGTGTGGTGTGAAGATTTGTGTAAGTCTATGATATGCGTGTGTGCATGCTTTTTCATGTGTATGAATGTAGGTATGCGTATGTCATAGTGCATGTGTTATCACAGGACAAATTTCAGTGTCAGTCCTTACCTTCCAACTTGTTAGAGACAGGGTCTCTTGTTTTCTGCTGTACACACCAAGGGTACCTGGCCTGCAAACTTCTGGTGATTCTTCTGTCTTTGCCTTCTGTGTCTTTGAAGCAGTACTAGAAATGCAGAAGTGCTCTATTGTCTCCAAATTTACATGGGTTCTGGAGATTTGAACTCATGCTTGCACACTAAAAATTTTACTCACTGAACCATCTCCCCAGCTGGATCCTGGTCTTTTACAGAGAAATAAGATACACAGTCTATTTGAATTCTATGGGGCAATTGCAGCAGTTTGAAGCTACTGGTTATGAATGAATTTGAGTAACCCAGGAGCCAGCTTGTTTGTTTCTGCCCCCTAGCGGTTCATTTGGAGTGGTTGATATGTAACTTGAGCGGCTTTGAATGCTTTCTTGTCTATTGTTCAGGAAAGTGAAGATAATTATCCCTAGACTTGAAGAGAAAAATGTGTTTGTGCTTAGATTTCTTGCATTCTAGAACATGGATTTATGGAGCATATTTCATTTATTTGGTCTCCACCCACACTGACTCATTCCTTACCCTGTAAAGAATTGCTTCAGCTCTCACTTTACACAGCCAGGCCATGCTTTCAAAACATATCATGGGTTCTTGATTCTGATGAAATGAGTGTCACAATGGATTCATCACCTTCATCCTGTTTAGAATTATTAATGGTGTGTTATTCTGCTTGATCTTCCTTCTCTAAATCTTGGCCAGATTTGTGATTTGTAATCATTATGTAACCAGCATTCTCAAATGATGTATATTTTGGTTTGCATTAATCTTAAATTGAATGTTATTGGGCAAAATACCCCTTAGGGGTATAATGAAAGGGACCCATTAATTTTCAGAGCAAGAAGGCTAATTACTCCCCTCCCCCTTAAGTCTGTACTAATTGCTAATAACTTTTTTATAGAATTGAGTACATGAAGCTAATTTTGATTTCTTCAATTAAATGTACAGTATATCTGAAATGTTTGTACAGAATCAAAATTTTTTCGAAGGTTGAGTACTTAATAAACAGGCTTTATGGTATTGCAGTTTGTAAATTAGTAAAAATTGAGTGAAATTTGGCGCTTTAAGAGGAAATAATCATGTTTTTAATGAAAAGGAATGGTAATGGGGGTAACCTGAACATTTATGAGTGCATTCGTGAGAAATGCTTAATAGAGACCCTTTTAGAAAAGAAAGAAAATAAAGTAGTGCATTCTGGGTAAGTTACCAATACTGTTTCTACTGATTTCGTGGGACCAGCTCCACTGCTATAATCTCATGGACAGTGTCCCATTACTTGTCTTGTTAATCTGTAAAATGGGAAGAAAAACACTCCCTACACATATCCTTGTCATGAATGTTAAATGAGTTTGCAAATCCTTGAAAACACTAGAAGATATTAGGACCAACAAGTTTAGCTATTGCTAGCAGTAGAAGAAATCTTGTATTCATATCCGTGTCATTCACAATAGTCAACAGATAGAATGTTCCTGGATGAATAAAATGTGTCAAACCAAATGAAACACACAATGTAGAATAGCATTCATATTCAGCACAAAAGGAAACCTACTGTCTGTGATAACAAAAATAAACCTACTGGAGGGAATTACACTAAGTGAAGTAAGTCCACAAAACACAGTGCTACATGATTGGACTTACATAAAACCTCTAACCAAAGTCCTATAGACAGGGTAGTGATGCTTCAGAGGGACTCACCCATTTACCTGCTGATGGAAAATTCTATCTATAAAGGCATACCAAATGGTAATTAGCATTATATGGTAAATCATTTTAATTTTGATCATTTTCACAAATACATAAGGCAATTATAATTTACAGAGTTAACTATTATGTTGTGGAATATTCCTTTACACTGTGTGAAGATATGCTACTATGATTGGTTTAGTAAAAAGCTAAATGGCCAGTAGCTGGGCAGGATTTTCAGGGCAGAAAGAATTCTGGGAAGAAGAAGGGCAGAGAAGTCAGACAAACAGATATAGAATGGGTCAGACACACAAAGTGGGATAGAGGTAAAAGCCATGCAGTAGAATGCAGATTAATTTAAGTTATAAGAGTTAGGAACAAGCCTAAGCTGTAGGCCAAGCTTTCGTAATTAATAAGAAGTCTCTCTGTGTTGTGATTTGAGAGATGACTGGTGGGACAGAGAAATACTAGCTAAACTACTAGGTATTGATTTATACAATTATTATTTAAATTTCTATTTTCCTAATGACTAATATTATCAAGCATATCTGTATGCACTTATGTAGTATCTGTGTGTCTTCATTAGGGAAATATCTGTTCAACTATTTTGCCCATGTTAATAGGATTGATTTCTTATTTGGTTTTGAGACATTTTTAAATGTATTCAAGACCAAAGTCATTTATTTTACATGATTTTCAAATACTTTATTCTAATCTATAGCTTGTCTTTTCATTTCTTTATTGGTGTCTTATCTAAGAAATATTTCTGTGATATATGAATGGTCCTTTATTTTTCTGTAATTTTGCCACATTCATCATGGCTTAGTTCTGGAAATTTGGCAAGGAAGATGAAGCAATGAACACAGGACATACACACATACAGAAGGGAGCAGGAGGACTGTGCGTACTCTGATGGATCAACATCAACTACACAACAACCCAGAACCTCAGGACATTTGTCATATTCAGCATGAGATGAAGGGGTTAGCTAGTCTTGTAGGAGATCTCTGTAGGAAAGCTATCTTAGGTTGCAGTCATCCAGGAAGAGGAAGCTGTGGTTTTGCACACACTGGTACATCATTTGTAAACAGTTGTATTTGAACCAGAGGAAGGCTTTGCTATGCCTCATGGGTAGGAAAGTTTTTCCAATTCTCATGGTTCTGAGGTGTATTGGTCCTTGTCAATAATCCACATTCACTCAGGACTTCATCCACTCCTTACTCATTCACTCAAGACTTCCTTGGCTCCCCACAGAGCCATTATTATTTTTAGGTTTTACATTAAATGTATAATTAATTTTTTATGACAGTATGACTGTGAGTTCTTTGTGCATGTAGCCATTCAAACCTTTTCACACTGTTTGATGAAAAGACTGTTATTTGTCCCTTTGCTTTTGAACCTTTGTGAAAACTCAGCCAGCTGACATCTCTGTTGCTCTATTACTCAGACTTCCAAGTCACTTCAATTTTGTTAAAATTATTTTGGCTATTCTGAGTGTTTCGTATTTCCATATGAGTTTTAATATCAAACATACAGTTTTACAAAAAATAACGAACCTGTGAGAGTTTTCTTGAAACTATACTGAATTTGTTAATTTATAGGAACTGACATCACTTTTGAGTCTTTAGAACAATTAACATGTATATACATCCATATATATCGATCTTCTATAATTTGTCATCAATGACTTTTTAGTTTTCAGCTTATAGGGTTTGTAATCTTTTGTTAGTTTTATCATTAAGACTTTGATTTTATTTAGTTTTTAATATTTTTCTACTTTAATCGATTCTTTGAAGATTTCATCATGCGTTCTGATGCCATTCATCTCCCCATCCCTCGCATCTACCCTCGGCTCTTTCAACCTCCTCCCAAAAATTTAAAGAAAAATCCAAACCAAACAAAGCAAAACAATATAAACAAAACAGAGTGACCAAAAAAAACAAGAAAAAAAGGGCTCTCCCTGGGGCTCGTCTTGTACGTCCTGTTGCTGTCCTGTGGGGAACAGGGTTGGCTCACCCGTACCACTGCCAACAGGGTCAACTCTAGTGGGGTGGTGGAAGAATTGAATTTTAAGTGACGTTTTTGAGATTTCAATTTCATATTACTCATTGACGATTCATTTATTTGCTCAGAGCTCATGAGATTTCATCAGATTTCCTACATAGAATATGCCTGTGGTTGTTTCTTTGAGGAGATTTGGAAGTACACATGAAAGATGTGTTTATTCGTGATTGTGATGGCTTCAAGTGCATATATACATGTAATCAATTATCAATTTATACACTTTAGATAGGTATATTTATTGTATGTCAAATATGTATATATGTATTCTAATCAGGTATATACACAAGAGACATATAGATGCCATAGGTCACATGAAGTTTTCTTAGGTAAGCTATTGGTAAGGAAATGAAAAGACTAGCTATTCTGTCTGAAAAACTTTACTTACTTTGGTCTCCTGGAATCAATTGTCTGTTCAATTCAGGGCCTTGACATCAGAGAGTTCCTTCTTCCTACATGATGCCATCGAAACTCTCCAGAAGTAAGTTAAGGATATTACAGGGTTCATCTCCTTTGATTCCTTCTTCTAGAATTTCTGTTCCCATTAAAAGGTGACTTATAAAGCAGGGGAAGGGGGTGTCCAGGTAGCCTAAGGCAGGGTGGATATCACTACAAGTTAACTAATGTATTACTGTTCCTTATCATTTGATTCCAATGCCTTGAACAACACTGTTCCATGCAGTTAGCTTGGTCTACCATTGTTTCTGGAATGAGGGCAAATCATTTTGTTGAAACTGATAATTCCTTTTCTATAGCTCTTTTTAAAACAGAAACAATCTTTTCTTTCTAATCCTTCCCTTCGAGGTGACATTCTTTCAAAAATACATTGTCCTATTTAATTTATGCTGCTGTTATTATGAGTTTTGTGTTTTATAAATAATGTAGAATTTTAGTTAATGGTTTTACACTGTGTACTTCCCTATCAGACAGGGATTCATGCAAAAAGATAATACTCAAAAGATATCTTTCACTCTAGAAAGGTGATTTACTGGAAACACCGCCTATACTTGTGTGTCTGTGGATATGTAGTACCAGAAAAACTGTACAAATGTTGATTCTTAAAACCTGTATAAATGGAGGCTCAATCTATACTGTTGTGCTCACTTTCTGGTCAGGGAGTTCTCACTTGGTTCCCGATTGTCTTAAGAACAAAGAATCCTGAAAGAACTTGAGGAGTAATTAGTTCAGGGTGTTTAGAATGTTCTGTTTCCACTGTTATTTTGTAGATAAAGAAATAGAAGTGTAAAACACTTAAAGGAGCCTGCAAGACTCTCAGAAAATTCTTAGGCCTAAGCCTAGACTCATGTCTCTCTCAGCTCATTTCCTGACCATATTCTGGTTAGATGGTACCACACTTCTCCTCACTAAACATGAATATGCTAGTGTCTGAGGTGTCTGAGTAATGACATTTCTGACACTTTTATACTTACTCCTTTTTGGTGTTACCTCACTTGTTGCTTTTGAGTAATTTAAACACTGGATTTTGGCATATGTGTTTTGGCCTAAGAACAGAAGAATGAGGCATTTCCCAATACTGAAGCAAAGTTGTTTAAAAACTAGACATTGGTGAAAATTGAATCAGGGATATTTCTGAGGAGTCAATTTGGGAAGTACAGGTTCTCAAGATAGGATTTTAAAATCTTTTCTCCCCTTGTCTCAGTTAATGATGCATAATTGTCAATAAAAGTTATATATTTGAGGTATACAGTATGCTCTTTTGATAGATGCATACATTGTGAAATGATTACCACAATCAAGGTAATTATCATTTCCATCCCCTCAGCTACTCTTGTGTATGTGATGAGAACATTAAGATCTACTCTCAGCATATTTGAAGTATACATTATCAATTATAATCACTATGCTGTACATTCAACATCCAGAACTTACTGAAATTGAGCTTGTTCTTTTAACCATAAAACCCCAAACTCCTGCCTCCTAACACTCTGCTCTATTTCCACACAGTTCACAAAGTTTGGCTTTTTAAAACTCTAGCTGTAAAGTGAAATCATGCAATCAGGAGTTGTCATGTGATGTCTGGCTTATTTCACTTAGCATGCCTTCCAGGTGCAACTGTGTTATCAAACGCTAACATTTCTTTCTTTACAAAGACTTAATATTCCAACACACACACATTTTCTTATCCATCCATCTGTTGATGGACACATATGTGGTTTCCATATCTTGGTTTTATGGATAGTGCTGCAATGAGCATGAAAGTATAGATGTCTGTCTAAGATACATATTTCATTTCCTCTGGATATTTAGCCAGCAATAGGATTGCTGGATCATATGGCAGTTCTAATTTCTTTTTCTGGCTCTTTGTAACCACTCTTGTGACTTCTGAGTATTGCTTAGATTTATCTACTCTTGAATTTCATATTATTAGAATAACATCCTCTTTTGTGTATTCTTTCACTTTATATTTTGCCTAAGATATTCATTCATATCATTGTGTGAAGGTTTGTTTTCTGTTATTGTAGTGTAGAATTTGATTCGTATAGAATAGTCTCATTATCAATTCTTCTATTAACGGATATTTGAGTTGATTCTAGTAAGTAAAGCTGCTATGAATATTCTCACTACAAAATTTTACTGAAAGTACACACTGAATATTTTGCAGCCTCCAAGGGCATATTTGGGCCTTTGTAGTGTCCCCCATAACTATACTAATTCCTTATAGTTCCCAATCAGCCTTGGAGATTTTAAAATGAATCCCTGATTGTTTTAAGATTGTTTTCACATGGATGGGATAGATGACGGCAGATCTTCAAAAATATGTGAATGAACAATACTGATTTTTTTTGTCATCAGGGAAAATGGAAACTGAGCCAGATGTAGAGAAACAGCAAGCCAAGTGCAAATGGTCATCAACATCTATTCTTTATAGGGAGGTCACCTTATCATGTTGAGTCGTGGTACCTGAGGAACTTTGACTTCCTGGTTATGATTGTTTTTCTATTTGAAGACACAAAACACTCAAGGCTGTGTGTGCAGTTGCTGATTCCATTTCAGAGTATGTCCCATATTTAGTCATCAAGCTCCGGTCAGAAGGCAATACTGAATTCAGATCAACAATCAACATCCCTGCTATGATCAGAATGTTCATCTGTTTACAGTTTACAGCACTCTCTTGCTTAGCTTGATTAATTTTCATATGTAGTTATTTTGAACTTTCAATAGTCTTTCCCCTAGATTTTAGGACTCTGTGAAACAGCCACGTGTATCTTAAGTGTTTCCATTGCCACCCTCCTTTTTTCCCACTGTACTTTTTGTGTAGTCTCTACTGCTAGTAGTGTGCTGGCTTAAATGTAAGAGATGGGTTGTGAATAGATTTAGGAGAAAGAAAGGGCTTTGGAGCTACACTGGGGTTTTCTGATGAAAGAATTCTTTTCCTTGGAATTTTAGTACAGTAGGTAGAATTGATGCTAGAAACAACTTACTAAGTCTTGGGCTGATAGCTCAGACTCCATCACTGTATTTCAACTTTTGGCTGGCAATCAGGCTGTGGTGGATTGTTGGCTCAGAGAAACACCCTGGCATCTGGAATAGTCTACAAAATGATTCACTTGCAGAATTACATCCTCAAGGTAGCTCATGAGGAAATTGTAATGGTGACCTGGAACATGGTACATGATATACTATGCATTGGGAATTTTCAGACTTCTACAGTTGACTCTATTTCTGATGGACTTTCCATTGGCAATGCTAACTTTGGCTTCATTTTTCATTCTACTCACATTGACCACAACCTAGCCTAGGGCATTTAGTGTATTAAATTGTTCGAAACTGTCTTGCAATTTATTTTTAATGTTAAAACAGGAACTGGGCTACAAACAGCCCAACTTTGTATGTCTCCAGCTCAGTGGTCAAATCACTTATTCTGATGCATCCATCTCTCCTTGTCCCTAAGCCCCCTACGTACCATCCAAGGCTTCGTAATGTTTTTGCATGTATGCGTGTGTGTTCACATTTGTGTGGGTACACATGCATGTACATATGAAGACCAGAGATTCATGTCAGGTATTGTCCTCTATCACACTTTGCCGAGGCAGGCTCTTTCACATAACTTGAAGCTCACTGATTTGGCTAGTCTATTTACCCATCTTTTAAGTGGATGCTGGGGATCTAAAGTCCGGTCCTCATGACTGCATGACAAGTGTTTTACACAACAGAGCCGTCTTACCTTTCCTTCATTCAGTATCATGAAAAGAGTATATGAAAAATCAATAAGCAATGCTTATACAAAACACATTTTATAATTAACATGTATAGCTTTGTTTTCAGTGATAACAGAAACAATGGTGTTGCCATTTCCCTTTCTCACCACCACCATGTTTTTTAATCCTTTGGAAGCATGGGATCCTTGCAACAGTAAAGATATAAAGGCATTAGAACCAGGAAAACAAAAAGTGAAAAATCTTCATTTCAGAATTCTATGCAATATACATTGTCTAGAAGTGATTAAATAAAACAAAGGTTACTGGGAAACTGAAATTATTTTATTTATAAATTCTTGTGTTATACCTTCATTCAGTGGCTGATAGAAGCAGAGGCAGACTCCCACGGCTAAGTACTGAGCTGAACTCAAGAAATCCAGTGACAGAGAGGGAGGACTGATGACAAAAGGGGTTAAGATTAGGCTGGTTTAACCCCCAGAAACAGCTGACCTGACAAGGGTTAGCTCTTGAATCCCAGACTGATGCCTGGGAATCCAGCATGGAACTGATCAAGACTCCCTGAATGTGGGTGTCAAAGAGGAGGCCTAGGTAAACTATTGAGCCTTGGGCAGTAGATCAGTATTTATCCTGGGTATACAAATGGACTTTGGACTCCCATCCAACAATGAGAGATGCACTCTCACCCTGGATTCTTGGGGGAGGGTCTAGGCCCTGCCCTGGATGAAATGACAGACTATGGACACCCCCATGGAGGGCCTCACCCTCCCTGGGGAATTAAGGGGATATTGGGGGAGTTGGTGGGAGGGCACGGGAAAGGGAGAGGGACCTGGAATTGACATGTGAAGCAACCTTGTTTATAATTTAAATTTAAAAATGAAATATATTAAATAAAAAATAAATGAATGATAAAAAAGAAATCTAGAGAGAAATTTATCTGAAATAACTTTATTCTTTGATAGTAAAACTCAGAATTATCCTGGGCATGAGGTATATGATATCTAAAGGAGGAGTTATTTTTCTCTCGTATATTATTTGTATTATACAACCCTGTGCCTTTTTGTTCATTAAATTTGCAAGTCCTTTCTGTTAGCAATAAAAATTCTTGTGTTATTTTTATTTTTAGAAGATTGTTCTATTTTTAATAGTGGGGTGTGTGTGTGTGTGTGTGTGTGTGTGTGTGTGTGTGTGTTCATCCATGGAAGTTAGACAAGGGAACTGGGAACTGGATCCCCTGGAGCTGGAGTTACAGATTTTGGTGAGCCACCCACAATGGGTGCTGGGATCCAAATTCGGGTCATCAGAAAGAATAATACACACTCTTAACCACTGAGCCATCTCTCCAGCCCCATTTAAAAAGATCTCCATTGGAAAAAAATATCGTAGGATGCATGTTACTTGAGAGATGAGTCAGGATGGAGACTTTTAGTGTCCGGCTTATGAAAAGTCCCAACACTTACCTCTAAACAAGAACCACAGACATTATGTGAATGAATGATAAGATTGTGGAGAAAGTGGGTAGGGACAAAAATACTTTTATCAACCTATTTCCAGTAGGTCAGTTATGTCACATTTATTTATGGACCCCATGTGCAGTAGTAGACTTGCAGTGGGTATTTCCATTGGTAAACTTACATAAAAATGGGACCCATATCTGAGCTATATATCCTAGAGTTGCTGTGTAAGCACATTTTGGTATTTTCAGCTACCATGGACATTCAGTTTGGAAGACCACAGCACTCAGAGGTGTTAGTACTATCATATCTGTAACATAAAGAACATTTACTGTCAATACCAGTTTTCACTTGTTATTACAAGTGTGCATGCTTGAATCACAATGAAAAGCTCACTGTAGTCTGTCTTCTGAGCATCAAGATAAAATTTCACATACGCCTCCTTCTAACAATGTCTCTGTTAATGTAGCTTTAGGACCATGGGGAATTTAATATATTAGAATTCTTAAAGTAGTCTGTGGCTTGCATGTTTCCATTATTTGATATTCATTTAAAAACCTGGAAGTCCTCATATAGATTTAATTGTTCATATTCCATTTCTGGGGGGCAGACAGAGATGGAAGAAGGGTGCCCAGACCCAAAGGTATCCTTTTATGAATGTTTAGTAACTACTTTCCCTTGTCCACCAATCCTCTGCAGTTTGCTTTAGGACTTAATGAATGCACAAGACCTTTCTATTTACTGTCTTCAGCAGCTTGAGCTATCCATGTGGCTTCTTTCCCTGGAGGAATTTCACAGATAAATTACTGCATACAATTACATAAAATAAATTTAAACTGAATAGGGTGAGTTGCAGGCAGGCTAGTTTTTCTGAGTGTTTCTGTGGAGTTAATCCCTAGTGAAGAGGAGAAAAAAATCACTGCATATAAATGAGATATCGCTGCTGTCTAATGCTGCTGATAAATGATTCCATCTGCTGCAAAGGAATTCTCAATGCCCTTGACACTTGTCCCACCCAGTTACCAGAATAGCCATTCTCCATTACTTACTTGTTTTCATGTGAAAGGCTGAGGTTGGGTGAGGGGCTGTTATTTTCCTTCATTGGTAGCAGCTTGTGGCTGATAGACTCTCACTATAAATCTGCTTCTTTGGGTAGCCATGCAGCCCACATTTTTAGACACCAATCATATTAGAGTTCAAACTGTGGTCTAACTAGTGTCCTAAAACTTGGCTGCACATCAGAATTATCTGGAGAGCTAAACAAACAAACAAAAACAAAAACAAAACCATGCCCAGGCAATTACTCAACTCTCAGGTCATTCCGAAGTACATTTAAGTTTGGAAAAAAGTGGCCTAACTCCTAAATAAGTACTTCTCAAATTTTGTGAATATGAATCCCCTAAAGTCTTTCCAAGACATGTAGGTCCTGATTGAGTGTGGCTTGGGATTCTGCTGTTGTAACCAGGCTCTCATATGATGCACAACGCTGCTGGTCAAGATCACATTTGTGTAGCTCTGAATCCTCTCACTAGCATTATAATCTAGCACAATGGTTTGAAGAAACACCTCTTCTTAAGGCTATTGGCATCCTTTCTTTAAATCCTCCCTCACAGCAAAGCCTTGTATATAAAAAGAACACATCTGGGGTAGTTCCAAGAGTGACAGGGCAGGGCTAGTGCACTAAGCTAATCAAGCAAGATCATAATTGTCAATATTCTCACATGAACTCATCCTCTACCGTCTGAAGTAAATTCTTCTATGCAACAGGATATCTAAGTATGGATTGACCTTCTTTCTGGAAGATCATTCAGGCTCCAAATTTGGTAGAGTTGTTAGCCTTGTTTATATTATTGTAAATAGCTGGTTTTAATATTTGTATTTCCTTGTAGTCAAATTGTCTCAGCCCAAACCTTAGGCATATACAATCTGACTCCAGCCCACTTTGAAATGAGCTCAGATGAGATAATAGAGCTTGACTGTCCAGGTTCATGAATGAAACAGAAAGTTCAACTGCTAAAGTAGGGTCATTGATGTCACTCATTTACATTTATTACTTTTAAAAAGATTTATTTATTATATAAAGTGTTCTGCCTGCACATACACCTCCAGGCCAGAAGAGGGCACCAGATCTCATTATGGATGGTTGTGAGACACCATGTGGTTGCTGGGAATTGAACTCAGGACCTCTGAAGAGCAGCCAGTGCTTTTAACATCTAAGCCATATCTCCAACCCATTTACACTATTTTTAAAGTCTATCACTAGCCGTATTGACCTCCACATTATTTGCCAACTTCCCTTTAAAAAATTAGTTTTAAAAAATTTTATGTGTCTTGGTATTTTGCCTGCAAGTATGCCTATGTGAGGGTGTCAGATCTCCTGGAATTGGAGTTACAGAAAGTTGTGAGCTGCCATGTGGGTGCTGGAAATTGAACCCGGGTCCTCTGATAAAGGAGCCAGTAGTCATAACTGCTAATCAATCTCTCAACCCCCTTGCCATCCTCCATTAAAACATAAATTCCATATGGATAATGGCCTCGCCTGTGTTGTCACCACTGTAGTCCCACTCTGAAAGTGGTGCTTAGCACATAGCATTTGCCTGCAGAATTGTTACATAAAGGGGATCTACCCAAATTCTCATATCTTTTAGTTCAAATCACACTGATCTGGATCTCTCCTGGATTTGAGGCTGTTAGTCACATTATTATCCACACTCTCAATTTCTAGGCTCTTTTCTGCATTGTGGCTGTTGGCAGCTAAACTATACACATTTGTAGTTCCCAAGAAGAGTGTGAGTTGGATAACTGAAAATGGAAGACATTGCCATCTATATGGTAATTGAAACAACATGACTGGATAAAATTGCCCAGGAGGTAATGACCAAGTTTGATTACTCATGAGCTCAGTGTTTAAAGAAGAAAATTATTTTCTTTATTAATGGGTCATATTGCCATATACACAAACCTGTCCAATGAGACTCACAAAGTCCTTCACCTCAAAGATGACCCTCACTATTCATTTTCCGGATTGTCAATGTCCTCTTTCCAATAGGATCTTACAGAGGAAATAACTCCAACATTCATTTGAATGCATCAACCATCATGTAAGAACACTAGTCCAAATGAAATAAAACTCATAGGAGAAAGGGTAAAATCAAACACTAAACAATTTACTTTTAATGAGTTCTTTGGGGGGGGATTTTTATCATGATGTGTGGGAGTATGTAACTAAGATCATTACTGTATTTTTTTAAAACGAGAACACGGATATCCACAAATTCAGAAATATTCCAAGATAATATAAAAATGGTTTTGACATAGTTTTAAAACTTGTAGCATTTTATTTGTTTATTGGGACTTATAATTTCTTTTTTTCTCTTATTTATTTATTTATTTATTTTTCAGTTTAAATTTAGATAAGAAACAAGGTTGCTTCACAAGTCAGTTCCAGGGCCCTCTCCCTTTCCCTCCCCTCCTCCCTTGCCCTTCCCCCAAGCCCCCCATTATCCCCTCATTTCCCCAGGGAGGGTGAGGCCCTCCATGGGGGTGTCCATAATCTGTCCTTTCATATAGGGCAGAGCCTAGACCCTTCCCCAAGAGTTCAGGGTGAGAGTGCACCTCACATTGTTGGATGGGAGTCCAAAGTCCATGTGTATACTCAGGATGGGTACTGATCTGCTGCCCAAGGCTCAATAGATTACCTAGGCCTCCTCACTGACATTCACATTCAGGGGGTCTTGATCAGTCCCATGCTGGATTCCCAGGCTAATGCCTGGGATTCAAGGGTTAAGCTTTGTCAGGTCAGCTGTTTCTGGGGGTTAAACCAGCCCAGTCTTAATCCCTTTGGTCATCACTCCTCCCTCTCTGTTACTGGCTTTCTTGAGTTCAGCTCGGTACTTAACCGAGGGAGTCTGTGGAGTATAAAATTGGTGCAAAACATGCTTCTTGCTTAGTTTAGGCTCAATGTGAGTTTTGCTCCCAAAATCAAGTATAATTGTGGTAGGTTGGTTCTCTGAATGGTGCCCAGTGATCCTAACTGCCTAAGAACTCCAACTGTGTATCCACCTCGTCCCCTTACGTGAGCTACATTTATTCAAAGACTTCTAACACATGGGTACTACAGAAGTGATGTTAGGATAGAAAATTGTGCCTTCTAAGGTCTCAGATACTCTTGCTTTGATTGTTCATCCTTGGGCAAAGCAACTGTTTAGTCAAAAGTTTACACTGTAGAGAATCACACATGGCAAGGGACCAAGGGCTGTCAACAAGTGACTGAGTTTACAAGCTGATGTGCCAATCTTAAGTTGAGCTTTCACAGTAGGTTACAGTCCCAATCAATGACATCACTATTACCTCATCAAAGAATTCTAGGGCCAGACCAGGATGGTGATTCCCTCAAACCCATAATACTAAGTAGTTGTTATTTTAAGCTGATAAGTGATGGGATGTGCTGTTATAAAGCAATAAATACCTGATGGGGTTGTACTTAGAGACAGCATTGTATAAGATTTTTCACAGTCAACTGTATAGATCTAAATTATTCTAGCAGAAAGTCTATTAGCTCCCCAAACTACACTATACACAGCAATTAGTCAACATCACTTGAAGGTGCATGTAATAGTCTTTTTCACATGTCCCATAGTCTAAATTCAGGACATTTTCAAATTAAATTGTATGACTCCTTGGAAACCAGCTAGACTAAAATTTCTGTGCATATATTGTATAGTACTATTTTCTGCAGAGAGTCACTAGCACTACTTCATTTGTCAATTTTCTCATCCTTTTCTTCTTGTCCATTGGCCAATTTACACATACCAGGTTCTGTTACAGTGCAGAACCTACCAAATTTCTTCACTCAAGAAAAAAAAATCTAAAAAGTAAAACCTAGGGATGTACTGTAAGTCTACATAAATGTTCAGATCGGATCATATCAGTATTATTCAAGCTCTTTATTGTGAAGGCAAATGTTGAAATACCATGCCATACCTAGGTAGTAAAGATATGGTTCATTAACCAGTAAAGAGGACACAACACAAAATGGATTACTATAGAAATCAAAATTCTGGCATTAAAGACTCAAGGAAGAAATGAAACAAATAAAATATATCCATGCAAGACAAGTTAATCTCCTGGCACACACCTAAATATTGGGAGTGTATTCATTCATTATTCATAAAAAAATCTGAGAAACCCAAAAATACTCAGTTCTGCATGTCATTGTAGGTATATAAAGGCACTGTTACACTGTCTTTGTTCTCAAGAACACTATTCAAATATCTCCATCAAATGTCAATGAAATTGTATGACAAACAATTAGGGAAACCAGAAAGCACACTATGATACACTAAAAAGGATGTAAATAATAGGTCCTGGTAACATGACAACATGAAGAAGCATGGAACTACCTATACAAGCAGAACTTTATAAGCTGGAGAGCAATACGACAAAAGGAGATCAAGGGAATACAAATTGGAAAGGAAGAGGTCAAACTTTCACTGTTTGCAGATGATATGATAGTTTACATAAGTGACCAAAAAAACTCCACCAGGGAACTCCTGCAACTGATAAATACTTTCAACAAAGTGGCAGGATACAAGATCAACTGAAGAAAATCAGTAGCCTTACTATATACAGACGATAAAAGGGCTAAGAAAGAAATCAGAGAAACATTGCCCTTTATAATAGCCACAAACAACATAAAATACCTTGGGGTAATGAATGCTAACCGAACAAGTGAAAGACCTGTATAGCAAGAACTTTGAGTCCTTACAGAAAGAAATTAAAGAAGACACCAGAAGGTGGAAAGATCTCCCATGCTCTTGGATAGGTAGGATCAACATAGTAAAAATAGCAATCTTAATGAAAGCAATATACAGATTTAATGCAATCCCCATTAAAATCCCAGCACAATTCTTCACAGACCTTGAAAGAAAAATAATCAACTTTATATGGAAAAACAAAAAACACAGGATAGCCAACACAACCCTGTTCAACAAAGCAACATCTGGAGGCATCACCATCCCTGACTTCAAGCTGTATTAGAGAGCTATAGTCCTGAAAATAGCTTGGTATTGGCACAAACATAGACAGGTAGACCAATGGAATTAATCCACAAACCTATGAACACCTGATTTTCGACAAAGAAGCTAAAAACGTACAATGGAAAAAAGAAAGCATCTTCAACAAATGGTGCTGGAATAACTGTATGTTGGTATGTAGAAGGTTGAGGATAGATCCATATCTATCACCATGCACAAAACTTAAGTATAAATGGATCAAAGACCTCAACATAAATCCAGCCACACTGAACCTGTTAGAAGAGAAAGTGGGAAGTACCCTTGAACGAGTTGGTACAGGAGACCACTTCCTGAACATAACACCAGTAGTACAGATGGTAAGATCAACAATTAATAAATGGGACCTCCTGAAACTGAGAAGCTTCTGTAAGGCAAAGGACACAGTCAGCAAGACAAAAAGGCACCCCATAGATTGGGAAAAGGTATTCACTAACTCCACATCTGACAGAGGGCTGATCTCCAAAATTTACAAAGAACTCAAGAAGCAAGTCTCCAAAACACCAAAGGATCCAATTAAAAAGTGGGGTACTGAACTAAATAGAGAATTCTCAATAGAGGAGACTAAAATGGCTGAGAGACGCTTGATAAAGTGCTCAACATCATTAGCCATTAGGTAAATGGAAATCAAAGCAACTCTGAGATATCATCTTACTCCTGTCAGAATGGCTAAAATCAAAAACACCAATGACAGTTTATGATGGAGAAGATGTGGAGAAATGTGAACACTCCTACACTGCTGGTGGGAGTGCCAGCTCGTACAGCCACTATGGAAATCAGTATGGAGATTCCTCAGGAAAATGGGACTCAGTCTACCACAAGACCCAGCAACTCCACTCTTAGGCATATATCAAAAGATGGCGATTCACACAAGGATGTCTGTTCCACTATGTTCATAGCAGCATTATATGTAATAGCCAGATCCTGGAAGCAACCTAGATGCTCCACAACCGAAGAGTGGATAGAGAAAGTGTGGTACATTTACACAATGGAGTGCTACTCAGCAGAAAAAAAAACAATGGAATCTTGAAATTTGCAGGCAAATGGATGGAACTAGAAGAAACCATCCTGAGTGTGAGGTAACCCAGACACAAAAAGACAAACATGGTATGTACTCACTCATATATGGATTTTAGATATGGATCAGGGGAGTGTCAGCCTACAATCCCAGTGCCATTGAGTCTGGGAAACAGGGAGGATACAAAGAGAGATGCATACCTCAGAGAAGTGGAATGAGGCAAGATCTCCTGAGCAGATTGGGAACATCGCAAGAGGGGAGAGGGAACCAGGAAAAAGAGAGGGGGAGAAGAGGAGGGGAGAAGAAGGCATGGGGGAGCAGGAAGGTTGAGTCAAGGTAAGAATAGAGGAGAGCAGGATGAGAGATACCATAATACGTCGAGTCATTTTAGGCTTGAGGAGAGAGATGACACTAGTGAGATCTCCAGAGATGTACAAGGATAAGATCAACTGGCAAACTAAGCAATAGTGGAGAGACTACATTAATAGCTACACACACACACACACACACACACACACACACACACACACCCCTCTGAAATGCAAAGGACTGAGACGAAAGAAGCAACGAGGAAGATGAGAGTGGTACTCATTTAGGGATATTTAAATTATAAAGCCACTAATAGAATTAATTCTACACAATTGTAGAAATAAAATGTCAGGCATCAAGACCATGCCTGTGACAGTTGATTGGGATCAAAATATTCCAGTCTTGGTGTCACTTCGGAGGAAGATGGGGGTTCTGATTAACTTTAAATTTCAAATATGTGTGTTAAGAAATTAATGTTAATCACTAAAGTGTAAATTACCTTATACTATAAATATATGATGCATATTTTTTTCAAAAAAGAAATAGGATGACACAATTCAAGAGAAGACAAAAAGAAACACAATTTTGGAAAAATGTAACATGGTAGAAATAAAGTCAAGTGTGTTTGTAACAATAATACATAACTAGACTTAGCTGTCAATTAAGGCTGCCTCACAGTGACCTAAAGATGTAATCATATGCCACCTGAGAAGCATATCTGAACTACACAGAAACACACTAAACAGAGGGATAGGAGATAATTCTTTTGGTAAATATCAGTAAAAAGAAAGTTCCTAGAACAACTGTAATTTCAAATAAAGTGAACATTAAAGAGAAATCATTATTAGTGATAAAAGGAAGCATGTTCACCTTGCACGTCCCTAGCAGTATAGCTTAAAAATAAGCAAAATATGGCAAAATCCACAATCTTTTTGTTTTGTTGTTTTTGTTTTGAGACAAATTTTCTCTGTGTAATCCTGGCTGTCCTGGAACTCACTCTGTGTAGTCCTGGCCTCACATCAGAGATCTACCTGCCTCTGCTTCCCAAGTGCTGGGATTAAAGGCGTGTGCCGTCACAGTCTGATGAAAATCCACAGTTTTAGTGGGTAGTTTTAAATATACGTTCAGGGAAATGTATTAAACAAATGAACCCTTCATAAGAACATGGACTTAATATTTTAAGATTTATAAAATTTATTAATTGAATGCAGTTGCAGCTTGTCCTCCCCTCACACCCAACAACCAGAGAGTACATGTACTGTTAGGCACATATGAAACAAACAGTGCACCCACTAGGATGCAAAGCAGACCTCAACAAATAGGAGTTATTTTTTCCTATGTGCAAAGTGAAAAACCAATTCCATCATAATAAGCACACAACAAATGAATGACAAAGTTTCATGAAACATCAATCAGTACTGTGGCATAACATATTGCTCTTGCTAAGAAGAAAGGCCTTTTGCTATTTTGGATTAGCTGTATGACTATTTATCCTCTCTTGAGAATTATAATCAAGAACTGACTGTTCTTGGATAGGAAGTCCCCAGTGAGAAGAGCATTGTGGGACAATATTTTTGTACACTGTGAAGATGTGTTTCTGCCAAGGCACCTTCTGATTGATTTAATAAACAGCTGAATGGTCAATAGCTAGGCGGGAGAGGACAGGTGGGATTTCTGGGCAGAGATAGGAACTCTGGGACGAAGAAAGGCAGGACTCACCAGCCAGACACAGAGGAAGTGAGACATACAGTACTGAGAAGAGGTAACAGGCTTGTGGCGGTACATTGATTAATATAAATGGGTTAATTTAACTTTTAAGAGCTAGTTGAGAGCAAGCCTAAGTTAAGGCCAAGATTTCATACTTGAAAATTTGCCAATGATAATTGTCATTACTTGGGAGCTGGCAGTCCAAAGATTTGCCACACATTTATCAAAGAGAGGACCGGTATCTAGAATATATGAAGAACTACTATAATTCAATAAAGACAGCTGAGTTGTAGACAATCAAAAATACTTGAACACATGCCAAGGGAATATCAAAATGGCTAATGGGAAGAAAATAAGTATTCAGTATTGTTAGTCACAAGGAGAAGAGAAATTAAAATAAGATTCCACTATATATCCACTGGATAGCTAAAATAAAACATTGAGAATAGGAAATGCTAGGGAGGAGATGGAACTAGAGAGCTTTTTGTACTGTTGGTTGGATTATTAAATCTATTTTAGAAAAATCATTATATCTATTTTAGAAAAAATGTTAAGCACTATCTCCTAACTTAGGAACATATATTATTTTGAAGTAATTCTACACATGTGTTTATGGTCATAGAGAAGGATGTGCCATGGTGTCTATTCTAGTTCTATTCATGCTATCTAAAACCTGAAAATAATGCCAATGCACAGCAATAATAAAACAGACACATTGTGCCATATTTATGGAGTGCAATCCTATATGGCAATGATGATGAATGTACATGGAATGGTCCATATATATATATATATATATATAATTATATTTGTATGAAGTTTAAGTACAGACAAAACCAACCTTTGGTAATAGTGTACAGAGCAGTGGCTGCTCCTAGGTGGGGATATGGACTGTGGTTGCTAACAAACAACAAGAAAACTTCAGGAGTGTTGAGAATATTTTGTATACTGGCTTTCACTATGTATAAGTTCAAGATGTATACTTAGCAGCTTGTCTATCATTTTATTTCTAATGATTCAAGGAAGATACTACATCTGTGTCTTTTAAATGTTTAAAAGGAGAATGTGTATTGTTCCTAAAAGTTGAAATGTGAATGCTTTAAATTTTGAAGTAAAACCAATCTCAGTCCAAATGTTTCATATTAAAAGTATGTAATGCAGAGATCTGAATTTAATCTACATAGGTTTCTTACCAAAACACACTAAAAAAAACCCTATAGCTTTCAAGATGGTGAACCATGGGATCAAATGTAGTTAAAATGTTACAGAAAGGCCTCATTTTAATATACAATGCAAATTTAAAAATAAAATAGTAAAAAAGTTTTGAGAGGCGTATGTTTCTAAGACACTGACCTTCCAAAGGGGACATCTGAAGGGGCAATGTCCTTTGTATATCTTGTAGGGTTTATGTTGGACAGAGTTGGGACTCACAAATGTATTTAGCTGGGAAGCCACCGTTATCCTAATTCCAGGCTGTTGTACAAGGAATAAGGAGGTTTTCCAGATCCACTACCTTGCCAACTAATCATTTTTTAAAATTTATTTGTTTTTATATTTTATGTGTATTGATCTTTTGCCTGCATGTATGTCTGTGTGAGCTAGAGGCAGTTGTAAGATGCTATGTGCGAGCTGGGAATTGAACCAGGGACCTCTGGAAGAGCAGTCAGTGTTCTTAACCTCTGAGCCATCTCTCCAGCCCCCCAACTAATCAATTTAGGTTTTTACTGACACTTCTCTTTTTGATGACTCATCAAAAAACAATGATTGGTACTGGTTTTTGTGGCATACGCCAGTAGGATCTGCTGAAAAAACAATGATTGCAATTCATGTGTCATACTATACCTATGTTAAAATGGCATTCATATCAAATGTGAGCATTTCATACTTTAATACAGATTAGGGCACTGAGGCATTGAATTGTTCCTTAGGTCATGCATACTCAATCCGATCTAGAGGAGAACGTAAAGACGGAGGAGCATGCATTTATAGAAACGATGAAAGAATTAACAGATAATCATTGCATTTTAGAAAAGAATTGAGACTTTCAAAACTCTGCTGAAGTCTTTGTATTTCTTTCATGAACTGCAGAGACATGAAGTACTATGAAGGCTCTAACTCTGTGGCTAACAGTCTATCTTACTCTTGATAACCATTTTAAGTTTCTGAGATATCCATGATAAAAAAACAACAACCCTCTAGTGTTTAGGTTAGGTGGGAATACTCAAAGATAGCTGTGTCCATATATAAAATGCAAAGAGCAGGACAGAATTGGAATATGTGTGCAAAGATTTTAATTACAATCAAAAGAAGAGAGCCATAACACAGCCATTTGTAATTGCTCTATTTATTAATACATATATCACAAATGTTCACAATATCAATGCATTCTTGTTGGCATGCTAGACAGAGGCATTATTTTTAAGATCTTTAAAAAATATTTTGACTTTCTTTTCCCCTCTACAGTCACTTTAAATTGATCTGATGAGGTCCTCCAAGTCTATAATGTCAGTGCAAGGAAAAAAATACAGAAAGAAAAAGTAAAATAATAGAAATTAGTTGTGGCAAATCAGAAGTAGTATATGCGCCTTCAGGGAGAGTAACAACATAACCTTGTAACAGGATTATACAGGTTTCATCTGAGAGGAAATCCTACACTAAGCTGTCTCTCCACACCCACATGTGGAACAATTATGAGCAAGGAGGCCACCTAATGCTTAACAACAGTTTCTACCATGTATGCCACATGCTGTGTTCGCCTCATAAATAACTCCCACTATGTCTCTCCACATGTCTTGACAGTAAAGAAGATAGGAAAGAACCCCAGTAAAGGGCAAACCAAACCAAATCAGATTAAGCCAAAAGAAAAGATAACTACCATCTGCTTATTTACGGAAACGTGTGTGGCATTCATGGACCACAGCGAGGGGCTGACTGAAGCCTCCCCTACTACATGCAGGGCCACAAGGGGCCAGTGATGATGTGATAACCAGTCACCTACAGTTGGACCAAGTACATATGAGAGAGCTGGCACTCACAGGGCTTTCGGGTGGGATTCACTATGACTAGCTGCAGGGGGCATGGCTACACTGTGTGGCATAACAGGGCTTCACAAGATGGACACTACACATGATGTGCGCTGAAAGGCAGAGCATAGACTGGATAGGAGTGTCAGTTGCACACGGGGGTGGGCTTGGGGGAGCGGGTGGTGGGAGCAGGGCGGGATGTTATGTACTGTGCTCTAACGTTCTTTGGAAGTCTTTCAGAGATAGCGGCAGTTCCTTTTAGAAAACAGGCCTCTTATTCCATAGTTCTTGAAAGACTGCGAGAAAGAGAAGGAGAAAATGTGGGAGTTATTCACATGTAAGGTGAAGAGTAAACATTCCCAAGGTTTCACAATGGCGTCTACCCCACCTCCTTCCCAGCATACAGATGTGAGAATTCCATTCATGGATAACACCTTGTAGTTCAGCAGCTGAGCACTCTTCCTCTCACTTGAAGGGAAGTATGGGCACCAAATGGAAAAATACTCCCCACTGCCACTTACCTTCTCTTTACACCATCTCATACTGATTGGCCGTGATGAACCGGGACAGACAGCAAGCCAGTAGCATGCCAATCAACTGTTGCCAAGGAAAACAAATAAAGAAGAATCTCAAGTCACAGAGATATACTCTTCTTCAGCTATAGATGCATTTAGTTTTGATACATAGCAACCGTTTATATCTATCTGTCAGCATAATGAGCTGTCATGATACACATGGGTCTCTAGATATAACTTTTAGTAAATAGAGGTTTTCTTATATGGAAAGAGCAAAGGTCAGGAGTGAAGAACATATCGGATTTGAGGTAGTCTAAGTACTGGTGTGAGCCAGTGGGAAGTTCTTAAACTGGCTACAAAGTTCAGAAGTAGCTCACTCTGGCCATTTCAGAACAACTTGGGATAGCAACTAGTATTAAAATATGATCATGCTTTGAGATTAATACAAAAAATAACATGGAATTGGTGTGATATTAACAGAAAGGCTAAATTTTAATTCAAAGGCATAAGCTTTGAATTATTTGGAAGGTTAAATATATTTGGCAGATTTCTCAACACGGTGTGATAATCTAGTTATACTTGACTGACAGAATAGTGTTTTGTTTTTTCCTTGAGACAAGAATAGAGACTGGATTCATTTTCCAGTGAGATAACAAAGCCATCACTTTAAGAGGTGAGTCGGGAGAGGGGAAACTGAAAAATAGAGCTTTAAATGTTTTTTGTTTCTCAATCATGTAGCTATTACTGGCCTAAACAGGCCCACATACATTCAGTGTCCACTTCCTAGTTTTCAGAGTCCACACAAAAACTACTCATAGTTGCCTTACCACTTCCATAGAGAACCCTGGTCTCTCCCTTCTTTGTGCCTTGGATTAGCTTGTGGCACAGGTGAATCTGATGAAAAATGATTCTGGCAGTATCAAGATACCCTTAGTCACATCTTTAGTAACCAATAGTCATAACCCAGGTGGATCAGAATTCCTTGGAGAGGTATTCAATGGTACACTTGAGTCCAGAGGCCATTTTTCTTTAGCTAATAGTGCCTTGTCTTTAAGAAACTGGCCATGTCTTGTTGTCTTATAGGTAGCAGTGACCTCTAAAGATACAAGTACATCATTCCATGTTTATATGTATTATATAATATATATATATTATCCTGCATTTACTGTGGAGTTGCCAAAGGTATAAGGGCTGAATGAGAACCTAAATTCCTCCAGGAGTGCAAAAAGTTTGAAACTTACAGCATGTCTCTTTCTAAAAGACTGATAGTTTCCAAGATCAGGAAATTTCAGAGTACATTTCACAGAGCAAAAAATTATATTATAATAAAAACTAAATAAATACTGAAAGTGTATAACACATTCAGATATAATAAAATAAAGAATCATCTTTACTACAACTCTTTTTAATATTTTAATTTCAGCTTTCCAGATTTCTTAAGAAAATAGGTTTAATAGGTCAACTATCTTTCCCAAACTATACAGGTAGTCTTCATAAAGATTAATGTTGCAACAGCTCCGTATCTGAGACTAGCCCCACCTCTTTATACCCTGTATACAGAAAAGGTTACAGGCATTTTAAGGGACTCCTAAAGAATTACTGGCATAGAATAAATCATCCCATCAGATTGTAGGCCCCAACAAAGGCCCTGGAAGGAGGGGAGAGGTCAGGAATGAATTGGTAGGAATGGGTTCTGTATTTTTTTTGATACATTCCTTTTGCCTTTGAATTAAGGGATTTATTCTCTTTCTTAATAAAAGAAGGGAAATACAGAAGAAGAGAGAGAAGAAGGAGAGATGGAAAGATAGAGAATAAAGAGTATACATACATCATCTCTCCTTCCCCCTCTCACCTACTCTCTCTTTATCCCCTCCTCTATTTCTGTCCAAGCTCCCTTCCTAAAGATGGAAGCTATCAAAACTATAGGGAAAGACAGGTATGGTGACTCACATCTATAACCTCAACATTAGGGAGACCAGGCCCATGTAGGAAGAATGCTTTGAATTGAGTTTAAGCTAGGTTACACAGTGAGTTCCAGGAGAGTCTGGGATAAACTGTGAGACTGTTTCCTCCCAAATAGGAGGAAAGAAACATCTCATCAAAGCATACCCCACTTCTTACTGTAAACTTATAGGGAATACAGAATGTGTCTATCAAGCCCAGTCAATTGTACTTTTCTTGAGAGGACAAAGGTAACAGGAGCTCTGGGGAGTGCTAGCTCAAACTCGGCCATCCGAACAAGAGCTCTAAGCCAAGTTAGCTAACAAGGGACATGGTGCTTACAAGTCAATCAACTGGACTCAGCAGTTTTCCATGCAGCATTACACCACCTTTATTATCTGACACAATAGGTATGCAAGAGGCCAGTTTCTCATACCAGGGTGTAGAAAAAGGGCAAGGGGAAGATGTAAAGTAGACAAAGCAAAGTGAAAGGTGGGAGGGACAGAGGGGTGGGAAGAGAGAAAAGCAGGGAGTAGGTGCTGCTGATCTTTCCCCCACACTTTGGCCTCTGTTTACTAGAGGAGAGTCAAAGCATAACACGTTAATTTATATCAACCAGCATTTGTAAGATTTGACTCTACAGTGTCTGAATGAAGTTTGTGAACTTTGGCCTCTGGGATATTGACTAGGCTCCATGGGGTGATTCTTCCTGAACAGACATCTTGTAAGTGGTTAGTTACCATTGCCCCAGGGAGTTCCTGTATCTATTGGTATCTGGAAACCATGCCTTATCTAACAGAAATTTGGAGTTGATGGAGACATATGTAAATAACTGCTATTCCTAGTATCTTTAGACAGGAAGACCAGCCATGAACGTCCATCTGGGAATTGCCAGCCATGACCAATATTGTAGAATATTATTTTAAGGTGTGCTACATTTGTTTATGCTCCGGAACACATGTTTAACGATGTAAAGATGCTTTGCTTTGTTTATACTGCATTTGTATAACTTTGTGAAGCTGTGATTCTTTGCCTGTCTAAAACACCTTATGGTCTAATGAAGAGCTGAATGGCCAATAGAGAGGCAGGAGAAAGGATAGGTGTGGCTGTCAGGCAGAGAGAAGAAATAGGAGGAGACATCTGAGAGAAACAAAGAAAGAAAGATAAAACAAGGAGACGAGGTCATCAGGGGCTAGCCACTCAGCAATCCAGCCAGAGTAAAGGTGAAATGCCGGGTATTTATAATTAAGAATAAGCCTCATGTGAGATTTATTTGGGAGCTGAGTGGCAAGGCCCCCAAGAGTTGGAAGAGTAAAAAGAATGAAAATACCAACTAACTACAACCATTTCCCTCCCAGGCAGAAGCTGAGCACAGTAGGTGTCAAATCTCTCCTCTGCATGGCCATGCAAGTGAATGGTAGGGAATGCACAATGTTAGTGGTCTTTGTGATTTCTCTTCTTATCTCAACATCTGTGTGGCTCTCGCTAAACCTGCTATAATGTTTCTCTTTTCCTGCTCCTCAGAGTCAAAGCTCCTCTGTCAGTGTTCTAGTGTGTCACAGAGCATCTTCAACCATCCCCAAGCCATATATCTCTTTAACCAGCCATCATCAGGTTAGGTAGCTATTTGTCAAAGAATAAATTCCTTTACAGGGATGCTTGAGAGAAGCGTGAACAACACTTGATACATCTTACCGATGAATACAAGATCTTCCTACCGTTTCACTTACATGCCCATGACTGCATAGGTATAGTCTTAGATAAGAAGCTTCAGCAACAAGATCCCAGGCTCACTGGGGTATTCTTTTCTTTATGTGGAGTATTGGCATTGTGTCACTTTATTTCTCTAGGGAAGTCAGGAAGAAAGACTTCAGGGTGTGTGTGTGTGTGTGTGTATGTGTGTGTGTGTGTGTGTGTGTGTGTGTGTGTGTACACCACACTTCTATATTTCTGGTAGTAAAAACCTGTGGTGAGGAAACTATATGCTCAATGCTGTCAAGTGTATCCTCACATTTGCATGAGTCACAAGGTTTGAGATCCTTGAAATTGTCCCTAGGCCATTACACAATGTTACTAACTGTTATTACTGAAATGTTACAGCAATTGGGAGAAAGTTCAGGGCATTAACTGCCTTTGAAATGTCTCTGGAGACTGAGTTAATTGCACTGTTTGTGAACCCACTCCGCTTTGTCTGTGTGTTGGCATGTTGGGGCTTTAATTCACTCCAGGAGTGTGAAACCATTGAAGTATGTTTCAGGAGGATTTTGAAATTGCAACACAAGAGACACTTGCAGTGACTTACTTCACATGCTCTTGGGAGATGACATGTCATGCAGGTTTTGATAACTACTTAGGAAGAAAAGCAGCTCACTTTCTTTAATGCTAAGCTCTGCTTGGCAGAGACATACTAACAAGTTAAGGATCTATTCCCTGGTCTAAGCAAGAGCCACATAAGTAATAATTTACTAAATTATAAAGTTAAAATTTAGCTACTTTTCTTTGAACTTCATATTTCAATAAAAACATCCCAGGAACAACCTGGAATAAAGCAAAACTGCATTTATATTGCTAAGCAGAACAACAGATGCAGAGGGAGAAAATTAGACTTTGAGATAGCCTCTATAGACATGGAACTTTGCAGCCATTACTGAGATATCAAGTGGGATTTCTGTGAAAAATGATCTGTTAGTGTGAAAAAAATCTGAGTTAAACATAGTTCTTATTAAGCTGCTAAGTATACATGTTAGTCCTTGTACCTACAGCAGTATTATAACAAGGACATATCATTTGTTCAAGAGCTCAGAACCCAGGAAAACAAGACCTCACTGGCTAGGGCAAGGCTAAATTTCAGATTTAACTTAAATGTATTTTATCCTTTAGTATCTTTAGCTTACTTAATTGGCATAATTTTATCTCTCACTAGTATGTAAAATGTGAATAGAGATAAAGAGATGGACAGTTTGATACACAAATAATTAAGTTTCCTCTTAAGAAGCAGAAGAGTCAAATCCAAAGATTAAAATAATGTTCACAATATAAATATTGCTAAATATGAGCTTCCTTCAAGGGGAGCAATGCCATGTGTAATTAACAGAAACCAAGAAAGAACAAAAAAGAAAAGGTCAACCAGGGAAAGAGCCGCCCTCAAATCTAGACCAGCCAGCTGATGTTTGGAGTTGTTTATGGTCCAATAAAGCCAGTACCTTGTTCTGGTACCCTCCATTTGACCTGTGAAGAAGCAAGTTGTTGTACTGGATGTAGTCATTAGTTGAACTGTAACCAATATTCCCTTGACAGCAAAACTTCATTTAAGTTGAAAAAGAAAAATCAATAAACAGATGACCTGAGGCCTAATGAGCAAGGACCTCTGACCCCATATATGGGCCTTCCCCAGAGCACAAGAAGACAGTAGGAGACTCTGGAGGCCAGGGAGACAAACAAGCCTGGGAGGCTGGGATAGGCATCATCATCTGAGTACCTGAGAGAATGCAATTCCAAACGCCACTCCAGCGATGATCCCCATGTTAGTCTCCATGAAACTGGTCACCAGGTCATAACAGCCCTACAAAGAAAATATGGGAAGTCAACCAACCAGTTAGTCAGTCAGCCAGCCAACCAACCAACCAAAGAATTCAAACATACAAAATTATAGAGGATAGTAAAACAAACCCACACAGGATAGTTCCCCTAATAGTATAATTTATAGATATAAAGAGACCTCCCCAACACACAATCCTTGGCAAATTCCAGACATAATTTCACCTATGAACATGTCATTAGTAGTATTAAACTTATCAAGAAATACAAAAGTTCTATGAAGTAAACTCTGTAGAGGCATAAAAGGAAACATGCAAAGATCCAAGGTTATTCCAAAAATTTGAAATTAGGCTGGTCTTTGCGGTGCACGCCTTTAATCCCATCATTTGGGAGGCAAAGACAGGTGGTTGGTTTATGCAGCACGTTCTAGGCTAGCCAGGGCTAGATAATGAGATTTTTGTCTCAAAAGAAAAACAAACACTACCATTAGCATTTTGTATATAAATGATGAACTCTTGGATAAAGAGAAATCATTTGGTCTGAGAAAAGTGTTCAAATAACTGCAAATTTTACAGTTTTGAGTTCTTCCTAGGGAATCCCTTAAGGTTTTTTTCCTAATATATTCTAGAATCTGCTTTGTCAGCATTTACTATGTAACCTTGAGCAAGTCACTTTACCTTTCAGACTGTCACTAACCTTATCCACAAGACCAAGTAAATTTTCTTTTCATCTACAACCTTCAAATACCATGGTTAAATAGAGAAATTGACAGCATTTTAATGTTAAAATTAAAATGCTGTTGAGGTAGATTATATTTTATCAACCTAGTCAAGGTAAGAAAAACCTACTTCTTTTGCATCCTCCATAATACAAAGAAGGCAAAAGCTGACTATTACTACTAAATTCCCTACTTTTAGATCAAACAGTAGGACTAGAAGTGTGCCTGTACACACATATGCATGCATGTGTGTGTTTAAATGAACATATATATGGAACTAACCAAATCAACTTATTTCCTAGCTGACTTATTCAGCAAAGAATACAGGGTATTTTCCAGTAAAGGACTCTGACCTGAATATACAAGTTGTGTGAAAAATGCAGACATTTAATGAAGAGAATCAAAGTGGTTCTTGTTTTTCTGGAGTTCATACTAAGTCATAATAACATCTGAATAACAACAACCCCTCCATTGTCCTTCATTTTTAAATTCCAATTTTGTTTAACAAAGCTCATAGCATGTGGAAATTCTACCAATGCTCCTGCTCTAAATGATCTATCATATTCACAGCATCTTTATACAGAGTTCATTAACATACAACTGTGCTATAACATTGTTTCAATGCAATTCACAAAACATACTCCTTACTATCTGATAGAAATATGAAGGGAAGTGCATGCTGGCTCATGGGGAGTTGTACAATTTGATTCTTTCTGGTAGAAGCTTGCTGATTTCACTTTTACTAGCAATATGATACATCACATTACATTCCAAAGGGTAGCAAGAGGGAGAAACATGTGGGTTAGGAAGGCTGCAATAGGCAGGAAGATAAGCAGCTATTCTAACGCTTTCCCAAATGGTGTTTCTTCAAGCTGGCCATCATCACAGCCTTTTTCCACATAGATGTCCAAGGTGGAGAGTAAGCTCCACATCATCAGCATTAGATTGACCCAAAATATGAAAACACAAGTCTGATCATCTCACACAAATAGAAGCAACACTGACCATTTTCTTAGTCTGTAAACTAGTTGGCAGAGATTTTTATGCTCCCTCCATCATGGCTTTTAATTCTGCACTTAAACCAAGCCTGTGTTTCTACAAGTACAAGTACAGTTTTGACTCTTTTTTTGGTGGGGGCGTGTGTTCATCTTAGTTTCTCCAGTGAGAGGGCTGTACCACTGGGTTTCACATACATTAGAGAAGTACTCTATCACAGAGTAACATCCCAGCTCTGTTTTTGGACTTTTCAAGAGTAACTTTATTTTTGATATGCTCATTGTCAGCCAGTAGGAGCAATCACAAACATGAGTAACTGCATGGCATGAGTTCAGCTATGGCAAAAATAGTTCTCCCTGCTACATCATGTGTAGTTCTTGAATAAGCATCATGGAACTCGTGAGAAATGCCAAACTGGAGGCCCTACCGCAGACCTGTGGAATCAGCATCTGCCACATGCCTGGGTTAGTTTTTTTTTTTTTTTGGTTTTTTGAGACAGGGTTTCTCTGTGGCTTTGGAAGCTGTCCTGGAACTCACTCTGTAGACCAGGCTGGCCTCGAACTCACAGAGATCCACCTGTCTCTGCCTCCTGAGTGCTGGAATTAAAGGCATGTACCACCACTGCCTGGCTTATTTACTTTTTTGGGGGGCGGGGGTATTCCTTTTTAATACTTTTTAGTAAATTTGAATTTATTTTAACAAGCTCTCCGGATATTTCATATGCTCACTAAATCTTGGAAAGGAACTACTCTTCTGAAAAGAAAACCCTAAAAACCCACAAAAAGTTACCTAGTTTTACTATAAGTAAGAAACCAAATTAATACATCCTATCAATAACAGAGTAAACCAAAATGAGAAGATGAGAATGATTTATTTTCTCTGTGATTCGTCATTCAGCCCTAGAGCCTGCTTTCCAAGTAGCACAGTTCTGTAGACGCAAGAATTTCTCTGATACTACAACCATGGGTCATGTTTGCATTCAACCTTAAGTCCTGCACTAAAGTGTGAGCTTATCTATCCACCACCATCTCTCTCAATTTCCTAATATGAAAGTCTGGCTGTCTAGCATGAGATAAATCTAGAGATATGCTAAGTCTCCTAGGAAACACTGAGAAACAGGATGGTTAATTTCCTCACCCTCTCAATGTATCTAAATCAACAGTTGCCAATTGAAAAGCATCTGCCAATGGCAGACTTTATCTATGTGGAGAAGGCAAGTTCCAGAAAGGTTCCAGAAAGCAGAGCCAGTCCTTCTTCCTCTTGTTCTTACAAATTGGCATGCCATTCCTATGGTAGGGGCTCAGCCAGTGCAATTAGCTAACTGAACCTGCAGACATTTCATGTCTTGCTAGCAAAAGAAAATAAACCCTGTGCCCTGAGCCAAATAAGCAATATCCTGTGTAATGGTTCACACCTCCCCCTACCTGCTCCCCACCCAGAATCTGTATAATAGATGCTCCCCAGGTTAGCAAGTAAAAGTCAAAGTTCATCCTTCTGTATTATCAGAGGGTAGGACTCAAAATAGCAAATGATCTAGAGGGATGACCTGCCTATTCTAAACTTCAGGATTCCATAGATTGAGAATGTGACAGTAACTAAGCCCTTCTGGGGGGGAGGATGCTGATATTTATGAACACCTACTACTACAGTCTCCATTCCATTCCTCATCTTCCAGTTGATATGGGTAGCTGCAAGATGCCAAAAGGAGAAATAATTTGTACCAGAGTGTCATGTAGTCATTCCATGAGAAAGTCTAATGAAATTCAGCAGACACATTTCAGCTGCACTCACATTTCTCTCTAGGATTCATGTTAGAGAGAGTCCAAAGGCAGTGACAGAGTATTTACATGATTTTCTCAAGTCTTTGAGGTACTTGGGGAACAATAAACTAGGATTGTAGTAGGGATAGGGGGTGAGGTCAAAGTATAGGCTGTCACCAAAATGGCAAAAAATGCTACCTGTCTTTTCTTCTAAAAATAATTTTACAAATTACAGATACAGTATAGGGCCCAAGTATCCTTGTACTTTTTCAAGATGTATTTTATTTTTTAGTGTGTGTGTGTGTGTGTGTGTGTGTGTATGTATGGGGGGTATGTGTATGTGGGTATGTGCACATGCCTGTAGAGGCCAGAAAAGGGAGTCAGGTTCCCTGGAGCTGGGGTTATAGGCAGTTGTGGGTCAGCTAACCTTAGTACTTGGAACTGAATTCCTGTCCTGTACAAGAGCAACAAGCTCTCTTAACCTCAGAGCCATCTCTCCAGCTCCTAGCCTTCCTTTTAGAGGCTAACAGAGGTATTCCCTATAAGGGTCATTATGAGAAATTAAAAGTAATGCCAACATTGCTGAAGTTACATTTGCATCACAATTAATACCTAGAGTGTCCTCAGTCTGTGCTTGGCACTATGCTTTAGATACTTTATTTCATGCATTCCTCATATTAACTCCAAGGAGCAAAAACTATTATAATCTATAATTTACAGATGGGGAAAACAAACCCAAGAAAGGCTAAGTAACTTCACCAAGATCCCACAACCAGAAAGTGCCTATTCAGAATTTAAACTGAGTCTAGCCTCTGAATTCAGATTTCCATGTCCTTAATTTTCCCAAAGGAAAATGTTTATGTGAAAAAAATTGTTTTACAGAAATTTGATGGGTGCTGTTTTCACAAGCCACATGAAGCAAAGCACTCATTCCCATAGATCACTTCTTGTCATCTATAAATCAAAGTTTCTTATGCAGGCATGGATGCACACTCCATAAAATGGCAGCAAAATGATATGTATATCTGGCTACTCAGTGGAGATTGCCTATGTAAAAGTCAAACAAAGTCTTATGAGAGGCAAAGGCAGCCTCAAAGAATATTCCAATAGGAGTCAGTCGGTGTTCTTGAGGCTGGGATAGTCAATACCCAATCTTCTCGAATCATACCAATAGCAAAGTAAATTTCAGAATGATAAAATGAGCTCCCAGAACAGCAACAACCTTGCAGCATTCTTGTTACAGATCCCAATATAAAATGGGTAAAATACAGAAATGACCTCATAATATTCTAATCTTGAGAGAATAGAATGGCTATCATTTATCATATGAATTATTCAGTAGGTGGCCCAGATAACACAGAACTGTGAAGATATTAGAGACTAGAATGTTTTCTTGGTAAGAGAACAAAATTTGCCCCATAGATAATTAACTATAGGCAAATCCAACAGTACATTCTGCTCCCTTGTTTCTCAAATCATAGCTTATAAAGGGCAGTTCTTTAAATGTTTAAGAATGCTGATAGCATTCCTACACAGTTGTACCATGTCTTCCCTATATTCTTTGGAAAGTGTAATCCAGGATTCAGTTCTCTTCTCCCTGACTACTGGAAGTTCATGTCTCCCCTTTGCGCTGTGAATGAACTTGCACATCTCTTTCCACCATCCTTTTTTTCTCTGCTTCTTTGGGAATTGGGATGTTGACAGTGAGTTGAATTGGAGCTGTTCATTTCTTTTCCTACAACAGTGAAGTCCCTAAAATAAAGGCTGTCCTCCTAGGAGAAGCAGACACTGTCTGTCAACTCTACTCCCTTCTTCCTGCCAAAGACTGGCACCCAGCTGTGAATAATTTCATGTTTCGATGGTATATTAAGTAGAAGAAAGGCACCCAGAAAGAAGAAAGCAAACCCTCTCTGTCTGACACGGGCATCAAGGTTAACAGAAACCATTTGGTAACCCTTCATAGCTGTGCTTGGTAGCTGCTTGCTGTGGGAGAGCCACGTGAGACCAATTGGAGGCACAGCTTCCTCTTTCAGAAGCGAGCAGCCTCAAGTGCTTGCCCTAGACAAGCAAGCACCACAAAGGAAGAGGCTCAACTCCCCCCGAGACTACCCTTTCTAACCTATTTGTCTTAATGTCACAAAAGAACTGTCCTTGTGAACTGCCTGTCTCACTAGGACCAGGGGGAAGACATACCTTCTGGTTCACTTTGGTGGCGGCCACAGTCAGATTGTGCAGATCCAGGGGGTTACAATCAGTTTCATTCATGCAGCAACTGGGGGGGATGCCATGTTCCAGGAAGTAGGGGCTGCTGCTCCAGTTGGTGTAGTTCTGCACGCCACAGCAGCTCAGCTGATAACAGGAAAATAAAATGAATTTGAGAGTGCTTGAGCAAACACGGTGGCCTCCTTGCTTCCTGCCCTGAAACATTTTTTTATGAAAAAGAGCAGCCAGGCTTCCAATATAGCACACCTACCTTAGGTATGGAAAAAATGGGCTCAAGCTCTACTACCAATCCATCGTTTTCTTGGTGCCCATCTGAGCTCAGAAAAGGAAGCTGAATCTGCATTATATTGGCTTTCTTACCATCCACAGTGAAGTACTAGGCTTTGGCCCTTGCTAAATGTCACAGACATGTAAGAGTGCTATTAAACATACAGATGCATACATTAATTCCACCCAGAATACTGGTAAACAGGTAATGTTTTCTCAAAGTTCTCCACTGGATGTACAATAACCAGTTAACAAATAGCTTAGAGAGGGTGGTGTGTCTATGGGACAGAAAGGTTCTATTTGTAAACTATAGCCTACTACATGCCTGTTTCTGTAAAGGTGTTTGGAGAACCCGTCATGCCTGTTTGTTTATGTACTGCCTATTGCCCATGGCTCCCTTGTGCTGTGGTGGCAGAGTTGGTTGTGACACAGAGCATAAGGCCCTCCCCCATTGTCTAAAGTATTTTCTATTTCTCCCTTCTTAGAAAAGGTTTTTGATCTATTGTGTAGAGACTTGGAAAGCAAATGAGACCAAAATGTTATTGATTGGTAAATCTGAGTGTACACTTCTTTGTAGTTTTGATGTTCCTGAAGTCTGAAATGTCATCAAAATAAAATTTAAAATCGTATTGTTTTAAAACATTAAAAAAACATTTTGAAGTTTAAATATAATTACATTGTTTCCCCCTTTGTAGACCATACCCAACAGATCCTTAGTTCCTGTTTGGTCCACTCTCCAGGTTTACTACAGGGCTCCAATAAGTGGCTTCCTTCAGAGAGCCAGCCTTCAGGAATGAACTGTTAGCTAGACTGACACGTAGCCACCACCTAGTTCCTTTCCAATGGTTCATCCTTTAAGGACAAATGGAGTAATCTTGGCATGTTTAGCACTTTCACCAATATAAGACACAGTGTGCCTTTTTGATGCTAACTTTCTAGAAAACCAAATCCTGGACAAATGTTTGGAACCAATTCTTCAGAACAGAACTGGACCAAGAGTTAGAGAACGATTATGAACAGTGTATGCAACTGGTCTAACCTACCAACCTACCATGCCTAGAGATCTAAGGCGAGAGCGTTACATACAAGCTCCATTCTCAGCTCTTTCCCTGAAACTTACGCTGCGCTGAACATGGTCCACTGCCCGGCTCCTCTCATCATTGCCATTATAGTTCTGCATGGCATCCGTGTAAGTCCTCAGGAAGGTGTCCTTGATCTATGGAAGACAAAGGAGAATGCAGTTTCAGTCCACTGTGCGGAAACTGACTCAGATTCCTACTAGTTTCTGCCCCAGCGCCATTTCCCTGAAATTGTCTCAGGAAGTGCTGACTAGGGGAGGAAAGCCCTGTTTTCTGAGACAAAGGAGCCCAGAAAATTCACCAAAGATTTAACTAGCCAAGGAATTTAAAGAAAGAGTTGGTTTGAAGCACCAATTTAGAGGGAACTAGGGATCTAGCACACTGAAATCGCTAGGTGGCTTCTGAAAGGGCCATAAGGGTGACTAGCCAAACCTCAGGCATGGTTTTTCTAGTTATTTTTCTTTGAATCGATTCATACCAAACTTCCTTCCTATAGCCTTCTTTGACTTCATGCAGACAGAACTGTAACAGACAGACCACCAGCAGGATGGGAAGACTGAGGTTTTAGCCCCAAACTGACCTCTATTCTATCTTACTGGAGGGGGACAGAATCCATCATTCACTTAAATGGTAATTACCAAGGCTAAAAGAAAAGAGACGAAAAGACGAGTTCTTTTCTTGTTAGTAGAAAGTTAATGAAACCCTTTCTCATTTTCAGTGAACACATTTGCCTTTGGGATCATTTTTAAGTTCTATTACTTTGAAAATCTGAAGAAGGTGAGGTGTTAGGTGTACTACTAGGTCACATGGCTTATGGTAAAACTAATCCAATTGATGAGATGCCTCTGAATTAGGAAAACAGCAATTGGTAATAATTATCTGGTGGCAAGCTTAAAGCTAAATATATTAACTACCCCAATTAGGCCTATTCCTTGCTAATTTCTGGAAGCACTGTCCAAGGGATAGCTGTAAGAGATAGACACTAGTTATGGGACAGTTAGCTACAAGTCAAAGTGGCTACCAGACCCAACTCTATAACCTCATTTTCTTCCTGTGTTGTCTCTCAGGGTTGGGGGTTGTATACAGAATAGGCTGTATGTGACACCCTGAGGACATATGCTCAAGAAACAACACTGCACCTGCCCAGTAGGCAATCCAGGATTGTTTTACAGCAGCAGTCCAAGTAAATGGTACCAATATGACCTATTGTCACCCCATGAGTTTCGACACTTAGCCAAAGTCAACCTTTATTTGTGATCAAGATGAAACTGCAATCCCTAGAGACTATGACGAAAAGGGAGAAGAGGACTTCCGGGTTTTTACACATGCACTTAGGCCATTTGTCAGGGCTTTTGAGGTCACAACCTCATCCCATTTCTCTTCATCTGATAGTAAGAATGGGCAATCTGCCTCTAGATGCAGCATCACAGATTCTGGAACTTAGCTTTGGCATTTGGGATACTACCTCCAGTCAAGGGCAAAATCAGGACAATAGGGGAAGGAATAGAACATAGAAAAGGCAGGCTCCCAGGAAATATAACTCAGCATGCAAAAACAGGGCCTAGGAAAACATGCTGCTAGACATCAAGACTCAGTCACACTACAGCTCAGCGCATTTAACCCATGTGGTGTTGTCTTCCATTACCACGCACCTGTCCAACTACCGTGTTCCTGGTCTTTATGTGGTACAATAATGGATTTATAAGCAAGACAATTATCTCAGCTTGCCTCTAGTGTCAGAAATCTTAGAGTCACACATGTGATTTGTGGAAACAGCTACTTTCAAAGGAATATTAAATTCATAGTGGAAGTCCCTGCTTTAAAACAGAGAGGACAATCATTTTATGAAAGAGCAACAGAGAAAACTCAAGTGAGGATCCAGATGAAGGGCGTAAAAGCTTGGGGGAAATTTCTGGCTAGCCTGTATGCACCCTTTACACATTCCATTCATTTTCAAAACTCCTCTTCACAAAGCCTCTTAAACTGAGTTGTCCATCATGAGTAGACTTACCTCATGACGAAAAACAAATCCGGAAATGCCAGCTACAAGTTCAGCCAGGAACACCAGGGACAGGAACATGGCATACTAAAAATGAAGCAAGCAAGCACAAAGTCACAAGGCAGGATTAAGAAGAAGGCTAAGAAGGGCTGGAAAATGGTTCATCAGTTAAGAGCACACACTTCTCTTTAGAGGACCCAAGTTTAGTTCATAGCATCAATATCAGGTCACTCACAACTGCCTCTAGTTCCAGCCCTGAAGGCATCCAGTGCCTCTTGGCTCTGTGGGCATTGCACTGGCATGTGTATACACAAACACAGACACAGACCCTGTCCCTCATACAGAGACAGAGACAGAGACAGAGACAGAGACATAGATAGATGGCCAGAGACAGACAGGCAGACAGACACATAGATAAATAAACTTTAAAAAGAGAGCTTTTTTCAGGGTGAGCATCTTTATGCTAGGGGCAATTAGACAATTCCTTATTACCCCTAGAGAAAGTTCAGGAATGTAAATAGCTTTCTTAGAATTTCACACATGAGTATCAACATAGAAAACTGTCTTTTTAATATGCACAAACATTTTGGGGCATGGATACTGAGGAGAACTCAACTGTCACTGACCTTGTGCCCATCAGCTTAGACTAATCAGGAGAAACCTGAAAGGGTCATCCACAACAAAGTGTTACCTACTTTCAATATGAAAATATTTAAGCTAGAACAAAATATCTGTTCTGCTGGTCACAATTTGGGAGACTTTTCAACCAACTTCTTCCTAATGGCACGTGCAAAGTCAATCAGTGCATATAACTTTGATTCCCTTTTACACTCTTTTTGCAGTTCTGGGCATGGACCTTAGGACCCTCAGTACGATACTGCCGAGCTGCCACCCCACGCCTGCCTGTTCTATTTTGTAACTACTCCAATTACTGGAATAACTTCTTTGTCCCCGGCCATAGGTTTACCTACTTCCAATTTTCATTTGCCAGTATTGGTTCTGCTTTCATCAAGCAGTATATGCACATTAACCATTTGTATATATGAACATGGCCAGGACGCAGAGCTGTGCTTCTGCCACTTTGCATTTGGGTAAAGTTCTCCATTTTCTTGGCCACATCTCATACAAAGTGACTGCAAGCCCACTTTATTTGGAAGTGCACCCTCTTATCTGTTGTCAAAGACCAGAATGTGTATAGCAGGACACGCCTCTTCACTATTGTAGTTATCCTTGAACATTGTACCCTCAGCAGGTTCTTTTCAGGATGCTTACCTCTGGAGTGAATGGTATAGCCTCTAAGAAAGCAAACACAAGACACTGCTAATAATAATTCCAGTGTTTCTCATCTGTTCTCCCTGCACTTCCTAATTTGAAACACACATACTCTATGTCTATGTCTGTTTCTTCCTCTCTCTTTGCAGGCAAACTTCTGAGTTCAATGATGTTGCATTATGAAGGCTTTCCCCCTTTTTCTGACTTTGAAAAACAGACAAATGGAAGAGGAATTAATTCCTTAGCAACAAGTCATATGTCTTATGACCTGCTTCCTCTCTTATCAAAATGAAATATATCAGTTCTAAATGTTTGTAATGACCCTAAATGATGATCTGGATGAACTACACAATGCCACATAACTTACCTGTAATATGTACATATACAAACATGCATAGGATCATAATAACTCTTCTTAGTGACACAAACTTAATTAAAGAAGCACTTGGTTAAAATATTTATTTTTGTAAATATTAACAAAATTCGTAACAAACAGCACAACCACCAAAACGTTAAGCTTGAGGTCATGATGCCCTAGGTACATAATGTTTCTCTAAACCTCATAGAAACTTCAATCAGAAGTGCCATTACTCTGTGGAGAGACACATACAGACCCTACCATCTACCCAAAAGTTCTATGGGAAGATAACTATAAGAGGCAGCTGGGAGAAAAGACATCTATCTCTGTGTTCAGACAGTCCTTTTGGGCCTCCATATTGGACCAATTGTTATTATTTGTGATTTTTCAGTTACTAAGGCTAAGGCTAAGGAGAACCATAAGAGTCTAATGACTGCTAACAGCACAGTAAGAGCCTCTCAGCAGTCTGTCTTTACCAGGGGATACATTACTGCTCTGTCTACATGATTGTACAGGCCTCGGCAGTGGTCTTGGAAGCCAATTCTTGCCATTGTATCAGCACTTAGTGAGTTTCTAGCTTAGTTCAACTCTCACAGCAATGGGAGAGAGAGTGCAAGTATACACAGGCATTCTTGCTGGACAAGACTCAAGGACTTAGGGAGACCTGATCCAATGGGACCTTGGACACGGAAGGCTGCTTGTGCTCGGGAAGATCTCTTGCTCACCAATGCTGCGCATCAAATGCCTGAGGAAATTTCCAAGCCAGAGTTCAAGACTAGCACAGGGCATCATGCCAAGAAGACATTAATTGTCACTGGAATCGATGTCCAGTACTTTACCAATCTACCTCAGGAAGTTGGGACTATGTATACTGTGCCAGGCTGTGTCTGGGGATAAAGGGTGGATTAGTTAAGAGTCTGGTGTAAAATTAAAAATCAATGAGTATTGAAGTCTTCTTTTGTGTGTGGCTTCAAGAAGGGTTACTTAACCATCATGTGGATTTATTGCCTTACAAAAATAACTGAGAAAGCCCATTATTCTGAGATATACTTACCAGTTTCAGCATCCATGGGCTACCACGGCATGTAGCAAAGCATCCAAAGAGGCCAAAAACCACGATAGTGGTGCCGGTTCCGATGAGCACATAGGGAGCATTTGTGGAGTTCTCAGCAATAAGGGAGATATAGGTGCCCAAAGTAAGCTTGCCCCAGACTCCAACAGCCAACAGGATCACACCGGTGATCTGCAAACAGAGGAGAAGACAGCATGAAGCTATTAGCAAAAGAGGTGAGAATGGGCATTGTCTTTGTTACTCTTCTATTGCTGTGAAAGAGAGACCATGACCAAGGCAACTTACAGAAGAGTCTACCGGGGCCTTACAGATCCCGAGGGAGTACATGACTATCACAGTGGGGAGCATAGGAGCGGCCAGTGAGGGACAGTGCTGCAACAGTAGCCGAGAGCTTACATCCTGATCCATAAGCACAGGCAAAGAGGGAGAACTCAGAATGACATGGGATTTTGAAACCTCAAAGCCTGGCCCCAATGACATACTTCCTCCAACAAACAAGGCCATACATACCTCCTAATCCTAATCCAATTCTATCAAAAAACGGAGTACAAATATACACACATATAACATCCAAATTCATGGGCCATTCTCATTCAAACCACTATAGACATTGAGCAATGTGACCACAGTTCAAGAATCAAGCTTCCATGAAGCAAGATGTACTTGCTGACAGATTCCTTGAAGAGCAAAAAAATGTCAGATACCATTAGCCAAAACTGTCACAGAGTAAAGGCACATTGACTGGTAGGCAATTAGACCTGCCCCCTACATATCCGGAATGTAGTTTTTATATTAATTGGAAATCGAGTCAATAAAGGACAATTTTTAAAAGCTGCTTAAAGAAGACACTTCTGAGAGACACTCTTCCAGTGTGTGCCCATCTGACACTGAGCTAGGCATGCTCCCGGAAAGAATGCTGGCTCCTTTCTTCCATGGCATGTGAGGGCAGAGCAGGTCTTAAGGCCACCCTGAACATTTTAAGAACAAGGATATTCTTGCCCATTAGCATCGAATTTCTATAAAGAAAATAGTCTACATAGTTTTGAATCCCGACTGATGTGCCACCCCACAATATGTTACTCATTACAAAGCAACAGAAGACTCTGAATATCTATCTCTTGGTATTGTTTATAGTGCTATTTGTCAAATGTCACCAAGCATTCTGACTGAATGCTTTACAACATGCCTAAACTCCAGGCCTGTGTATTTATCAGACCCTTACTTAAAGTAGTAGGCTCAGGGCTGTGTGCTAGGCCCTACTTTCCAGTCCCTGCATGTTCCAGGCTTCAGCAATTGTGACTAGTGAAGCCATGAGTTGTTTTGTGTCCCCTCAGTTGCTATATTGTTCAACTCACTGCTGGCTTCGTGACACATTCAAAAGTGACAGTTTTCAAATACTACCACTTTTGCAACCGAGGCTAAGTATGTCCCCAGTTCTGTCCCATCCTCCAGCTAAATGTTCCTCATTTCAGACCTTAGATTCCTGCCAGTCTACCCAAAAGAAGAGGCAAGAGGAGAAACTTGAGAGAACCAGCAACACACACACACACACACACACACACACACACACACACACACACGATACATGACTTTTTGAAAGAAGAAAAGTCATAAAGTAGTGTTAACACTATATGTTGTATAATTAGGCTTCGTCTGAATTTTGATAAAATACATATGAGATTTGTTATGGTACTAACTCCCTTGTCTTGCCCCAATAGCCTACTTTATATGTCAGTGTGCATGACAGAATTACGTGTTGTGTGAGAAAAGAGTAACGATATGGTGCAGGCTTGGGGAGAAAGTATTGGACACTAATTTTGAGGGGGGACAGTGGGGGCTGAATGCCAATGGGAATGGCTTCTGTGAATTAAAACCAAGAATGCGGCTGTTGACAAGAGTTTCACGTCCTCTGCTGACACCTGGTGGTCATTTTAAGAAAGCGCCTTCACTGAACGAATAGAAACCTAAAAATGATCTGTACTGCACCAGAAACTCCTAAGTTACCTGGCATAAAAACAGACTCTGCTGGGGAAATAAGATGCCTGCCACCAATCTTCCATTCCCCAATTAAGGTACAAAGAATTCCACAGTAACTGAATTCTAAGATGTTCAACAGCAAGGGAAAGGCCTGAGTATGGTACATATGACAGCTGACATGTGTGTTGGATGACTGCAGTGGGCTGCAGTGGTAGTCACAGACAACACAGAGAGAGAGAGAGGTGGGGGAGGGAAGGAGGGAGGGAGGGAGGGAGGGAGGGAGGGAGGGAGGGAGGGAGGGAGGGAGGGAGGGAGAGACAAAGAATGTGAGAGAGGCTAAGGGGAAAGTATCAGTATAGTCTGGGCGCAGCTCAAATTTATGAGGAACAGAAAATCACTGGCTTCTACAAATACATATTCTGAAACAAGGCTGAATAAAACAATACTAGTAGCAGTAAAAAAGGTATACCAGTCCTGGGGGTTTAGCTCAGTCATACATTCCAGCATAAATGAAAATCTAAGTTCAATATGTAGTACAGGAGAGAAAAAAACCTGAACGTTAGGTCAGACTTAAAAAAATAGCATATGTTACTTTAAAATTATAATTAAAGAGAGTCATGGAGAGGTTTGGCCATATGTCACAGTGTTCCCAAAGGCTCCTGGAAGAGATTCGCAAGGCTTCATTTTCATCATAAGCTGGATATTTGGGAAGAAGGCAGCAGACACAAACCATTCTCCTTGTTCCTATCAGGTCATTCCAGGTAATACTGGGCAGGCTCCCTGCCAATTCTGCACCATCTTTCTCAGGAGTCCTGTGACATGTGACACCTTCCCATTCTGTCAGTGCATAGAGTGCAGATCTGACCGACGTGCTATAGCTGTACACATGCTACACCAGGTTTGGCCATGAAACAGTAAAGTCCCCATGTCTTCACTCTAACTCCATAACACCTAGCTTGGGAACTCCACCTTCTGAATGAACATGCCCAATCACTCTAATGATGACATGAGTTCCTATTTAACATATCAACAGGTAAAAACCATTTAAAAGGGTAACAGGGAATTAAGTTATAGGGGTATAAGCCACATCTTAGAATCCCGTCTAATATGTTGTGTGAGATAGAAGGCACTGTTATCTAAGCACTAGTAAAAAGAAACACCAAAGGGACAGTCGGCAGAAATCTCAGCTGGATCACATTTTCTGTGAAAGCTATGGCTGGACCATCCCAGAACATCACACATGAATTTGTTCTCATTGAATACACATGGAGGTATTGTCCACTAGCCTTCTTCCACTCCCATGGCTCTGTAACTCAGAAAAATACAAGATGTAGAAACTCTATGGCAATTATCAATAGTTAAATACAGTTCCCTCACGTGTCATACTTTAAGAGGAAAAGTAGGCAGGAAAGTATTCCTGTACTCAGGTGAATGTGTTTGCATGTTTTCCACAGCATTGGGGACCCTATGGACATGACCCTGGAGAGTATTGAAAGGAGCTGAACTAGTAGAGAAACGAGAAGCCTCCATTATCTTAGGATTCTTTTCTTTAAAATTTGAGAAGTATCCCCGTTATATTTACAACTTTGCCTTTTTTTTACTAGTTGTATATTTGTATAACTATTATACTAAAGTGGACTAAGAATTAGAATGTATAGGGGTTTCTAGTGGGCTTGGGAATCCACTTGAGGCTAGGCAACAAAAAGGGACTCAATGTATTTAAAAGGGGGGTGCATGCTAGTGTATGACTAGGTGAGGAGACAAGGGCTTGCAGTACTGTAGGAAGCTGTGAGCTTGCGTAGATCACCAAGGCTTTCCAGGTCTCAGTTCCCTCTCCAGGAAGACCAGGAGGTAGACAGATCTGGTTTTCCAGTGACAGGGCTCTAATATTCCGATTTGAGAAACCTGAGTCTCAAACTTAAGGTGCTTACTAACTGCAACAAATTTATATGTATGATTTGGGGAAAATAAACAAAAGAAAGTTTACATGGCTCTTTCTCCTTGTGCTCTACAAACCATTAGCCACAGGATAAGCCAGTCAGTTCATTTCAAGATGTAAAGCTCTGTTTCGGCACCTTTCTGTGAGCCATCAAGCTCTCAGATCAGAGAAGGGAGGAAAATGAATACCCATTGAATTACATATATACTGCTATGTAATGCTTCTTGACATAACCACAGCTTTTCTTTTTACATGAAGATAGCTGTTATCTCAATAGCAATAAGACACTACTACAAACTACTTCCCAAGTAAGTTAATTTGGTCAATTCAATTCTTCAGTTTTATCGTGTGCATGCACAGGCATGCATGTGTACATGGAAGTGTGTACGCAACTCCCACATCCATGTGCTTGCATGCATGTTCATATAACAGCACAAATATGGAAGGCACCATATATTGCATGGCTGACACATTATCATTACAAAGGAACAGGGAAACTAAGACCAGAGAGAAAAGACAGCACCTTAATTGCTCATTTGTTCAAACTGAATTAGAGGACCAGTCAGAGCTCCAGAGCTCGTGTGGTCCAGCCTCTGTTTTCTGTGGGGCTTGACAGGACCAAAGGCCATATATGGTACCATGCTCAGAAGACAGTTGCAAGTATGGGGCTTGAGCTCATGAGTAAGTAATGATTGCAGGGCTGTGGGAATCATGTTGTCTGGAAATAGAAGAAGAGAGTGATAAGAAGGCCAAGTGGTAGAACATTAGAAAACAATGCAGGAAGATGGAAAATGGTGAGAGGATACAGAAACAAATGCCATGCCTATAAAGGTGGCTCTCAGTATGAGAAGAAGCCATGGAAGAGAGGGATCCCTCCCATTTCAAAGGCATATGGGAAACAAAATACCAGCATATATAGTATGTATCTATTGCTCAATGTTGCTCTCACTGGTAGTAGGTTTTAATTTGTGTATGTTTACCTTTCCTAGAATATCCTTGACACTTGTTATCATCGTATATAGTTTTTGCATAAGGCTTAAAACCTTCTTCTTTAGACTAAAAGGGATATTGTAGTAGTGTCTTGCCTGTAAACCTGTAACAGTGGCCACATCCCTTTGGGCATGGCTTCAGACAGATGGAAGCGGAAAGAGGAAAGCTTAAGGTGTGGTCTCTCTCATGAGGGCTCTTTCACTTGGGTCAGCGGATCAGATCCAAAGAGTAGAGAAACACTGTTGTGGTTCTTTATTATTATCTGTGTAAGTTGTTCCCCCAATAAACACCCATTCATCATTTATCTTGGGTCTAGTGAAATCATTAACCCTCGCCTTCAAGCATAGTTCTTTGACTCCAGTGATGTTCAGTAGCAGCTGTGGTACTCTTTCCTTACACATTCTGAAAAGACTGTGTCTTCCTTACATTGCTTTTATTGCTGTGAAGAGGCACTGTGTCCAAGGCAACTTATTGAAGAAAGTTTATTGGGAGCTTGCAGTTCTGGATGGTTAGAGTCCATGACCATCATGGCAGGGACCATGGCAGCAGGTAGGCAGGCATGGCACTGGAGCAGTAGGAGGCAGAGAGAGAAACACACACACACACACACACACACACACACACACAGAGAGAGGGGGGGAGAGGGAGGGAGGGAGGAAGAGGGGAAGTACTGACTGGGAAAGGAATGGGCTTCTGAAACCTCAAAGCCCATCCCCAGTGACACACCTCTGCCAATGGGGTCACACCTTCCTAATCCTTCCCAAACGGTTCTACCAAATGGGGACCAATTGTTTACACATATGAGCCTATGGGGTCATTTTCATTCAAACCACCACAGCCCACCAAGACTATATTTTTTGAAAAATCACTTCATCCTATACCAATTCAATAGACTTCAGATTTCCAGAACAATAGAATAATTTGTCACAATTTCTAACTACTATTTTGATTTTATCAATGACCATATAGCCAAGTTTTATAGAGCAGATTTCTTAACAGGTTATAGACCCTTTTGAAGATATGAAAGAGCTTTGAAAGACACTACAAAGAGTTGGAAATTCAGCTCTGGCTGTGCATCCGGCATAGACTTTTCATGTGCTTAGCGAAACAGGTGATCATTTCACAGGAAATGGCTCCGGGCATGTTGTAAGACTAGCAAACCGTGCTTCTTTTTCCAATTATCTTTTTAAGTTGTAATCATCAGCTTTCATCAGTCAGGATGCACATATGTGCCTTAGCTTGTCATCTATAAAGTCTCAAAACTGGATCCAGTGACATCTGCAGAGTCCCTTATAGTGCTAGAGGGTTTCGCTTGTTTGTTCTGCTTTTGTTTTTGTTTTTCCTCTTCTTTGAAGTGCCCAAAGGTCCTCAACGGGGCCAAGATTGCACTCCAGTCAAGGAAGCATGTAGGCTCATTACAGATCTTCACCTCTCCTTCAGCTCCTCCAAATCCAATCCCCTAGTTTCATCGCCATCTCTGTAGCAGAACACCTGCTACATCTCCCACTCCCCCATCCCACTTCCCATGGATCACACAGATCTTCCCCTTGAAACTCCCTTCCCTGCCATCCAATGTTCTATTCCAGTCCCCAACTCCAGCAGGCATTCCCTGGGAACCGCTGTCCAGTCTAGTTATGGAAGCAGGTAGGCTAGCTACAGATCTTCACTTTTTCCTTCAGTTCTCCAAATCCTATCCCTTGCCTTATCTCCAGCTCTGTACCAGACCACTTGCTGAGGCCTCCCTGACTCCACCTCCAGTGGCTCACCAAGACTTCTCCTCTAAACGTTCTTCCCCCAGTTCACTGCTTTATCTTAGTGCTGAACTCCAGCAGGCATTCCCTGGGAACCCTCAGGCCACCTCAGCCAGGGAAGCAGGTAGACTAACTGCAGATCTTCACCTTTAAGGCCTCTCCTCCAAATCCAATCCCCAGGTTTCATCCCCAGCTCTTCAGCCGAGCACCTGCTGTGGTCTACCCTTCCTCACTGTTCTCTATCTCCAGTAGATCATGTAGACCTTGTCCTCTAATCCTCAAAGCACATGTGAACTCACAGAGACCGAGGGAGCATGCACAAGACCTGCATGGGTCTGCACCAGATGGGGTGGCAGACCTGAAAGAAGTAGACATGTGCCCCCATCCCTAACCCTGAAGTAATGTCCTAGTGATACCCACTTTCAAATGAAAATTTAGTTTCCCCCAAGGGAGTCTCACTGGAAGAAGAAACCACTCTTAAGGGTAGGCAGCATGCCCAGTAGTAGATGACCAACAGAAAACAAACTCAGCAGCATCTTTGGAGACTCTTTGTCTCATTATGTCCATTGGGGACTTTTTTGTTTTTAATTTTATCTTATTATCTTCCTTTTATTTGTATTTTCTTCTCTCTTTTACCATATAGGTAATTTGTGTACCTATTATGACTTCCAATTAAGTGATTTTTGTGGGATTCCTGACTGTGCAAACGAGTGGGTTTCTGATTCTTGCCTTCTCTTGAATCTTTTTTTCTTCTGTCTTTTGTTTTGTCCTATGCCAATGTGTTAAGTTTTATTTTATTTTATGTTATTTTTATTATTATCCCTTGGAAGCCTCATTGTTTGCTGAAGAGAGACAGAAAGGGGGTGGATCTAAATGGGAATTGGGAAGAATAAAGGGAGGGAAAATTGTAATCAGGGTATATTATGTGAGAAAAAAATATATTTCCTGTAAAAGGAGGAAGGAAGGAAGGAAGGAAGGAAGGAAGGAAGGAAGGAAGGAAGGAAGGAGGGAAGACAGACCAGCTAAGATTAACTGGTTTTTGGATTGCTAACTGCATTTGCCAAGGACCTGGACTGAGCCAGCTCTGTATTTAACCTGTAGGTGTGAACTGGAAATACTAGGGAGGAATGTCAAGGGTAGCTCATTGTGAGTTGTATGCTATGATTATTTTTTATTAATAAGCACTGGTGAGTACTTGTAAAAGTTGAAAAGAGGTCTTAGGCTTTTGACCTGCTCTAAGATAGAGTGCATTGCTCTTCTTCAACTGTCCAGAAACATCCAGGAGTAGAAAAATGAGCATAAGAATATCCAGAATGAGCTCACACCTTTGGCTTCATGATGACCCAGATACATAAATAGAAATCATACAGGTGAGCTAGGAATTGGAGCTAACAAAGCCACTTACAAGGAGATTTATGTACTTAGAATCCAGGACCAGCTGCAGTGGTTAAAGTGGCAGAAGCTTAATGTTGGGGGAATTCCCTCTATGGTACCCCCCCATGAAACTCCTAAGTTGATCACTTGTTTTTAAAATCTGTTGGTGCAGCTTAACACACAAAGAGGCCACATGAGTGCCAGCAGTACTAAAAGGCTTAGTGACATTGGCAGGGAGCCAACCACCACTGAAGGAAGACTTGTGGGAGAAACCGCTTCCTTGGCTTCCATTCCTCATGGGACTGGCCCTGTGAGAAGATGATGGCTCAAATCCCACATTAGTAAGAAAGAGACTTCTTAAAAAGTTCACATCAAATACGTCTATAACCAAGAGCTACAATGGTATTAATGTGTGTTGAAAATGTCTGTAACCACATGCTTATCCCATTATTTATTACTGTGGACACATCAAGGCTTTAAGGGTCATGTGAAGGAGAATAAAGTCTTTTGCCTCTCTATAGCACTCAGTGTCGCAGCCACATCCTGTGTCTGATTTTCCAAGACAACATGTCATTCATTCTGTCCTAATATCTGTTCAGCAAAACCACTGCTTGTTTGATTATGAGTCCAAATTTTCAATTTAAAATCAGTCAATGTGCCTACAGTGCAATGCCACTCCAGGGCCCACAAAGAGAATTTGACAAATATAGGATAAATCTTAGAAATGCTCCCTTCGTGTGCTGCTTCCTCAGGAGGCATCAGATGGGAACAAACCTGAATGAACTCATCCTAACAGTTATCTATAAATATGAACCTAATCAATAACCTGTGACAGAGTGTACCATGCATGTCATGATTATGTCATTAAACACATTGCTGTTTCAGGGTTTTATTATTTCCAAAAGGGAAACTATGTTTTGCATACTCTTTTGGCAGGATTATCATCTCTAAGTCACAAAAATAAGATATAGTATATGCACGTATGGACATAGGAAGAAGAACTTGAACAGTAGACATTCAGTTCCCATACTCTCTGTGACTGCATATTGGAAGTGTCATGGGGGGTATGTGGCATGGGGGCTTCATATCTCCTTTCAAGTGAAACTGGGGCTGAGGAGACATACTTTTAAGAGAGGATCAATCATTAAAAGAAGAAATAACAAACAAAGAAAGTATGTGCGCAGGAGTCCAAGCAAGATTCCAATAAACAACAACAACAACAACAAAACAGTGAGGCAGAACTTTCCCTTAATTCACCCCTGGGATAATTTGAAGGAGACAAAAAACAAAACAAAACAAAAATCAAAACCCTGGTGATTTAATTAAGTTTCCCACAAGTCCATATTGCATACATATGTGATAACACCACCAAATAAGATATAGTGTCCTGCGCTGGATGACAACATGTCAGTGTCAGAGAATCACTTACATCATAGTGATCCCACAATATTCTGTTGCTGTGATATGTGGACTTCCAAAGTTTGCATATATATGCTCTGATAGTACACAGTATGAAACTGCCCAGCAATGCAGTTTCTCAGGATACTTCCCAGTTAAATGATGTGTGACTATACAGGGAAAGTTCACACATTTAATACCAACAAACTATCATGGAAACAGTGGATTCTAAGGTAATATGTTCTTGGCAAACAAACAAACAAACAAAATGAAAAAATAAAATAACAAATAGATTGTTTCAGAAAAAAGTGATGGAGCACTCCGTCTCTACGACTAGTCTCTGGTAGTAGACTCCATTGCCCTCTGATTCTACCACTGTCCCCGTACTCTATTCTCAGCAAAGCAGCAAGGGTGATTCCAATGAACCCTACACTCAGCAATACCACTTCCCTGTTAAAGACTCTTCCAGGGTGTCTCATCTCCTATATAAAGAGCCGATGTTCTTATCTGACTGGGAAGGTGCTTCTTGATCCGAGGTCTTCCCTGGTTATTCTGTGTGACCTCTTGTGGCTCTCCCCTGGCTTTCCCTGATCCAGCCTCACAGATCTAATCTTAGCTGCCCTACAAGTTCCCGACTTTGCTGTCTCCACATTTGCTGTTCCTTCTGGAAGACTTTTGAGATCTCTGTTTCTTCATGTTTTAGCTGTATCCGGTCTTCCCTAACAGCAAAGGTTAAAACTAAAGCTTTCCCTCCAGTAGAGCTCCTGTTTTGTTTTGTAACACTGGACTTACCTTGAACAGTATTTGCTTTATCTCCAAAAATGAATCGAAGTTTCACAAGGGCAAGATTTGACTTATTTGTTGGTTTATTTCCCTGGCCCAAGACAGATATCTGTTTATGGTAGGTGCTTAGTATGCGTTTGTTAAATTCTGGAATACAAGATGATAGGTAGGATTCTAAGGCCATGAATTATGTTTTCACTAGCACCACATCGAGGAGGCCAAATATGAGGCCTGACTCTTAGATGACCCATGTAGCTATTTTAACATAACAACAACAACAACAACAAAATGTCAAACCTGTTCTTTTGCTTCCAATCCAGAACAAGGCTTCTTAAATGTCTGTTTTGGACCACAAGAGGAACTAAATGAGAAAGCATGGGGATGGGTAATTCCCACTAATGGAAAAGTAATTTGAAGCTCTAATATCTTTCATCCTCCACAGTGGCTGCAATTAACGGGCAGGAGCCTAGAGAATGGACAATTCTTGTTCTAGTGAGATTTCTCTTTTCTTAAAAAATGCACCACCAGGACCCAGTGCTGGGCATTATGCTAAGGGCTTCAGGGTTTCATCTGACCCAGTCTGCTGGATGAGTCAAAAAAATTTGCCAGCCTGCTGGATAAACCAAAGAATTTTGTACTAGGTTATTTATCACTAATAGGAAAACAGGAACACAAAAACTCCTGACACTCAATCCTTAATGTACACTTTAGCTTGTCTCTAGGACTTTCTCCCGTCCCTCTACTATATTAAGAACTCACAAGACAGTGTAGTCCATCTTGTACAGATTTATCATGAAACAACCTTGAGTACTTGACTGACACTACTAAAAATTAAGATCTGAATGCATGGGCACTAATCTGTCAGTATGTACATCTCCAGAAATGAAAATACATTACAGTTCGATTCTTTAAGGACTAGGTCAAGGAATAAATATACTCTTGTATATGTGGCAATAAACTATAGATGTTGGACATTACAAGGAGAAGGTGCAAACCTATGGAATGATCAATCTGAAGATTCCAGCCCACTTTGACATTTAAACAAAAACCAAACTGCCATGAGTAGTGTTTTCTGTCAAACATACTCTGGGGGGGGGCGTGGTAAACTAAAGTATTTTTGGTTTGAGCCCTGAGAAGAAAAAGAAAGAACCATAGCTGAAATAGTAGAAAGAAAACCCTAAATCTGAGGAACCACCTGATTTTTATGGAAGTTCTCATCCAAAGTAATGGGTTGAGTCACATTAAATCTACTCTCCCTATGCCCTAGAGTGGAATCTGAATTGTTTCCCAACTAAGCACACACAGTCTAGAAACACAGTTCATGGAGTATGTGTGTGATAAATGGCATTTATTGAGCAAACTGTGTTCCTGCTATGCTTCATCACATGTATTCTCAATCTCTGTCTTACAGATGCAAAACCCGAGGCATCAGGGTCAACAACTTACTCAAAGTCATGGAGCAAATAAATGGTACACCCCAGAGTCAAGTTCATTGTCCAACTGGAGGCAGTTTTCCAAGCCATTATGACACTCTGCCTTCTGCAGCCAGGTAAGGAAACCCAGGCAGGCTGGAGGGCTGAGTTCCTCTTCATTCAATACTGCCCAGTCATCTACTCTCTGACAGCTAAATAAGAGTCATAAAGAAAAGCCCTGTTTTTTCACACTTTTTAGGTATTCCTGAGAGTGAATTATGAGGAAAGCAGCCCTCTGAACCATTTCTCATAGAGGATTTTCCTAGGCAGTTTATAACTGTGAATACTGTGAAAGCAAAGCAGAGTAGGGAGATATACCTCTACAGACTGACTCTATGAGCACTTATCTGATCCCTTCTCCTTTCCTTGGGCATTCTCCCCTATTGGGCATGCTCTAATGGATGAGCAGGGTTGTGTTCCAGAATATTATTTATCCATGACTTGTTTGGAACTGCAACTGCTTTTCTTTGGGGAATAGTGCTATAAATGGTGGCTGTGTTCCTATGCCAGTATTCAAAAGTCTATATTTAAGCCAGTATTAGGGAAAGCTATAGTAAAACAGATTTTGGCTCAATATAAAGCCTTTAAATAATAGACATTGCCCCAAATGGTGTGATTGGCCTTGAGGAGTGTTATAACAAAAGACAAACAGCTTTTTTCCTGTCTCCACGGAGCCTACAGAGCTAAAATGTCCAGGCTGAAATGCACTGATTCTCAGAAGTTCATGTCATCCTTTCTGTATTCCAGGAAGCCTTATTATTTCCCCCCAATTATCTCCTCCCTCAATTTTCATACACAAATGAACAGGAACTGTGGCAATGTAAGAACCACTGAAACCATTTGCTCAGGCCCCGAGCTTCATTTCCTTTGAAATCCCAAAGGAAATGATAGGCCACATAATTCTGTCACACAAAGAGCAGTAGAAATACCTGCTCATTGTAATGAGGTTGCAACTAAAATGAGCTGTGTTCTGCATTTGGAGGAGCATTTGCCCTGTTATCTCCAAACCTCTATTTTCTCTAGGCAAATACACTCTTTCCCATTTCTCAGCTATAGGCAGAAATCATGTGTGACTTTAAGAATCAACCGAGCGGGTTAAGGGTAAGTTTTCAAAAGCTGTAGAGGTAACTTGCATAATTTTAACATATATATATATATATTTTTAAATCACCATATACACTGGGATTAGAGAGCTCCTATGAATAATGGCCTATTTCATTAGCGAGTCATTTCTTTAAAATGATTATAGAGTTCTTTATATGGGAACGAAGCAAACACAGCTGTAGTTTTTACTGATCAATAACACAACTGTCAAGTTGTCTCCTACAGAATGCATTCTGTTTCTCCTTTCAAATACAAATAAACTTTTTCCACCAAGAATTTTTTCCTGACAATAAACGCAAAGACAATAAACTCCTCTGAGCCTCTGAATAGGCTTAGGGTTTTCTATGTATCTCTCATATATGGTATTTCACCTTGCATTCTGAAACTCTACGAATATATGAATATATTGTTTACATTCTCAGTTACCTTGTCCTCAAGAAGAACACAGGAATTTCTCTGGAACTATAGTCTTAAATATAAATACACACACATACGTACATACATACACACACACACACATATATATACATATATATATGTACATAATCTTGTAATAGTGTCTGCCTTTGATATTGAAACACTATTAGCAAGTGGGCTTTCATTGCAAGTATCTTTTACCCAGGAAAATAAATTTCCACATTGTCTCCTAGGTTGTTAAGAGAACACAGGATCGAATACAAGTGGGTCATATGACCTGAGAGGTGGTGTCTGTGTGTGTAAGGGGGTGCTAAAGAGACATAATAGTCAAGGGTGGCATGGGTGTTAAGGCTATTACTACTAGCTTCATGTTTTGTTTAAAAATACAATTTCTATGGTCATCTAGGGCAAATCAGCAGTTCAGAAATATACAACTTAATGATCAGGTTCCCAACCTGGAGGCCACTGATGAAAGCATCCTCTCCCCAACAAGATGCTATGTCTATCTTTTCTGGTGGTGGTAGCTGGAGAGACTGCCTCGCTGACCACTCTGTATAAAGAAGCATCTAATTATATTGCGCACAATTTAACAAGCAAGTGCATGCTTCCATTAGCACAAAAACACCAGTAGGTCTTGCCAGACATTCATATTCAAAACCAAGAGCCCTCCAAAGTTGTGGCACACATGGTAACCATACCACAGGACTATACTGGCTCACTGGTATGGTGGACCAGGAGGCCCTGAGATCAATGGCTGACAAGGGTCCTAGGAACAGAACCCAGATCCTCTACTAGAATAGCAAGTGCTTTTTATGCTTGAGACATGTCTTCAGCCGCTATACTATATTCCTGTCTCTCCTGTTAGCCAAGACCTTGTTCTCATGTACTGGACAGTAATTTCAAATCCAGGGAGGAGACACGCTGAGGGATCTCAACTCAGGTGACCTCTTTGGTGCCACGGGAAGAGCCTAGTCCCAAGGCATGATCATATCTGTAAGTGCTAGGGAAACAGTGATCAAAACAACTCACAGATGCCTTCTACATGAGATTTTCCTCCTGGAACAGAGCACAGGGACTATGAAGCAGTATAGGTAGGTGTTCAGCTTGACATGAAACAGTCTGTAGTCTATGTAGAACAAGAAAATTCCAATGTCAGATCAATCTGGCAGAAGTCTTAGATCAGAAGAGACTCTAGGGAAACCCCAATAAGGTAGCTAGGACCAGTCTGCAGGAGTGGGAGCCCTGGCTTGTTAACCAGACTGAGTGAAGGAAGATGCAGCATAGGCAACTCAGAAAAACCTACCTTCACTATGCCTTGTCCAAAGCGTGGCTTCATGACATATGATCACAAATAAATCAAGACATTAAAATAAATGATCTGTTGTCAAACTCACCATATTCTATGTACCATTTAAAAACCATCTGTCTTAAGTGATCCAATGGCAATGGTAGGATTCTAAGGACATCCTCTAACTCACAGTAACACTTTCACATCTGGTTAGATACCACCCATTTCTAACTTGCAAGTTCAGCCCATAGCTGCTGCCACTACTGGAGCACATGAGAACAAGGTCTTGTCTAATAGGAGAGACAACTATAGTGTAGGAGCTAAAGACATGTCTTAGGAGTAAAAAGCACTTACTATTCTAGTAGAGGATCTGGGTTCTGTTCCTAGGATCCTTATCATGTGACTCACAATAACCTCTAACTCCAGTTCCAAGGAATCTGACACCCTTGTCTGGTCTGTGTTGGTAACTAGCACTTAACATGGTTCATAGACCTACATGTCAGCAAAATAACCACACACACACACACACACACACACACACACACACACACACACACATGAAAGGAATATAGTATATAGAAAGATGCCACATTATGTACAATTTGCTATAGCATTCATTTGGGAAGTCAAAAGGCCTATCTACCAAGCAGATACAGTTGTTACTCAGGGACTTGGTTCTTAAAACTTCAGTGTAAACCAAAAGTTTCTTAAGTTCCAGTTTCTTATATAAGAGTAGTGTTGCCTTACAATCCCTACACCTTGTCCTGAATATGTTGAAACATCTATAGATTATTTGTACTAGTTAATGTAAAGCAAATCCTGTGTAAATAACTATTGTACTATATTTTTCATGATATTACGATGAAGCAGAGAGTCTGCATGTATTCAAGTGGTTGTAAGGAAGGACCTCATGATACAAGCAGAAAAAGTGAGTGCAGAAACGTTAACACATGGCCACTGACAACAGGAGAAAGAAAATGACTCTTGACAATATAAACTATCCTGTAGCATTTGCAAGGTGCTCTACAATTTGTACAGTATTTTCACTCACAGAATTCCACTTCTTACAACAAGCATCCACGAATCCCACATAATTAGTATGCCTTGTTGCAAGATGAGTAAGCAAGCTCAGAGAAAATGAAATGTTATCCCAAGTCCCACAGTCTCTAAGGGACCAAGAATAAAGCATTAATACTCTGACTCTTAGTCCAAGTCCTGTGGACTACACTTAGCTGGGAATATTTATAAATTCAGTTTGCTTACTTGCTTTAACTCACCGCATTTTGCATATCTGATTTCCACATATCTGCTTCTAAGTTGTTAGGTCCCTGGAGCAATAAGTTTATTAACATCATCATTACCTAAATATACATGGATAAAGTCTACAAACTACTGCATTCCATTGGGTCTAACATTGAGTACCACAGGCTATCTAGTAATCAAATTACAATATTAAAAGCTGATAATCAATGGGTTAAAACAAATCCTGTTAAATTAATACCACAACTATGTCACTCTGTGGACTATAGTTTCAACCTGTTTCATCTTCATGAATGTCGATCTGGTCCTCTTGACCGTCTAAATCATTTTATACTTCCAGGGACATGGTGCCTTCCATATAGTATACCCTCAATAAACTTTTGTTTTGTAATATTTTTGGTACCTTCTAGTATGAGTGTCAAGAAGACAGTTCTCTGGCATGAAACTTGATACCACAGAACAAAAGGATTTCAGCAAAACTCAGGGCAATGTTATTACAGTGGTTTCTGTGTTACCTGTATAGGCTCTTCCCCTTTAATCCAAGTAGGGGAAGCATTTAGAGAGCTTCCCTAACACAGTGCAGTTAGCAAAACCAACTTTTAGAAATGTACTGAGCACCATAGAATGAGACAGTTTTTAAATGGATACATTTGCTCCCGAGTGTCGTAACAAGCACATCTCTAGGCAGGGTGGAGCCCTCTCAACTGTGATGCCGGCTTTCTGCAGTGCAGTCCTGTTTTCACAGCAGCACAGGGGCCTTTCAGGTTGAGTTACCTCAAAGAGGCTTGTGAGTACCGTTCCTCATAAGTAGAATACTATGGAATTCGAGCACTGAGCTCAGTGAGGAACTGGGAATGGAGAAAACAAGCTGCTCTCCTGTGGCCATCAATATCTGGCATCCTGAAGACATAGAAATCCCCAGAAGTCAAAGGTGATAAAGCTACTTCAGCTCTTGTTCTCGCTCTTAAAAGCTGAATTTTAAAAGATGAACCACACCTCCAAATCCCATCACCTTAATGCAAAATTTGAAATTCAGAATCAATTCACCCCATGCAAATGCATACATTTATAGCATCTAAATCTTACAGTATGCCCTTGAACCTAGAAACAACTAGAGATTCTAAGTTCCAAAGTTCTCCTTTTGATAAACTCATCATAGGTCCAGTCCCCCTTGAAGATCATTTAGAACTTCAAAAGGTTTCCCAAGAAGTGAGACAAGGAATGTCTGCCTCTCCCCTTTGCTTTCAGACATCTCCTGTTCTCACTGCCATTCATCCCTCTTCATCTTTCTCTTTGATTACAGTGGCACCCAGGAAAGCCCAAACTAACCGCCATTCATTGTAAGACGACAGAGCTCCACGTATAATGTATGGGAGGCAAGCTTCCACACGATATTTAAACGAAGGCATTGCTACATCCCACTTGCCACACAAGCATGCAGCTTTTACTTCTGTGGGCAAACATGTAAGACCAAAGGGACTGCAGCAGAAGTTCAGTGCCATTGCCTTTCCCCCAGTGCTTCACTGTTTTTACAGGCTTTGTTAGAAAGCATACCAGTGGTTACTAATGAAAAACAGAACCTGAAGTCTGTTTGGCCAACAGAAGTCAGGAATTTTCCAGGTCAGTAACTCATTACCAGGGATTGGCAAGAAGTATACCAACTTAAGTATAAGTTAGGCAGACACCAAAACCAACCTAGAAAAAAACCCCATAGCTCTATTAGTTCAATTTCACATGTGCAAATTAGCTGGACTTTATATTTCCCAGGATTGCTGATCAAGACAGAACTGCTGACCAACTCAGCAGGCACCCAGGCTTGGGAAGTAGGAAATTTTAAATGGAAACTGTGGCTTTCCTGTTGTCATATTACTATTATCCTGTTGACATTATTGAGCATTTCTTAGTATTTCCATAGCTATGCCTATTACTGAGAATCTGTACTACCTCAAATCCCTTTATATTTTTATCGCTTCTTGAGAACAATGTTTATTCAGTTAGGTATCCAGAGAGTTATGAATCCAGAGGTCCACTTTAGATTTCAGAGAAAATAAGCCTTTTCCTGTTTTGCAGCTAGAGAATACTGAGGGCCCCATTTTCTGCACAGTTATTTCTGGCTTATTACCTCAGAGAAAGCTTGCTACCACTTATTTTTAATTAGTGATAGTTAGCTGTCTTAAAAATGAGCTTGTAGAAAGGTAATGGAGTTTGTCAGCATCTTTTTCTGCAGGCTAACCTTAGGATCTATCTGGTAGTGTCAGTGGGAGTACCAAATGAATTGATGCTTCTCAACTATTCAAAATAATACTTTGTGCACTGGAAGCTTCTGACTAATGTCAGTCAAAGTTTTTGTCAACACCAACATCAAGATGAATTCTTACAATTTCACAGATGAGAAGATTGAGGTCCAAAGCAAAGTACTTACTCAAGAACACGCAGTAAGTTAGAGACATTGCCAAAATTAGAACCCAAGTCCTTCATGAATCTGTATGGATGCTCTCAAAATGTTGCCTTTGAGTTTCTGGATGCCTTGTATTATAAGGATTCTGAGTTACCTGGACAGAGTTATGAGGACTATTTGTAGTAATATTTTAAATATATTTATAATAACATAAATAAAATATTTATAATGCAATAACATAATATTTATAATTATAAGTTACAATATTGTGAAACTAATGTTATATTCACTTAATTAAGGAAATGCAAAAAATAGAAATCAAAAGGATATATGAAATAGTTGAAAAACAAACTAGAGTATGTTGCTTTAAGATTTATTTTCACAGTAGTGTGCCTTCTCCTATTCTTAGTCACTATTTGGTGGTCACACAAGTTTGAGATAAGACTTAATATCAGGAAATACCATAAGAACAACAGTGCTGTTATTTCTTAAACATGAGGTCAGAAGCACCAGTTCCTGTCAGCAAAATGTCCCTCCAAACAGACAGCTGGAAATAATTTTAGACCATAGCTCACTCTACGGAATTAAACCCTCTCTCTGAAGCATAGTTTACAGAGGTCGGCAGACTCTGGAAAGTGTGTGGCTTGAGGGGTTGGAGTTGGGCTCTGCTACATTTTCACACCCTCTGAAACCAACTGTCCCATTCCTAGAGCAAAACTTACCACATCAGAGCCAGAGAAGCACAGGTACCTATTGATAGGCTCCCAGGAAGTCCAGAGTTACCTAATGGTCTTTTACAGCAAAGATAGCATCCTTAGAGTGAGCATGTCAGTCAGTGGTAGAACAGTTGTACAAAATACACATGGCCCCGAGTTCTTCATTCCCACTGGCTCTCATTCATTACCACCATAGGAAAATGGGTACAAATTCCCAATTTGCTTTAAATATCTTAATTATGCCTTTGCCCACTTATAAACAATCCATTTCATAAGCAGCAATTTTGCTTCCCTTAGCAGAACAGAGGAAGTTCTAGTTTGTTATAGGCCAAATTTCATGGTGTAGTATTAAATATTTTCTTTGAGTCTCAGCAACCAAAGACTGCAGAAACACATAACCCTTCTTGACCTTTTTTGTTGTGTGGAAAAACTATTTTATAATTATTTGATAATATGTTTGTTTATATAGTATCCTTAATCTGAAATAATATTCTACTAATCTTTGAAAGTCTAACTGTGGTCACACTTTCCCCACGATTTAAATGTCCTGCACTCAAATCTGATATCACAACAATATTCAAACAGCTATAGATTCCTCTTCAGCCCATCATGTCATTCTGGGCCTCTCTGTTGGCCTAGACATTAAAATGTGGCAGGTAGAAATAACCTCTCACCAGTCTCCATCACAGTATTGAGCACAGTGAGAAGTCAATTATTTTATGAATACCCACAGGAAGATGGGATGGTGCTTGCCTTGCCATGAGTTTCCTAGTTAATTATAGTCACCATGAATGCTACACTTAGTCTTGACACGCCCTTGCCATAGCTGTCTTACATAATGGCACTTGCAAACTCAACATGTGTACCGAGAGTTACACATAAATTGCAGATTGGTTCTCAAAATACATCTACACCCAACACACCCATAAGCAGAACATCAGAAGCTGCTAATGGCTTCCAGGAAAACACAAGTATCTAGGATAAAAGTGGTCTTTTGTTTGTATATTATGTTTTCCAATTTTGTGTTTTACACTGTGTGTGTTTTCTTCGTTTTTTAAAATTCTTGTTTGTTTGCCTGTGTTGGGGGGGGCAAGAAATGGCATAGATTTGAGTGGTTTGGAAGATGGGGAGGAGTTGAGAAAGAAGAAACAGTGATCAGAATATACTGTTTGAATTTTTTTCAATGAAAAGAGAAAACGAACCCTTTTCCTATCTGAGAGAGGTGACTAGCTCACAGTTGGTAATGGAAATGAAGCTGACCAGTGGAGACAGTTCCCAATGTGGAGATGAGATGATGAGAACTTCCTCTTGTAGCGGAAGAGGTCACAGAGAAAGGCATTTTTTTTCTTTTTTGGCTCCTATCTATAGTTTCCTTTTTCATCTGACCTTGGCTACTTCCTTGCGGTGATCCTGGCTAAGATCGCTGATTCAACCTTCAATCTGTAAAATGAAGAGGCTACTGGCTTTGTGGAAGCCAACATGGGCGGGTATCGTGAACTTTACCCAAATTCAAAACTTTCTGTTCATAGGAGCTTGAAGAAGTCTGTGAAAGAAATTTAAAGAGAGGATTAAAAAGTGAAGTAAGAGGGAAAAATAAAAGCATGAAGGATGGAAGGGAAGGATGGTTTCTTCCTTTTCTGGTTATAGCGTTGGAAAACAATGACCAGAGCCCTACTTCTCCATGGAGCTGTTCAGACGACAGCTGCTTCTGAGGTGGGGGGAAGCTTTTGGATTCATTTCCTCAGTTAGCTCTGGTAGCACCACTTTGAAAGTAAAGATAAGAGAGAATTTGGGTTCAGCAAGTTAACTGGCAAGGGAACTGGCATTACTCATACTCATATCACACAATTTTCTTTGTTCCTCAACTACAAACAAACATCAGAAAGGACAAACTTTCACTTGCAGAAGTCTACAGCCTTTCTTCAGAATGGCAGAGGAAAGAAATACTTGTGGTATTGCACTCAGTCAACATCAGTCACTACAGACACATCTGAGGCCTCCCACTGTGAGGTTGTACCCTAGTCTCCAAGGTGAAGAATTTACAAATTCCCTCAGAGAAAGACCAGATATTGGGAGCTGCAAAGCCCATCTCCCTTAAATCCCTCACATGTGATCTTAGGCAAAACATTCCTCACTTAATGTGCCTATTAAAAATAATCTAAAGCTCATGAGCTCCTGAATCATGAACACCCATATAAAAGCTAGGCATGGCAGTGTGCACCCATAACCTTAGTTCTGGAAGATGGAGACAGGTAGATCCCACAGACACAATGACCAGACAATCTAGCAAAAGCCATGAGCTCCACATTCAGTGAGAGATCCTGTTTCAGAAAAAGAAGGTGGATAAGGGACTAAGGAAGACATTCTAACACTAGCCTCTGGCCTCCACATGTCTGCAGACAGGTAACCAGACCCCCACATGATTATACACACACACACACACACACACACACACACACACACACTAGCTACAATAGTCTCTAACCCATGCTGTTAGCCATTGCAGATGTTGTTTAGAGACAGCTGAAGCTATTTCTCCATGTACCTTAGGGAGCTCATATCTAGTAACCCATGAAAACAAAAGGCATCAAGCCCCTTTCCAGCAAGACCCTGGATTTAAACCCTTGTATTCCAGAGAGAAGCCAAAAATGACAAAAATATATTTACCAGGGTTTCACTGAGTATTCTCAGTAGCCAAGTATTGATATAAAACCAATTTCTCTTCACTCAAAAATCCCTGAAGTCAATGTATGTACTCATTGCATAATAAGATTCAGAGTGGCCATAATTTCATCTGTCTGTGATGGTTTAGCTGTGCTAGCCCAGATAATTACAGATAATTAAGGAAGATTCCACATAAGTGACACTCTAAAGGTCAAGATCTGGACCAGCTACAAAAACAAACTGCTAGGTGAAGGAGACAGTTTGAGACAAAGGAAGAGACAGGGCCCTTGAAGTCAGGGCTTTCAGATTTGACTGTGAATCACCTAAGAAATTAGGTTTAGCTGGGTATGTTGGCATGTGTCTGTGATCCAAGCATTCATGAAGCTAAGGCAGGAAGATCACTGGGTTTTCAGATGACCCTGGGATACTAGCCAACTCGGGACCAGCCTTGGCTACAGTGTGAAAACCTAGCTTGAAAAACAAACAAACAAAAAAAATTTAAAGCTGATTACTGAATCTCTTAACACACATACACATGTACGGAGGGCTTCTTAAACCCATACTTAGCTTCATTATAAACACGTATGCATTTTCTACCTTACGTATTTCAGTTTTCCATGGCTGGTGGTGGATTACTAAATCCATCTTAGTATTCCAGAGTCTGATAAACCTTCTCATAGTTAGCACCTGAGATTGGACCATAGGGGGCCTACCTTTAATTCCAGAGGCAAAGAAAGTAAGTCAATACTAGTTCACTTAAGAAAACCACGAAGAACCATGTGTAGTCACATATCTGATACCGAAACACTAGGGAGGCTGAAGGAGGTAGATCCCGAAATCCAAGTTAGTCAGAGCTCTAAGCTATCCTGGGCTACTTATGGAAGGAAGATTAAAGGTTGCAATATTTTCTCAAATTGGAAAGTTGGTGAGGAAGAAGGTAAGAGTTTAGGGTTGCTCCTTCTTTCCCCTCCACAGATTTGGCCACACAATGCCTTCCATGGTAGGAATGACAAATTCTTACACACCACACAATAGATTTGCCTAGGCATCAGGGCCTCTCTAGTGGCTCCACGTGTGTGATGAGAGCTAGACAACCCTGTTGGGTCTGGGGCAACTCATTACCTCTGGAGAGACCTACAGCATATTGTAACACTGACACATCCTTTGCCACAGAATAAGCAAAACAAACAAAAACAACAAAACAAAAACCACTGCAGTGTGAAAACATTTTTCATCACCAAAGCGACACACTTGTCTGTGGGAACCCCAAGTATATTTCAGGCACTTGGCCATAAAGAAGCTTCTATCAATGGGAGCCTACTGTGTTGCTGGCCACCTGGGTTGCATAGCACTGCTGTCCAGAGAAAATAAAGCTATTGCAACTAGGAGGAAACTGTTGGCGGCCACCCATGCAGGCAAACTGCTGTGTGAATGTGCACACAGAACGATTTCCTGTCAGCAGGGGCTTTCTGTCCTGTGAGAAAAGATGGCTGTGTTTCAAGAGGCAGCGGGAAGGAAAAACTAACTTTCAGCATCCTCACCAATAACTAAGTACCATGTGAAGGAAGAGAAGCTCTGTGGACCTGACCCCCCTCAGGGAATCTAGTATTGAGCTATAGCAACAACTAGCAGGACATTTCTAAGTCTTAGACCAAGAACTTCAGATTACACATCACTTAGAATAGGCCAGCCTTAAGCACATAAACCAGACACAAACTCTGGAAGGAGTCTTAAAGGAAACAAACATTGCCAGTGGTCACAAGATCAGGGTGATTTTTGAGTAATTGTATTCCTAAGAATACACAGGTCACATGAAATTGAAACAGCACTTTTGGAATTTTACAGGAAGGAGACTGGCCCATCAGAACACCCAAAGACCAGTTTTCAAGACACCAAAATGCAGCAGTAAGCTGAAATCCTAGACACAGACACAGGAACTTCCAGTGTGGCAGGGTAAGGGAACACCTTCCAGAAAGTAGGGATGAAACAATGAGCCCGGATTATTAAGAGGTTTTTCTTACAGTCATAGGATTTGTAGTATCTTGGCTAGCTGCCCTGTATTTTTTTCAACAGGAGTATAGTTTTGTTGGAGAATTTATGAGGGACAAATCCATGCCCACTCACTGACTCTGAGTTTGTGAGCCACTTAAATTTCAGAAAGAGGGAAAGAAAGAAAGAAAGTTCAATCAGTCCTAATTAGCGAACATAAATAAATTTATTGGTGCCGCCATTATGGAATTTCAAAAGTACTGTCTGAACATGAATAACTAAATCTTCAGCTTGAAATGAGGTGCATGCAACAAACTTTACAATGTGGTATTCATAAAAGGAGGCCTGGGATGCATCTCTGAAGTTCCAAATACAGTGTCCATGCTGAGTGACAGCCCACCTCAACCAAAGGAGCCCAAACAGCTGTGCTAACAGCTGCACAGACAGAAATGCAGAACAGTCTTGCTCCACAGTCTTCTGTTGTGGAAACTAGGACAAGTGACTTATTCTCTCCCTCAGTGTCCTCATCCACTGTATGGCAATTAGCATTACTACCATTACTGTGATCTTCAGAAAGATGTCTCAACAACTGAGGCTCTCAGTCAATGGTGAATGTCCAAGGTCCTTTGAGGCATATGGTAAACATTCAAAAGATAGTGTTATCATTATTAGTTTATGTTATTACATGGTGAACTTTATTTCCATCTTACTGAAAATAAAGTACCATTAGTAATCATTAACAGAGATGGGAAATAGTATGTATTTCTTAAGAAATGTCATCCAATGTCTACATAATCTTCTGCAGGGAATGAAACTGTTACTGAAGATCACTTTATGACACCACCTCCGTTCCCCTAAGTCTCACCAACATTTAACAGAAGAGACATTTCATAATCTTTTCTTCCTTTGAAGACTTCTTGGCCTCTTATAGAATGCCTTGCTTCCAAGCTAATGTGGAAAATGCAAACTCTATTATGTCATGTGTTTCCTTTAGAATTCATTTAACACTAATTTCTGAATGGATTGATTAGACTTTCTCATGCATACTCTTCAGAATTTCAGTTAAAGGGGTAATCTGTTTCTGCTAAGGGAAGTGATAAGTCACAGAAGTGCCCCTCCAATGCACAGCTGTTAAAGGCCATTGGCAAGATGAACAATCTGAAGCAGCAGCACTGAAGACCACTGCCTGGAAGTTCAGCATGGATTGAGAACCAGACCTTTGTCCTCTGCCTGGAGTGCCTCATCCTGCTTCCCTGTGGCTTTTACCCTAGATAAACGTCCTCACTTTATGCTTTGCAGAGAGCTCACTTCATGGTTCCCACTTGAACACGGTTTCTTGGCAGTCTCTGCTCTCAAGCAGAAGTTTAGGAGGATGAGTCACTTGAGGTTCAAGCACTCATTCTTGAGCCTCTGAGTCTCCTCCTGCTGCTCATATTTATGTGAGGTTGGGAAAGAGGTCCGGAGAGGAAGCACTGGACACTGTAGTGAGCTGTGTCAAAAGGAAGTTCCTTGCACCAAAGAAAAGATGGGCACAATCAAAGCACAAATCATACATGTATAGGAATATCACAGTGAAATCCATTAGCCAGCATAATCAATACGTTAGCTGTAATAAAATATTCGTTAAAATACTACAATAAGAAAACCAAATTAGCAGATTGAAACATGTTGAGGAGCATAGTATAAGTGGTCATAGAATAAGCATAAAGAAACATCAGGGGCTTGAGAGATGGCTCAGCAGTTAAAAATACTTGTTTTTCTTGCCTACACCTGGGCACATTTCACAGCACCCACATGGCTGCTAACAATCTGTAACTTCTGGATTCCCAGAAGATCCAATGCCCTTTTAAGCCTCTGCAGGCATCACATGCACATGGCGACAGGTATATATACAGGAAAAATACCCATACACAAAAAGAATAAATAAATCCCTTTAAAGATCAATATAATCTACATTATTAGAGTAGCACCTTTGCGGTCTACTATATCCAAGTTGAGAAAACTCTTGGAAATTTAACACACAAATACAATTTAAGAAATAATAAGTTTCATAAAAAGTTCTTGCTGATATAAAGTGTCAAAAGTTTCAATTGTGTCACAATTAAAGGTCAAATACTTTTGTGACTGTCTACCACTGAAAAAATGTTCATGATTTAATTAGCATGCTAGACTTCCATGAAGAAGTAGTTATCACTACCTCAGGCAACAATGCAAATATAATAGTTAATACAGCATTTTGAAGAAGTAACAAGTACTTTACTGAAAGAACTAGAGATGTCATCAAAAATTATACATAATACAACCTCAGTAAGAGTGTTGGTTTTGTGGTTCTTTTTCATTTCTACTTGTGCGTTTACCTTTTGTTAGTCAAGTTTTCTTAAGGTCAACTTCAGGTATTACAAAACTTTCTAGGACTTTATCAAAGTTGGGCTCAATAACTACATGGTGGTTGAATAGTAGGGCCCTAAAAACAAATGTAAATATTTTCCCTGACAAATACATGGCTTAGTTTCAACTTCTTTAAATACTCTCAAAGGGTTGTGATGTAAGTGCAAGTAGACACATCGTGCTTTGCTCTTCTATACAAAACCAAGACTGAAAAGACTGCCATTTCAAGACGTTTGAGAAAAGATCCCAGTAAATAAATCTGTGGCATTCTGCCTCAAAACTACTAAGCAGATGGTGTGCCCTCCATTTCTGGAGGTTGGATGCTAGGAAATGGTAAAAGAGACTTTCAGTTAATGAATGGACTAGGTTGTTGGGGGATATTCAGCCACACTGTGAACCCCAAGTTTGCATTTGTGCTAATTAAATAAATTGAGTCAAGAGACTGAGTTAGCAACTAGTCAGCAAAAAGTAATCACAGAGCATCAAGGGTCATCAGGACGAGTAACGGTAGCAGTGGGGAGGGATTTGGAGTTTCATGGTTTGTTTTGTTTGGTGGCGTGGAAGGATGTTCTCTTTTGGAGATATAAGCAAGGAGAGAACGTTAGCTAGTAGCTACTCAACCTCCCTGAGCTAGCAGGTTTTCACCTCAGACATAGAATTTCAATGTCTGATTTAACTAAAGATTTAGTTAAAGCTGCCTTTAGGGGCAATGGCAGAACCAGTGCCTGCAGGAAAAGGATTTCTGCCAGGCTGTGGCCTGAGTGCCCAGGCTGCTGCCAGAGAAACAGGCTGGTAACTGCTGAGTTGCAATTGCTGCCTGAAATAGTAGTAGGCTAAGGTGTAGTCACTGTGCTGAAGTAAAAACACCAGTTAGCCTGGGTGACATGCCCTCCTTAAGTTTTCTCTTAGAGATCTTCTTTCCTCTTTTTCAGTTATTGGTCTTGGTCATATTCTTGAGTTCTAGAACAACATACACAACATTTATTTTCTAATAGATGAAAGGAAACATTGAATATTTAAGCCTCACATGGTCCCCTTCCTGCCAACAGTCATTTTGTAGATACTCATGTGTGTAACACTTGGTAGAGTTACTTCCCTGGTGTTGTAATGGGATCAAACTATACTCAGTGAACAAGGTGACAATACATCTTGAACTGAAATAAACTTCAACTTTCCCCCAAATAAACTAAATTTCACAAGGCTAACCTCTTCAACTCCTACTTTCTGGCTGTCAGCAGGCAGGTAAAAGTGAACTCTTGAAGGCAGAATAGCTCAACAAACTCAGTGGTTGCAATTAATTCTGTTCTTGTTAACACAATCCCCTTCCCCGTCCCCTGATTAAAACCTCAGCACAACATCAATTAGAAATAAAATTTCCCTTTTTGTATTTTTTGAAAAAGTCAATTAGCATGAATTTTTAGAGCAGTGAAGTAGAGAAGATGAATTTTAGGCAAACTGAACAACATATGCACCGGCCAAGAATCCTATAGCCCAGTCCAGGAGCATTTTACTAATTAGTGAAATCATTGCTACAGGTACAATATCTGCATAACTGTCTAGGACAGCTTTAGAATTCAATCGTCTTGAAACTTCAATAGCATTAGCACAATTAGAGGGTGAGCAGTTTACACCAATTAAAGAAGGTCTAAATTTAGACCCAATCCCCTAGAGGATGTCCTCTAAGTATAATGTCTTCTTCATATTTTACTATGGGGCAGGGCATAAGAGCTATTAATAAAAAATAATTGCAAACAATACATTTGTAAAATAGCAGAGAAAACCTTTGGAAAATTTATACATAATAAAAATGGTTTTCATAGGATAATATCACACCAAGAAAGCAAAGCAGTTGAGAAGCAATTACTGTTTTTGTCAATCCACATTCCTCAAATTAGGGGAGCAACAGATAATAGCAATGATTTTATTCTAAACCTTAAGTTCTGCTGGAAATATAAAAATAAGAGAGTAAACTGTGCTTACTGAAATAGTCTTTATATAAATAGGGGCAAGGAGGAGTTCCCAAAGAAATGCAGTGACTCAAATTCACAAGCACCCCAACCCCAAAAGCTTTAAGGTATTTTATGAACTTAATATCCCAGAATGAATTGACAGCATCCCTGTTACAATAGCAGAATTGAAATCTGAATCATAGTTGACGTAAGATCCAAGTGAAGTATATACATGAAGTTTTAGTTATCTAAAAACAAAATTGAAATTGTATCTTTTTGGGGGGATTTTTCAAGACAGGGCTTCTCTGTGTAGCCTTGGCTGTTCAGAAACTTGCTCTGTAGACTACGCTGCCCTGCCTCAGTGCTGGGGTTAAAGCCATGCACTACCACCCCCAAGCTGAAATCGTGTCATTTTTAAATTGTGTAGAACTGCTGATCACCATGGTAAGGGCCATTAGTCAGATTCTAAAAGACAAGTATAAATGTTTCATTCATATATGCTATCTAGGTTTAAAATGTGTGTGTGTATGTGTGTGTGTGTGTGTGTATGTGTATGTGTGTGTGAGAGTGTGTGCGTGAGTGAGCGCTAAAAGTAAAAGGGGGACGATTTAGGAGGGAGAATAGGATATTGTAGTTCAAGAGAGGCAAATGGGGAGGTAATTTGATCAAAGTGCATGATACTTATGATCATGCTTGCTATGTTGAAGCCTATTCTTCCTATAGTGAATATAGTGTGCTATTGAAGATAATAAAGAAATAAAACAGAAATCTAAATGGCTGACAGGCAAACAAAAGATTCAAGTGGAAAATATGTACTTCAATTTTGATAGAATAAAAATTTTAGAGTAATTTATTTAAAAGAAGTTCATATTTTTAAAAACTATATATATATAGTTAATGAAAAATGTTAGCTAATTGATTTTTTTACTGTCTAATATAAGAGGAAAATCATCTATTCTTCCTCTTTCCCACAAAGAAGTATATAAGTGGGCAGCACAAGCAAGAAATCTAGGATTCATACCAGTCCTGTTCTTGGTGTTGTTTCTGCTCTCCCACTGGGCAGAGGTAAACATCATCTGTACTCACTTGTCATTACAAATGGGACATTGCTGTGCCACTTTGCTGCTCTGTCGCAGGAGTCTTCTCTAGGCATTTCAGATACAAAAGGTGATCATCTAGAAAGCCCTAGGTGGGAATGGTGGGGTATACCTGTAATCCCACTCAGCACTAGGGAAGGTAGGGAATTTAAAGGAAATCTGGGTTACAAGAGAGACCTTGTCTCCAAAATAAAAAAACAAAAACAAATAAACAACAACAAAAAAACATACTACCCCAAAACAATAAACAGACAAACAACAAACAGAAATTGATAAAGGTGGAAGAAAAATAGGAGAAAGTTGAAAAAGGGTATGCTAGCTTCCTAAATCATCTGAAGGCATACAGTAAATAAAACACAACTATAGCAGAATATACAAAAATTCCACATTGTGCATATTTGATTCACATTTATATGTTTGCAGTTTAAAAGTAACGTTATAACGAGGATGCTGCGATTTACAAAACTAGTCAACTCCAGACCAAGTAGGCACAACTTTGAATCTAGATGGAAATAAAGTCAGTCATACAATGGGATATTTAAATTCAAAATTTAAAATGTAAATTTGTCAGATTAGTCACTGTTAGGAAAAGCCTCGGTGATCCCTATACTGTAAGCCTATGGCTTATTGATTTTCAAAAAGCATTAATATAAAGATAACTAGAAAAAAGAGATATCATCTACTCTCAACAGTTAAATTTTGGCAATAAATCAAAACCACAAATCATAGTGAGCAGTGTGTGACTGTACTTTTTAGCCTACATGAAAGATACCATCATTTCCTAACATGATTTGCAATATTTTGAAACATATCTTAATGTAAGAAAAACTAAACTCGGCTGGTTTAACCCACAGAAACAGTTGACCTGAACAAGTGGGAGCTCTTGGACCCCATATTGATGGCTGTGTGGAAAGCATGGGACTGACCCAGACCCCCTGAATGTGGGTGTCAGTGAGGAGACCCAGGTAATCTATGGGGCCATGGGTAGTATTTATCCCTGGAGTACAAATAGACTTTGGGTGCCCATCCCACAATGAGGGATGCTCTCTCAATCTGGACTCTTGGAGGAGGGCCTAGGCCCTGCCCTGGATGACGTGACAGACTCTGGAGATCCACCATGGAGGAGCTTACCCTCCCTGGGGATTGGAGTTGAGATTGGGTGGGGGGCTGGGGGCCTGGTGGGAAGGGATGGGGAGGAGGGGAGGGAGAGAGTGCTGGGATTGACATGTGAAACAAACGTGTTTCTAACTTAGATAAAAAGGAAGAAGGAAAAGAAAGAAAAGTGAAGTCGAAAAAAGGAAAAAAACAGGAATTAAGCAGGACCAAGTTCCTCTCTCCTACATCAAGGCTGAGCAAGGCACCACACCATAGGGAATAGGTTCCAAAAACCCAGTTCATGTGCCAGGGACAGATCTTTGTCCCACTGCTAGGGGCCCCACAAACAGACCAAGTTATCCATTTATCACCTACAGGCTTCGTTGACTCCTCATAGGAGGCCTTACCTTTTCTGGGGAGTGCATGGGGGGAGGAGGTAGGAAGGAGGTTGGAGGAGAGGACATGGGAGGAGAGGAGGAAGGGGGAAACTGTGGTTGGTATGTAAAATAAATAAAATATTAAAAGAAAAAAGGAAAAGAAAAAAGAAAAACTAAACTCATAAATAAGCATTATCATTCATTGTCCACTTTCCCCCCACCAGCATTCTAGATATTGAAAATCTCCCTTTTCAAGAATAACCACAAGAGTCCTAAATCTTCCATAGTATAAGATTACTTTAGATGCCAAACATTCTAGTCATAAATATCCAACTGCCCATTCCATAGCTGATGCAAAGGAACTAGTGATATTGAGACGAGAAGTAACTAGTCTCCAGAGTTGACAGATGAGCCTCTGAAGGCCACTCTATCATGGAGAACAACAAATACTAAACTGAACATACCTCGAATGAAACAAGTCTGGATTAGAATACATATCACGAGACATCACAAATGTCTGGAAGTCCTATATGCTCCTGTTTACATGTGTGGTGGTTGCCATCCCTCAGGTTTCTGGAGGGCCTCAAGTCAAAGCAGCATTAAATTGAACCAGCTCTAATATATTTTGACATTTTTGCCCTCCTCTCATTTCCTTGAGAGTGACTGATGTAGTGAGACTTTAATCATGTCTATATATGATTGCTGTCCCTCATTACAGCCAGCCCTAAAACTTCAGCCTAGCTTTTCCATTAGGAGACACTTTCAGATCAATATCTTGTGTACTTTCTCATGTGGAATTTAGATTTAAAAAATGACATGAAAGCAGAGGGAGGAGAATAGGGACCAGCAGGAGGATGAAGAGCACAAGAGGGTAATGGGGAGTGCTAAGAGCAAAGGATAATACAGGTATATGATTGGGCCATAATCAAACCCATTTTTAATGTTAATAAAATGTTAGTTTTAAAAGCCTTTTTAGAGATGTCATTATGCTCAATTTTTTTTCCTCAAATGTTATTGAAAAAGCAACATGATGTGGAAGGGTGAAGGATGAGATAGTTGTGGATTCAGGATAAGTGCTTCAGGTGATCTGTCCTCATTCTAAACAAGATGCTGCTCCTAAGAACAAAAATATGAGAAAACTATACCAAAATATTCCACAGGAACTGTGGGAAAAGGCTCTCCACATTGTATCACAGATACTTTTATTTTTTCTTTTTAAAGACAGGATCTCACTCTGTGGCTCATGCTGTCTTGGAAGTCAAAAATTCTTCTGTCGCTGCCTCCTGAGAAACAGGATTACATATGTGTGCCAATGCTCCTGAATGCACACCTTCTTAATTTCATACCATAATGCTACCCATGGCATTATCATTCGTCACAGGGGCTACTGAGCATGCCAAATGTGGCTGGTGAAAAGTGAGATGCACTAGAAGGGTAAAATATACATTGGATTTCAGCAAAAGAGAAATTCAAAATACAAAACACCTAATTCCCTTTATCTGTTTTTTATTTTGAATATGGTTACTAGAATATCAAATATATATTACATTCCTAACGAATAAAACTTTTACAGATCTCTTTGAAAAGAAAACAGAAATATCAAAGAGATACATTTTAAAATTATACTATGCTTCTTAACTATATACATATCTGCTACTTAGCACAAGTTCAAATACTATTTAAGGCCTAAAAATTAATGGCCACTATAAGTGACTGTCAAAATGCAAAGCCCTGCATTACACTATCCTGATGTCAGAGTGTCTCAATTTTACTTATAAGTAAAGGAAGCCCTCTTAGTGTCTCTCAGTCTAATTCCTCATTATGATATGGAAACAACTAGGTAGGTGGTGTAAAAGTAAAGGACTGGCAGAGACAGGGTGGATCATATGATTTGTGAAGAAAACACCCTGGGCCTAAATCAGGCTGAGTGACAGAGAAGCCGAGGACTAAATCTTCCCCTGAACTGTAGACCTCTGAGACCATTGTGCTACTTTTTGGGGATACCACAGTGATAATACCACATGAATCCTGTTCTAGGCAACAAGGATCAAGAGCAGATATATTTTCTTAAACATGCAAGTAGTAAATAGGCTGGCTATACTTTGAGTTTCTGAATTGTTTGCCAGATTTCTATAGTATGTCTGTCTTCTAATATATCTGTAAATGGGTTTGATAGTAGTCAAAATATAAAGGCTCACAGTAGGAATTCACATTATCAACTTGAGGCCAATACTGAGTTGCATATTTATTTATAAAATAAATGGCAGCAATTTCACTTCATAGATACCAGTTTTTATATAAACCCATATGTCAGTTTCATAAAACAAATCTAAACACACACTAGCTATTGCACAGAGTTCTTCTTTAAGACGATATCATAAAACCTCAGAAAACAAATGTTTAGCAATCATGAAGGAGAATCAAGTTAATAACTTGATAAATATTAATATTTGAAGTAACCCAGTTTTCAAAATCCACCAACGAATGGCCAAGAAACCAGAGGCGTTAAGAACTACAAGAACAGCTGGCTGACAGCTGAATAGAAAACAAGTAGCTTTAACATCCAACTCTAGTACTGACCTGAGATGACTCACATAATAAGGCAATTGTACCAGTGAGCATGTGCAATTTTTACTATGCCAGCTAAGCAAAATGCATGGCATTCATTGGCAAGCCTTCACAAGTAAATACCATGCACCAAAGCACATAGTACAAAGGGAAGGTCTCTTTCCCTATTGAGCAAAAGAGAACAGAAGGTAACACCAAACCAGCACAATGGCCACCATAAGTGTATCCAAGGTGAAAAACCCACATTTGGCACAGTGCTTAATAGTCACAAGCATGTCCTTGTTCAGAGATGTCACCTGAACATCTGGTTCCATGACCAGTTACAAACACAGCCCTCATATACCATGGTGAGCAATGAGATGAGGCATAGGAAGAACACTTATTACGAATGTCACCAGAACCCTGTTCCAGGACAAGTCTCACGTGGCCTGCATCTGAAAATCCTGTCTAGACAGCAAGAAAGTTATCCTTGAGCCACAGAAGGTTAGAAAGCCAGCCTAGAACAAGCATTCTGGGAGTTAGATATATTTGTTACCATTATTCAAGTCCAGAGCAGGCTCTCAAGAAAACTGATGTAGAGGCCTATAACGATAACCGAGGCTATATAGGGAAAAACAATATATTTATTTATCAGGGAAAGAGAGAGTCGCACATACCAGGAGTTAGAAGCGTGGCTGGCTTCCAGGAGAAAAGAGGGAGGCCCCTTTTCCTTTCACTACCTTTTATCTCTACCTTGACCCCGCCCTGTTGGGCGGGTAGCTTTGTGGGGTTCACTCCTACAATTCCCCTTTTAGTCTAAATAGAAGATTTAAATTTGATACAAACTCAAACATATACAACAGAGGCCTATAGGCCAGCTGAGGCTATGTAGAAAGCACTGCCCTCTGGAGAAGATAGATGTTACTACAGGCTGAGAATCAGCATTATTCTGTAAAGACGGTATTATGGATAAGTGTGTCCTTCAAAAGTTCATGTAATTACAAGCCACTCTAATGATTTTGAAAAGCAGCGGATCTTCAAGAGGTGGGTCCCAGGGGGTGGAGATGGTTCAGTAGGTAAGAGCACTGGCTGCTCTTCCAGAGGACCTGGGTTCAATTCCCAGCACCCACATGGCAGCTCACAACCATTTGTTACTCCAGTTCCAGGGGATCTGACACCCTCACATAGGCATATATGCAGGCAAAAACACTGATGCAACACAAAATAAAAGCTAGAATAAAAAAGAGGTGGAGTCCAAAAGAAGGCAATTTGGTTCTAGGGCCATCACATTCAGATGGTATTAATAAAGTTCTTACAGGGCCAGGTTAGTCCACGAGAATGGATTGTTATGAAAGAGTAAACCTGGTCCCTCCCCCAATGTCATGCTTCTTCTCTCATTATATGAATTCTTCCCCAGGTGCCCTGCTCTCACTTACACATTCTCCTATGGTGTCATCAGTCATGCTGTCAGAGTCATAAGTGCCTCATCAGAGGGCAAGCAACTCAGGCCTTTTACCCTCTAAAACTATAATCCAATTAAACCTTTCCACTTCTTTCTTTTTGAAAAAGACCTTTATTTTGAAAAACAACTCAGCATCAAGTATTTTTGTTACAGTAAAACAGAACAGACTAATACAGGGTCATTAAGGTTAATATACCCTAAGGACAAAAATCTACTCAATTGGATGGCCTAAAAAATAAGGATTTTTTTTCAAGATATTTGTGGTTTGAGTCACTGCAGTATTAGTCAGGCTTTGATACCACTAGAGAAAAAATTGGGTAGTAATTTGGCCACAACATTCTTTAAAGTGACCCTACTTAAGTTGGCTAGACTTACATACCTGGGTGTCAGTCATTTGTCAGTTGGTCTATATGGGAAAAGAGGGAGAGGTGTGATCTACACCTGGTATTAAGTTCATAATATACAAAATTATTATCTCGGTATAACCCAACAATGTGAAAAAATGTCAAAATCTGTACTTACTATGGAAGAACAAAGGCAAAGGGGGTAAGGAGATCCAATGTCCGGCTAAGAGAGCACAGGTAGTCTGTCCCTGTCAATCAAGATGACCATAGAAACTGATGCTAGTGCAGCAAAATAACATGCCTGCTTCACGTACAAGTTGTTGCTCATCCATAGGTGGGAATTTTCCCAGTTATAGTCTTCAACTCCTCTCCTTACCCAACATGTGGAGGATGGGAAAAATGGCCTTGATTGTCTACCTTGCCTAACATTCCTACCCTTTGCTATACAATCATATCATTTACTCAGAGCCTAGCTACAATTTTAGAGAACAGGATGTTAGCAAATGTAACCCAAGCAGAGACTTGAAAGGGACTGAGCACTTGAACTCGTTCTTAACCTTGCCCTCCTCTTCACTCTGATAAGGCCATGTCCAGACAAGTTTACTGGTCCCAGGGGGGTGGATGAGATACACACAGAGTACATTCAAGTGCCTCCAGCCCAAGCCAGTAGAGATCATCTGACTGCTAGTTAACTCCCAGGCAAGTGATTAAGCCCAGTCAAAAAATCACCACAGCCACACAAGTGACTCCCATTTAACTCCAAAAATTGACACAATAAATACGCAATAAACACTTACCGTTGTATGCTCCTGAGGTTTTATGGTTTCTTGTTATGCAGCAGAATCTGGCAAGGAATACTGGTGCATACTGAGCACCGCCCTCCAGGGTCTTTTCTAGTATAAATCGGTTCCTTTGTTGAGGAATAAGCTCCTGTCTTCTGAAAGTGCCACTCACAGTTAGTTCTCCTCAGAGAGTACTGTGTCTTCTGTGCCCTTTCTCTTACTTGCCATTAGACACAGTTGGCTTCTTTATGGTGTCCTGGTGCAACTTCTAGACCGCTGTCCTTCCACTCCCTAACAGGTAGCCTTCTCCCCTAATGCTCAGACGGTCTGGCTATACCATCCATCACAATCTATGTTTTTCTATTAGTTTCAGCTGTCAGTTCTTTTATGACTTTATAAGTACTGAGAGCTGGTTAATCATTGCTCTCTCCATTCCATGCCCTATCATCCAGGTAACTTATTTTTTTGTACCTTACTCCAAAGTACCTGCAATGGCAATGATCTTTACCTCCACTCCATACCTGGCAGACAGCCTAGTGTCCACAACATGCGATTTGCTAGCACTTGGAAATAATTTACGTCTAGAATAGTCAATTACAAATCACTCTTCTTGCCCATTGCCCTCATTTTGTTCTGGCTCTCATTTCTTCATTGTCACTATATTTACTCATCAATCAACCATTTATTCATAACCTGCCACTCACAGGCATCATACAAAGCACTGGAGAAACAACATAGAGCAAGAACATCTTTGCAGTGACAAATTCACACTAATCCCATCTTAAATAGACTAGATCACTGATACTGACCACTAACTACCATCTCCTTTGTGTCTCTTTTCCAGTCCCACACTTATAAGGGTACTACTGTAGAGAATTTCTATCACTGGTTCCATATTAGCACCACCCGAGGAACCTTTAAAATTCAGGTGCCCGGGCAACATCCCAAGACAATAAAATCAGACTCTTTGGTTGTGAGCCCTAGGCATCAGCACTCCTTAAGCACCTCCTATGATGCAAATGTGCAGCCAATGTAGATAATCACAATCTTAGAGATAAGGACATTTAATCTGTTATGTTTGCCTTTTGATTCAAGTGAGCAACATGCAGAAACATCAAATATGGTATTTGGGACCAGACTAGGCGATCCTACCTTAATAATTTGTTTCTCAATCCTTTAGACTCTGGGGACTATTTATAGGTAATTCTTCTGGCTTAGTAAACATCAATAACTGGATTATATTTCTGTGTGCCCTATAAGATTACTAAGCACTATAAAGACTCTGCAAAAAGCAGAGAAGCCTCTCAAATGTTAATAGACTAACTTGATGACCTAATCATAAGTACAGTAATCTGCTCTTCCCCAGCACCTCTCCTCATGACTCAAAGGCCTCAGAGCCAATCTGGCAGCAGTTTTCAAATAGGTTGGCTTGATTAAACTCTATGATTCAGTGTTTTAATAATATAATTTTGTGGGCTGGAGGTTATAGCTTACCAGGTAGAAAGAAAAATGCTGAAAAGGGAATTATAGCTATATATCACTGGTTATCTGTATTGCTTGGAGTCAGCCTGGGATACCCCATTTTTATAAAGGATCATGCTGGATGGCTCTAGAAATACAAAATCATCCTTCAGATCATCACAGAGTTCTTTTACAAGAGAAGAAGAATCTACATAATTTGAATATATGACCTCTGGTCTGTTTCCTTGTCCTTAAAATCTGAGGAATAGGTAACAACTTGTATTGTGTTTCAGTTCTAATGCTTTTCTTGCCCTTGGCACTGAATGAGAGTGGGAGAAGAGGAGGGATGCAGAACACAATTTTGGAGAAAGAAGTGCATGTTTAAGAATGAGTACACTGTAGGTAGAGCTGGGATTGTTTTGTTTGAGGGGAAAAGACCAACTGAGTTCATGAATGCACTGAGCTTCTAATATCAAAGCAGGGAAAGCATTGGCTATAAGCCTCGATATCAAGAGAAAGTCAGGTTTTAAGATTGAGATAATATTTAAAACCATAAGGCTGGATGAGGTCATCAAGGAGCGGAGGCCTGGGCCCTGCCCTAATGGGAGAAATTAGGACAAAGAGGAATAGCTAGTAAAAGAGGTTGAGAAGAGCAACAAATGATGTAGGAAGAAAACTAAGTGAGCAGCATACTCTGGAAGGTTAAGAAGAGAAATCTCTAGAAGGTGACACATACAAACTTCAGGGATTAAAGCTGCATCTTTTTCTGGCTTATTTGGAGAAATGGAACCTTTGCTCTTACCATGCAATAACATTAGCATCAGCAGCCTGTCTCATCATTGCAATAAAATTCATGTCTAAAACCAAAGGACCTGCTGCTGGTAGAGCTCATGAGTAAGAGTAAACTAAACTGACAATGCCCACACTTTAGTGTAGACAAAGGGCTGCCTGTCTGTGCTTCCCTTGGATCTCCACAACTTCCCCCATGGTGGAGAAAAGTTGGCTTCAATTATGAAGACCAAAAACCCTTTATCACCTATAACTCAATAGAATTAAGACCAACCATAGACTGTTGGAAAGATTGACTGGCATTTGGATCTTCTTACCTTAGATCTTTGGTCCTGCCGCTCACACCATAAGATCTGTTATACAAATGATGAAAACTCAGCTTTTTAGCCTTGATAAGCAAAAAAAATCTCAAACACAGAAATGAGCACACAAATAAAGCCTGTTGTTCTGTTTTGCATGAGCTATAGAGTTTCACATGATTCCCAGACTGGCCTCATGCTTACGATCCCATTGCTTCAGTCTCCTGGCTGCTGCAATTACAAGTACATGCCACCATGGCTGGCCACAAAGAATATTTGCATACTCCCTTTCAGATCATATTGGTGGCATGGCCAGTATCAGGGAAAGAGGGAAAATAATTAAGTCTGAATTGAGCAAGTTAGAAGAACCAAAAGTAATGATGGATGTGAGGTCTAACACTGTTTTCTTTGCCTTTCATGGTCCTACTTTACTCTCAGTTGAGGGGGAATGGCTGAACTTGTAATCAATTTGCTCTATCAGGGCCCAATCATGATCAAGATAGCACATGCCATTCAGTTAGACTCCTTATCAAAGGCATGGAAACTTACTTAGAGCCAAGAAATTCAGTTCTTCTGAGCTTTTCAAGCCCAGACAAACCAAAGAATGTTATACTCTATAACTAATCATCAACAGTTTCACATTGTCGTAAAGAACTACATTATATGCCAATAATTTGCATGGTAGAGATCTGGAAATCTGTAAATTTCCTTGGATTAATAAATTTGTTTACCTTGGATACTAACTATTAGCTATAAGAGGGCAAATGGTGGGTTGTAAAGGATCTATATAACTTGAGTGTTTACACCAGGTCATATGTGTGAGTGAGCATGAGTATACACACACACACACACACACACACACACACACACACACACACACACACACAGAGAGAGAGAGAGAGAGAGAGAGAGAGAGAGACAGAGACAGAGACAGAGACAGAGACAGAGATGGTGGGGTGGGGAGGAGAGATCTGAGTAGCTATATCACATATCACTGGTTTAAATAGCTTAACTGCTTTTGTGATTTTTTAAAAAAATTTCATCTCCCAAAGTATGGTTTTGTTGTTGTTCTTTTTGGTCTTATATTTAGACAAAGACCCACACTGTAGCTCAGTAACTCACTTTGTGCCCAAACTGGCATCATACTCAATGGCAATTCTACAGCTTCAGACTCTCAATTGCAGATTCACAGGTGTCAGCTACCATGCCAAATTCCCAATATAAGATTTTAAAACATTTTGTTTATTATTATAACTACCTACAAAACAAAAGATAATTTTTGCAATGTTAGAAAGCCTCAATACTCTTAAAAATTCACTTGACTTGTAAATTAGATACAGATTTGTGGCTTAAATGCCACATTAATTGTAGCATTAGTAATAATGGTGAAGACATAGAGCTAAGTGTCTATCAATGGAAATATAGGTTTAAAAACTAATGCATGTAAACACACACACACACGGATTAGTATTATTCATACATAATCCAAAAAAATGTTCTTACTTATGGCAACATAGAAAAACCTAGAAGACATTAAAGTAAAATAAAGTAGGTACAGAAAGACAGATGCCTTACAGTTTTAGTCAGATATAGAATCAAAAAGTCATATTCATATCATTAGAGAATAAAATGGAGGTTTTTTTTAGAGGCTAAAAATAGATAGCATAAGGAGAGACATATTGGTTAATGGGAACAAAGTTCCATTAGATAAGAGGAATGAGTTCCAGTGCCCTACTGCACACAACAGTGGCTATTGCTAACAAAATGCATTGCCTATCTCAAAACAGCCAAGAGGACTTTTATCTATCCTTATCACAAACAACTAGTCCAGGTGATAGATATGCCAACTGACCTGGTTCGATGACTCCACAATTCACACATGTAGCAAAGCACTGCACTGTAAAACACACACACACACACACACACACACACACACACACACACACTGTCTGGCAATTAAAAACAAAACAAAATAAAATTTAAAAACAGAGAGCAAGATTCAACTTGATTTAATCATGCTGTGTGCAGGCAACTCATGGACATAAAACTAAGAATATCAATGTTATGGCAGTCACAGAGCCATTCAGATTCTCGGTCTAAATTAGGATTATGAGTAGAAAATGGCAACAAGTGCCACCTGAAAACAGGTTCTTGTCTTGCACATAGCTCTCAGCCTCTTTATGGGTTCTGTGGCCATAACTCTAAAAACCCTGCAGCAAAATGACTGTTTCAGAGACAGACAAGAAGACCTGTCCTGTAGTGCTCAGAGAGGGACTGAAAGACAAGCCCATGCCTTAACTAAGTAATAGTGATGAGCACCCTATGCTGGGGACAGACTTTGGCTTCTAAACAAGATGAGAGCACACAGCATGCGGAAAAAGGATATAGCACGTTTGCTATGCTCTTTTAGGAAACACCAAGTACTGAAAGCAGGCTAAACCCAGCAGGAGGACTGAATACCACATCCCAGCAGGCCAGATTCCAGCGTCCATTCCTGGTGCCCCAAGAGTGCAAACAGCTGCTCCAACTGCTGCTTTCTCTGCCTCTCACCAAGCAAGAGGCTTGAGATAATGTAGTGGCCAGCAGTGGCTAAGGGACACAGCTTTATTCTTTAGGATCTTGACCCTAACCGAAAATTGCATTTATGGCCTATTAAAGATCTCAAAATGAATAGTGAATTGATAATCCCAGGAAAATTGGCAAGTCCTAAGATCACATGTCAGGGAAAAGACATTCTTGGGATGGAGTCCTTAACAAGATACAGGAGTACGGTAGCAAAGTATGCTCGTCAGTTTCCCTTCCAGAAAGAAAAAAGCCCCCTTGCCCTCTCCAACTTTCAGTAAAACCTCAAGTGCTTTGCCCCACAGTCTTCACCACCCTGGCATATCTTCCATCTAAGTCTCTCCACAGAAACACTACACTACACTCACAGGCCTGCACCCTGTGATCTGTGTCAATTGCTTGTTGAACCTCTTGGACATAGCATGACGTCTTTCAGAACAGAATGGGCACCCTTTTGTTTGTAAGCTCATCAAGCAAGGAGATTCACATAAAGGTTCTTGGCCTAGTATGAAATGGCACCATTCTCAAGGTAGCTCCATGACAGTGGGTAGACTTGGGGAAGGCAAACTACTTTAGCAAAAGACGCATGGAGAAACTGAACTTTCCCTACCATTCTGCCAGTATTCCCACATATGAGGACTGTTTCTGCAGGAAATAACACCAGAGGGGCAAATTTTGCTCCCTCTACCCTAACTTAACCATAATTTACAAATACTCTATCATAAACAGTCACTCATCCACCTGTCTATTGCATTGGATTCTCATACTAAGCAATGTGTGTAAAGGAAAGCGTGGGTAGGGAGGAGCTTTCTGAATATCCACTGTTTAGAAATGCACGAGTCAGTTGCTGTTCTGTTCATGGAGGAATAATATTCCCCACAGCAGAACAGCTGCTGCATATGAAGTTCTGCAAGAACACAAATGTATACAGCGCTGCCAAGTGAAGGAGTTCTTGACCTATTTACTGAATTCTCTGATTTCTGGACTGTTTACAAATTCCTGCTTGCTCTTTCTCATCCTGTGCAACATGACAGTCCGGCTCAGAGATAGCCTGTTTCTGCCCATTTCCATTCCTTCTCCTTCTTACAACCTCACCAAGAACATTCAAGGTTTAGTTTCTCTTCAGTGCAAACATATTTTTCTTGGTCTATCTAAAATATTTTTTATGATCAATACAAGTTAGATCTCCTTACACCTCTTTGGTCCTTCTCTTTGACGTAAACAAATAGAAAGATAAAAGGATGAGATTTTATCCAACACCCAATTTTCCTCTGTCTCCTTTACCCCCTACAAAAAAAAGAAGAAAGAAAAGAGCAAACCATTTTCATCCATTTGGTCAAATGGAAGGGTGACCTTCACAATGAAGAGTTGAATCTCTCTAACTCAGAGGAGACATGTTCATGTAAGCAAGGGAGACATACACACTGCTGCTCCAAGTGTGGCTTGAATCTTGCTTTCTCAATGTGTTAAAATTGTAATGAACTAGTCTCTAGGCTGTATAAACCACTCACTTCAAAGAAAAAATGGACATTGTCTCAAAGGATACATCCATGTTTCCAAGTTCTAAGCCCTCCTTGCATTTTTATAAGTTACAGGCCACAAACAGATATAAAAAAACTGCCATTTTCCCTCTGCAAGGAAAAAAATCAGTTTTGCCTTCATTTGCAATTCAGTTCTTTTACTCAATATAAACTTGTGCATTCTGAATTCTTCCCTTTAAACTGTTTGTAGCACCAGCCAGATTTCCTCACATGAATAAAATGAAATGTTTAACTCAAGTTCAATTTTATCTGAATGAAAGTAATGACTTTGCTTTTTTATGAATATTATCATTGAACAGGGACAAGTCCAGGAAGCTCTATTTTTAAAAGGTGATTCTTCAGCAATACAAAGTGAGGAAGCCAGCACTGTTAGACCGGGTCAGCAAAAGACATCTCTCAGGCAGATGGCAATCAGCCAGGCTCTTCGTAAATAAAGTTTTCTTGGCACAAACCCACAAACATTGTCTGCGGCTGTTTTGCAGCTATAGCGAAGTAGTACTAGAGACCTTATGTCTTGCAAAATCTAAAAAGTTTACTACCAGGCACTTTTCCAAAGAAATTGGCTAACCCCTGCTCTTAGGAAATAGCTTTTAAAGGTCTCCATTGAACAAATCTTTCACAGCCACTGCAAGGTGGTTATAGTCAGGTCGAATTGCTTAGTAACAGTTATCAGCACAAGGTTTGACACAGCACTTGGAGGTGAGAGGATATTTGTATAGGTGTGCAGAAGTTGAACACAACAGCTCAGGTGTGGGGAATCCAGAGTGGCCTCAGTAGGTTATTGATATGTCTTCACCCACTTACCCATTATACACTTATGGAAGACTCATCACTACCTATAGTAGGCAAACAAAAGGACAAGAACACTGTCCTACTGATGAACACAAGTAAGCACACCATTCCTAACCACTTCCTGTGTAGGAGTAAAGACAGAGTAGACTATCTGACTGGAAAGACCAGCTCTCCCACTTACAGGCAGTACAACCTACGCTTTCGGTGCTTCAGCTTTCTCCTCTGTAAAGTGGGAATACTAACATAGTGCCTACCACAGAGATGGTATTGTAAGTTAATAATGTACAACATTCTTACAACACAGGTTAACATGCACAAAGTACTGGTGATCAGTGCCATGACTATGACTAGAGACCCCACCCCAATTATACTATAGTTGTTCGACTATATGCATCAGGGATGTTTTTTCTAAACTTCACATTAACCATTCAAACTGCCAGTTGTCCTCACTTTATAATATAGATTAAGCCTAGAGAGGTAAAAGAACTTTTCTTAGAATATAAGATAGAGTCAGACTCAAAAACTAAGTCTAACTCCTAAGTCCAATGTAAACTCTCATGAGAGATTTGAAGTAATCATACCCTCAAAAATTCCAGATTTGTAGGTATTAGTCTTCTAAATTTTTCTGGAATTCAAAATCTGCTTTTGAGATAGCAAATTTTTCTAGTTTGAAAGACTTTTTTTCCCTTTGAGTAAGAATGGTAGAGATCATTCCCACAACAAGTCTTGTTGTATTTTAACAAGGTCATGTTATAGCTATCAAACAAAACACTCAAGACATACGTTCTCCATCATTGTCTTCCCAAGGTAAAAGGTCTAGTTACATAGAGTAAGGCAGTTTACCACGTATCCTTATAATGTTTTTGTTAGAACTTGACCCAAATGTGTATCTTAGAACAGCTCAAACTGGTTCAACACTTGTTTAATCGTTTTAACTGAAAAGGGCTCTCTCTATAGGTACTAAAAATAATTTGGCTTAAGACTTGGTTTTGAAATGGAAGCCCAGCTCATGTTCAGGGTTCACAGGTAGCAGCAGGGTGATAATACTTTATATTTTCAACTATTTAGAGGTATTTTATATTGTATTTTTCTAAGCAAAAGGCTATCTATAGATATGGGAAAACATACAGACAGAATCTTATGTTAATAACTAAACAGCCATGTAGAAAAGGTTCTCTGCAGTTGAAAACTAAGAATTAAATCCTTGATACTCAGAAAATGTATTTGTCTATAATTCTAATACTCTAAAATACAAACATATTTAGCTTTTTGGTGCTGAAGTATTTTTCATACATAATTTGATTGGTTTGACAAAGGTCTGCGCAAAATACCTAATAGCAAGTAATTAAATCTGCAAAGACTCTGAAGATCACATTAATAGCTGTATTCATTTTTTGGATCAATGGCTTCCTACTGCTGCACAAAGAAAGCAAAGCCTCAGTAGGGAATTGAGATGCTGATGCCCATGACATTGAATGGATAATGAGTTACCTAGCCTATATATAGAAAATAGAGCCTTCATGACAGCACAATCTCACTTACAGGACATATATTCCACTGGGTGGGCCAGAACGTCATGTATATTTTGTTCTCTGCACAAACAGCACAACAGTGACCTGAATGACCTTCAGCTACATAGGAAGCTAGCAGGGAGAGAGTTTCTGCAGCTGGGGAAAGCAGACATCTGCCTCTTATGCTTTCTGGGGACCTTATTTGCTTCCAGAAAGGGGAAACAAGGTTGGTCAACTCAAAGCATACTGGAATGCTTTTCTTCAAATCCCAGGAAATGCATGCTGATCCTGAGAGGATTCACAGGTGTGTTTACAAACCAGCCCCTGGCAAAGGAAACAGATTACTCCAAAGCTTTCACAGGGTTTGGAACCACATCTTGAATTACATTCATTTCCTTTTCTCTTTTTTTCTTTCTTTTTTTGGGTCAGGGTCTCTCTATACAGCCCCGACTGTCCTGGAACTCGCTTTGTAGGCCAGGCTGGTCTCAAACTCAAGAGATTTGCTTGCCTCTACCTGCCATCATGCCCAGCTCTACATTGGTTAAAAAAAACTACCATTATTATCTTATACTATATGTATAAGTGTTTTGCCTGCACGTATGCCTGTGCACCGAGTGGGTACCAGGGACATACAGAGGTCAGAATAGGGTAACGGATCCTCTGGGATGGAAGTAACAGATGATTGTGGGCTGCCATGATGGTGACTGGGAATTGAACCTGCGTCCTCTGGAAGAACAGCCAGTGCTCTCTGACACATCTCCAGTCCATTGATTTACATTTAAACTCACCTCAGGAACAGCACTTTATTGGAAAATCCATTTTGAATTTTGCCTTTTGTAAAGTAAGAATGACATTCATTCAACAGGCCTCTCTCCACTAAAAAAGGGCTGAAAAATACCTGGCCCAAAGACATTCCATAAAGGCCCAGAAGCCTTGACTTTGAATCATCAAAACTGAACTAGATTCACCTAATACAAAAGGGAAAACAAAACCCCAGCTACCAAGATGGCAAGAACACATCTGTATAATTTCATTCCCTTGACATCACACTGAGATCACCAAAAGGGATTATCTGTCCTTTTTTCTAACAAGATAAACTCAGGAGGTGGAAGCAGGTGGTAATGCTTTAGAAGCTGAAAGGTAAACAATGAGCAACTCAGCAGGCGATGTGGAAAAAAAAAACTTCAAACCAAAGGGGAGGAAAACTGACAATGGGCCGCTGAGACTGGGGTGAAGAGGATGGCAGAAGTAGTATATGAGCTGGAAAGAAAGCCAATTACACCTACTGCCCCATTTTATTCCATGGAGGGACTGCCTATCCCCACCAAGGAAAGCATCCAGGCCTGGGAGGCAGAGGCAGGCCATGGGTATGCTACTGGGACAATGGCATGAAGCCATCAGCTGCATACCAAATTCTGAATGTTGAGACATTATCCAAGTCCTGTCGCCCCAGGATTCTCCCAGACTGGACACCAGACCTAACTTCATGGGCTTCTCTGGAGTGTGTAAAGGACCTAAGGTAAAAGAATGACCTAAAGATATGAACGGTCAAGTTTCCCAATAAGTGCCCAGCCCAGATCAAATTTTAAAAGTTCCACCCACCTATTTAGAGCTTCAGCAGCTGTCTGGTTTCCAAGCAACCAAGGATTATCAGATATCTGAGGAAAGCTTCTGCCAAGGAAGACAGATCAAAACAAGCACACAAAAGAACAATGAAAATTCAATAGGGACTACACAGCTAGAATAAAAACAAACAAATATATATCAATTTTAGTCTAAAAGAGATAACATATGTTACCCATATCATAATAAAAAAGAACAAAACTGAAAAAAAATACTAAATATTTTGGAAATGAAAGAATACGAGAAATCATAAACAACAGAAGTACTAATGACTACCCCTTATGAGAATGCTAGAGTAAATATAACAATATTAAAAATACGAGAAAAGGCTGAGTATGGTAGCACATACTTATTATAGTCCTAGCATATGGGAAGTAGAACCAAGAGAGCCAGGGTTTTAAGGCCAGCCTAGATTACTTCAGCTTCTGAAGATGAGTTTCAGAATGAAAAGAGAAAAGTAGAAAAAAAATAAAATAATTTGAGAAACTTTTCTAATCCTCCAGGAATTGTGGTATGAGAATGAAAGAACATACAGTAGACCACAGAAAACTCCAAAAAGTGAACGGAAAAAACCCATACCATTGCCCTTTACTGTGGTATTTAAGATCCTTGGTGTCAAAACATTTCATATGCTCACACAAAGAAAAAGAAGTCAGGTCATAGTAGCCCATCAGGAATCCAACCACTTTACATGCCCTTATAATTAACAACAATAAAAATAGAAAACAACAGAGAACAATGTGCAAGTTTTCATTAAAAATTTGATTCCAACTTCATTTTGGGATGCTAGGGATGAACACAGGGCTCACACAGGATAAGGACATGTTCTACCACTGAACCTCAGTCCCCAGGTTTCTGCTTCAGAATTCTCCCAACTTATCATGAAATACTAGAAGACAAGATATTTTTTAAAGTAAAGACTCAAAGTATATTTCCAATGTATGCTTTCTCAGAAAGTTAATGGAAGATACATTCCAATAAACGTTTAGAAAGACTAATGCACAATAAATCTTTAACACAGGGTGGAGGTTGAAGGGGAGCTATGCATAAAATAAAGAGTGGACATCCGCACCAAAAGTAGGGAAGCCAATTCAAACTGAAGCATTGTCACTCAAAAGATAAGCACTGAAGGGACTGTTATCACAAGTTATATGTTTGCTGTCTTTGAAGTGTAGAACAATGATCAAGTGAACTAAACCCATATTTTTCTGTTTGACTTTTTTGGGCTATAAGCTGATAAGTCTTCCTGCTCTTTTGTGCTGTTTGGAGAATTGGGGGCCCATTTTACTTCACTGTAGTGTTTTGCTTTAATCCAGTCCTGAGAGCTGGAAAGGGCTGTCTGTGAGCACATTCTTGTTGATATTATATTATACACAGTCCACTCTATATGGTCTTCAGATGTGAGGAAGCCCATCTTCCCCAGAGTTTCACACAGCAGTTTCCCTACACATAAACTCATGGAAGCTGAAGTCAATAGTCTCTAAGGGGCTAAGTTTACACTTTACCTTCCCTTTGAGGCTTTTTATTGCATGCAATGTCTTCCCTTCTTTACAAAGCTAGATTTATGTTGTATGCTGTTTTGAAAACCACACAACAAATTGTTTAGCAGAAGCAAGGACACAGAACAGACATCTTTAAACAACTATTCTTATTTCATTTATTAAACTGGATGCTTGGATGCACAAGCATGGACTTTATTATTCTTTATACTGCAGCTTTGTTAATGATTTTTATATTTCCAGCACATTTCACAATTTAAAAGAGAGTTGAGTCAGAGACTATGTCGCAGAGGGTATCACAATCTGTCATTTGTCTCTGCTCTCCCCACAAACAGCAATAGCAGTATATTTTTATCACCGCAAATTCAGAGAGAGCCAAACGATGTCTAGAAGACACTTTAGGCAGGAACAAACAGCAACAGGGCTCTCTGTAATTAGCTTTTGTGTACAGCCATAATGAGAAAGATGCCTTCATGCTCTCTAATCCAAAGGACTCCTGCAAGCTGGCTAGCTTCTAAGAACAGCAGCCTAGAGTATGTTCAAAGGGGACTGACTGCTCTTACCTTTTTCCTCAACACAACTTATTCTTGTTTGAGCAAAAGGGAATTCCAAAATAAATTCCCCAACCAACAAATTTACTTTCCCAGTGTGACTGAGATGAAGATGAGGGAAAAATGTTTTGCATTAACTACTGAGCTCTGCTTGATTAGTTTCTTTAAATGCTATATATTCTATGCTTCCACAGTGACCAAGAACCACAGTTCTTCAGAGGTATTTTGCTGCTTCATTTTACTAAGTTGTTCTAATGGAACACTTCTTCCCAAATTTTCATGTGCTGAATGTTTGGCCAGTCAAACAAAGAAATGAACATCTGCATAGCATGTACAGAGGACAGAAGATTCTCATGCCTCATATTGCTCCTCTATCTAGCTGAAACATGGCCTGCCTGTCCTACCACCATTGGTTTTCTCTTCTTTCTAGATCCATCTCCAAGTGCAGGTGTGGAAAATTCAAACCAACACGCTGCTGATTTCAATAAGAGCAGCATAATCCAGTCACCAAAATAATAAATAGAAATTGCTGGTAGATGTATGCTATCACAAATCAATCCACGTTCTGACTTTTCTACAAGGCTACAGAAACAGAATCTTCAGGAGTGGTTTTTCCCAACCTTCAACAACCACCTGCGATAGGAAAAGAATGGCCCTTTGAGAACGGGTTTTCTTCTCTTAGACAAAGGCCCAGTGATAATTTTCATCAGAAGTTTCTGACAAAGTAAAGGTCATCAGAAAATGTCTCTTCTCTGAGATTAGAGTTTCTCAATCTTGGCTGCCACTAGAATTATTCAGGGAGCTTTTAAAACTCCTACTGTCTGGATTTCACCTTCTGAGCATGAGTGCCCAGAAAGGAGGCCAGCTTATCATAGTTCAGCTTTCTTTCTTTCTTTCTTTCTTTCTTTCTTTCTTTCTTTCTTTCCTTCTTTCTTTCTTTCCTTCTTTCTTTCTTTCTCCCTTCCTTTCTTCCCCCTCTTTATCTCTCTGTTCCCTATCTCTTTTTTCTTGAGTTTTTCAAAGGCAAGCCTAATAACCATTCAGTCAAGGCTAAAAACAAGGATTTTTTTTGGACTAGGGTGACCATTTTCCTCTTACCAAAATGTCATTTGCAAGAAAACAGATGCTGGAATTGGATGGCGATCATCCTGTCAAGCAAAATAAGCCAGACTCAGAACACAAATATCACGTTTTCTCTCACATGGAAGCGAGATAATATGTCATGTATAGGACATGAAAGTCTAAAGGGGACTACATGGAACAGGGAGGGAAACTGGCAGATGTGAGAGGGAGCAGGGAGGGTAGGGGGTGAATATGGTCAAAATACATGATATGTCTGAATGGAAACTCACTACTTTATATAATGAACATATGTTAATAAAGTAAATGTACATATATAAATTAAAGATCATAACTTACTATTTGTTAAAAAAACTGTCATGGTTTCATCAAACTGTATAAATGCCAGGCAGTTCAGGCTGCCACACAATTTGGACTGTCAGCTTTGTCACACACTGGCTGGGTGAGTCTAAACAATTTGTCAAGGACCCTGCACATCTGCTTCCTCATAAGTGAAGTTGGCTAATATGAGTAGGCATTAACTTATATGAGTAGACATTAACTTAGTTGATGCTTCTCAAATTCTCAAAAAATTACTAAGATCTGCAATATGCCACAGAAATATTAAATGACTGACTACTAGTTACTCATTACTTTCTGCCAAAGGGAAACTATTCTTAAAAAAATATCCAGGGGTTAGAGATGGCTCAGTAGCTAAGAGCACTTTCTGTTATTGCAGAAGACCCAGGTTCAGTTCCCAGAATCTACACTGTGGCTCACAACCACATGCGACTCAAGTTCCAGCATCCAATTCTTATTCTAGACTCCATAGCCATTAGGCATGTACTTGGCTATATATGTGCAGGCAGATACTAATACACATCAAATTTAAAAACTGCAAAACACCACAGCAATTGAATTAATAACAAATCATAGAATCAAGTGTAATTTTCTTAGAGATACTATATGCATATATGGGGAATAAAAATCTCTCAAACTTCGTGAATAACTTCATATAAAAGAAGTTTAGCTCTGGAAAGGGAGCATTTTTGGGATCCAAGATGGGAATTTAGCATCACACAGAGACATTCTTGCTGCAGCCACCCTTCTCCTCCTCAGGCATCCATATCTTTTTTAATAATTTGCTGTGAAATGTGAGCACTGCATTTGTAAGAACTGGCAAGACCATAGGCTTAGAGTTATGAGCTTCCTTTTAAAGGGACTACAGCCTCACTTGGAAAATAAAAGAGCATTTTCCCCTCAAAGGCCTCTCTGTATCCTTGTAAGAAACAGAAGTCCCTGAATTTTCTTACTGTAATTGTTCTCTACCCCCCCCAAAACCCTTCAGGCAAACACAGTGCACAGAAATTCATTAATTCTAAATGACATCAAAGTTAGCGATCAAAACTGAAGGCAATCTTGAAATGAATGTGTGAGAAGATAGTTGGCTGTATAATCTTTTCAACTCCAGATAAATATAAAATAGTATTTAAGGAAAACTCTTCCCATAGTCGAAGCTCTAAACACAGCGGAACCCCGGTGGTAAACATTTGGTGTTTCTCACACTGTCTTCCACTAAGAATAGAACCCGTTCCTTATCCCAGCACTGCACAAATGCTGCAGGGGGATTGTATGACGACAGGAAGCTCCAATAATATTCCTCAGAAACATTTCAGACACATTCTGCTTCTTAACACTTTCATTCAAGAAACCAACCCCAATGCTCTCTACTGCTGTGAAATTCCTTCTTAAAAATAACAGTCACTCATTTATAGCACACAGGCTGCTTCAGACACTACTAAGAGATTGTGAGAGGACCTGCAATTCTAAAGGGCATTGGGCACCAAAAACAATTTAAAGCATGTATATCTCTAACTAAAGATTCAGCTTCTAGGGTGCTTTCCTGGGGAAATGAGTCTACTCCTAGAAAAAATGCACTTTCAGGGAGGGTCATTCCAACATGGCATAATGGTCAAAAAAAAAAGAAAGAAAGAAAAGAAAAATGGGACCGAGAATATCGTAGAGCATTGATTACCTACAGGAGAATGTATTTATGCAACACTATCCATGTATGTCAACATAATAATGCAAGAAATGCAAGCATACAATATTATTTTCAGGAAAGGGTGGTTATATGATTTGAGTAGCAGGGCTCCATTTTGTAAGCACTGAAGAAAATGGGTGTACAGCAAAATATTAACTATGACAAGATGCTAAATTAACTAAAACAGATACACAAAATAATATAGTTTGTAACAAAGGGGAGGGAAGGGAGCAACCCCACACTGGAGAATCCGAATTTCAGTTCAAAACCAGCTCCACCTGGTTCCCACCTATTTTTCCTCACTCACAGCCCTAATTAGATGAGAGAGCAGCCTTTCTGCACATAGTAACCAATGCCATGCTTTGGTCTCTGCAGGGTCAGAAAGACAATGAGTCTTCAGAGCCAGTTAAATGATCAGTGCTCATCTTCAGTATCAAGCATGTGTCTCAGATACCCAAACATAAAATCACAAACTAAAGGACCCTAGAGTTGAAACTAATTTGCTAAATTGTATAGATGAGCAGCTGCTTTAGCAGCTACAGGAGGATCAGTCACAGCATTGCTTGGGCATTTATTGAAAATGTCCATTTAATAGCCTCACTACAGGACCAAGTGTTGGGTCTACGCATCTCCGTGCATACAAGCTCTCCAGGAGCTTGGGTTCTGCATCTGTGAAAATTATTACTTCAGGACAAGAAACTCAAGTCAAGTGAGGGCATAACTTTTTATCTCACAGATGCTAAATAAAACATCAGTTATTCTAAGTGGGACAGCTAAATAAAGTTACAATTCTTTTCCCTCTTCCATGATTTGCAATGCCATGCCCATATGTCTCTGAGTCATCTTGCATTCCTAGCCTTTTCTGAATTTTTTACTTCACTGTATTTGGAGAATCTGGTGACCAATACCAGGCAGCTCAATGCAGTCTCTGGAGCATGAAGAATTGGTTAATTCAAGTTCCTTTTGTAAATCACTGGATTAATGAAATTCATCACACATGGATGTTCTTGGATGCTAGCTGCATGCAAATCACATCTAACAAGCTACAGTGCACATCTCTACATCAACTTTCAGAAAGTTAGGAATGGGGACTTGAAATAACCTAAGTTCTTTAACTTTGTAGAATATCTCCCCTGAATAAAAGCAGTTCAACCTTACCAATAGGATTCTATGTGAGACATTTATTTGAAGCCTGGACACATTCTTTATATCATGGAATAGATGATCTGCAATCACACTACACTTGCAATAAACTGTCATGTTAATTAAACTGAATTGGTTTTTTTAATGCGGTTTATTACGGAAAATGCTCAAGCTTCTACGGGGGTGGAGGAATATGCAAGGTATGGGGTTACAGCAGTAACTCTGATAAGACAGAGGTGTGAGGAAAGGTGCCCTCTGGTACATGCATAACCTCCAGGTTGTAGAGCACCGATACTATGGGACTTAAGATTCAGGATCCAAAACAAAGGAAGTACAGTCATCCTACCAGCTAGTAGCCCAGAAACTATGACCTAATGCATTTGAGAGCTCTGGCTCTTCTAGTTCCTGAGGCCAAATCAACTGCCTCATCTTGCATATTCCCAATCCTCCATATACCCCCACCCTAAGGCAAATACTTGCTACTGGTTCTACAGAGCCTATTTGAAAATTTTATATTAGCAGAGTAATAAACTGCATGAACTTTCATGACTGGTGTTTTACTCAGTATGTTTTCAAGGTTCATCCATGATGTAGCACATCTCAATATTCCATTCTTTTAAGCTGTCAAATAACATTTTACTTTAAATACAGTAACTGTTACTAATAATCAATTGGTGAATGTTTGCATTGCTTTCACTCTGGGACTATTATGAATAAACATTTCTATATAAATGATTGCATAAAAGTGTTTTTAAAAGTTCCTCTCCACCTCCTCTCCCCTCTGGATTCACTCCCTTTCTGTTTTTCATTAGAAAAGAATAGGCTTTGGGAGCTGGAGAGTTGACTCAGGGATTAAGACCATTTGTTGTTCTTGCAGAGAACCTGGGTTCTATTGCCAGTACCCACATGATGGCTAACAATCATCCGTAACAGTACTCACAGGGGGATCTAAGTCCTTATTCTAGCCTCCAATGGTACTGCATGTATGTGGTTCAGACATACATTTAGATAAAACAACCATACACATAAAATTTTAAAAATTAAAAGAAGAAAACGGGCTTCCACTAATCTTCTCCTTACTTCTCTTTATGATGTACTATGATCAGAACATGTAAGGCAAATACATCCTTTCTTCCCCTGACTCACAAAAAGTGCTTTAAAAGACTTTTATTTATAGGTATATTTTTGTCTGTGCACATGTTCATATATATGTGGGTGTCCACTGAGGCTATAAGAGGCCTTTGGATCACCTGAATTATGAGTGGTTGTTTTTACCGAACATGGATTGAATTCCAGTCCTCTGGAAGAGCAACACAGGCTCTTAATCACTGAGCCATCTCTCCAATCTCACAAATGTGATTTCAATTATTTTGGATCCATATCTAACAGTAGAACTGTTGGCACAGGGGAACTCTGTATCATTCATTTAAAGAAATGCCAGACTGTGTTCCAAAGCATTTGTACCATTGTAAGTTCCTGCCAGCAATTCAAAAGAGTTCCAATTTTTTCATATCCTTGCTAAGAAACACTTTGTTTATTATAGATATTAGAATCATGTGGTTTTGATTTGCATTTTTCCTAATGATTAATAATGTGATAATATTAAGTATTGTTCATGTGTTCATTGGATTTTGCAGACATGCTTCAGTGAAATATCTGTTCATATCTTATCAGTTGATATCCTTTGCCTTCTCATTGGCATTAATTTTTAAGAATATTGCTCATTTGTCTGCCATCAGTAATTTTCCCAGTTTGTGTTTTCCTTGTTTATTTGTATCACGGTGTTTGCTTTATAACATTTCCTTGTTAGTATGTCTATCTGTAAATTTATTCACTAACTTTGGTGCCTTGTCTTCAAAAGAATACACAGAACTGACTAGGCTACATACTTATGCCAATTTTACAAAATGCCCCTGCTAAACAGTCCTATGATTTATCTTGCAGAAATTACATTCATCGTATCAATTTAGAATGTTGGCATTCCTTAGTCTTCAGCTCTCATACCTTATCCCAGCAACTAGAGTGTGGTTTTCTCTACTGAAATTATTTGGCAACCTGATGTTCCACCTTAAAGATGATGACATTAACACTCCAATGGGTGACACCTCCTTATAGTCAACCTCTTGTCTAGTCTAACCTCCTAAAGTGGTACTGGACCTAAAGAGACTCACTTGCTTTGGACAGTGAAACATGGGAAAATGTTATGTAAATAGAGGCATGAAGAATGCTTTTACATTACTACTGGAGATCTTCTGCTATGGTGTGGAATAAACCTTAACTTGCCTTGGTGAGAGAGAAATGTAGAGAGACATCAACTGAAGAACCATAATAATGAGCCCAGATTGACACCATGTGAAGCAGAGATGATCCATTCCAATAGAATCTACTCTATATTACTAACTCACAGCATTCTGAACAAATAAATTATGGTTTAGATGCTAAATTTGGGGATCAATTTAGATACAACAATAACTAACAGTTCCCTTACTGATATTAAATACAGCACAATTCAATAAAGGATCATATAGCCAAGTATACCTTTCAACACACACACACAGATCTCATATCATATCCATATAGACATAGACATAAATGAAATATATAAACATAAAATTTTTATATGCTGAATATCTTAGTTATATTATCATTCACTGACATAAAAAAATCCTGGGCAAAGCAACTTAAGGAAGAAAGACAGAAGAATTTGGCATATAGTTCTAGGGGAACTCCATCATAGTCAGGAAGGCACAGTGACAGAAGCATGAGGCTCCTGGTCTCACTGAATCTGCAGTGAGAAAGCAGAGAGCGATGAATGCTAATGCCCGGCTAGCTTCCTAGAAGTGCAGAACCCAAGCCCAGGAAATTATGCCACCTACATTCAGGGTATGTATTCCCACTCCAATTAGCCTACTTAAGACATCTCTCATAAGCCTGCTCAAGGGTTAATCCAGAGGCTTGTCTTGTGGGAAACTCTGGATCTTGTCAAGTTGACAGTCAACACTAACCAATGAACTATAGGAAAATTATGTAGGATACATGTTTTTGTAGATGGAGATTTATTAAATGGCATATCATCTCTGGTAATTTTCATAATTACTAATTGTATTTATGTTGATTGTCATCATCATTCTTATTGACATAGGATGGGTATCATCCCAGTCTAACCTCAAAATCACTATTTAACCAAGGAAATCCTTGAACTTCTGATCCTCCTACCCTACCTTCTCATCTCAAGTGCTAAGGTTATAGGTATATGCCATAATGTCTGGTTTATGCAGTGTTTGGAATAAAAGTCAGAGGTTCACGCATGCTAGGCAAATACTCTATAATTATGTTATATCTCAGCCCCCAAACTTATATGTATTATTTCAATCATTTGAACCCACTTTCCCCAAAAAACAAACAAAAAATTCAGCTTTCTCCAAGTCCTGCATGTGATTTTGAGAGGTGCTGACATCATGCCCAGATGTAACCAGAAAGAACACAAAGTGACTTTACTATTTATCAGAACAAAAATAAAATAAAAGCAAATCACCGGTTTTAGTTAGAAACTACTACAACTAAGCAAGAAGAAAGAAGTTTGGAAAACAAAAAAGAGGCTATTTATAGTTCGTCAAATCATCAGATTCTCTTCGCTTGGCCAGACAGACGTGACAGAAACAGCATAATATCTCTGGAAGTGACAAACAGCTGGCAGAGCTTATGTGCTTCTTTCACTGACAGAAGAAGCAAAACAAAGGAGCAGAGAACTGTGGCCAGTAAGCCTGGGGAGGGGGAATACATACAACTGCACCATCCATTCCTGTGCTTTTCAGAAAAAAATAGAGGATGGGGGAAAAACAAGATCAAGGGAAACTTAAGACCCTTTGTATGTTTAGCTTTTCCAGCTGGGTAGATAGCTCACCCAAATAGCCATCCCCTCCTGCTGTTACTCAAAATACATGGGTTAGCTGTTCTAGGAAGAAAATGGCTGCACATCACCACAGAGACAGGAAGACCCCCATGATAGTCTTTAATGATCTGGGACTCCAAACAATACCCAGTTCCTCTCTCTGCTTCTCTGATTCTGTCAAGGGGTTAACTAAAGTGCCTGATTCATAATGAGAAAGCTGATTCCCAGGCAGAATTTTGTCTGTTCACAGCTGATGCAGGGAATCAGCAAAATCCAAAGTGCCTTAAAACCAGCTCATTGTGAAGGCAGACATTCTGGCATGGCAACTAGGAAAGCTGTCACCAAAATAAATGCACATTGTCTTGTAAGAGCTGATACTAAAAAGCAATTTCAAGGATTCAAGTGGAAAAGAGAACGTATGATTGACAAGAAATGGAAAAAATGGAGAACGAGTTCTGCTGGAAGAAATGGGAAAGGAGAATGACTTCCCAATAAAGGGTATTTCTCACAAGATTAGAAGGCAAGGGCTTCTTTCTGTGATGTGGATCGTAGAAGAAATAGAATGCCTATTCTCCGTATAAGCCTTGCACAGTTGCTTTTCTTTGAATAGTTCTCTTTGCTTCCTCCCTGCTGCCAAGAAAATGTAGGACAAGCTAATACAAGTACTGCAAAATGGGACTCCATTACAGTTGATTGCAATTCATCTCCATACCCCCAGCCCCTGATTGACTCAAAAGAGCCGGCTTTGTGTAGTATCCCTATTATTTTCTTATTTTCATAATGTCTACTGTCTTTGAACTCACCACTAATAGTACATTTTATATTGGTCAGTTTGCTTCATTCCTCACTCCACACACAATACACACACAATTCTTATGGATATGATTAATTCGATGTCTCAATAGGGGAAAAGGGTGGAGGCTTCCTAAGTAGTCTCTGAGAGGGAGATTTTGAAATGTGGTGTTCTAGTAATGAGAAAGGAATAAACCATATTTACTTAAATCTCTGATGCATGATCCACTCACAATGATCTTGTTTACTTGTGTTTATTATGTTAACATACACATATATACAAACTCAGTGTTCAACAGAAACTACATCATGGACAATACCTCACCTTCCTGTATATAATCCTCTCCAACTCATCATCCTACCTTCATCCTAAGATACCACTATCAGGAATCATGTGTATGTCTGCCATACATCTCAGTTATGTCATCCTGATGTTTTACTTTGCATTCATCAATAGTGATGCATATTGTAATGGTTGCAGGCCAGCCAGAGCTACACAGTGAGAACCTGTCTCAAAATAAACAAACACAAAGAGGAACATTAGCAGATTAAGACTTTACTGCATCAGTTTACTTTTTGTTCTTTACTCCTTAACAATGATTATACTCCACATCATTAGTTGGAAAATTGGTCACAGAAACCACGTTACCAGTGTTCTATCTGTCCTTCATAGATAATTTCTTCAACCTCAGCTTTTTTTCACACTGTCCAATAGCAAATGCTTATATGTTCTATACCATGGAGCAGACTCAAGCTGCTGATACAAGAAGTTCGTATTACTCAAGTTAGATTTACCCATAAATTCCGATTTACTAAGCAGCTCCTACCATGTCATGGTCAGACACTCCTACACAAGGCAAAGGGGACTGTTGAAACCAAGCTGAACAAAACCACTCCTGTCCTTCAAAGCTGACACTGATTAATGCAGGACTGCAATAAGAAACCTACAATAGTACAATAGGTAATTTACAGTTTTAGCCTGTAAGGCCACCTCCAGATACATGAAAAAGAAATGAGCTACCAAGTGGAGGGACAGATTGTACAAAATTACACAGTTGGGTGATGTATTAAGCAGTAAGACGCCTTCAAGCACAGCAGCAAGCTTGGGGTCAAACCTCAGATCATCTGGAACTTTATTTCAAAGTAATATTATCTCAGTGGGGCACCCAGATTTCACATAAAGGAGGGTAGGATAGTATGTATAAGAAATTGGGTGGCAGTGCACAGTGAGCCATAGTAAGGTTTTTGTTATCAGTGAGATGAACCTGAACTAAGGCAGCTGTAAGGATCATGGTACAGGAAAAGAGGGTACCGGGGCCTATGATGTTTATTCATCAAAGCTGATACAGAACTTTCTACACATAAATCCCTAATTTGAAAAAATGGGCTTCACATAGAAACTGATTGCTCTGGAGCAATAGCAATATAAATGTCTCAAATACTGTGCCCATAAGAATGTGATTTCATCTAAGGACAGTAAGACCCTCCCTGATATACTGTTTTATCACAAGAACATCTACAAATATTTAAATGTGCTTTTGGAAATTACAAAGTTTATTTATTTGTCATTGTGCTTAGAATAAAACCTTCCATTCCATCTCATTGTCAAGCACCGAAGAGAAAAAGATTGTGAGTTGAAATTATAGTCCAGTTGTTTTCTACCAAGTTCCCTGCCATTGTTTGTAGCAGTTAAGTTCTAAAAAAATGACTTCAATTACTCAAGTGTCTATTAAAACACTGTTCCTTGGGAAAAGATTGTATTAGGGTCCAGCAAGCCTTTGGTCATCACATTAAGTGACCAATACATGAGCCTTCCTGAATGTATATTTATATTTAAACATGCCTTATTTTAATATATGCTGTTTATATGGTTAGTTCCTTGGCATTACCTCACAGGCACTACTATTATCACTTGTGCCTGAAGGAAGCTTATGCAACACACATATTTTCCTTTAGACTTAGAAACAATAAACAGATCTTTACCATTATGCTTAGAGGCTACTATAAATAGCAAAAGCCAGAAAGAAAACTATGGGTAACGTGGTACTACACTGCCTGTGAAAAGGCTATGTGTTACACAATGAGAGGTAGAGCAATGAGGCAGGGTGCTGTCTTATTTGACCTTACCCAGATGTGTGTATTAGGCGATTCAATTTTTGTTTATTTAAATATGAACTGGCTGAAAATGCAGTGCAAATACTGATTTGGGGATACAAATAAATTCTATCAAGTAAGCATATTCTCAACTACACAACCTGTAAACAGTGAGGATTGATTCCATTTCAAGAAATAATGGCCTGCCTTTGTTTTTTTTTTGGTTTTTCGAGACAGGGTTTCTCTGTGGCTTTGGAGGCTGTCCTGGAACTAGCTCTTGTAGACCAGGCTGGCCTTGAACTCACAGAGATCTGCCTGCCTCTGCCTCCCGAGTGCTGGGATTAAAGGCGTGCGCCACCAACGCATCAAAATGCACTTCAATGGATGAGCAAAGCAGAGCAACAGCAATGTCAGTTCTTTTTTTAAAACTATTTTTTCTGGATTTTTATTAATTTCCTTTTTTATTTTTAAATTTAAATTAGAAACAAGGTTGCTTAACATGTCAACCCCAGGTCCCTCTCCCTTTCCCTCCCCCTCCTCCCACACCCTCCCACCAACCCCCAACACCCCCTCATTTCCCCAGGGAGGGTGAGGCCCTCCATGGGGGTGTCCATAGTCTGTCATTTCATCCAGGGCAGGGGCCTAGACCCTCCCCCCAAGAGTCCAGGGTGAGAGTGCACCTCACATTGTTGGATGGGAGCCCAAAGTCCATTTGTATACCCGGGATAAATATTGATCTACTACCCAAGGCTCAATAGATTACCTAAGCCTCCTCACTGACACCCACGTTTAGAGGGTCTTGATCAGTCTTATGTTTGAATCCCAGACTGATGGCAATGTCAGTTCTTTAGGTATACATTCTCCTTGAGTTCACAAGTTCATAGTGGATCTCTAGACCTCATATCCCTTTGCTCTTTTCCCGTGTGCCTGAAAAAAATGTAGCTTACAATTGATATTTAAATGAGAAAAATCAAAACTCTAGAATTAAAGGGAGAGAGAGAAAGAGAAAGAGAGAGAGAGAGAGAGAGACAGAGGCAGAGGCAGAGACAGAGACAGAGAGAGACAGAGAGAGAATATGTAGACTCCTAAGCAGGTTTTCCATCTTCAATGGTAGTTTTTCTCACACTGTGCCTTGCTCATTCCCCTAGGGGATGTTCTAAGTAGTGTAACTTCTGACTCTGAAGTGATGATGTCTAAGGATCCTGCCTATCTACTCAGCTCTGAGAAAACGCTGATGGGTCACATGCTTTGAGTAATAAGGGTGTAGATCACAAGCTCCCTCAAGAAATTCATCAGTGCCAGCATGGGCGTATGTCCCACTGATGATAACTGCTTGGGGGGATAATGCCTTCTGCTCATGACTACATAGTACCTAATTTAAAAGTAAGCTGTTAGAATATCAACAGATACACAAGTAAAATATTCTATAATAAACAATGATATCTATCTAAATCTATCAATGTTGTAAAGAAGAGAAAACAATGTATAGTAGGATCTCATTATTGCTTTCCAAATAGGACCTCCCATCTGGAGGGGTTTTTTCTTCTTCTTCCAACAGACTGTTACTAGTATTAAGAAAGCCGAGGAGCAACCATATGAATAGGACAGAATGCTTAGTCTGCATGCAGCTGACACTAACAGGCAAAAACATCCCTGGCCTGTTTTAACATGCAGATAAGGGTTGGGGTTATTAGGAAGCTGTTATCTGCAGATGAGGATATGGCGTCTCACAGGCTCCATGCACTTATCCTGTGCTGTACACAGTAAATCAAAGACAACTTTGAGAAATAAGTGAAGTAAAGTGCAGATCAGGCAGCCTGTCATTTTGCAAGGAAGTCTGGCACCAAAGAGCCTGGGAGAAGGGCAATTTGAAACAAACACCCCAGTGGAAATTTGATCCATAAGATAAAATTCAGAAGAATACAAAGATTTGCAGAGCTACAAAAACAAGCACAGAGCAGATGATAAAGAAGAATGGGTTCGTGGAAACTTCAAGTGATAGACATCTGAGGGAGGGAGGGAGGGAGGGAGGGAGGGAGGGAGGGAGGGAGGGAGGGAGGGAGGGAGGGAGGGAGGGAGGGAGGGAGGCAGGGAGGCAGGGAGGCAGGGAGGCAGGGAGGCAGGGAGGCAGGGAGGCTGAGGTTAACAAAGGCCTTTGGGACTCTTAGCACTCATCCTTTCACATCGCTGAGTTCAACTTGATAGTTCTCATTTAATAATTGAAAAAGTTCAATTAGAGATCAAACATAGGCTTAGCAACCATTTAAGCCAGTTTGATTTCCCACTCTACAGGAGAGCCCTCCACAACTGTCTTTTCTCCTTACAACAAGTTTCTTTCGGTGCATGTGGTCCCACAAAAGCAACAGTCTACATTTGACTAATCTCAATAATGTAACATTGCTGGTGTTACATTTTTTGCTGGTGTTACATTTTTTTATTTGACAAGATGCAAAAACAAAATGTTCACAATTGTAAGCAAATCTCAGGTCAAGCTACAACTGAGAATATTTCAGAAAGTAAGAGAATTATATGAAAAGTGATGATTAAAAGGAGGGGGAAATAATTTAAAAATCTAAAACTCAAAGGAAAATGTTAGATATTAGGCAAGAATCCTATTTATAGCCCCATACAAATTTGGCTTTGCTTTACTCAGAATTGTGGGAGGAACCTTCTATTTTCTTATACAAAAAAAAAAAAACTTCAAGGAATCTGAGGGGCATAAAGAGCTGTTTTTTTTTTCAGGAGTCTGACTGCCAAGACTTCACACAAGAAGCTGGACAGGTGGCTGAGTGGTTAAGAGCCCAGACTACTCTTTCAGAGGACCAGGGTTGGGTTCCCAGCATCCACAGAGTGACTCACAACCACCTGAAACTTCAGCTCCAAGGAATCTGACGCCCTCTTCTGACCCCTTCAGGTAACTTTACTGTACCACATGTGCACACACACACACACACACACACACACACACACACACACACACACACATGAATAAATTGTGTTTTAGAAAGCAGCTCCACAAAAGGGTAAAGACCAGGGTGGAGAAACCCACAGAAACTGCTGACCTGAACAAAGGGGAGCTCATGGACTCAGACTGATATCTGAGAAACCAGCATAAGACCTGAATGTGGGTGTCAGTTAGGAGTCCTGGGCAATCTATGGGGCCTCTGGCAGTGGATCAGTATTTATCCCTATTACACAAATGGACTTTGGGAGCCCATTCCACATAGAGGGATACTCTCTAAGCCTAGACACACAGGGAGGGTCTAGGCTCTACTCCACATGATATGACAGACTTTTAAGATCCCCCATGGAAAACCTCACCCTCCCTGGGGAGCAGCAAGGGGATAGGATAGGGGGGTTAGTAGGAGGCAGAGGAGGAGGGGAGAGGGAACTGGGATTGACATGTAAAACAAGCTTGTTTCTAATTTAAAACTTAAAAAAGGTAAAAAAAAAAGGTAGCTCTATTAAGGAAATATACTCAATAGGAAAATGGAGCTATGCAAGATTATTCACTGAAAATTCATTCGAAATTATAAAATATTGTAAACTACCAAAATTGGTCATAATATAGGTAATAATCATTATAGCACAGCCACATGATGGAACAATATGCTTGTGTAAAATTAATGAAAATCTATCTTTAGAAACAAGATGAAATAATTTTCAGGAGAAATTGTTGAATGAAAATAGTAAGTGTGCATTTGAAATGTCCTCACCATACCTGATATTGGCAATTTGTGAGAGAAAAGACACAAATTACCAATATGAGGTTTAAGAAAAGCATGTTGAAATCATAATCACAAAACACTAGTTAGTCAATACTTTATGCTCATAAATCTAATAACCTATTATAAATAAAATGAACTAATTCCTTGAAAGATAGAAATAACAATTCCACACTGACAAAAATGTAGATAACATAAATTGCTCTATTAAAGAGGTTGAATTTATAGTTAATAATTTTTTCACAAAGCAAACCCTAAGCCTAAATAGCTTTACTGGTGAAATCTACTTATCAGTTAAAGAAGACTGAATTCCAGTACATCCATAAAATAGTGTAAAGGAACATGCTTACTAACTCAGTTTATGAGGCCAGCACAAAGACAGAATATAGGAAACTTAACAACTCTCAAAGACATGGATGTACAAATCCTCCCACCCAAGTACTAAGCAAGCCTGACTTTGGGTACCTTGCAAGATTATACAACCCCAGTTGTATTCAGGGTGGTATGGCCATATCCTGGTTGTATACATTTTAATCCTGGTATAGGGAGTTGAATACCACAATATGTAGAAAATAAAACATTGTAATGAAGTGGGTTTTATTTTCAGGAGTGCAGTAGAAAAAAGGATGACAAAAATTTTGAGTAGACTAGAATCAAAAGAGACCACAATTCCCAGCCATGATGCCTTAAGAGTATGCCTAGTTAGGGCTTTATATGAAGGTTAATTAATACTCATTAATTTCTAAGTAATCTTTAACATTGCAGATACATATATGAACATATATATGTGCGTGTTTGTATGCATGCACTTATGCCCTTCTCCATCCAACGCAGTTTAAACAGCATCTACATTAAAACTATAAGAGATATGGAAAAATTAGTAATCTGCAATGAAACATTAGATAATTAACTTATATTTATTTACTTGTATTTCATGTGCATTTTGCTTGTATAGCATGTATGCCTGTGTGAGGGTGTCAGAGTTAGAGACAGTTGTTAGGTGCCATGTGGGTACTAGGAATTGAACTCAGGTCCCCTGGAAGAGCAGTCAGTACTTTTAACCACCAAGCCATCTCTCCTCCAGTCAGCTATCATAGTGCTTGTTGAGTCCCAGATCTCAATTAACTTCAATTTATATACACAGTCTGAAAAAGAATCAAACACTATCAACAGTGAGAGCAATATAACAGACAACCTATAATAACAAAGATTACCTAACTTCAACTTACAATTAAGAAGTCATACATAATTTATCACTTTTAAAATCTGTGAATTAGAAAGTTTCAAAGACTTTGGTCAATGGAAGGCAATCTTGTACTTGGGATATTCTTGTGCACTTAACTGAAAGATACTGGCAAGAATCCATTCAGAAAGCTCCTCCAATTAATGCTTTCAACATCTGGAAATGCTGTTATTTCCACCTCAAGGGAGCTAACTAAGGCAAATAATGAAACGTGAAGGGATCAATTGAAGGGCTACCACTCACAATCTTACCAAAAAATTAGAAACAACGCTCTCTCTCTCTCTCTCTCTCTCTCTCTCTCTCTCTCTTTCTCTCTCTCTCTTTGTATAAATTGTGAGTTTGAAAAAACAAAGAATAAATTCATAATAAATCTATTGCTACAAAGGCCTTTGAACATAACATTATTTAATCTTTCTATAGAGGTCTAACTAGGCATAATTCTGAATCATGGGTGCACAGGTACATACACACTATATATATATGAAATAGCAAGGACATTGCCAAGTGAACTTCAATTATAGATAGCTAGATGATAATCTAATGACACTTATTTGGTTTTTAAAAAAATCCTACAATATATTTTGATCACATTTTCCACTCCTCCAACCAAATTCCTCTATGACCCAAATTCATGTTCTTTCTCTCTATCCCTACCAAAAAATCCAACAAGAAAACAAACAAACAAACAAAATCCCCCAAAAGGCAAAAATCCACTAAGGCATAACAGAAGAAATCACACTTAAACATGAAGTTCAATTTGCATTGGACAACTATTGCTGAGCATGGGTCTTGTTCTGGAGTGTGGCTGATATTCCCAGTGTCAGTCCATTGAAGAAAACTGATTTTTCCACCTCTTACCAGCTATCTAATACATAGTTTCTTACTTAGGTATGGGAATTTCTGCCTACTTCATCTTATCAGTAAAACTATTGGAATCATTGTGTTTGAAGTTTACTTTTTAAGAAGGTCATTTCAAATTATCACTTCCTCTTGGAATTCAACTGTCTAGGAAAAGAGAACACTTGAGGTTCAGAGATCAAGAAGTGTATTCATTTAATTTTATGTTTAAGTGTTTTCCAGCATATACACATGTGCACCACAAGTGTGTTTGGTGCCCATGGAGGTCAGAAAATGGAATTGGATCCCCTGAAAGTAGAGTTACATACAAATGGCTGTGAAGCACCTTGTGGGTGCTGGCAAATGACCCTAGGTCCTTTGCAAGAGTAACAGATGCTCTTAACCACTGACCCATCTTTCCAGTCCCTCCCTCAAAAGTCTTTTCTTACCATTTGAAACAATGTGCCATGATAGTCATGATTTTGTCAAGTTAGGAGGCTATTTTCATCAGAAATGTTCTGAAATACTAAAGTTACCATGTAGAGCCACACAAATAATCCCAAGATTACATAATGGATATGGCAGGATTGTTCCAGTATGATTTCTTTCTCCAGCAGTTCTTGGTTGCTGGGTAAGTTCAAGAGGGGATAAAAACATCAAGCACAACATGGTCAATTTGTGCATATATTCTTTTTTTCTTTTTCACAGAGTATCATTTTAGTACTGTTGATAGTTGGTCTACAATAAGCCACCCAAATAAAACCAGAAACATTCACATGATTACTGCAAGCCACAGCTAACAGTGTTAACATGTAGTTAAATATCTGTAAGAGTTTAGTGCTCTGATGTGCACTTCACTTTTCGCCAACATATTAGAATTGGTGTTTTCTCATTACAACACAAATAGAAGAACATAAATCAAGAATAACTCCCAGCCATCTTTCTTCTAAATATTCTGTATTTTTAGAGATACATTAGCAAGCTAATCCCGGAATCATGAAAGAAAATTCCATATTGATTAGAAAAGGACTTTAAAGGGAATGAAAAAATACCTGCCAAGCAAGCCGACTCACTTATCATTTCTAGATTCCTAAAACCACCTCCCAAAAGGTATTTGTGGTACTTAGTGGTCAAGGAAAACGTCTCACTGTAAGAAAGTAATCAACTATGGAAATAAGAGCTCAGACAACTAGCTGCTACTACCTATCAAAGCCAAATTTGGTCTCCCAAACAGCCAACATTCTGGAAATTATCCTTTAGGAAGAAACAACCACTCTGGTTTTTGCATCAGATACCTAGTTCTATTTTATACTTGCAGGAAAAAAAACATTTGGCTCTAGAAAATACCATGGGACCCCAAAAACTTGCAGCCATAAAATTTGGCAGATTTTCTATTTTGTAATGTGAAATGCATCTTCTCTGCTAATCATTCAGATGTCTAAATGTGACCCTTTAGTAAAATAAAGCAGCATCAAGTTAATATTAAGAGAGACTGAAAATGCTGTACTGCCCTGTGGGCGTTTTCATTAATTACCACATATATGATACCAATTATTCACAAGCTATGAATCAGTACCTGGACTATAAGTATCCTTCTGATATAGAATGTAATGCCATTTAACTAAAACATACTTGAAACTCTACAACTAAAATGTAAAAGTACTAATACTGTGATTGTTGTTCAGAACTAGGAATTGACTTCAAGGTCTTAGGTGTGTTAGGCAAGGGAACCACCACTGTGCTTAAGTTTCACCTCTGTACACAAAATTTCATGATCATATTAGTGTTCCCCCAATGGATACATACAGATATGGCTATATACATGTGCATTGTGTTTGTGTCAAAATTCATTCACCAAATTATGTGATTGTGGGTATGTGTATATACACAAAATCTCCAAAACAAAGCTGATCAAGAAATATTAATTAGCATCTCACAGAACATGAATGTGAATCGATAATTAACTCACAAAACATGGAAATAACACCTGGAAAAAAACAAAAGCAAAGAGAGAAGTTTATTACATTTGAGTGGAGTTTCTCAGGCTCAATACTCCTAATATTTGGGGCTACATAATTCTTTTACATACAAGAGTGATGACCACTGTGTGACTATTTGTGCATTCATATCATTCCTAGTCTGTACTCACTACATGCTATTCATACTTTCCTCCACCAATTATGACAAACAAAACTATTTCCAGGCACTACCTAATGACTATGGGAGTAGGATGGGAACGTAACTAACACTCCTTCAGAAAACGCGTGCATTTGATAAGCACTGCAACGTATATATTGGTATATATTGTAAATGCTGCTAAAGACCAAGCTGAAAGGTAACAATTTCAGAAAAAGGCAAATAAATAAAGAATGATGATGGCTTAACAGTCATTTGGGACACCTTCAAATACGTGAAATTGATGTAGTCAATGCTTCTTCTCTAGCTAATGTGAATATACAAGTCTCGAAACACCTCAAGTACACTTTTCCAAGAGCTGTCATGAAGCTTGTGTGATAAATCTTATAATCATTAATCACTGTCATTGACTACCTCTCCTAAGTAGCTTCATAGATAGGTCATTTGTTCCAGCAGAGCCAGAGGAATTCAAAGAATTTATCCTTCCCCCTACAATGATGAGAGAATGCTAATACATATTATACTTTAATAAATACTTTTAAGACGGTGGCTTTTAAAATTTTTAAACTCAAACTTCAACATTCAGTCCAATTAAGAAAAACCCATAGTAGTTGTAACAACTAATTGTGCCACAAAAAACGCCTACTAAATAAGGCCACATGTGGGACAGACTCTGTGTAAATAGCTAACCTGATCTTTTTATTTCTTAGCATACGCCATACCAGCTTTAAAGAAATGCACTGTTACATAACTCCACATTTGGAAACTTATTTAAGGAAATAACCTTCCCCCAAAACAAGGCTAAAAATATTCAAAGCACTGCTACTTATCAAATATTCTACAGCTCCCAATTCTGCAGATAGAGACAAGGCAACACAAAATGGCAGCTGAGAAGAATCTGAACAACCCATGAAATCCCATACTAGGTCTCTGTACCACTGAGCTGATAGAAATGAGTAGAAGGCAGCACACTTGGCACCTTTAGGACATTAAGGAGAAATGCGCAGGCCAGCACTCCAGGTAATGGCACGCAGCTGCAAATGAAGTAAGCAGAGCCAGAGGATGACCTAATGAACAGTTTTCTAGCCATACAGACACTGCAGTATACACAAACCACATTGCATTTAAACAAACACTGTATGCAAATACAATGAGAATAGTAGAATCACCGGCCCCTTTTGTTTGTTTTGGGAACAGGCTCTCACTAAGGAGGGACTGGGCTTGAACTCATGATCCTTTCATCTCATCTCAGATCACAGTCTTGTGCCTCCATGCCCAGTTCAAACATTCCTTCTTAAAAATATAAAGTCTTATTGAAAAATCGTTCAAATCATAAGAGTTACGGAAAAATAAGATGTCTCTTAAGGAAAAATGAAATATTGACCCAAATTGGTATAAGAATTAGCATAGATAGGAAAAATATACTTCTTCATTATCAACCGGGAAGATGCACAAACAAAGCACTACATGTTATTACATATCTGCTAGACTGGAAAAATACTGAGCAGTTTAACAAGAACACTTGAAGAACTGCATTTATCACCAATATATATATATGTTTTCCAAATCAGGAGTTTTTTTCGCTTGCTTTTCTTTTCTTGATTCCTTCTTTGTTCTTCCTTCCTCTTTGATGTAATTTTGAACATTATGAAAACTAAATAGTCTTCCATTGTCTTCTGAGCTCACAGAAGGTCCAATTCTAGACAAAATCAAGAAGGTAAAAGGTCTTCATAGAATCTCCTTGGACACTGGATAGAGGAACAAGAAGGATATATCACAGGAACTTAGATGACTTCTGGAATCACTAATAATTTAACTGCATTATTACTTGATTTTTAATGGTTTTAAAAGTAGGCATACATAATTTACATTTCTCCCACAAAATAAAGACTTCATCTCAGACACACAACAAGAGACACAACCATTTAGTCACATCCACATGTACACCTGAATAGCACTAGCTGGGCAAAGCAGAATTCCATGTGTTCAGCATGATTCTAACTACATTACTAGGAAGGTATGAGAACAAAGACCACAAGAGAATTAGAAGTGCTTTGGTGGTCAAGATTATGATGTGTTTTTTTTCCTATAAGAGTGCTCAAGTTTATAATTTCAAAACAATTTGATTGGTGTCACATAACAGATTAACTCCAGAGCTGGTAGTATTAAAAAATCAATATACAGAAGAGATTCAATTGACAGGGTTTAGGATAATTAAAGCCTAACTGATGCTTAAAAGGCAATTTCAGATGGCAAACAGGCAAGGTGGATTTGGGAATTTAAGACTGTATACATAAGCCTCCATGAGGGTCAGATCTACAAATGAAAAACATTAGCCATAAACAATCATTGACTGACAACTCTATTTCATGAAAAAAATGTTTTTCTTGTCATTGCAAAGCAGGATACCAATTACCCAAAATTAGGTTCATGTGCTCTGTTTTGTTTTTCACGTTACAAGAATTAATCTTTAGGAGGGCAAATCTAGCCCAACTGTCAATAGGAGTCAAGTAATAGCTATTCAAACCGTAAATTGACTTCTAAATTACTTGCTTCAGTTCAGATAACTGGTGTAATCAGCTTAACAATGGATAGCAAATAACAAAAATCACACTGGATTGTGAAACGTCTAAATCTACACTGCGAGCCTCCTTATCCCTCTGGCTTCATCTTAAATGCTACTTCCTTAGAGAGACCTTTTATGATATCTCTATTAAGTACAGCACTATACCATCACTTCCTGCATTTATCACATTCAGCACTTATCACGGCTTGAAATTATCTTCTTTATTTTCTTGTTTATTGTCTATTTCTGTCCTTCACAAGGGATCATCTTGTTCATTTTGTTCAGCTGAATCCCAGCCCTTAGCATTTAGCAAGTGCTCAGAATTCCGAGCAAACCTCCTGCATAAAAGCAGAGAATGAATGAGGAGGGCTGGCAGGTAAGCAAACAAATGATTAGGATACATCAAGAGAAATATAATAGCTGGGCAAAGTTCAAAGGGTCAGACTGGTTCCTCAGTGGAAGGAGAGGTTACAAATGGCTTCCTAGGGACTAGGACAGCTGAATGAAATTTTGAAGAAGAGTAACCAGAGAACTGGAGGCTAAAAACAGGAAAGGGAGGACATGTAGGGATCCTATTGTTTTATTAGCACACAAAAATATTTGAACTTGGTTTTATAGGTAAAATAAAATAAAAACAGTAATTGTTTTTTTTTTCATCTTGGCTTAAAAAATCAGACTGCTTTGTTTAGAATAAAAATCACAACAGCATAGATAGCTGTGAAATGAGGGGGCTTGGGGTAGGGAATGCATGTTGCTGTAATGGTCCAAGAGCAAGAGAAAAATTTGTATCACTGATGTTATTGTTATACAATATATTATGTTCTTTGTACAATATAAATGAAAATGAGGAATAAAAAATTAAAGCTAGTGGCAATGAGATGGAGAGAAAGTATAGAAGCAAAGATTTTCTGAGGGCACTGCAAGATAAAATTCTGAAGGATTAGAAACCTTTCAGTCCATTTGCTTTGGACAGAAATAAAGACTAGGTACAGTCATTCCTATTAATTACAATCTCTAAAGTCATAAAGAGAGAGACTCAGTAGGACGTTTTTGTACTGTATCAATGAGAGGACAGCCAAACAAAAGGTTAGGGTTTTCAGGCAGCGGCTTTCACCTTTCTAATGCTTCAACCCTTTAATACAGTTCCTCATTTTGTGGTGACCCCTATCATAAAATTTTTGTTGCTACTTCATAACCATAGTTTTGCTATTGCTATGAATCATACTATTAATATGATATGAAGGATATCTGATATGCAACCCCCAAAGGGGTCATGACCCACAGAGAGGGCTGTTGGTTTAAGGCAACTGGATACAACAGACACAAGAGAGATTTGATGAAGCTAGAAAGGAGTTGGGGGAAATAAAGACAAACTCCATTTCTTTTTATTGCTGGAAATACGCACAGGGAACTACTTTACATACAAAAGCAATGCAACTCTATATATTCTGCTCAATTGAGGCTTAATCTGAATGTAGTGTTCTATCTCTGGTCCATGACCCCAGTTTACAAATAGTTTTTAGTACTTTAATTTACATGTATTTATTTTGTGTGGGGGGTGGAGACATGCCAAACTCGAGTGTGGAAGTCAGAGGACAACTTTTGAGAGTGAGCCCTCTTTTACCTTATGGGCCATGGGAATCAAACTCAGATCGTTTACTGGATAAGTCATTCAGCTGGCCCTACAAATAGACTTTTTTTAATTACAAATATTCCAAAATCCATATTAATCAAATCTTTACAATTATAGACACTTGATATAGAGGGAAGTCAGAGGATCCAAGTACAAAGGAAACACACACATGTGTGTGTGTGTATATATATATATATATATATATATATATATATATATGTACACATATATAGTATATCCATGGTTACATAGGAACATTTGACTCAAGCCAGGTCCATTAAAACTAGGTCCAAGTTGACATGCCCTAAGGTCTTTAGAACTTCCTTTTATCATCTATGAGGTAGGAATTGAAGAAGGACTATAGTATCCAGTTTTCTTTAGTGAACATATTGATATTACTAATATTTTAAAGAATAATTCCTACTATCAAACTTTGTGTTTATAAAGCATGATGAAGAATTATCATTGTTGCTACTGTGGAATTGCTCTTACAAACAGAAAATGGAAAGGTCTATTCACAAATGCCATTTTTTGAACCTGGACTTTAATAGCATTGGGAAATTTGTGTGAACTAAACTTTCTCCAATGTTCTGTAGTGCCTTAAATTATTCTCACAAGAGATAATACAGCTAATTCACTTTATACAGGCAAAACTTCCCATCAATATTCACAGAAGTTATGAATGGCCAGATATTTCCCCCCTAAAAGCAGTTTCGGGGGGGGGGGGGGGGGGAGGAAACAAGATCACACCAACCAACAAACCCTGAGTTGGCAACTGTGCAAATGAGCCTTATCTGTGTCCCTGTGTGGATTAGATAAGCATTCAGCTAGTGTCAGCTCCAAAGGAAAATGTCTGGTGGTTCCTGATGCTTTTAGCATTCTTCAGGGCAAAGACAGAGGAAAAGTTGCATATCTAGCAGTTTTTAATGCTTTGGCTTCTGGCTTGTTCAAAGTGGTCTGGGGCTTGCTGCCATAGTAATCAAGTTCTTATGTGTACTATATTTCATAGCAGCAGGATAAATATTATTCCTGTACTTTGGACCAACAATTTAAACTCTTTTAGGCATACATAATTTTATTTTAAATGACAAAGTGAGACTATCATCTATCCCCATAGATACATCATACCTACCTACATCAGCCATGAACTAAAAAGGAAAAAGAAGGTTTGTTGCAGATTCAAACTTTTCAGAGAGAACCAGTAGTTGTTGCTCAGTTGCTGGTATTACAGTCCCTTAGTCTGTATCCAATCTGTAAAGTATTATCATTCTTACTAGGGAAACTGAGGCTTAGAGCTATAAGGACAGAAAATATGTGAATATCTCTATGAAAACATAAATCAAAATAATTACAGGCACTAGAACTGTAAGAGCTTGGACCATCCTGGAAATCAAAGGATCCTCTCTTGTGCAGGAAGCCTTGGCCAGCTCATAGGAAGCAAGGCTGCAGACAAAATAATTGGTGACCAAGAGTAGCAAGGATTCTCTGAGTACCTTTCAACCATCTCCAAAGGCTTTCCCTGGAGAAATGTGTTCCTGGGCACAGGGCACTAGGCCCAGTTGGGGTGAAAATGCCTACACCAAAACCCCACTTCAGACATGACAGGAGGCTCCTCTCAAAATGAGGAGCAGTAATTAGCAACACATGTGAAGTGGTCCACCTTATCCTTGTCTCTACTCCTTTCTCAACAATCATACAGTAGTAGTATTGATTCATAGGAATAATATCACCTTGGTCTAATCCAGTGAACTGCATAGAGTCGATATTTTCTTGTTGCTGCCAGCACCAGTCACGATTCTCATGATTGTTCCTTATGGACAAAACAGCCCTTTTCTCTCTTCAAGTGATAATAGTCCACTTGGTGACAAAAATAATCTAATCAACAACAAGGTACTATCTCCTTCAAAATGGCTAAATAAAACACCTAGAAGCTATCTATCTTGGATTTACTATTTCTAACTGTGAAAAATTGGATCTAAATGCATAAAATTTGATTTGGTTAATGTTAATGTTCAATATGTTATTTTGGACATCGTCAAACTCACACAATAAGGAGATATACAGTATACATATATGTATCAAAAATAATACCAAAATATGACTTCTTATAAATAATGGAGAGGAGAATGAATAAACAATGGCATATCTACACAAAGAATGAACTAGGACTTTGAAGACATCTGTAAAGGGACAGATAGCAAATATTTTAGGTTTTCCAAGGCACACAGTGAAGGAGTTAAGACCATACCATACTGGTTACACTGATCATCTCAATCTGAGAAACTGTAGCTTCAGAACTGTCTGTCAGTCTCTTTGTACAGGTAGCAAACCATAAAGATTCCTTTGCAGGGGATGTATTGCCATATTAGGATAAGAAATAACCCATAATTGCTAGCAATTGGGAATTGATGCCACAATGGACTCATACAAATAAATTTAGTGTAATGACCCTTATCTTCCACGAGGTTCACACCCCCCACATGTCTCCTGGTGACATCAGTAGAATTCACTGTCTCTTGTCTAGATCTCTTTGTTCCATCGTTTATTCACATATTTATTGGTATTTCTTTTGAAAGTCTAAAAGCTTCCTGCTTTGATCAATTTCAACTTGACTGAGTTTTTAATCTCAGCCAAAGATAACATTATTGAAGTGGAATGGGCTAAGGTGTTCTTCAGCCGCCCCTACAACAGTATTCTGTGATAACTGTTATGGCATGAAAACATCCATAGACAATGCATAAAGCTTATTTCCAAAAAGAGGTGGCTGTAGATTTGATCCATGAGGCATAGTTTAAAAATCCCTTTGGTTGAGCCATGTCTATCAACATGGAAACCCACCAGAAAATGTTAAACAAAAATGCCAAGTTTCAAAACAATATGCTTAGAAGGATTCATTCATGTGGAGTTTAAAAGATATAAAAATAATAGTTTACAGTGATGATGAGTATATAATATAATTAAATATGTAAAAATGGACTCAACCAATGAACTGTACTTAGTACATAGGGACATGATAGGGCACCAATTGTAAATTTTTTCATATTTAAGAACTAATTGCTTAATTAGGTGTGATACAGCTGGTTAGTAGACATGTAATTATCATATTATTTCTAACACAAAAAGTTAATGCCCAATAGGAACAGACATTTGCCTTTATTTTGAAGAGGTAAGACTTGAAAGTCAAGTGAAATTTTGTTTTGATCTGCATTAACTTAACCAAATCACAAAATAGAGTGGGTTGATGACCTGCTCTATGATAAACAAGATAATATACATTTAAAAGTAATTCCATCATTGAGAAATAAAATCATATACTACACAATATATAGAGTGTCTTTTTAAAGCATTTCCTGCTTTGTTCATTATAAAAATAACAGATTCTATATGAAATGAGAGTTAAAGCCTTAGAAAATACACCAAAAAGGAACTCAAAAATTCTTCTGCCTCTGAAGCATAACTGCTAACATTTTGTGTGGAGACTTCTTCAGTAATTGTTTCATGCACTTAATTTTCTTTACTACATCAGCAAATTGTATCCCGCGCCCAGGGTCACTTCTCACATCTCACACTCTGATTAGCATTCCTGAGAATATTGAGATTCTCCATTGATCATTTAAACTTCAAGGAGGTTCCCTCTACTACCTGCCACCCCCAAGTGCAAGGAGCCACTGAGGCACCACTCAAAGTTGCCCTTTTGAAATCATTGATAGACCTATCAGAGTGGGTAATCACAGTGTATTCTAGGCCTTTATGTTTTGAAAAATAAACTACACAAAGCAGTTACTTGTTTGTCCTTCAAACATCTTTGAAGAATACAAACTCAACGGGCTGCAAAGCCCATTTCCCAAAAAGAGCAGCTGCTATTAAGGAGCTTAATAAGTAACTTGCTCAAATAATTTGCTACATGAAGGAGGACCTTTATCCCTTAGACAGGACTTACTGGAAACACAGGCTTCCTTTAGCACTGGTGGCGCAATGCTTTGCTACACCTATTATCAACAAGCAACGTAGCATTAACTGGCTTAGAATTCTGGGCGTACCGCACGTTTGAAAAGGATACCTTTACTATCTCATGCCTCTTAAATGACCTTATGGGCTTTCCTCAACCTTGTCTGACAACCCCACATGGCTCTTATAATGCTCTTGTAATTCCACCCTGTCTTTCTAATCACTTCAAACATCTACCTCATCACCTTTCCTGGTCAGACAAGAAATTTAAGAGAAGAGGAGCTGAGGAGCCTAGAAGTCACTCCCAAGTTGGGCAGGCCTCCCCAGAAAAGTGAAAAGCCACTTCCAGGCTGGAAGGGAAATGCCTGGGCTATTCAGAAACCTACACGGGTTACTGATTGGGACTTTACAGGATCCATTCCAGCCCTCCAGCATGCCTGTGTCTGCTATTACCTTGCCCTGGGTTTCTGTCTCCTGCCTAACATCAACAAAGCAGCCTCTATTCTTCTATTGAACATCTGTTCTGCTTGCCTGATCAAACGTTTCACTGACCAGCCAACGAACACATAGTCAACCAACTGTGACCATGGAAGGTGGGAGGTACATACAGTACAGAGATGGCCAAAGCAAAGAACTTCACCAGTAATCAGCCAGAAAACACAGCAAACTTCTGAGACTCCACCATTTCTTCAAAGTTACTGCTCTTGCAAACTAAACATACACAGTGCAACACAGCCTATAAATCCCTAAAACAGCTCCTTAGGGTCTGCATTATCATGAGGGTATCAATGTCAGCCAGGTTCTTTAAGCACAGAACACTGGCATTCTTTCTTGCTGTCCCTTCCATATTCTAAAGAAGCTATTTTCTGTCCTCCATTACTCATTCTTGTCACCCTATATTACACCTCAGATCCTAGCTAGGCAATCTGGTTTCACTTCCTCTAGACCTGTAAAGTGTAGCTCTCATCTACTTGTTCAAAACTATGGACAAGTCTCCTCTGTGCCAGCCAAACAGTCCTAGTGAGCTCACTGATCGACCACATACCTTTCTCTTTAGTGCAACTAAACTCATTCTGGTTCCACCAAACAGGAGTACCACTTCTGTTTCAGTGCTATCCAAAAGAGATAGAGTGGCAAGCCATATTTTTTAAGACGGGGCCACACATTGTAGCCCATGTTGGTCTGGAACTCTCTGTGTAGCCTAGGCTGGACTGTATTCATAGCAACCCTGCTTTGACCTCATGAATGCAGGGACTATAGCTATAAACCACCACACCCAGCTCACATTTATAACTTTAAATATTTGAATGGCACTCAAGTAAAAATGAAACACATGACATTAAACTTACTAATACGTTTTTCTTAAGCCAATATATCTAAACTATCAACATTTCAATATGTAATTAATACAAAATGAGATATTTTACATTTTGAAGTAAATCTTCAAAATCTTCTGTAAAGTTTATGATTACAGAAAGTTTTACTTTGGAATATTCATATCTGAAGCAATTTAGTGGTTACTTGGTTGGACATGGAATAAATAGCATTTTCAAGGTAGAAAATGTGAGGCTTGTTTCATACCTACTCCCACAGGCCCATAGTAGGATTTCCATTGTAATCATTGAAGGTAAGGATGTGACCTCCCTTATATCTGCATCCTATATAGCAGGAGTCAATCAATTTCAGTCCACCAGTCAAATGTGGCTGGTCATCGGCTTTGGTAAATACAATTTGGTTGGGATAGAACCTTACTCACTTATCTAGACTATCATCTATGCAGCACAAACTTCACTTAACTGCTGGTGCTAATTAGATGCATGGCCCATGAAACCAAAAATATTTACTGTTTGACCCTGTACAGAAAATCTGTGCCAACTAAAGCAGTGATTCCTCAAGTATACTTAGTGCTGGTCAGAATACTGAGTCCTTGCTCTGTATTGAGAAAAGACTTCTATTAGAAAGGTAAATAAGAGCTTTTGGGTAGATGTCTAAATGAAGTAAGCAGAATGTTAGCTGTTTGACATGAGTTCTTTACCTCACTACAATCTAGTTGACTTTATTACAACTTTTGATACATATTTTAAAGTATTGATAACCAAATACATCAACATTTTATGTGCATCTGAGTGTAATTTAGTAAGCTGTCTCTCGCATGCCTATATTATACCTATGACTTGTTTGTTTTTCAACTTAGGGGTCCTCTGTGTAGTCCTGGCTGTCCTGGAACTCCTTCTGTAGACCATGCTGGGCTTGAATTTAGAGATTTACCTGCCTCTGCCTCCCAAAGTGCTGGCATTAAAGGTGCACCAAGAAGCCTGACTATACCTATTACTTCTATATATAAAAATTTTATATTAAATTTATAAAATAGAATTTGGGTTCATTTTATATTTGAACACTTAACTGAAAATTTTCGTGTAATTTAAGCAAAATCTTCAATTATTTTCCCAATCTAGTAGCACCAGCAGCATTTAAAACTGGCTTTCTCCTACTTGAAACAAGATAGTGATTCATTTACTAAGTAACATACATAATTATTTCTGGACTCCTCAGTGTCCAATTAATTTATTTACCTTTATCTAAACCAACATTATACTGAATTGATTAGTGAGTTTCTAATTGTGTCATGTATTATTTCATAATAATATTAGTAATGTCAAAATATAGATGCTGGAAACAAAATACATTTATTCTTCCATAGATTTTGTGGGGTCTCCAGTCTAAGTGATATTGTCTGCCTTTGGTTTCAAAAAGCTTCCATTAAAGGTAGGACTGTAGTCTCTAGGGAAGCTCAAATGGTTGAAAGAATCTGTTTCCAAGATCATCCAAATGTCAGCAGTTGCTTAAATAGTGCCAAACTGGAGGCTTCCTTTTCTTGCTGGTTGTCAAGACAGATGTGACCCTCTCCTTAAGGCAGCTCTCAACAAGGTAGCTTAGGTTTTCAAAAACAGAAAGAGACAGAACCTCTCAGCAAGACTGACTGTAAAAATCCTATAGAATGACATTGTACAGCACATTTATCATATTCTATGAGAAGCTAGTCATAGATCCTCCTGACATTGAAACAGAAGGGGTGGTACACAGGCATGAACGCCAGGAGTTGAGGATTATATAGGTCTGTTTTTTGTCTTCCCCCAAACAGTATTAACATGTGAGGGACACACTTCCCAATTTCCTATAAATTTCTCAGTTATTTGTTTCTGACATTAACAATATAATGTAATCAAGCACTACCTCTGTCTCCCCAAATTCTACCAGGATTCTATTTGAAAATTTATATCAAACAAATATTTAGAAAATTGGTAATTTTATTATAGTACATCTCCTAACTCAAGAATAGGTGTCTTTCTATCTGCTTAGGTCTTATTTTCAATGAAATTTCTGTTCCATTCCATAATATCAGAGACTTCTTTACATTTCTTATTAACTTTCTTCTGCAACAGTCATGATTCTTGATGGTACTGCAAGTGAACTATTCTCTTCTAAGGCTTTCATGATGAACTGATGAAAGGCAGCTAGTATTTTATCCTTACCTTATATCTAGCCAGCATATCAAATTCTTAACTTTTCACTATACTTTCTGGATGCTTTGGTATATATCAACTACAGTCATAACAAGATATTTTTATCTTTTTTCTATCTTAATGTTTTGTATTTCTTCATTTGAAAGACAAATCAAATCATAAATAATAATGGTACATGGTGACTTGCTTCTATAATCCCAGTACTGTGGAGATACAAATTTGAAGTCAGTCCAACGAGGTTTCAAGTCAGTGAAGCCATGGCTCCCAAATCCAAAGTAAATAAATAAATACATGTAATCAAGATTATTCCTGATGGACTAAAATTATGTTAGCATTTTACTGTTCATACATTTGTGTGAATGGAAATCATTTCTGATAAAAATAATAGTTGGTACTCCTTCCTCAAGAATACAGAGCTAGAACTTTGGGTTTTGAATCATCCCACAAACACCATTAGGAAGTTTATTGTTTCCAGTAATTGGACAAGGACTTCCTTTGGGTTGAAAGTGAACCCAACATTTGCTAAAACTGAGACTGAATGAGAATCTATATTCCCCATGTCTGCTTGGGTTCAAGTTCCAGCTTATTCACCAGAGTCAAGTGTTGGTGATCATATGATAATCATGAACTTGTAAAGGAAAGTGTAACATCTACAGCTGGATTTGGTGGCACATGCTTTTAATCCTAGAACTCAGAGGCAGAGAAAAGGGGATCTCTGTGAGTTTGAGGCCAGCCTGGTCTACATAGTAAGTTCCAGGGCATTAGAGTTACACAGTGAGACTCTGTCTCAAAAAAAAGAAAGTAAAAGAAAAAAGCAAAGCAAAACAAAACAAAATCTGATATCTATTTCTTTTAGCAAGAAAGAAAGAAAAATAAAAAAGCAAAGCAAAACAAAAAATCTGATATCTATTTCTTTTAGCAACAATATAACTTAGCATATTTAGTGTTACCCAAAGTTCTACACATGAAAATCATATTTCAAAAATGTGATGCAATCTCATAACACTAAGAACTGGTACCTTAAGACAACTGAAAAGTCTCTATAGTCCTACTGGGGGACAAAGATTGATCACTTAATAGATATGGTGAGCAATAGTAATCACCAACCTCAACTTTTAAAACTATTTTGATGGATGACAATTCATTTCAGTCCAATTATGACAGCCAATTTGCTTTAGAGACCACATTCAGAATTATAAGAAACTACATCATTCAGTTCATTACCAACTGATCATCAGTGGACAAACAAGTTTGACATTATCAAGAACAGTCTTGGATAGTGACATAGCACAGTGGTCATGGGCCCTTGCCAACCAGTAATGTAAACCTGCATCCCTCTATGCACAACATGTGCATACAAGCATACTAATGATACTGATGATGAGGGTGAACACTCTCATCAAATTATGATGTTTATAAGGACAAGAGCAACAACTCATATTCCCATAATGAAAACCATTCCAATACCATGATTCCATCAAAAATACACTTTAGTTATAAACTATGATTAACTAATACAGCTTTGTCTTCCTTTGGTAAATAATAAATTCATCTTTTTGCATTATATATTGGATGGTGGATGGCCATGTATGCACAAGCATACATGTCTATGTTTATGCATGAATGTGGAGCCTGAAGAGTTACACCAGGTGTTTTCCTCAGTTCTATGCCCATTTTTTCAAATAGAGTCTCTTACTAAATCTGAAGCTTACCAATTCAGCTAAAGTAGTTGGCCAGTGTGCTTCAGGGATCCTCTCTCGACTCTACTTCCCCAGCAACAGGATTACAAGTGCATACCAAAATTACCCAGGTGTTAACACGAGGATTGGGGGATGAACTCAGGTTTTCCTCTCACACTTCCACAGCAATCACTTCACCCATCCACTGAGCCATCTCCACAGTACAGGCCTCATTTTTTGACAAAAGCAAAGTTGCCTTCCTAACTTTGAAAGGCAACTTTGAACAGCAATCAACTTGTCCTAAGGAACGGAAAGAACTCCAATCTGGAAGAATTCATCTGTAAACATTTACCAGATAGCACTTCTGTGGATACAAAACCCAAAACTGTGTCCATTATGTCCACCTATGAAAATTCCGTCAATAACTTATTACATATAATTAATAGCTATATCCCAAGCAGGCATCAGATCCACTTTGAGGGTTTTTCTTTTTAATGCACAAACCCAGGCCCCTCTCCATATCAATTAAAATACAAGTTTTAATTTAGGTTCTGAAATCATGAGTGGGAATTTATGCTTTAATAAGAACTTTGGTGGGCCAGCAAAATTGTTCAGCAGGTAAACTGAATTAGATCCCAAGAACCTACATGATGGAAGAGAAGTCACCTGTGAATGTTGTCCTGTTACTTGCATTTACAAATTGTGATGTACCCCTACCCCCAATAAATAAATAAATGCCAAAAAGAAGATCCTGGATGATTAGATAAGCATTGATTTATTTAACAAGGATAAGCACAGTCTCTTAAAGATGACACAGCTATTTTAGTTTTGGGAGGAGACACTGTAGATTTTGCCTCAGTCAAAGAAGATTCGATCAGTAAGTCCTTTCTGGATACTTCCTAGCTACCTCCAAATCCAGGAGACTTAAGATGAAATGGTCTTCTGTTAGCTATTATGTGTTCTCATGTCAGGGGTTTACAATCCAATCCTAATTGCACAGTTGAAACTCTAGGTACTTATTTCAAAACTATTCGTGCTGGAACCCCATCCAGACCAAGTGAATCATAGTATCTTAGAATGTAGTTTAGACATTTACTTTAGGGAAAATTAAGGCACTTAAAGTTGACAAAATGGGTTAAGAATTACTGATTTAAGTTGTTCAATTAGTATCTATTCCAAACCCAACCAATCATCTCTTAATATGGATACCTTCAAACTTCTCCTAAAACAGATAATGATGGGAAATGCTCACCTTCAAAAATCATTACAGAAAATATTTCAAGGAAGAATAGGATCCTTGATTTTATCACTAGATTTTTAAAAATTCTTACATATTCAACTGATCAACAAACAAAATGGAAAACAAAAAAATGGAAACCCCTCTTCTATTTCCCTCCTCTTCATACTATTCTTGATGGATATTATAAAGGCACTATATAAAGGAGAATAATATGTTCTGCCAAGAATGAAAATCATTTTGTCTCAGCAAGGGAATAACAGTCAACAAAAGGAATTTACATATCAATCCAATGACATGCTTTCTACCATGAGATGATAACTCATATCAGAAGCTGCTGTGACTCAAGCAAAGAAGAAGAACTTAAGGATATGTTTCTAAAGTGTATTTCCAGTTGGTTTGGCAGTACATTAGTCATCAATCTCAAGGGTTTAATGTGTTTAAACAAAGAAATAGTCACAAATGACTTCCTATTCGCAGCACCTTCTGAGATATTTAAGACAGGATATAATGCTGAAGAGCCAATGAGTCATCATAACACATAGCACAGTGACTTCAAATCAATGGCTCTTGTTGAGATTAAAATGAAATGAATTTCATTTGATTCTGATAAAAATTCAGCTAGTTTCTTAGCAACTACTAAGTAGAAAGAGCTTATTGTTCCCTAAATGGTATGGACGACAGTATGCATGTCCTAACTTCACATTGTATATGGGAAATAAGTTAATTAAAAAAGGAAGATTTCAGATTATCATATGCATGTCCCATAACCACAATAGCATAAAATGATGATTTAACAACAAGTCTCCCACCACACAGATATCATATTTTAAATTCTTATGCAACCACATTAAGTTAGTCTAGTAGAGTCTCAATGATGTCATAAAACACCACATTGAGTCGTTTCCTAGTGAGAAGAAATGAGAAGTGAAGATAAGGTATCAGAAAACTTCAGAGCTTTGTCCCTATTTGTTCTGTCCCTGATAACCAGATGACCTTTTCAAGAGTGTGCTTTAGCAAGCCTATTCCAACACAGAATATTTCCCTTGTCATTCAAAAGCATTTTTCCAAAAATTTTTAATAGGATAAAGTGCTTGCCTAGCATGCCTAAGACTCTAGGTTCAGTCTAGGTTCAGTCTCTCTCTCTCTCTCTCTCTCTCTCTCTCTCTCTCTCTCTCTCTCTCTCTCTCTCTCTCTCTCTCTCTGGGTGTGTGTGTGTGTGCGCGCGTGCACGCGCGCGTTACGCGTTTATACCAATAACGTGATAACCTAACTATTATTATTTTAGATTTTCTATACAATCACTCAGAATCAACTACTTATTTAATTAATAGCATATAAAACAGAGATATAGAAAGGACTCCAAGTTAAAAATGATGGATTGAGCACATCTTGGCTAAACCCCAAAATTTCACTGACATGACACTAAAAGGATCTTTTTAAAACCCACAGTAATAAACAGAGTGGAAGAGACAACCATATTGATATCCTGAGAGGTAACAAAAATATGGCAGTAGCTTTGGAAAAGCCTAAAATATTGACACCCAAGCACCTCCAGAAGACATAGACAGCTGAAGTTAGGGAAGAGAGGAGGCTGAAATAAGAAGAATCTAGTAAAACACTTTTTAAAGAGCAATTAGGAAACCTCCAACTTCCTGTCTCTGGTTTTTCTCTCATTCTTCCATAGGTTCAGAGATGTATTCCTCAGAGAGTGAAACAGAGTCTCTGAACCAGGAAGAGAAGCAGAGTGGGCATTTATGTACTGCATATGGTATCTCTCATATCTCTCCTTCTTGTTCAGAGAGAAATGAAAGTATTCTCCTGTAGGCCATCTAATCAGACCAATAGAAAAATCAAAGGCATAAAATTACCGATCTTGGTTCTAAAACTTACCTAGCCCAACAAAGGCACACGACTTATAAACAAGAAACACAGGAATAGATCATGTTAACAGCTTCCAAATGTGTTTAAAATGACCCTTCTTAAACATATATGAATCAGAAGAAATCTGTGATTATAACATGGTCTAAAACAAAATAGTTTGGAAGAAACAATGAAGAACTAAAGAATTTTTTAAAAAATTAAAAAATTCCTAATATTTTCAGAGAAAAATTTCAGAGCACTGTAAATATACAAGAAAAAACTTCCAGAGAGGAAAACAGGATACAAGAAGAATTGTAATAATATATTTTTCATCATTAATAAAAGAAGACATTGGTAGAACTTAGTAAAAATTTGAGGGTAAATGCTTTCTAAACTACAATTATATATTCAGTCAAGTTATCATGCTAAATATAAGCATCAAATAAGAGCTCTAAATTTGTAAAGGCTTCTCTATATGACTTCCCACACACCCTTTTCCTTTGCTCTATAAAAATAAAGAGAAAAAAATCAAGAAAGAGAACACACATCTAGGAACTTTGAGGATTCAACAAAGCAGAAGCCTAGAGAACATTTGTCTGAGTTGAAACTCAAAATGATACAAGAGAAATGTCTCCAACACTAAGCCATACAAAAGATGCATGCAGTGCTTATAGACTGAGCAAAGAAATATAATTCTTGAAAAGAACATGAAAATGAATTTTAGTAAGTATACTAAATACAAATGAAAAAGTAAGGTGGTTGGTAACTACAGGGAAAACATATATACTACATGGCTCTACTATGGAGAGATTTTTCTAGTCACCTCATAACATTCCACTGCTTAAACAAAATGATATGTGAAAACTGATAATATTTTAGGTAAATGAGAATATGAGAGAAAAAGAAGGGTTCAAAGGAACTTAATTTCCATCTTCTGTAGTGTAACTATTAGAAAATATCTAAAAATGAATAATTTGGAAATGAGTGTATTACTGATAAATCCAACTAAGATGGCAAATGCAGCATGCAGTGAACAGATAACATCTTATAGAATAAATGATATCTAGTAAAGACAGACATTCAGTGAATGTTTGTTGACCTGAACTGACATGTAAAAAATTTTGGCAGGAGTGTGTGACCAATCTCAATCACTCTGTAAATGTTATGTCCTTCTCTAAGATTTTTCCCTCTTTATTAAACCTAATCACTGAACTTTCTAGATAAAAAGAGAGAAAAATTATGTTTTAATTACCCCCAAATGATTAATGAAGTTTTACAAAGGAAAAGAGACATCTCTGGTATTTCACCATGAAAAGATTTAACAATGCCATTAGTAAACTAATTGAATTCTTAGACAATAAAATAATCAAATCCAATATTCACTAGAATGAAGCAAAGCATATTTATCTTCAAAACACTGTTCAGATGTAGCCAACTTAAGTCTTACCTTAGAACTCAGATGAGTACTCAAAGTTGATAGAAATTTATAAATCAAAACAGTTTTCTGGTAACATATTTAGAAGGTTTTCTTGTTTGCTTCTAAAATATATTTCTCATGAAAATTAGAACCTTCATTTTATAAAGAGCAAGACACATATTTTTATCCAAATTTAAGTTAAATTACAGTTCACTAATCTATCTGATAAAAGAGATCACAATATATATAACTATTTAACAGTCTTTATTGCAAGCAAGTCTTTTTTAAGTCCCCCAGTCATCTACCAACATGTGAATAGGAAGAACACATCAAATCCTCCACAGATAGACCGAAACTAATACCCTTTTCAAAACTCTACCCAGCTGTAGTGTGTTAAAAAAAATAAGGCAGGAGTGGTTGCTAAATTTCAGCTGTCATTCATTATTTTTTTTTGTTTTTTTTACGAGACAGGGTTTCTCTGTATTGTTTTGGAGACTGTCGGTCCAGCCTGGCCTCAAACTCACAGAGATCCACCTGCCTCTGCCTCCCGAGTGCTGGGATTAAAGGCGTGTGCCACCACCGCCCAGCAATTCATTATTAAGAATGTAAATATTTCCCAAGTAAACTACCAGGTAACACTGTTTCTAGTCTTTAAAGCACTGGAGAAATTACTCCTAGGTGTTTTCCCCCTCTAAAACCAAATCTGAAAATAAAAATATACAAATCAAGGAAAATAAGAATGTGTTATTAGCACACAAGTGATGTCATTGAACTAGAAGGAAAACCATCCTACCCATTAGAACACAATCTGTAAAGAGTCACTTACCTTTAATCTTGCAACAAACAATTATGGCACACCATAGAGAATATTTTTCTTCTGACACGTAATTGTGTTGCACATGCTGTGGTGTGGTAAATACAGTGAATTCACATTAGGCTCTCCTTTTCTTCACAGCACGGTTCCAACAGAGTAAAAGTTACCAGCACCATTAACCTTTTGAGCCAGATATTGGACAGGGCTCAACCCCTACAAGGAGTCATCATGTAGTTGCTTGTCAACACCTGTGGTCTCTATCCACCAAATGCCTGTGGAACTCACACCAGATGTAACAAAAAATGTATCTAGACGTGGCTAAATATGGAAAGATTGTCCCCTCTTGAGAATCAGAGCTTTTGCAAAATATGGCTGCCAGGGAGAATGATTGCAAACAAAAGCATCCAGATAAAGCCCAGAAGTGGTGGCCCAAGCCTTTAATCCCAGCAGAGGCAGGTGGATCTCTGTGAGTTTGAGGACAGACTGGTCTACTGGTCTACAAAGTGAGTTCCAGGACAGTCAAGTCAGGGATACACAGAGAAACCTGTCTTGAAAAGCAAAACAAAAGGGAAAAAATACAGATAAAAACAATGATCTCTTTTTCTTAACAGTAGTCTTCTGGTTTGGTATAGGCCAAAATACTTCTTGATGCTACTAACCTATGGCCATTTTAAGATGAAACACCTTAGCCAGGCGTTGGTGGTGCACGCCTTTAATCCCAGCACTCGGGAGGCAGAGGCAGGCGGATCTCTGTGCATTCAAGGCGAGCCTAGTCTACAGAGAGAGTTCCAGGACAGCCACCAAAACAATACAGAGAAACTCTGTCTCAAAAAACCAAAAAAAAAAAAGATGAAATACCTTCTATTCCTAAACCTAAACTGAAGTGAATGAAGTGCAATTAAGACAATTTACGAAGAACAAAATGGAAATAATTCTGACTAATCATCTCTCCACATTCCCCTTAAAAACAAAACAAAACAAAAAACTGGAGTACTTACCATGTGCCAGACATAGTACTTGGTATTCAAGAAATAGTCATATATCCATTATATTTATTGAATTGAGAACTCTTATAAATAGTTTTTAACAGGTTATTCTTGTGATCTTTGTCAAGGGTTCTTACATATGTCATCAAAAGCATGCACAATACAACAAACAAAAAGTCAATCCATTTGCACTTCATTAACACACACACACATATATATGTATACATAGTTCAAAAAGACCTAAGAGGAAGGGAACCTACAGAATGGAAAATATTTTTGCAAAAGTTTCATAGTGATACGAGATTATACCTAGAATATGTAAGTGATTAATAATATAATAATAAAAGATAAATAGTCTAAATAAAATGGTGAATGAACATGAATATGTATCTCTTTAAGAGATGACTAACAACCATTAAGCATTTTAAAGTAGTCAGCATTAGCATTCATTAAGGAAATTCAAAGCAGAGAAACAGTAAGATACATAAATGCACATGTACTAGAATGGCTACAATTAAATATCCAGATTGTAATAAATGCTGGCAAGCATATGGAGAACCTGGGAGCCTAAGTGTTGAAGGGAATATAAAATGGAACACTTGCTCTGAAAGGCAGGATGGCCATTCTTCAAAAAAAAATAAACCATAGAGTTATATGACCTGGTAATTTCATACAGGTATATGGCCAAGAAAAATGAGAATGTACACAAACACACACACACATACACACACACACACACACACACACACACAGAGAGAGAGAGAGAGAGAGAGAGAGAGAGAGAGCACATAAACCATCATAACCTCATCATCCATAACAGTCAAATGGCCCATCAATGGATAAATAAAATATAGCATATTCACAAAATGAAATTCCATTTTAACATAAAACTGAATGAAGTACTGTACACATAACAACATGAATGAATCATGAAGATCTCATGCTAATTGAAACCAATCAGTCACAAAAGGGCAAATATGTGACCTCGCGTATATGAAATGTTCAGAATAGTAAAATCTACAGGAATTGAAAGTAGATTTGTGGTTGCCTAGGGCAAGCACCAGGAGAGGGATAAGTGGGAGAGAAAATGGGAGCTACTGGACATGACAGGGTTTCTTTTCATCATTTTCAATGATGAAAAAATCGAAAATGAACTGAAGTTATGGATGTATCTGTGAATACACTAAAACTGACAATACACTAAACTGAAAACCATTTATGTTAATATATTTATATAGCATACTTTAAATGGGTGACATATATCATATGACTCATATCTGAATAGAGCTGCTTTGTTCAAAATAGCATTCAAGGTACAGTTTTAAAAAGCCGTCAGCAATTGGATGATGGCTTATTAAGAAAAACATCTTTAGAATGTCCTATCATCTTGTGACAGCTCATTCTTTTTATTGTAAAGTATGAAATGATAATTAAATTCTATTTAAATTACTGAAGATACTCTGGGTAAATACTTAAGAATATGAAAAATTTTAAAGTAAAAAAAAAATAAATTTAAGTGTCAGCATGGGGAAATTTCAGAGGCGTACAACACAGTGAACATTTTAGGAGGCATTAAGCAATTGGGTTCATGTGGGGGGAGGCTGTGAAACAAAAAGAGTTAAATAATCCAAATGAAATTCGGAAGCTTGGAACAACACCTTTACCAGGCTTCAGAGATGCTCAGGAAACAACCTTCCTTCCTTCCCATGCACCATAAACCTTCTTTTTTCAGGATTCTAATATAGACATTCACAGATTTTCTCCAGTAACAAATAGGAAGTGTGCATAACAAAAACAGATTGAAGGCGATATATAAAGAGCTAAACCAGTGCCCAGCAATGGCTACTCCGAAGTTGGACAGTCACCAAGCATTACTGCTTTTTCCAGGGATACATAACAAGATCCTTGAATGTATAGCTAGCCCATAGTTCCACTACTGAGATGATTCAACCTGTGTCATTTCCAGTCCAAAAAAAGTCAGCTTCTATGTTTCTCTCATGTGGTGGGCTGTCTCGATCATGCCACTCTGTCTCATTGCAGAGCCCCTGGTATGCATCGTCGCCACACTCCAAAATTTTCCAGACCTTAAGTATTAACAACGTCAGTGGCAACGAAAAGCCTATACACATTAGGGATTTTGTAAAATGCATAATAAATCTCATCTCCTGTCTTGGCTATTGCAAACAATCCAGTTTACCATCAGTCGTATGTAGGTACCTCATTCAATACCGTGCTCCACTTTTGAAGCAAAAACGGGGTTAACATTGGGGTGGGAAGAAAAAAAAAACAAAGGTAAGATTTTTTTAATAGAGCTTCAGCTTTCAAAACGACTGCGTTGTCAGCTGGAATGACCCAGATTATGGGAGGAGGCAGGTATTCATTCCTTTGCAGGATAACTGTGGCTTGAGCTGGGAAGAGGGAACTGGGGGTGGTGGGCATCTACGTGGTGAGAGAAAGAACTGGGAATGGTCTTTAGGTACCACCCACCTCTGCAAATGAATCACTGCAGTGTCAAGCCTGCACTGATTCCATGAATTGTCAAACAGGATGAGGTAAGGCATAAGCCCGGAGCCCCCTCCTCCCCTTTTTTCCCTCCTCCTGCGCACAGAAGGGCGCATCCCTCAGCGAGGGCCGGCCGGGCCTGAAGGACTGACGTCACCTTTCTGCATTGGGCTCAAGGACTAGTAGCAGTACCAATTAGGTGGGGAACAGAGTTGGGGCACTACCGCAGCCACCAGGTGGTAGGGGTCCTCCTCTTTAAGCACTGCAGATTAGATTCACACAGTAAACACAATGACCGGATAGAAACAGTAAACGGTGGAAAGGAACCAGAGAAGGGGTCCTAAGACTCAGGAGCTTAGAAAGCTCAAAGATACCCCTGGCTTATGTAAGACCCTCTCCGAGCGCCTCCACGCGGTGGCAGAGCCTGTCCCGCATTAGTGCGCTTGGAAGACTGATTGCCCTTGTCCAGGCATGCAGAGGGCTCTCAGCGACTCTCACCCCGCAGCCCCACAGGGTCGGGACTAAGTCGGAATCTGGCACCAAACCCTGCTGTCCTGTGCCCGCTCCCAGCCCTCCACAGGTTAGACCCAACAGGCCCCCAAAACTGGCTGGTAAGGTAGGGAGAGGAGTCCAGAAGAGAAAACAGACAAATCCACAACTTTCCCCAGGGGCTGACCCTGTCCTGAGAGCTCAAGAAATTAATGTATTATAAAAATATTTTTGGAAGGGTTAAAAATCTGTAACCACCGCCACCACGTAGCTCCTTACATAGCTTTCATCAGACAAAATCGAGGGTCGGAGCAGCCCAGACCTGCACCCTACCATCCCGCAGCCCCGACTCAGCAGCCGGCGCCTGTCTCCTTATCCACCCGCTAAAACTGGGTTTGGGGTTTGGGTTTTCCATCCACCTTTCTTTCTAATAGCATCACCACACGGTCTGATGGACCGTGTCCCGGCCCGAAGCCAGGCGTGGGCACTCACCCAGAAGACGAAGGAGTAGATGATGAGGAGGGTTTTGAGACAGGTTATCACAGGTTTGGTCTCCATTCTCCTCGATGCCATACTACAGAGCTCCGGCGGCGGCAGTGGCGGCGGGCGGCGGGCGGGCACGAGGGAGGGGGAGGAGGCGGGGCCAAGGGAGGCGGGGCGGGGGGGCGCGTGCAGCCTGAGCTTCCCGTGCACGCGCAGGCTAAGCGACGCGCGTGCATTAGCGCGCGCCCTGCGAGGCTTGGTCAGAAGGAACAGACCTGCTGGCGATTCCAGGCTAAGAATGCAGCCCAAGGTTGCACTCCTGCGTGGACACAGACCCCCAGCTGAGGTGGAGCCTGTACTGGTTCCTGGACCGAGGCCGGGTTGGAGGTCAGGGCAAAACTCAGGCCACCTGAGCATTAAGATTTCGGCTTTGTACGAAGCAGGGCCTGCACCTGGCTACACAGAGATTGTATAGTGTGTTCCTGCGTTTGGACACTCAGGAGTCATGTCCTTGGAGATAAGCGCACCTGGTCTGTGCCAGGAACAGACTGTGACAGCCAGAGAGACAGCTGGAAAGATAGTAAGGAACTGGGGAGCCCAGAGACCCCCAAATGCTGCTATTTCAGTGGTATCTATAGGTTCCTTTTGAACTCGATAGTTTTTTATTTCTTCAAATTTGGAAATAACAAAACTACAAAATCACAAGATATAGCAGTATTCATATATATATATATATATATAATATATATAAAACAACAAAAGTCATTTAAACTACCAGAGAATCACTTGCCTCACCTAGTGAACACAATCTCCCTCCTGTGAAGCCACACTGCAGCAAGGAAGCAAGCCTTGAAAAGCAACTTGGTATTTCCTCCAAAAGTTGAATGTAGAGTCACCATAAGAATTCTACTCCTAGATATCTAACCAAGAGAAATGAAGGCACAAGTCCACGTGAAAACTTGGGTGTGGCTGTGTATGACACAAATTCATACTAGTAACAAGTGGAATCAACTGACAAACGGGTGATGTACTTATTCATACACTGGAAAGCTATTCATCTGTAAAAAGAAATGAGGTACTGCTGGTACATGCATCAAAGAGGATGAGCTTTCAAAGTATGCATAGTGAAAGAAGCAAGACACAGAAAGACCACATACTGAGTGGTCCACATCTAAAATAAACCCATAGAGAAAAAAATAAAGGAATGGTTGTTAGGGGACAGGAATAAGGAAAGAGTAACTATTGATGGGTTGGATGGTTGCTTTGATTTTTTGAGTGACAAAAGTGTAGTGAAATTGCATAATGGTGGTGGCTGCGTAGTTTAGTGAGAATAATAAAAATTAATGAACAGCATAATTTTTCAAGAATGACTTTTATGGCATGTGGTTTATTTCAGAATATAAAATAATATTGCTATACCTAGATTTTTTTTCCTGTGGCTAGTTCAAAGAAGAACACATAGTATAGATTCTGTCGGAGATTTAATCTTATTCCCTAGAGAAAGTACAGTAGGAAGCAGCAGCATCACAGGCTAGCTCCATGTGGACATGGCTAAGAATACATTCTGTGAAAGAATAAAATAATAGTCAATAGAGCTTGGCAAAGCCTTTCAAGAACAGCTGTGGCTACTATAATTATTACCTGCAATAAATTAGACATGGTTGCAGGTCAGTAAAGTCGCTGTACAAACAAGAAACAAATATGAGATAGAAGACATGGTGAAGAAAATGCTCAATCGTAAGAAAGAGTGCAGGTGAAAGAAAGGGAGACCTTGCAGCAACTCTCAATGATTGCTGCTCATTTGTACCACCTGCAGAGCTGAAAAGAAGCAGTGAATGCCCGGCCCATTCCTAGCAAAGCTTCAGCTGGTTCTAATACTAAGCAAGCTTTGAGGGCCATTGTTCTTGTTGTGATGAAATTAAAGTCCTCTCGACAAAAGAGATTTCTTCTACACCTTGAGCAGTTGCAGACGGATTGCTACAACTCTCTGGAGGAACGGGGAAAGGCTTCTAATGACTTTAGGCTCATAGCTGAAAAATATCTTGGCCATGTGTAAGTGATTTTGTAAAGTGAAAAATCCTAACACCCCCCTCAAGTATAATTTGATGAGTTTATACAGACTAGAGGATATTTATGGATGAAAAAAATCTGCTTCAACTAACTCCTCACCACTTCAATTTGGAGCTTTATTTTGGAATGTCTAATTAAGTCTAATTTCTTGAAAGCTTAGATTGTTCTACACCAAAGAAACTATTTAAATGTGTATATATAAATGCATACATATAAATGCATATATATGCCTTAAGTAACATAACTAATAAGTAAGTAAATTAAAATCTTTTGTAGACAGCCTTGCTAACAAATCGTGATCTGTGGTTTGGGGTTAAAAACATCATTCTAGTTTTACAAAGACTGAGGAATTTTCTTGCATTCACAAGTTTCATTGCTAAATCCAGAAAAGTCTCGCCCAAAAGAGGACAAGTTGGTCTTGATGAAACAGATGGGAACCACTGCAAAGTGACAAAAGCCAAAAAGCCTCAGGGCCATTAACTTATCATGTATTCTCTTCTTTTTCCTCCTTCTTTGCCAACAGCTTTGTTCAGTCAAAGACCAGAAGGCCAGAATGTTTATAGACTGGGAGCCCCTTAAGACTGAACCAAGCTAAAATTAGTATGGTCTGAGATAGCAACACAAATAAAAAACAAAGATAAGAAGGAACTGTCACTGAAGACAAATGTAACTAAGCTCTCTGGCTTCATTTGTTCTTAGTTGATCTAAATAGCACTGATTTCAGAGGTTGAATACATGTTTTTATTACAAATGCTTCCTCTGCCTTGTTGGAGATAATGCGTCTGGCATGTGAATTATAATGGTTGGCTCGGTCAATTCACAAACACTTCAATACTGTCTTTGCTGCTAAAAATCTGATTCCTTAAAAAAGCCTACATATATCCCACGGGGTGGGATGATAAATTTGGTAACTCCATCTTCATATCATTCTCGCACCTTTGCTGCCTTAACCTGTGCGTCAGACTCTGTTCAGGTCTGCATGTGGTCATGTTGACTAATTGAGAAGCTTTTTGTCCAAGGCTATAATAAGAAGTTAACTCAGCCTATTGACTCTTGGGTCAGCTACACTTTTTCTGCTCTGCCCTTATGATTTTTCAGCAGCTCGAGCATGGAGAATCTTTCAGTTCTGTTATAAAGCAAGAACATTTATGTGACATGATGATACTACTGGTAGCTCAGTTCTTACTGAGTGAGCCCCCTGACCCTTAGCCCACAAATCTAGGATGTCAATGCCCAAGAAGGGAAATATCTCTTGAAACTATGCCCATGACTAATGGACAATTACCAAATTCTAGCCCACCCCGCAGCAAATATATAAAAGTTTCTGCTCTTGTTTGTCCAACAAGCAATATGGCTCTCCTCTTGATCATTGTGGTCCCCCTCCAGTTCCAGGTGATGCTGGACCAGTGTCCTAATAAAGCTTTGCCTGTCTGATTTACAAACTATGGTTCAGTGTCTGATCCTGCCATCTGGTGTCAACCCTGTCCCCAACTAGTAGCATTGGCTCCCATTAGGAGAGTCTGTTGAAAATGTGAAACCTCAAGGCCACATTGCAATTCCATGTTAAAATTTCCCAGGATTTAGCTACAGAGAAGTGCCTGCCAGGGGGTCACTGATGAATTGCATACTTCAATATGTGTGTGTGTGTGTGTGTGTGTGTGTGTGTGTATAACTCTAGTACCCCAGAATGTGAATTCATTTCAAATAACTTAGTGGCAATATAATTATGAAATCAATATGGGGTCACATTAAACTATTGGGGGCCCTTAATCAGCAATGACTGGGTCCGTTAAAACGATAAGTAGGTAAGTCCATGTGAAGACTGAGTCACACAGGAAACAGGCCATCTGGCAACAGAAGCAGACATCAGAGTAATATAACTTGTAGACAAAGAGCATTAACAATCAATGATCAGCCTCAGAAACTATGAGGAGGACAGTACAAATTCATCTCAGAGCAGCAGCAAGAGCAGGTCTTCTGACCCTTCGATCTCATGCTTCTAGCCTTCAAGCTGGGTAGTTTATGACTGGTTGTAACTCTAGCTTCTGGGTGCCCACATTCACATTCACATTCACATACTTACACATGCATACACATAATTAAACATAAAATAATCTTCTAGAAAGATACACAGTCTGTCATGCTTTCTGGTGGCAGCCACCCTTATGTATACATCAAAAAGAATTGAAAACAGGCATTTAAGCACACAGTTGCATATGGATGTTCACATTAGCACCATTCACATTAGCCCAAGTGCTTCATCAGATCATGGATGGATAAACAAAATATAGCATATGTATGCACTGAAATGTTAATCACTGGTAAGAGGAATAGATAGCCTACTATATTCAAGAATGTGGATGAACCTTGAAAACTTTATGCTAAGGGAAAGAAACCAGACACAAAGGCCACAGATTCCATTATCCCATACATGTGAGCTATCCTAAATTGTACTTTAAAATAGATAAAGTGTAACGTTTAAGTTGTATTTACTTAACCATATACAGAAATGATATTTAACTACAGCGAGTCCAAAGGTTCCGCCACCTGCTGAAAGGGTGTGTTTCAGGAAGTAAAAGACATTTCTGGAGGCAAAGAGGAGTGGAGGAGTTTCTCCAGGCCTTCTAAAGTGATAAGAAGCATTTTCTCCATTTATCTGAAACTGAGGAAAGCTTTTACTTTTTATTATCTCAAAACTGGGCACTTCCTTAAAGGTGAAGAGAACTACCACCAAAGCCCCTATCTGGTCGCTGCTCCTATCATCATCTTTGCAAACTGTTGACTGTAACATTTCAAAAGAATCTTCAAACACAATCCTTAGCCTGCCTCTTGCCTTCTACAAGCCTCAGGAGACTTTCTATTACTACACTTGGGATTAAATCTCAAGTCTTTACCTCAGCTTGGATAACATACCTGTGGTGGTTCCAACTTTATCTGCTACTGCTCTCTTTGGCCCTGTGTTTCAGCTACTTTCGTATAAACCAGTGCTATGGTCTCTCCCTGCAACCCAGGGGCCTTTCCCACTACCTAAGCATGCTTACACACACACACACACACACACACACACACACACACACACACACACACACCTGAATGGTTGTCCCTTCTTGTCATTTTAATCTCAATACAGATGTCACCTCCTCAAAGAGGCCATTCTGGATGAAAAGAGTCACCCAGTCAAAACAATCACCTAGTCATTGTCTGTTCTCTAACATTTTTTTGTTTACATACTTGATTTTGGTTTCGGGTCTGAATTTGCTTGTGCTTGAACCTTTTTTGTTGTTGGTTCCCCCTGCATCACCACAACCACCACATCATTCACTAAAATGTAGACTCTAAACAGAGGACACTATTGTGTCCTCGCCACACAGATACAGTAGGAATGCAAAGAAAATTGCTGAACAAATCAATGGTGCACAGTTGTGACTAAGGGTGTATATGAAATGGGCCTTGAAGTAGAAATGAGATGACGGTGGTCTTTGAGGATTATGGAAGCAGCTCATTACAGTCTAGAAACAGTATGAAAAAAGGCAGCTTGAACAAAAGCAAAAAGCTCACTCAGAAAAGTAACAAGGTAGCTAGAGGACCCAGGGATGACAAAAAAATTTGGCTTTGCTGTGGTGGCAGTGGATCTCACTAGGGCCCTAAGTTAGTGTCAGAGGAGAAGTGAAGTATCCTCCCTTAGTGACATGACTTAATCTGACATGGTTTAGGGAAGTAATTTGGGAAGCAGTATGAAGGATGAGAAATCAGCTAAAGAAAAGAGGGAAATCAGGAGAGGAATTGGGAGGTAATTATAACAGCCTGACTGAAAGCAGATCAGGGCTGGGTCTAAGGAAATGGCAACATTTCCCAACCTGGGAAGAACAGGTTGGAACATTTTCCGACTTCTGCCTGCATTAGACTGTTGTGGAATATTAGTTTAAGATGTGTTACATTCCTTTATGCTGTTGAATATTTGTTTAATGATGCAAAGGTGTGTGTTGCATTCTTTTATGTTGCATTTGTTTAACTGTGTTAGCTTACCTGTCTAAAATCCCTGATTGGTCTAAAAAGAGTTGAACAGTCAATAGCTATGTAAGAGAGAAGCCAGCCTGGTCTTCAAAGTGAGTTCCAGGACAGGTTCCATAGCTATGCAGAAAAACCCTGCCTCAAAAATAAAAAAAACAAAAAAGGGAAAGAAAGATATATAGAATAAAGAAAGGTAAAAATCTCAGAGGCAAGACATAGCTAAAAAGAAACAGGATGATTTAAGTTAGAAAAGCTGGCTAGAAACAAGTTAAGCTAAGACTTGAAATCCATAAGTAAGAATAAGTCTCTGTGTATTTTTTTTTGGTAGCTGGGTGGTGGGGCCACTAAGAGAAAGTCACTGGGAACTCAGGGATTTATGAAGCATAGGCTTCCTTTCCCAGAGTTTCTGATTGATTTTGGTTTGGGGATGGGAACTGGTGATTATTTTAGAAAGCTCCCCAGTTGCTTTCGGTAGGATCAAAATCCTTGAGTCTGGCAAGAAACTATCATATCATCCAATAGATGTCTCTGAGATGTGAGAAAATCTGGATGATGGTAGAAAATATGATTGACCTCTAGTGTAAGCAAACTTGGAGGTCAGATTTTAAAACACACAACCATAACATATTATAGATGCCAACAATGAATTAGCAGATAGTCATTCAGAAATACACAAATGAACTTTTTTAGTCTTAAAAGGAAATTGTCAATACACTATTGAGAAACAACAGTAAAGTGCATTCAATATCATCTTAACTATCTTTATAAAGACTTATTGGAAGGCTGCTGGAAGAAAATATATATATGAGCTGAGCATGGTGATGAATGCCTACTAATCTCAGCACTTAAAAGGTTGAGGCAGGAGGGTTGCCCCAAATTTGAGACCAGCCGGGACTACACAGTGAGTATGGGGCAATCTTGGGCTATGTAGCAAAATCTTGTCTCTAAAACAAAGTATTTATATATTTTTCAGAGTCGTGGTTATAGGTACTTTATACATTTTAAAATGTTTTTTTTCCAGTTTCCCAAATGTTATATTTGTAATGAGAAAGTAATATTGTATAAAAGAAGCTTTTGCCCAAAAGTTTACAGTATTATAGTTTCAGGACTTAAAGGGAGAAATCTTTGAACTGTTTTGCAAAGTTGCTTATGTGAACTTTGAACATATTTTCTGTCTTGGTTTACTTTCTATTGCTGTGATAAGATGTTGGCCAAAACCAACGTAAGGAGAAGAGAGTTTATTTTACCTTATAGGTAACAGTCCTTTACTGAAGGAAGCCAAGGCAGGCACTTGAGACAGGAACCTGAAGGCAGGGACTGAAGCAGAGGGCATGGAGGAACACTGCTCACAGTCTTGTCCTCAGACCCATGTCCACTATTTTTCTTTATATATTCCCCAACACCATTTGCCCTGGAGTAACACAGACCACAGTGGGTTGGGTCCTTCTATATCCATTATTAATCAAGAAAATGTCCCACAGACTACAGGCCAATCTGATGGAAGCATTTTCTAAACTGAGACCTGCTTCTAAGCTGACCTTAGGTTGTGTCGAGTTCACACACTCAAAAAAACTACCAATATATGTTCATTTATCTCCATTTCTATATTACTGTATCTGTATGTCTCCAGGGTCCCCACCTGATTTCCCAAATGATGTTTACCCTGAAATTCAGAAATGTCTTCAGAACACACTGAGTCTGCTTGCACAAAGGTCCCAGGAAAGCATTCTACCAAAGAGTAGAGGAGAGGAAGTTTAGGAATCTTTGTTGAAGGGGATGTGGCAAACATTTCAGAAGTTAGGGTTGTTCAGACATTAGACACACAGAGACATGAAATGCAGGCCCGCACCTTTCCTCCACAGGATTCCCATGAGCTGTGAGGAAAAAGGAAAAATTTTAAAGCTTACATTAAAAAAAAGTCATGAAGATACTGGAAGCACAAAAGAGTTGTAGCTACTATAGCCTGCTTAACAACAAAATAGCAGGACAAAAGGCACTGTTCTCGTTGTATCAGAAAGACAGCTGCATGGCTCAGAACATTGGGTGGGAATGTAAGAGACTCAAATTCCTCAAAACTGAACAAGCCTAACACAAGAATATGGTCAACAGCACTAACAGAATGCTAATCTTGGGTCTCATTATGAGGTACTCACTGATAGCCAGGGAGACAGAGTTGTAAGTAGAAGTGTCACCTCCCTGTTCACCAGGGACTTCCTGAACACTTTGGAAGGAATTTGAGAGAGAAGTTCTTCAGTTTTGTTTTCGATTTTGTGTGTGTCTTTTATGGTTTAAAATTTTATTTATTTTTGTATATAAGTGCTTTGCCCAAATATGTGCATGTGCACCATGTACGTGACTAGTGACCTTAGACATCAGGAGATGGTGTTGGACCACCTAGAACTGGAATTACAGATGGCTGTGAGCTATCGTTTGTATGCTGAGAATCAAACCTTGGTCCTCTAGACAAACAACAACTACTCAGCCATCTCTCCAGCCCTAGTTGTTGATATACAAAATGCATTTATAAGGATCCTAATTGCAGAATTTATTATTGGAATACTGGAACTAAAACCAGCCCATGAAGCCAAGTGTTTGATCCATGCCCACAATCCCAGGACTCAGGAAGCCGAGGCAGGGGGATTTTTGAGTTTGAACCAGCTAGGGCTGCATAAGCAGACACTCTCTTTAAAAAATGAATACAGGTGACAGTGGTGTGGCTTGGGCAGTATAAGACACCACTGGCAGTGGGACCAAATTCTAAGTCTAACGCATAAACTGACTTTGTGGAATCCATTCTCTATGGAGAGATACCTTGTGTGTGTGTGGGTGCCTATAAGCCAAACAAGCAAGAGCCCTATGCTCAGGGAGCTTACCCTTCACTTAGGAAGAAAAACAGTGGAGTAAATTTTAATGTATTCATACTATAGAACATATAATGAAAGGCCTAATTATTAGCAGTATTTAACTGTATTAAATTGGATGACTTATTAAGATGAAATATACCATAAATCATTTTTACAGGTGTTAGAGTAGAATAATAGAATCATACTCCAGTGATTATAATAATGAAATTTATTAGTGTGCATAAGTCAATGTTCTTAGGAGGACAGTCAGCTTGTGAAAAATACTCATTTGATTTTTTTCAAGTTATATTCAATTTGTAATAAAATTATTTTCCTTCTTGAAAAATTATTATAGACATCTTCTATTTCAAGCATGGCTTATAGGACCAAGGAAGTATGGATAGAGATTTTGGAACCCCAAATGGGCAGAATGCCAGTGCTTCAGGGGAGCACAAATTCACTGGTGGAGGAACAGAGCAGACAGTCCTAGGGCTGCCCTGCTTTTCCCATTTTCCGTTTCTTGCTAAGCTCTAGAAGGACTTGACTATGCTTAAATGCATTTCTTGGAACTGAGTTGTCATTGTTCATTGTGATTGGAAACTCTCATTGATGTATTTACTGTCTGTATTTATAGTGTATCTCTAAAGAAACCAACTAAATATCTAGCAATAGAGGTTCAGTTTAAAAATGGTATCATTTCATAGTCAAATCTCACTTGGCTCTCTATTAGTTTTGATACACTTTGTGGTATTACAGAGATAAAGAAACTTACAAAGTACGTTTTTATGGCTCCCTTCCCAACTGGCTTCCTGTCAGGTTTGCCAATGAGAACCACTGGAAGACAGAATATTGTATTAGTGGGGAAAAAAGAAGCCTTTTCTCCGGTCTCTGGGGTCTTTCCAGCAGAAGCAACAGCAAGACTACAGGGAACTCTTTATTCTCAACAGCATCTGTGGCAATTTTAACAACAGTGAAGTCTTTAGATCCCTGGGCTCCCACTCAGTGCTAGCAGTGCCTCTAAAAGGAGTAGCCACAGCACCATTTGTAGAGCTGTATTAAATACAGCCTAGTAGGCCCCAGCATAGTAGTGGTGGAGCTTTCTGCTCTCTCGGCAATACACACTGTGGTCAATTGTTTGCAAAGCTAGAAAATTATTTCTCTCTGTGTCATTTGAAAACATTTTCAAGTTGGCACACAAAATAATGGATTTCGTTCTTCACTTTCATATGTATATGTCATCTTACTTTTTCCTCATTCACTCTCCTTCCCCATTGCCCCCCTGTATTCCCTTTGACCTCTGGCTATGTGTTCCCTCCCTCCTCCCAAATTACACCCTCCATCTGCTTTCATGATGTGTTTTCACAGTGATGATAAAGCCATTTTCGTAAAAGTGAAATCTATTTTTTCTCTTGTTGAATCTGGGCTGGCTTTGTTCCCTCCTTTGAATCACTGAAAGCTATGAAAGTGACATTGTGGGAGTGCCAAGCTAAGGTCTTCAGAAAACTCATGTTTCTGCTCACTGTCTCATAACCCTATGAGAATGAGTTAACTGTGTGCATCAGTGTCTAGTCAGCCCACTTGTGCCAGCTGACACTTCAGATATGTAAGGGAAACCAGCCAAGATCAGCAAAACCAAAGTAACATCAACCACAGATGAAGCAGAGAGCTCAAGGGAGACAGAGAACTGTCCATTAGAGCTCAGCTGACAGTGCTGACCACAGAACTGTCTCTTAAATAAATATATTTGTTTTAAGTAGGTCTGTCACACTTCAATAACTTTAGAACTCATATAGCTAACAACTAACTGATATAAACCCTTGTCTAATTTTCTGCGACTTTATATCTTTGTGTAAAATCACTAACATCAAGTCCTTTCCTGCATCTCATTTATAAAGTGTTTTCTGCTTGCCTGACTGGAAACTCATTCACACATATTATGCTCACAGAATGGAATTCTATACAACCATTAAGGGCATGGCATAATAGACTTTTTAAAATCTAAAATCACCCAAGTCATGTTTATAAATGAAAAATGAGATAGTAAAGGCATCTATAGCACAACCCCAGTGTGTGTGCATGTATTTGGAGATAAAACTAGTTACGAATAAACACTGTTTCGTGATTCAATACTTTACCATTTTATGATTTTTGTCTTTTCTTATCAATCTGTTTTTTTACATTTACTAAATGGTTTTTGGGCATGTGATTCTTTTATAATCAGAAAAGATAAGTTTTTAGTGGTTATCTTCAGAACACCTGCACTGATACTTGGTTTGGGAGAACCGTAAAACCCTCTAACTCTCTTTTAAGCAGCATTTTTAAAACCAGTTTCTTTTTAAAAAAGTAAATGGCCCAAGAAGATGGTTTTATCCATGCTAATAATATTCCAGGCTAGGTTGCAGCCACTCCTATTACCCTATAATTCATAGCACTACTATCTGAATTGGAACCTCTAGCATTCCTTTCCTTGTCAGCGATCTTTCAAGTCCCCTTGTATCCTAGCCAGACAACAACCAGATAAACATCATCTTGGTGTATATCTAATTCTAGTTAATTCACTCTAAAGGCATATGGATCTTGTAATCCTGGAAATCTTTTATTAAAACCATGTTTTGCTTGCACACCTACTACAATACTTATAACAAATATTGTATTACTTTGACATGAAATATATAACAGATTGTGGTAGTTTGAATGTAATTGGCCCCCATAAGCTCATAGGGAGTGGCACTATTGGGAGAAGTGACCTTTTTTGAAGTAGGTGTGACCTTGGAGGCAGTGTGTCACTGGGGATGGACTTTGAGGTCTCTTTGGCTCAAGCTTTGCTTAGTGTCACAGTCCATTTCCTGTTGTCTGCAAGATGTAGGACTCTCAGCTATTTCTCCAGCACCATGTCCGCTTGCACGCTGCCGTGCTACTTGTCATCATGATGATGGACTGAACCTCTGAAACTGCAAGCCACCCAATGAAATGTTTTTCTTATAAGAGTTGCCGAGGTCATGGTGTCTCTTCATAGCAATAGAAACCCTAACAAGACACTGATGAAGACTTAGCTCAGAAAATTTAACCAAAAATGAAAGTTTCAGGTGTTCAAGATCTGCACAGAGGTCATGCCATTATTTATCACATTTATCATGCTGCTTGAACTTTCTTTTAAAATCAAATCATGAGCTAGTCTTAACTAACTTCAATGTAATATTTTCTACATATCACTGACTAACCTATTTTAATTAAGTTTGTTTTTTTACTATCTTTGATTGTGCTGTAATTAGCAAACCAATACAAACAAATAAATATTATGGATGGATGAGATGACTCTGTGGTTCAGGGTACTTACTGTTAAGCCTGGTGACCTGATGACCATGTGACCAACATGGTAGAAGGAGAGACCAAACTCCTATGAATTGTCCATTGGCCTCTACACTTGTGCTCTGACACGTGTGTACTGCCCCCAATGAATGAACAAAAGTAACAAAAAAGGGATGTATTAAAATTTCTTCTATCTAGTTAAAGTGAAATGAAATTTAAATGTTGAAATAATTGGATACTATATAACAGAAGCCAGAGCTCCATATTACTGGAATGTGTGAATGATTGCATTTAAGGTGAAGTCTGAGCCAGCATGTCTGAAGCACAGCAGAACACTGTGCTACACATTACTGTGTTAAATACCAATTTTTTTGAAACAGAGTTTCTCTGTGTAGCTATAGAGTCTGTCCTGTAACTAGCTCTTGTAGACCAGGATGGTCTATAAACTCACAGAGATCTGCCTGCCTCTGCCTCCTGAGTGATTGGATTAAAGGCGTGTGCCACCACTGCCCGACTTTAAATACCAATTTTAATCAATGCTGATGTGTATAACCTTGGACCTAAAATTATTTTTTGATAGAATGATTCCCATCTGGGAGCAAATAACTTCTAATAATTGCCATATATCATCACAGTTGATAACATTGATTTATCAACTGTTGACATTAGAATTTGTTTTTTAAAGTTTTTTTTTTATTTGACATCAGAATTCTAACTCAAGCAATCTGATAGACCGCTTCAGTCTTGATGATAGTTTCAGACTACCAGATTACCTGGATTTTCACCAAGCCCTGGTACTTACCAGTTTTTTTATCTGTAATGTGGGCTATGACATTATTATATTTATATTAAGTATTGGGTGTGAAGTTTTTGGAACAATTCTGGAATGGTAGATGATGAATGAAGTTAATTATCATTATAACCACAATATGCTAACCTTATTATCTTTACACTAAATATTGGACATGAAGTGTTTGGAAGAATTCTGGCATGGTAAGATGATGAATAGAGTTAATTATCATTGTAACCACAATATGCTATTCCATAATTCCTGAAATTTAGACCAAAATGGAAAATTACTTAAATTTTTAATACAAGCCATGATCAAAACCATGGAATTTAAAAACTCAGAGACAGAAAGACAGATGGAGAGAGAGAATAGAGAGAGAGAGAGACAGAGAGAGAGAGGGGGGAGGGAGAGACAGAGACAGAGACAGAGACAGAACATAAATTTGGGAGTTGGGTCAGAAGGATCTCAGAGGAGTTGAAGGAGGGGAAGCAGGATATTAAAACAATGAATAAATAAAAACTCTGATCTTTATATTTTCATTTTACGACTGAGTAAACTGGGGTACAGTAATTGATTATTCTGTGATTACTAAACCATTCATTATTAAATGGTGCCTTGGTTTCATTTTGATATCCTATGTTTAAACCTTGATTTGCAAAATACCTGTCATTAGCTTAACTCCAATTCTACCTCTTGGTGGTTTTGTGACTTAAGTCAGTTCAGTTATTCTGGGTCTTAATTCCATCATGGGTAATATGGAACAAAACTTCTGAGTAGAAGGGCTATACAAAATTAAAAGCAAATTCTCACTCTACCATGCACTGGCGTTTTTTAAAGTGCTAAGGCTAGAAAAAAATGAAAAATTATGAATGTGTGAGGATTTCCCTTTTTTATAATTCAGAAACTGGTAATGTTTTTGATAGTGACAACAAATAAGATGATGGTTAGCTGAAAGATCAATAAATATCATTGAGTAAAAAAGTTAATAGATTTTACTGGGCAGTGGTCGCGTATGTCTTTAATCCCAGCACTTGGGAGGCAGAGGTAGGCAGATCTCTGTGAGTTCAAGACCAGCCTTGTCTACAAGAACTAGTTCCAGGACAGCTTCCAAAGCCACAGAGAAACCCTGTCTTGAAAAAGCAAAAAAAAAAAGTTAATTTATTTTATAGTATGTGTTGAAATCAGCTTATTTAACCATTGGAACTTAATAACCACTCTGAACTGATCAAATATTTCAGAATTTTAAGAGTAATGTTTGAAAAGATATGTTATTTTAGTAGAACTTTTACTATAAACCAACTAAAGAAAACGTGTCTCAAAGTGTACTTATTTAAGAACCATATTTTTAAAGCAAAAGCTATTTACACATAGTTGAAAATGAAATTGTTAGGTGAATGGGGTGGGGGTGCTTGGAGGGGAAGAAATCTTGATTCTGTGTGAGTGAAAATGAATTAGTAGTTTTGATTTTCTTTTCTATGATAATTTTTTATTTAAATTAGAAACAAGTTTGCCTCCCATGTCAAGCCCAGCTCCCTCTCCCTCCCTCCTCCCCTACCCTCCACCAGGCCCCCTAGCCCCCCACCCAATCCCAACTCCACTCCCAAGGGAGGGTGAGGCCCTTCATGGGAGATCTCCAAAGTCTGTCCTATCATCCTGGACAGGGCCTAGCTGAGAGAGCATCCCTCCATGTGAAATGGTCTCCCAAAGTCCATTTGGATGCCTTCATTGGATTTTAGTTAGGTAGTTTTGTTTTAGAAAGCCTGAGTACATTGAAAACTATGCCCCCCATAAAGAAACAAATGAAGATACGTTTTCAGTGAAAATTAAATGTTAATATTCATCAAAAATACCTATGGAGTTTGAGTCCAGAAATTTAGTGAATGGTACACATGCACAAACACATACAAATGTAAAAAGAAGTATGCAAATTTGTTTGTTGTAACTTTTTTGTAAAGGTTTGGAAGCCACTTGATGTCCATCAACTGCATATGACTGGAAATTACAATACAACTTAAAATGTTATGCAGGGTTAAACTGGGCATGGTGGTGCTCACCTTTAATCCCAGCACAAGGGAGGCAAAGACAGGTGGACCCATGAGTTCAAGGCCAGTCATAGAGTGGGTTCCAAGACTGCTGGATCTGCATAGGGATACCCTGTCACAACCCACTCTCCCCCAAAATGCTATAGATCTTTAAAATAATGAAGAAATAATAAAAACAGGGACTCAGAAAAGCTATGATAGAGTGATCTGGGCTCTCTCATAGATATGTTGAAGCACTCTAGTAGCTCAGTATGTTTATCATATACAATTGAACAGGGAGATAGAATTATTGCATACAGCTAAACATGGAGATGGAGTTTACACACAATAAACAAGGAGGCAGAGTTAATGTATATAGCTGAGCAGAGAGGCAGGTTTAGCTAATTTCAGTAGAAGCGATCTTTGTCAGAGAGCAGAACAGTGTTTAGGCCATGCACAGAAATTTATGCTAGACAAGTTCTGCACACACTATCATCATTTGTACTCAGACCAGAGGAAGTCATTGCCTTGTTCTGAGCCTTGCTCTAGGAAGGCTTTGCCACTCCCAACGTGCTGAGGCATTGGTCCTTGACATGGTTGTATCCATGTGTCTGACATGCCCCACACAGGCTCTGGTTTTGAATATTTGGTCCCTAGTTGGTGGCACTACTTTGGAACTTTTGGAGCCTTTAGGAAGTGGGGCTTGGTTGTAGGGAATATGCCCTTTGAAGATTTTACCAACTTCTGGTTACAGTTTACTTTCTCTGTTTCCTGCCTTCCTATGTGAAAAACCATTGCTACACTCTGGATACCAAGGACAGATCTGCTCCTGCTGCCGCCATGCCTCCCTTGCCATAAGGGACTGTAGCCCACTAAACATATCAGCCTAAATAAATTTGTCTCCTTTTATATTGCTGTTGTCATGTGTTTTGTCACAGAAATGAGAAAAACGACTGAACTGGGCATAAAGGTGAAAAGGTACCGAATAGAATTACTGAGTGGAAAAAAAACTATGACATTGGGCAGGGAAAGTTCCAGTAGAACCCTTTTGAACAGACAAAAGACTAAAGAATTAGGAATGTTAAATCACAGGGAGATGGTGTCATACCTTGGCACATGCATCATACCTTCTGGATGTAGGCAATACCTGAGAAACACATAGAAATCTGCCCATTAGATTACAAGTAAACCTTATTAACCAGGGATATTCCAAGTAAACAAGGAAGAAATGATTTCCAGCTATTTGGACAGCATCCTGCTCTAATTATGAGTTAGGCACTATTTTAGCTGATACTCTTATTTTTTGTGTTTTGAACATGAAATCCCCCCACACCCCGTGTTTCAATCCCTGGTTTCTAGCTGGTGCCACTGTTAATAAGTTTGTAGGAATCTTGAGGAAGTGGCCCCTTGCTGGAGGAAGTGGATCACTGGGGGCAGACCTTGAGGTATCATAGCCTGGCCCCACTTCCTGTTTACTCTCTGCTTCCTGACTATGGATGCAGTATGACCAGCAGCCTCTAGCTACTGACATCATGTTTTTCCTGCTGTGGTGGACAATGCCCTGTCAAACTGTAAACCAAAGTAGACTCATCCTCCCTTAAGTTACTTCTTGCTGGTATTTTGTCACAGCATTAAGAGAGGTAAGGGAGAGAGGGGAGGGCAGAAGGAGATGGGAGAAAGAGAGGGCGAAAATAGGAGGGGAGAGAGGACATGGGAGAGCAGGAAGACTGAGGCAGGGTAAGAATAGAGAGCAGGATGAGAGATATCATAATAGAGGGAGCCATTATAAGTTGTAGGAGAGATCTGGCACTAGTGAGATATTCACAGATCTACAAGAAGGATGCCAGTTGGCATTAAGGCGACCTTAAAAGCCCTCCCCTGATAATGAGATTGATGACTACCTTATATGCCATCCTAGAACCCTCATCCAGTGGATGACAGAATTAGAAGCAGACACCCACAGCTAAAAACCAAATTGAACTCCTGGAACCCAGTCGCAAAGAGGAGGGATGAGCAAAGGAATCGAGACCAGGCTGGCAAAACCCACAGAGGCAGCTGACCTAAACAAGGGGGAACCCATGGACCCCAGATTGATGACTGAGAGGCTAGCATGGGACTGATCCAGACCCCCCCCCCCCTACCAGGGTGTCAGAGAAGAGGCCTTGGCAATCTGTGGGACCTTGGAGAGCAGAGCAGTATTTATTACTGGCACACAGATGGACTCTGGGAACCCATTCCACATGGAGGTATGTTCTCTCAACCCGGGCACCGACACATGGGGGATGACCTAGGCCCTACCCGGGATGATATGACAGACTCTGAAAATCCCTCATGGAAGCCCTTGCCTTCCAGGGGGAGCGGAGGGGGGTGGAGTAGGGTGGGGGGCTTGGAGGATTGGGCAGTCGGGGGAGGAGGGAGGGAACTGAGAGTGACATGTGTAAAAAGTTAAATAATAAAAAAGAAGTAACTAATACCGCTTATAAATATGAATATGGGATAACAATTGTGACTCATTGGTTCCTTGAAAGTTGGAGAAATAGAGAATGCACTTATTGTCCACTTAATGGTAGGACTTGGAACAGTGGCAGGATTAGCTTCCAGACAGAAGTGTGGAAAGGCTCTAGAAGAAAAGAGATAAACAAAACTGAATACCATCTTCAGCCTTCCATCAGTCCTTGGGAAAATTCAAATACCTTTGTCTCACAAATAGGAAAGCATATTTCAATTCCAATGTAGTCTTTCGGGTAGCTGACAGGATCGTCATAGCCATGGTAGCTTCTTTTTGGTTTTCCTCTCTAAAAGTAGTATACACTAGTTACCTAAATCCAAAATCTTTGCATCTGACTTGATATCTTCAAAAAACATTAGAATTGGAAAACATTACCTTTCCCTGTCATCTTTGCAAGTATTCCAGTGCATAATTTAGACATATGCATTTGTTTTAAATTTGCCTCTTTTTTATCACCATGGAGGCACAGTTAGAAACTGAGACAAAGCAAATTTCTTTTTTTGTATCCTCTTACACATTTTTTTCTTCGCTAGTGGAACGTGGACTTGAGCTTACCAGTAGCAATTCATATAATTGTCCTGTACATCTAATCTCTTAGGTTATTTCACTTAGTGAATCACAGACCTGTGATTGTTCTCTCTATAGTCCTTGCCACACCGATCACAGGCATTCATTTCAGAGATGTCTCAGGAATACTTGCGGAATTGAACCACCTGCTTTATTTCACAGGGATGAAATTAGCCACTTGTAGATAAATGTTAAAAATGATTCACATTCCAGCTATAACATTAAAATCTACAGTGACCACTTCACTTTTCAAATAAGGAATTTTTGCCTAAAATGGTTTATACCTTTTAAAATATATCCTTGTGTTTTGATTTCCAATCCTTTGATCAGGCAAAACAATTTTTATTGCAACTGAGATCAAAATCAATGGCAAATATTCCTTAAATGAATGTGTTTCAGGATGTTGTTTAATTTGTTGGGTATTTTTTCTTTAATTTTTCTTATGACCTACATATATTGTCAAGAAATAATTTCAGAAGACTTCTAAAATAAATTATCAAAAGTTTAGAAATATATTTGTTTTATTTTTATTTATGTGGTTGGCACACACATGTGAATGTTCCAAGATGCTAGAAAAAGCAATTGGATTCTCTGAAGATGGGATTATAGGGAGTTACAAGCTGCCTTCCGTAGGTGTTGGGTACCAAACTTCTGTCCTCTGGAAGAACAGTACGCCCTCTTAACTGCTGAGCCGTATCTCCAGCCCTCAAATTATTAAAACTTATTGGCAAACTTCAACTTCCCTTTCAACTTCAAACTTTAAAAAGAGCCACCCGTCTGCACTTTCTCATTTTTCCAACCATTCTCAAATTTGGTGTTTTACATGAGCAATGTCAATTAATTAGTGGCAATTATGCTACTGAGAGCATAACATTTATGTTGCAGACTTGGAGAAACTTTATAGACTGGGTGAAAGGGGTATGGCAGCTGGATGTGGTAACTCATAACTGTAATTCCAGCACTTGGAAGGCTGAGGCAGGAGGATCGCTACAAGTTTGAGGCCAGCTTAAGGTATCAAGTGAGTTGTAGGCTGTCTTGGGTTACAGAGACCTAGGATCAACATCAAAGGAAAGGGGGTGGGGGGAGAAGAGTCTTACTGAGATGATGCGAGTAATAGAACACAGATTATGAGTCCTTTCTGAATCTTGTCACCCCCAATGCCATCTTCATAAGTAAAATAAACATTGTTTCCAGGCAATGAAATATTTTAAGGTGGATTTATAAACACCTTAAAATAAACACCGTAAGAAAATCTCCACATCTGAGTCCAGCATTCCAAATTAAAATTAAAAATTCACTAGCAGCACTACTCAGGGTTACTGTGCAAAACTGCCTAGTTCTGTGAATGAGATGCTGTCTTCTGCAAGACTCATGATAATGACAGCAGCTTCCCGGTGATTGCTACATTGAATTCCTGCCATGCAGGATATTGGCACTGTAAGCTTCCTCTAGTAATTACTGGCAATAATTCATCAAGTCTGTTTTAAGAAATGGTTTGAGTTATGCTCCTGGAAATTTAGTTTCAAGCCAAATTCTCTAGCCCACTGAGTAATCATGAGAACTGTCTATGAATTACTTTTCTCAACAATCAATCTAATAAAAAAATGGTTGTAGAAGTGATTGCAAACAACAGATTCTGAGGAAACTCTCCTATTACTTCAAATTATTTCTCATGTCTCTAAAATTCCAAATGTTTACAGAGGTAGTCCAAGGAAAGCATCAACTAACGAAATACCAAGTAAATTATAATATATGCTTTATTGAAATAACGTGTTTGTTTGGGGCAGGGCTCTATAGGAGCTACTGATAATTGTCATAGAATGATAATGTGTGTATCTTAGGGTTTTTATTGCTGTAACAAGGCACCATGACCACAGGAACTCTTATAAAGGAAACATTTAATTGGGGCTTGCTTACAGTTTCAGAGATTCAGTCCATTATCACCATAGTGGGGACCATGGCAACATGCAGGCAGACTTGGTGCTAGAGTTGAGAGTCCTACATCTTGCAGGCAACAGGAAGTCAACTGAGACACTGAACAGTATCTTGAGCAAAGAAAACCTCAAAGCCCTTCCCCACAGTGACCTACTTCCTCCAACAAGGCTATACCTACTCCAACAAGGCCATACCTTCAGCAAAGCCACGCCTCCTATGAGATTTCAGCAGCCAATTACATTCAAACTACCACAGTGGGTTAGGTAGATTTTCATCACTTTAAGCAAATACCTGAGATAATAACTTAAAGGAGGAAGGATCTATTTTGGCTCATGTTTTCATCAACTGGCTCCATTGATTTCAAGTCTGTGTGAGACAGAGAGCATGGCAAGAGTATGATTGATCAGACCTACTCTCTTCATTGCTACTGGGAAGAGGAAAGAGACAGAAAGGAGCCTGGAAATAAATATATCCTCCAAGGACACACTCCAGTGTCCTAATTCCTCCAAATATACCTCACCACTGAGAGTGCCCACCACATCCCAGAAATGCTATCAGACTAATACAAGAGTGGATTAACCCACTGATTCACTCAGAATCCTTATGACTCAGTTTTTCTTAAGGCCCACTGGCTGACAATCAAGTTTTTGACATATGAGCCTTTTGGGGAGACACCTCATATCCAAGTCACAATAAGAATTAAAAATTTAGAATATAATTTATTTGCTTTTAGCTGAACTTGGTGTGCTGGACAGTTTTGTGTCAAGTTTGACACAAGTTAAAGTCATCTGAGAGGAGAGAACCTCAATTAAGACAATGCCTTCATAAGATCGGGTTGTAGGCAAACCTGTAGGGCATTAGTGATTGATGGGGGTGTGACAGTCCTTTGTGAGTGGGGCTACCCCTGGGCTGCTGGTTCTGGCTTCTGTAAGAAAGCAGGCTGAGCAAGACGGGGTGAGCAGGCTAGTAAGCAGCACCCCACCATGGCCTCTGCATCAGTTCCTGCCTCCAAGTTCCTGCCCTGTTTGAGCTCCTGTCCTGACTTTCTTTGATGATGGACAGAAATATGGAAATAAAAGCCAGATAAACCCTTTTCTCCCCAAGTTGCTTTGGTCATGGTGTTTCATCACAGCAATAGTAACCCTAATTTAGACACTTGACCACTCAGTCAACAGAGAAAAGCAACCTAGAAGTCCTAATAGCTTGTCTCAGGGTAAAAACAACCAACAGGAACTTTATGCTTTTCCTCAAAGAATCTTATCCCTGTGATCACTGAACTCAGATAGCATTAAGTCTCAGCCTCAAGATGTATATAATTAGTGCTAGAGAGATGGCTCAGTGATTAAGAATGCTTCCTGTTCTTCAAGAGGACACAAGTTTGGTCCCCTGCACCATATCAAGTGACTCACAACTAACAGCAACTCCAGCTTCAATGGATTGAAAGATAGCCTTTTTCTGTCCTCCACAGGCAACCCCTAACCCACACTTAGATATACAAAAACATAGTTAAAAAATAACAAAATCTTAAATGGCCACAATATATGAGACAGTGTGGGATTATAAATTAGGTAAGTGATCCTCAGCTAGAGTGATTTTGCCCAGAAGAGGTATTTTGAAATATCTACAGATGCTTTTGATCATTGCCTATGAGAGGGTAAATCTGGTACCTGGTGAATAAAGAACACATGTGCTGATAAGCGTTGCTCAGTGCTCAGGCCAGTTCCTCTGCTACAAAAAGAACCCAGCTGCAAAGTATCAATAGTGCTGTGGTGAAAACAGTGTTTATAAATTACATGCTGAGCATGAAGGCTTCCAAGCAGTGTTCAGAGAACAGTGTCTTTAATAATATTTAAATAATTACTGTGCCACATGGAAATGTTTTAGGCTTTGTGTGCCATATGGTTTCTGCTGCAACCATAGACAATTCTCATAAAGAAAATGTGTGTGCTCCAGTAAAACAGCCTGATGACAGTAGTTTGTCAGTCCTCAATGTGAAGAATAGCTTAAATGCTCTTGCTGGTGTCATTTCGTCACTTAGTATAGGACGCAAATACCCAACATTTTTATTATTTATAATAAATGGGAAGTTCACCTTTTTAATGTCGTACAAAAAACATGAGTAGAGCGAACTACTGAACACTGTCACATGTTTGCACCACTATCTAGTTCATATTAACTTTGCTCTTCAAACAGGAAGGAGGCAGCAATTTAGGGAACAAGAGAAAAACAAAAATTCTCTACAATTCTTCTATGTGAATAAGCTGTGCTCACAGAGACGGCTTCATTATTTCTAAAACTATAAATGACAGAGATACTGGATTGTCGAGATGGAGTTTGCAAGACTGGGTCATTGATAACTGCATTGGTAACTGGTGGAGACCAAATTTTGAACCTCCTCTGTACCCATATATTCCTGCACATATTACAAAACCCAAGGAACATAAGAAATTGTTTCCTGTTCAGCTTCAAGAGAAAGGCTTGTTTGCAGCATGGAAAAATTACAAGCTGGTGCTGCATCATTGTTTGAATTACATGACAATGCACCAGGATATTGACCCATCATTTCTAGTCTTCTTTGGCTATTGAGCATGTTCAAATTTACATAATTCTATTTTTATTCCAAATTTTTATCTGTACATATTTAACCCATTAGCAGAAGGACATCAACAAAACAATAAATAAGATGGATTTTCTACTAGTTACATTGGATCCTTCAAATAAGGGAAACATCTGTTAATCCCAATGATGAGTTAATTTTATTTGTACCCAATACATAGTCTCACCATGAAGTTAGTAGAAGTTCATCTGTCAAAAGGAATACACAATGTTACTATTAATTCTGTATAAGATTCAACAGAAAGGGCAACATTGAGGATACAGTAGTTTTGTGATATAACATGAAATCAACTTTTGTGTAGCACAGTGCCATGGCTAAAACAAAGGTGTTTGTTTCCATTTTTACTGTATTAAGATGTATACACAGCAGAAGAATATTTGGAACTAACTGAAAGGCAAACATGACTAAAAACTGATTTTCAGCTGAGTGGTGGTGGCACACACCTTTAATCCCAGCACTTGGCAGGCAGATCTTTGTGAGTTCGAGGTCAGCCTGGTCTACAGAGCTAGTCCTAGGACAGTTAGGACTGTAACACAGAGAAACCCTGACTCAAAAAATAAAACACTACACAAAACAAACAAAACCCCTGATTTCCAAAGATACAAATCAAAATAGAAAAGACAACTGTCAGAATTTACAAAGACTATATGCACAGAAATTAGATGAAATATGTATAAAACAAAAAGCCTTTTGTGAAACATTGATATTGAATATAGAAATATGTATTTTTTTAAACATAGGAAAGCTGCATATGTGACAGACTGGAAATTTTCTAAAATCAACTTGAGGCATAAAACAATTTTTACATTGGTATTTGGTCCTCGTTCTTCCCTAGTAAGGTGGTTTTATGCACAAGTAAAGTCTTTGTTGTGGCAGCATGTAAGTAAACTAAAAGTTGAGTGGCTCTACTTTTCAGTGTCTTAACGATTCCTGTATGTATCTTGAGATAACAGTTGCTTTTCCATGGTATTTGTAAGAAGCCATCCTTATCTCTTAACTTTCATAAGTGAAAAAGAATGTACCCCAGAATGATGTTCGTAAGTATCTGTTCTAGCTTCTTGCTGACTTTCACAGAAAAATCAGGGACTATTGAGAAATACGGCCCAATACAGAAGAGGTCATTAATGAGGAAATGAATTGATACTCTCTCTGCTGCTCTGAAATGTTGTTGAGATGAGCTGAATAATGGGATCACAGAAAAGGTCACTGAGCTCCAAATACAAAGTCACTTCAGAACCTAAAAAGGAGAAAAGAGCATTTTGTAGCTTTCTGTGACTCTGCCCTGTGTTCTTTTGAGTCAACGTTTGCTATTTTTTTCAGCTTGCCCAGTACCCACTGCCACTTCCCTAGACTATCCCAAGTTTCCTTAGGAACTATGTCTCCCTCAGAGTGGATTATTTTACATAGACTCTGTAAGCTAGTGCTAATTCTAGGTTCCAGTCTGATCCCATGGAAGCCAACGGCATCTACCTGGTCTTTCCCACTCTGAATGCCAAGATCAGAGGAGTTGGAATATAGAACAATTTATGCAAAGAAACAATCTGGGTGCAACATACTCAGTAGTTGTTTTCTGCTTTAATCTGGAGACTATGAATTCTGCAATTTAGGCCTATAGAGTTACTTTGGTTTGACAGAAGCTAGGCCCAATGTGCTGGTTAGATTTATGTCGGTTTAACACAAGCTGGAAGAGGGAGCCTCAACTGAGAAAACACCTCCAGAAGATCATCCTGTAAGCAGCCAAGCCTTTGGGGTGTTTTGTAAATAAGCCTATTGTATGTTGTGCCATCCCTGGGCTGGTGGTCCTGGGTTCTATAAGAAAGCCGACTAAGCAAGCCAGTAAGCAGCAAACCTCCATGGCCTCTGCATCAGCTCCTGCCTCTAGGATCCTGCCCTGTTTGAGTTCCTGTGCTGACTTCCTTCCATAGGGGATTTTGATGTTGAACTGTAAGCTGAAATAATGCCCCTACCACTACCACATTGCTTCTGGTCATGGTGTTTTATCAAATAAATAGAAAGTCTGATGTTCTAAACTCCTATCTTCAGTTAAGCAAAATATTTTTCTTTCATTTACTTGCTAAAAGGGACCCTTGTGTGACATGTCCTCCTTTAGCAATGCTTTCTCCTAAATCCCTCTAGGAAAATGGCCCTATAACCTGTCCATCTTATGTATCTCTAAGGAAATACACATTTTCATTTATTTTTCATATTATATTATATTACAATGTATTTCCCTTCCTTTTCCTCCCTTAAAACTTTCCAACATACCCCTCCCCAATGTCCTTCAAATTCATAGCCTCTTTTTTTCACTAATTGTTTTCACACACACACACACACACACACACACACACACACACACACACACAGTAAGATACTCCTTCAGTAAGATACTCCTACAGGAGCTCCTACATTGGTGAAAGGATCTTTAAAATAAGGTATTAGAAAAGCCTTAAGGGTAGATGTCTAGACATGTTGTCCCTGTATATCTATAGGATGAAATGCTAAAATATATTGAATATTTCAATCTGTGCGTGTTGCTGTGCTAGTGGAGAAAGAACTTAATATAGTAATGCTTCAAACAGATTGTTATTATAACTATTAAAACATTTCCTGGCCATACTTTACGTCTCTAGGTCAGATCTGATGTTTAGGGTTAACTGTCAACTTGACAGGATCCAAAGCCACCTAGGGACAAGCCTCTTGGCACACTGAAAGGTTATCCAGGTTAGCCTTTGGCCATGCCAGTGAGAGATTATCTTGTTAAGTTAAATTTTGGTGAAGGGCCTGCCACTGTGGTTAGATAGGTCCAGCTCCTAGATAGTTTAATACAAGGAGAAAGTGAGCTTTGCATGTATTCATTGCTCTCTGCTTCTCCACTAGCTGTGTTAAGCACCTCCTGATTTGACTTCCCCACCATGATGGACTGTACCCTTGAACTGTGATGTGGAACAAGCCCTTTCTCCCTTAAGTTGTTTTTGTCAGGATATTTTATCACAGTATAAGAAGAGCTTAAGACACCAACCCTGCCCATAATCCTAGGCCTCATCTAAAGGTCTCAGACGCTGGTTTATTTATTTTGGTTTTTCAAGACAGGGTTTCTCTGTGTAGCCCTGACTGTCCTGGAACTCTCTCTAAATCAGACTGGCCTCAGACTCAGATATCCCTTGTCTCTGCCTCTTGAGTACTGGGATTAAAGACCTGCACCACTACTCTGACTCATATGTCATTTTACAGATACATTGTAAGAGACTTAGAACAGTAATTTGCACAAGACATATTCAGCTAATGGTTGGGAGGGTTGAAATTTGAATGTATGTTAGTAAAGTCATTTTTTTCTTTTCTGGCAGCATGTAATGCCTCTTTGTATAATAGAACTCTTCAGGGGACAAAAGGATTTTCTCTTTAGGCTATTGTATATGCAAACTTTGTCATTTTTTGTGTGTAATTAGCCTAGTACATGTATTTATGGGTAACATGGAAACACGTAGGGTAGTATTGCTTCCTTGTATGTCAGAAGCACCCTTGTCTGCTTTCATTCTTCCCAAATCACTTTAGTATATTATTGAGATCTATTTACGCACATTAAAATGCACAAAATCTTACATGTATGGTTTGGAGAACTTTAATAAACATATAATGCCACACAACCACCAACCAGTTGAGAAAATACAATGTTTTCATCTCTTAGAATTATCTCTCACCCTCTTTCTGATCAGTTCTCCTGCCTACATGGTAGGAGGGATTTTTGCTTATTTATTTGTGCATCTATTTATGTTTTCAGTTCTGGGGATTAAACCTGAGACTTCATGCATATAACTCTACCCTGGAGTTACAGTCTCACGTCTTCTTAAAAATGTGCACCAAGATCTTTCTAAGTTACTCTTATTGGTCTTGAATTAGAAAATTTCTTGCCTCAGAGTTTATAGAGGGAAATACAAGTCTGATCCAACAGAATGCAAATCTACTAATAGCAGTCAGTTTTTAATAAGTCTGCTTAGCTTATTCTTGAACCTCAAATAATTGGAATTATGTTGTAAGCATTTTTTTGTTTAGGTTTTTCAAACCTATTCTTTAAAATGAATCTACGTTGATAGATGCAGTCTATTCTGTTCTTTTTATTGCTCATTCATTCTATAAATATACTATAAAGATTTTTGGTTTTTTACTTTTCTGTTGATGAACATATGAAATATTTTCAGTTAATAGTTAATTTGAATAAAGTCATTCTGAAAACACATGTACAAGTTCTTTTGTAACATATGCATTTGTCTGTTTTGGGTAATAGATATGTACAAGTGAAATTTCTTCGTCATGATGAAAGACTATGTTAAGCAATATTAGAAACAATAAGAATGGGCAATTTGACATGTGTGTTAGCAATGGGAACATTCCAGTTGCTCCACATCTTCACCAACACCTGCTGCTTTTGATTTGTACCACTCTGGTGTGTAATTTGATCTGATTGTGGTTTTTGTTTGATGAGTCCCTAATGACTAAGGATGTTGAACACATTGCATCCCCCCAAAGCATACTTAGCTCTTTCTTTGTTTCATTTTAAAGAAATATCGTCAGAATCTGTGAGGGCACTGTGACACTACTTTTAACAAGATTTCACATCTTATGTGTGGGTCTGAGAGTATAACCGTCATCTCACTGGTACTGAACCAAAGCTACATTGATGGGAGTCATATGTACATGGATTGCCTTGCATTTGATGTTCCAAATTAGAGATTTTAAACTTGTGGTGGGAGAGCACCTCTGAACTACTGCATGTTCTTTTAAGTTACTGATATAATTGCTAGCATCATAAAACTGAAGCAATGACTCATTAAAGTTCAAGTCGACAGTTGCTCTTTAAAAAAAAATGGGAAATCTGTAGCATGAGGCCTTTGTTTGCCACTTCCTGTTATTAGATGAGGATGAACAGTAGCTGTTCCTTTAATCTGTCCTGTGCTTTCTATTCTAACAAAGCTTCAACCTGTATCTGTTATTGTCTTATTGCCAACCTGTTTCACTTACAGTAACCACATAACCTTGGTACCATAGGAGGAATTTCTACTCTATCCTCAGAATCATTTTGGAGATCTCTGAGCTACTGCTTCATTATTTTCTTAAGACTGTTGTGAACCAAATAACTTAGCATAGCTCCCTCTTAACTCCACAAAGGCACAGACCAATTTGCAAGTCAATTGTGAGAGACCTTATGTATTTTATTTTTAATCGTATTCCAGATTTAATCGTCTGCATATTTTTAATTCTCCATGCACTTAAAGTATATGATAGAAAACACATTTAAGTCTTTTTTGGGAGTGAAGCAGTGCATTCTGTTTCTTCGTAGATATCAGAAGTGCTTTCTAAGAAAAGCAAGCCAGGGCTGGGGAGATAGATGGCTCAGTGTGTAAGCATGCTTGCTGGGAAAGCACGAGGCTCAGAGTTTGGTTCCAAAGTGTCTGCATAAAAACAATCCAAGTGTGGCTATACCCACACACATATAATCCTAGTGCTGGAGCTGGGTAAGCATCAGAGACAGGAGGATCACTGTGTCTTGACTGGAGTTGTGAATAACTGAAGCTATGCTAGTGGTAAAAATACATAGAATCGCGCTCACACACACACACACACACACACACACACACACAATGCAGCATCCATTTATAAAATAGACAAAACCTGAGTAAGATTGGTGGTTTGTATCAATGAAAATTTCATATATGTGACACTTTGCTATAATTAGTGGCAAATGTATGATGAGAGAAGTTAGGCAAAGATTGCATGGGAACTGTGCATTACCTTTTACAACTGTATACAAATGTATAACTATCTCTAGGATCAAAATTAAGAAAATACTATTTTTTGAGACTGGAGAAATGGCTTCAGGGTTAAGAGCATGTCGGTTATAGAAGACCCAAATCCTGTTCCCAGCACCCAAGTCTGGTAGCCCAAACCACATATAACTAACTCCAGGGGTCCAGGGAATGCTGCCTTTTGTTGCACCTGCACACATGTGGACATATTCTCACACAGACACACACACATACACATAATTAAAACTAAAATAAGTCTTTAAGAAAATAATTACTTGCATAAAAGTTGATTAAAATGACAGATAATTATGTATACTTTAAGAAAACAATATATACCTATCATTATATTGCATTTATTAATCTGGAAAGCTGACTGTCTCAGTTATTCTAGTTGTATAACAAATACTCCCTAAACTTGGTGACATGAAGTAATGGAAACAATTGTATTCATGTTTGTTATTTGGGTAAGACTTTGTGAGCTCTTTTCTTTCTGTGCTCCATTTAACATCAGTTGCAGGGACTGATACAGATTCATTAGCTAATAGTAAGATCTTAGCTAGATAGATATATTAGATAGCTCATACAGACAGATTAGCCCTACTAGGCTGAGTTTCCTTGTAATATAAGGAGCAATATAATGTTGAGACTTTCCAGAATGAAAGCAGGAGCCCACTGGATATGCATTATCTGTATCCTAGCTCAGAAGGTATGCAGTGTCACGTCTCTCAGAGTTACAGTCCTGTCCTGATTTTGGGGAAGTGAACATAGGCCTCATCTCTTGATATAGGAATACTAACACTGCAATGTAAGAGAAACATATTGCAGTAACAACGCCACAACACTTCAGTGCTTTCTAATGTCTTCTTGTAGCACCCTGTCCTCTTCTTCACAAGACAGACAAGTGTGTTAATCCCACTTTTTAGGATTTAATTCTCAGCAATGTGTTAATGTATCTCTCCCTTTCCTAAAATACAGTGACATTACTGTGATGCCTTTGTAAAGTGTTAACTTGGAGTCTTGGAGTCTGAGCATATTTTCCAGACGTTTTACACACACACACACGGCTAGGTTAACCACAAGAGAGGTTCTTAGATGAGATTTGGAAAGTTGGCAAAAGAATAGCCATGATGGAACATAGTGTACAATCCTCATCACTGGTCTGCTGACTCAGTTGGAGTGAGACCTAATTGGGTGCAAAGAGCTCTCGTGTTCCTGACTCCTTTTGAGCTGCTTCCACTCCTAGGTTGGGTGTATAGGGTTAGAAGACTCCCTTGCTTCTACTAGTACGGTGAGTTTCAGCTGTCCTTGACTGCATCACACTCTTGCCTTGCCTCAATGCATATTCCCCTTCCCTACCTCTACCCTCTGTGCTGAGGCCTTTAATCAGGAACATAGGCAAAGACAATAACCTTACCAGATTTTTTTTACTAGCTTTCACAAATACACATGAAGTCAAATACCCTGTCCATTCACGCATTTGTGTGTGTGTGTGTGTGTGTGTGTGTGTGTGTGTGTGTAATGATTTTGTTTTTAGACTGAACTCTGATGCAGACAGAATGTGACATGTGACATCAGAAGCCTCTAGTTCATATATTTAAGTTTGGAGAAATGATTTAAACAGCTTTATTGATATTTAAGCAATGCAAAAAGTTAATCTTTTAATTCATTAATACATCTGACAATTATTCTTTTGAATCCATCCTATGCCTCTATGTAGTCTGTTTAATTTTCAAAAAGATTTTTCTTTGGAAATCGACAGTCAATTCACTTGATATTTTTGAAAGACTTGTTAAAAACAGACAAGAAAATAAAATTTTGTGACACACTAAACTTCATTTTTCATGGGAAAAAAGGATATAAGTACTTGAGGTTTTACAGTAATAACTTTGCTTTATCTGGGGCCTCTCAAAGGCAGGACTAAATGTTGTGATTTCCAGCTGTGAAAGAGATGTTTTGGTTTGGGGTAAAGAAGGGGGTGGAACATTTCTGTACATCCTAGTATTTAGCTTTCACATATGCTTTGTCTCATGGACTACCTCCTGAGAAAATGGAAAGAAGGAAACAGCACAAGAGCACAAAGAATCCTTTTACTACACTCTCTGTCTCTGTCTCTGTCTCTGTCTCTCTCTATCTCTCTCTCTCTCACACACACACACACACTCCTGCCACTTGGTAATTTGGTATTCCTTATTTCCCTTCTTTGAGAAAGGAGGAATTGTGTTGATTAGGTAACTTATCCAAAATGGCTTCCATCAAGCAGTCTCCTGCTAGTCTTCCTGACAAGGGCTACTTAGCTGCTTTTAGACTGCACTAATCCCAATTACAAACCTGCTGTGCAGAGCAGAGTATTACTGTGGCTCCCTTTTCTTGAAGATGATGAGCAGCAGCTCATGCATTTTTAGAGTGCTCACAGATGCTGTGTAGATGCATCTATTTTGCAATTGAAATATTTCATTTTTATGACTGATATTAAAAGTCTACATTGCACTGATGCCATGGGATGTAGGAGACAGATTCTGGGTTTACTCTGTGTTGCTTTTGGAGCACCTAAAAGTCACTTTTATGATGCCTACATTTTGAAAGATTTAAAATATCATTTTTTCCAGGAACTCTGAGTCTTCTCACATGAAAACATACAAATACAAATAAACCATACCTAAATTTTATATAAATTAAACCAAAGCACTCTACAGACACACTGCTACATACCCAGGACACCATGTAGATGACTGTTACTAATATATTGAAATACCTATATTGGCTGATCAAAAGGTATTATTTTGAGCTCTATAAATCCTTCAACAGCAACTGAAAAAACACAGGCCCTTGTCTCAGGATCTCAGAAGCTACTCCTTGACTTAGCAAGTAAATAGCTACACTTTACCATGTCATGACTTTCCTTAGGACCCTGCCCCAATACTTGAGTGGATTACTAACTGTTGCTATATATAGCTATGAAATATTTTTGAATATATGTCCTGCACACACATGCAGAACAAGAGGTCAGACATGAAATTCTGGATTTTAAAATTATTTATTTTTTGAGATTATATTATTTATCCCTTTCTTTCACTCCCTACAACCCCCTCTCCCAATCTGGAATTTGGGGTTTTAAATTTGGATTTCTTGTTTAAGATCTCTGGGATTTAGTTTGCCCAATTAATAAAATGAGAGTTTGCACAAGGTAATATCTAATGACACTTTCAGGTCTACTTTGGGATTCTATGATTTGGAAACTTCTGAACAGCTTCCACTTTCAGCTGGAGGTTTTTATTTCTTACAGAAGGCAAAGAATGGTCAAATGGGGTTTGATAACTAGTTTCTATACCTGACACATAGTGGGATTTGTCAACACCAAAGGTAACAGATACAGAACAGAACACTGGATAAAATCCTTGCACAAGCTAGGTGGTGCTGGCGCACACCTTTAATCCTAGCACTCGGGAGGCAGAGGCAGATGGATCTCTGTGAGTTCGAGGCCAGCATGGTCTACAGAATGAGTTCCAGGATAGGCTCCAAAACTACAGAGAAACCCTGTTTGGAAAACAAAAACAAAAGCAAAAAAATATCTTTGCATGACCATGGGGAGAAAGTTATTTGTAATTCTGATTCTGAAATCTCTCAAAAAACTTATAGTGGAGCTGGATAAAGCCCAGAGGAGAGCAGCTAAGACAACTGGGAAACTGGGAATGCAGGAGATCTTCTCTTGGAAGCCATGTGAAAAGATTTACAATTCTGTTAAGGATGAGTAGGAGCTACAGTCTTGGTTTATATATATTTTTGAGAGAGGTTCCTGTGTCAGGGGTGAATCCTGACTCATTCATCAGGCCTTGATAATCTTACACTTGGAAAAAAACCATGAAGATTGAAATGGATAAATGAAGTGCCTTCTCATCTAGATACCTCTGATAGGGGTGTGGGATTTGGATACAAATGTATGAACCATGTGTCCCATGAGAAGTTCTATGAGCTCTTTACATTGACTCAGAGTACAAAGATCATGATGATGAGTCCAGATAATCTAAGCATGGGCACAAATATTGAGGGTGCATCAAGGAATGGAGAGTTGACCTCTTCTAAAGCAGCATAGCTCCCGTTCAGAAGAAACAGTAGGACAAAATCATAACAATTTGCTTTTCCTTTCTCCTCTTTTGGTTTTTATTTTCTTATTATCCTTATTATTGTCATTCCCAAAGAGCAAATACAAGCAGCTCAGAAGATTATGAAGTGTAAATTGAATTTTCTTCTCTGCCAACAAAAGTGCCTGTTCATTTCTCATTGTAAAAAAGGCATATGCATATATTATATGCCTATTTATATGATATATATGTATCCTGAAGACCTCTATATGATCAGGGCATGTAATCAGATTTCTTGATAAGATTTATGTTATTATGTGATTTGACCATAATTTATTTAGCCTAATAATGAACATTTAAATTGTTTCCAGCATTCTTCACATTCACAGTGTTACAGTGTACATTTTTTAATCTTGTTCATATTTTATTTTTGTTCCCTTGTCTGTCAAGTTGCTTCTACACAATAATTTTCTGGAAAAAGTAGTGATCTTTTAATTATACTCCATGCTGTCTTATGATAAAATAGCCAAATTTGCTTTCCAAATTTTTGGTCTGTTTATGAGTGTCCCCCTTTCTGTACTTTGTCATGGTGTGGTGATTTTTATGTTTCTGTGTCTTTACACATTTTCTTCTAGATAAATAGAAACCTATTTCATTAAGGAAGTTATTAGTCTCCCAAGAGGAAGAGCACAGATGTTGTGACGAAAGCAAAGTGGAACTTGGAGAAATGGCATAAAATCTCCAATGGCCAAATGGATAAAATCCTGAACTTTCTGATGAATTTCATTCCCATATTCTCAAATACAGAATTTACTTGATCATAAGTTTATTTGATTATAATTTCACAGAATTAACATATATGTTGAACCTTCATGGCAGATAGGTCAGGTTAAATGAAATAATGGTAGTTTTCTTTAAACACAATCACATAGATCATGCTGTTTGCCCTTTTTGTCCATTTCCTTGCTAGTCCCCTCTCTACCTGTATCTAGTAAAGTAGGAATTATTAGTACAGTATATTCCTTTTAATTTGAAACATTTTTAAGTTATTAACTATAACCAAGATTATAGTTTGTTTGAATTCAAAAGCTAAGGAGTTATGGTGCCATATACATCTCAGAATTATATGTATAATACTAAAACAAGGAAGTTACTTCCAAAGAATAAATCCATGTATGAAAATATTTCATCATTGCTGGGTGGTGGTGGTACACACCCTTAATCTCAGCACTTGGGAGGCAGAAACATGTGGATCCCTTAGATCAAGGCCAGCCTGGTCTACAGAGTAAGTTCCAGGACAACCAGGACTTCACAGAGAAAACCTCTCTAGAAAATCCACAAAAAAGAGATGGGAATGTGTTAATAAAATGGTCCTTTAGGGAAATTATAACAAGGTGTGTGTGTGTGTGTGTGTGTGTGTGTGTGTGTGTGTGTGTGTGTGAGTGAGTGGCCCATGTGCTCATGAAATATACCTCCTGTCTCTAGTTACACAGCACGGTGAAGGAATGCCAGAGCTTGGCAGCTAACTGATGGGAAAACTGCCTTTCGTTCTCCTCCACCTCAGCTTGCAACACATGGTCCTAGACTATCACAGGCAGAAAGACAATCTGAGCATCCAGTGCTTGCGCAAGACTTCCCCTTACTCCTGTCTTGTTACATCCAAAAGCACCAGAGAAATACAGGTCAAGAGGAAGATGTTTTTCCAGCAGGATGTGGAATCTAAACTAGTAATTTCAATATGCTTATAGACTGGAACATTGGTTGGCTGCTCCCTGGCACCGTGGCTTTTATTGCCATGGCTACACTTCCCTGACCCTGTGACCAAGAGCATTCACTTGCTTCGTGATGCTTTTTCTTTGGAAAAACCATACAGAAAATTTGAATCCCTAGCATTCAGAGGGATTTGTGTGCAGAACCTAATTCCCATACAAATTAAATAAGAATCCCTTCCTCTTTTGCAACACTGCCAACTTGTTTACTTCAAGGGGCAATTATACGCTGCCAAAACCACACTGACAAATAGTCTTCCTGTATTTGAATTTGAAAATCAGGCCCTCAAGAGGGTTAGGCTCAGAAAGAACTCAGTGAGAGCTTACTTTGGGGGGACTGATGCTCAGTCTGAAATTTGCATCTTAATAAAGAGAATTTCTTTCCATTGGAAGCTGAAAGAGAGAGAAAATGATGAAAGGGAGTTAAGATTTACCTTCTCAATTAAGGAGTCTCAGTGGATCAGACTTGCTAATAAAAAAAACAATTAAAACACATTTTTGAAGGATTTTGTGAGAACTTGTAAATATCCAGATCTGGTACGGGATTGTCACCTTTTTATATATTTAATGTTTACAATTATATTTTTGTTGCATGTTGCATACCAAATAGAACTAAAGGAGATTAAGTCTGGTTAATCAAACGCTTAGCAATAAGTAAAACATTTTAGAGCTTGAAATAGTTTCAGAATTCCTTGTAGTTCGCAGGTCAGAGTCCTCGTTTCAACAGAGAAGGCCTTGATTAATCGGAGAATCTGGGCAGCTTCATTTGTGCCTGAAGATTGAAAAACATTGCACTTAGTAAGTTCACAGCCTCACTGCCAATAGGCAGGAACCTGCCAGGTTGGGAGGGTACAGCCATCTGGAACAGCAGAGAACGGGGTGAGGAAAGCCTTTTCAATTTGCAGAGAAAGCAATTACTGCATAAAATGAGTGAGATGGGACCCAAAAATGAATGCCCTGTCTACCCACCTGCTGTTCTTGATCTAGAAATAATTCAGTCCTTTGGTTATTTGCAGGGAGCTTTGCGAAGGGAACACATTTCCTAAATCCCCATGGCTACAGAGATTGCTGCAATGGTTATCATCCCGCCCAACACCCCTGGATTCCTGTGGACTGTTACATGGCTCGGCTGACTCTGAGTCACCAGCACCTGCTGCTATCAAGAACCTTGTTTTGTCCTCACTGCTGATGAGCTCAGCATGAGTGATGCATCCAGGAAGAAGAAATGGCTGCTTTGGGCTCGTTGCAGGTATTAGCACTCCCAGTTTTGCCTCTGATGCAATTCAGAAGACTGGAATAATCAAAATTAACCCATACATCCTTTAAACCATTACACTACGAATTGAACCTACTTTTAGGATTTCAAGACCCTTTTCTGTGGTCTTCACAATGCCAAAGCCCCACAAACACTCAGCTTGGTTATTAACCAGCTAAACTGAGTCTGAATTTGGGTTCTCTGGGAAACAGACCTCAGACCCAGCACTAGGACTGTGTTTGGGGAAGGAGGATAGAGGTAGTGTGGGAGGGGAGGGGTTGATTCCAGGGAACACTTATTGGATACGGTGGGAAACTAAACAAGCAGGAAAAGGAAACTAGTAAGGGAAATGTTCCAGCGAGATATAACTGTGGAATCCATAGAGAAATTTTGAGGGACAGTGCGGAACAAGGGCTGTCGAACTAAATCCGTGGTTCAAATCCAGCCTGGTTGTTTGTATACAGCTTACTCGATGTCATAGTAGTCAGCTAATTGTTACTATAATGAAATATCTGAGACAATGATAGTTAACTTATAAAGACAAAAGTTTAAATTTCGCTTCAGAGATTTGGAGTCTGTGATGATATCTTCCCACTGTCCTTGGCCTCTGGTAAGGCAATACATTAAGGTGAGATTACACAGTGAATAGACACACTTCATGAAGTAGGAAACAAAAAGATAGGGTTCAGGCTAGGGTCCTACAGTCACCCCTGTAGTCAAAAATGACCCAAGAACCTCTCATTAAAGTTCTTACAACCTTCCAATAGTACCACCATAGGGATAAAGACTTTAATAAAACAGGTTTTGAAGGAAACTTTAATCCATCAGCTGAGAATGTAACTGTTTGCAAATGTCAAAAAAGAGCTATTTTGCAACATAAAATTAAGTGAGATTCAAACTTTAGTGTTCACAAATACTTTTAATGGAGCGCAGCCATGTTAATTCATTTCCATACTGTTTGTAGTTCCCTTCAGTTTTGAACACTGAAATGAATAATTGCAGAAGAGACCATGTCGACCACACAAACTAAATTATTAAGAATTTAACCAAAATGTTGCTAACCTGTGATGTACAACATGCACCTCATATTGATTTTGTCTAGAGAACATGAAAGTACTTATCCACCAATTTCCATCTACCACTGCATGAAGAGTCAGTCACCACTGCTCCTACATGGCTTCTAATTTCCCAGCTCTTCTACTCTGTCCTGTCATAAATGGATAATGCTCAGGTAGTGTGAACTTCTGTGAAGACTCTCTTATATCTCTTGAAGGCAAAATTTCATATATCCATAACTAAACAAGAAAGCATATAGTTTGTAAATTTTTAGTTTTCTAATTTCCTGAGAAAACTCAGATGCACTTTGGGCCCAAGAGCATAGAATTAAAGAAATATTTCTGCCTGTTTCCTAGCTGTATTTTGGAACAAACAATATTAACAGGTTACATAAAGGTTCAAAACACACAGTCTATATGTAGCAGGGGTGGTGCAATGACATACCTTTTCCTAATTGGCATTATCTATGGTAATGAGAAAGTAGTTATGAGGAATGTCTTTTTATTTCTCATAACTGCATTGTGATGGCTAATCTTGGTTGTCAACTTGACATACTTTGGATGAAGAAAATTCAACTAAAAAATTGCCTCTGGGGGGCATTTTCTTAATTGCTAACTGATGTAGAAGGGCCCAGGTCCTAGACGTACTGGCATGGTCAGGATAAGAATAGTCACACTAGAGAATTAGCAGCACAACTGAAAGCTCTAGAAAAAAAAGAAGCAAACTCATCATGGAGGAGTACATGCCAGGAAATAATCAAATTGAGGGCTGGAATCAATGAAATTGAAACAAAGAAAACAATACAAAGAATCAACGTAACAAAGAGTTTGTCCTTCCAGAAAATCAACAAGATAGACAAACTTTTATCCAAGCTAACCAAAAGGCAGAGAGAGAACATGCAAATTTACAAAATCAGGAATGAAAAGGGGGACATAACAACAGACACTGAGGAAATCCAGAGAATCTTCAGGTCATACTTTGAAAACCTGTACTCCACAAAATTCTAAAATTTAAAGGAAATGGACAATTTTCTGAATAGGTATCACTTACCAAAATTAAATCAAGAATAGATAAGTAATTTAAACAGACATATAACCCCTAAAAATAGAAGCAGACATCAAAAGTCTCCCAACCAAAAAAGGCCGAGGCCCAGATGGCTTCAGTTCTGAATTCTACCAGAAATTCAAAAAGCAGCTAAGACCAATAATCCTCAAAGTATTCCACACAATAGAAGCAGGAGGCTCACTGCCAAACTCTTTTTACGAGGCTACAATTACTTTGGTACCCATGCCACACAAAGGCACAACTAAGAAAGAGAACTAGAGACCAATATCCCTCATGAACATTGTTGCAAAAATACTCAATAAATTACTAGCAAATCCAATCCAAGGACACATCAGAAAAATCATCCACCATAATCAAGTAGGCTTCATCCCAGGGATACAGGGATGGTTCAACAGATGAAAATCTATCAATGTAATCCACCATATAAACAAACTGCAAAAGAAAAACCATATGATCATCTAACTTGATACTGAAAAAGCCTTTGACAAAATCCAGCACCCCTTCATGACAAAGGCCCTGGGATAACAGGAACACACCTGAAAATAATAAAAGTAATATACACTAAACCAACATCCAACATCAAACTAAATGGAGAGAAACTCAACTCATCCAGTGGCTGATGGAAGCAGAGGCAGGCACTCACACCTAACCACTGAACTGAACTCATGGAAACCACTTGCAGAAAGGGAGGAGTGATGAGCAAATGGGTCAAGACCAGGTGGGTGCAACCCACAGAAACAGCTGACCTGAACAAGGGGGAGCTTATGCACCCCAGACTGATGGCTGAGTGACCAGCATGAGACTGATCTAGGTCCCTATACATGGATGTCAGTGAGGAGGCCTGGGTAATCTTTAGGGCCTCGGGTACTAGATTAATATTTATCCCTGGCATCCAAATGGACTTTATGTGCCCATCCCACATGGTGGGATGCTCTCTCAGCCTGTACACATGGAGGAGGGCCTAGGCCCTGCTTGGGATGATATCGCAGACTTTGGAGGTTCCCCCATGAAGGGCTTCACCCTCCCTTGAGAGTGGAGTGGGGATTGGGTGGGGCTTGGGGGAGGATGGGAGTGAGAGGGAGCTGGGATTGACATGTCAAGCAAGCTTGTTTCTAATTTAAATTAAAAAAGAAAAAAAAAGAATTTATCTAATAATCGATCCAGAAAGACAAGTCAGTTAGTGATGTTCCTCCATGGTCTCTGCTTCACTTCCTGCTTTGACTTCTGCCCTGCTTTCCCTAAAGCCTGAAGTTAAAGTTAACCCTTTCCTTCCCAAGTAGTATTTTGTTGGTGTTTTACCACAGCAACAGAGGAACAAACTAAGACATTCACTATGCAGATTGTAAGATGTTTCAGTTAGAATGTCATCAAAATCCAAATGGGCACAAACTTTCCTATTGTTGTATGTGATAATATGTTGTTTGTAAATAACTGAAATCAAAAGGAGGAACCATTGAATAAATATAAGATAAATTTCCATTCACCAAAGACAAACTTGTTCTGATAGCAGATTCTAGATTATTTATTTCGAAGACTCATATATTCTTCTGTATGAGCACTTTAAAAACAAAGACTAGGTAAACACTGATCTACTGCGTACGAATGAACTTTAGGAGTCCATTCCACATGGAGGGATGTTCTCTCAGCCTGGACACATGGGGAAGAGCCTAGGTCCTGCCCTGGATGAAATGACAGACTCTGGAGATCCCCCCCAAGGAGGGTCTCACCCTCCCTGGGGAATGAAGTGGGGACTGGGTTGAAGGCTAGAGGGGGGCTGGTGGAGGGACACGGGAGGAGGGGTGGGAGAGGGAGCTGAGATTGACATGTGAAGCATGCATGTTTCTAATTTTAAAAATACATATTGAGGGAAAAAAAAAGAAAAGAAACAAAGGCTAGGGGCTGGAGGGGTGCCTCAGGGGTTAAGAGCACTGCTGTTCTTCCAAAGGGCCTGAGTTCAATTCCCAGCATCCACATGGCAGCTCACAACTGTCTAAATCCTGTTCCATGGGATCTCACACCCTCATGCATACCTACGCATAGGCAAGAAACAACACACATGACTTAAAAATAAATAAATTATAAAACAAATGAACAAAATGACAATGACTAATTTATGTCAATCTAGCAGTCCTAGGTAGGGTTTCTATTGCAGCGATGAAACACCATGACCAAAAAGCAAGTTGGGGAGGAAAGGGTTATTTGGCTTACACTTTCACATTGCTGCTCATCACTGAAGGGAGTCAGAACAGGAACTCAACAGGGCAGGAATCTGGATGGAGGAGGTGATGCAGAGACCATGGAGGGGTGCTGTTTACTGGCTTGCTCCCCTGGTGTGCGCAGCCTGCTTTCTTAGAGAACCCAGGATCACCAGCTCCACCCACATTGGGCTAGGCCCTTCCCCATTGATCATTGAGAAAATGCCTTACAATTGGATCTCATGGAGACATTTCCTCAAGTGAGGCTCCTTTCTCTCGGGTGACTCTAGCATGTGTCAAGTTAGCACACAAAACCAGCCAGTCCACCAGCCTTACATCCAAACACTGAAATCTCAAATGTTACTCCCCTTTCTTTAAAAGAACAATGCTTAAAACCCAAAAGAACAATGCATTAAAATAGTAAATTCAAAACAAATTCCATTTCCCATTCAGAAATTATTTGAAGTTCTCTAGTCATCCAACCTAAGCATAGTTGCTTACTCCAATAGCATTAAAGGTTCTTGTGTTTTAGGTGTAATCTCCCAATCTAACATTACATTGCTAGGAAAAGAAAGTTTGTTCATGTCCAGACCCACAGTTAGAACAAATTGTACACTTTAATGTTCTTGCTCATAAACTTATTATTTTATGTTACACACTCTAGAGAATGCTTAGATTAAATGCAGCCAAATTTCATCATGCCTGCATGAATTCCCCTGCTGATCTGAAGGTTAACCTTCTTGTCCTGGGGTTTACCCACAGACATATGTGCCTCATATGCAAAGCTCTACTTGTTTTCTAGTTTTAGGAGAAGGATGGTCCATATAGCAAGGCAGGAAAATAGTAATTTTATCTGTCCAGGACAGCTTCTGGTTTTCTGGATTATCATGTTGTTCCATCTCCAACAGGCACTCTTCTCCAATTATTTAAGGTAGTTCCATAATTCCTCGTATTCATTCAGCTATTTTCTTTCATTTGACAAATCTCTGAGTTTCAGTGTGTTACCTTCACCTCATCTCTACCTAATATATTCATATTCTCCCCCTCCCCTGCACTAATGCATATCAGGCAAAGAATGTATGCATTATACCAGGGTCTCTCATTACAACAGACACCAGAAACACAGAAGAGCTTCCTACAACTTTAAATGGTAGAACAAGGAAGGGGTTAATGACTTCAGATTTGAAACACTGTGGGTTGAGTTCCCACAAAGATTTAATTAGGTTTTACAAGCAAGACTTACTTATTGAACCTTGAAGGTCATTCAGCAGTTGATTACGTCTGGCTAGCAAAAGAAATAGAGGTTACTAATAACAGCAGGTTAGAGTTCCAGGTAAGGTATTGATAGACAGTGTAGCTTTGTGATGGTTACTATAGCTTTGGGAATGTATTATAACTATAGGTCAACTGTGTGCTGTGGAATTAGTTCCATAATCACATATTAAATGAATACTACCTATGACCTCAGCTAAGTTAAGCAGTGTGGTACATGACTACAATGATGTCAGTTTTGTTTTCACTTTCTATTTTTTTAAAAAAAATTAATTTATTTACTTATATATTTATCAATCATACAATACACCGAATTGCATTCATCCTCATGAGATCACCTTTTAAAACTGATGTGAATTGCCAATCTTCCTTGGGCTGCTATGCAGCAGGAGTAGGAACTCTCTGCTAACTGTGTTCTAATACCCCTGCCTGAGCAGAACAGTCATTCCTAGTCATCCACATACCTCTGTATGCAGATTTATGGTATTTTTCAACCTAAGTTCAGGTAACCTTTAAAAATATGAAGCCTAGTGAAGTTTGTTTGACATTTTTGGCATATTAGGCCATGAATCCCATTCTTAGAGATTGATATCAAGAAAATTATTTTGAGATAGGCTTGATCTAGTTTTTTAATTTGGAAGGGATGAAGATAAAGAAAGCAAGAACAAATAGAGCTTGCTCTTATAAAGAGTTTTTTGTTTTTCCTGAGCAGAATGCTTACTGGATTTAATTTCTATCCTAGCAGATGGATTTTAGCATTTAAATACAATCCTCTCATAGGTCATTTAGCTCATCCTTTAGAGGTAACACAAGGTAGATCTCAGTTTTTAAAAATCCTGTCTTAAAGATGAATGAGCATCTAATGAGTCTCTAAATGGCGGGTTTACTACCTACTCTGGTAATTTGTCTCATGATTTCTTTATTCTAATAGCTTCATAACTTTCATATTCTAATCGCTACTGATTCTCTGATATTTATCTAAAATTTCCCCATAGCATTAGAAGTCTTTTGCTGTATCCTTTCTACTTGGTTATTCTTTACTAGTTCCTGCTTTGAATCTCATCTTTCCTAGCATCAAATGCTTGGAGGATGGCGGGCAGTCATACCTCTGGTACTCTGGATTTGATGCCATTTTGGGTAGGCCTTGGCATTGCCTAGTGGCTTCTATATTCTTTTGTATCTAGAGCTATTTCAACCAGGAATCCCTATAATGTTACACCCTGTCATTCATCTATAACATATAAACAAGAGAAACTACATCACATTCTTACCTAATTGGTTCTTCCCACCCATAGATCAAGTGGGGAGTTATCTTTATGGAATGATTCGAGTGAGTAGCTTTATTAATAAAACCAATCTTTCTAATTCAACAGAAAGGCTGAAAATCCAATCATTAAAGTCTTTCCCCATGATTAATTACTAATAGTGGGCCAAAAGTGTTACCCCACTGTCAAACATTTGTTAGTATGGTTATATACTTTTCAACCAACTTTCTTCCCAAATGGGCATTATGCTGGACACCTTGGTAGTGATGCTGAAATAAAAAAATAGTAAAACTGAGTGACAGAAAGGCATCAAGATGAAGCTTTGCCTACTTCTCCATGTGATAATAAGATAGATAGTATTAAATCAGTTCTCATGCACATAAAATAAAGACGTTTCCTATTGTGTTTCTTCAAGGCTAGATTTTTAAATCAATATCCTTCTTATTAAGTGTTCTTTATTTATTAATCCAACCTCTAGCTGTCTGAGATTTCAAAGATTATGTTCATGCTGTGTTATTGCTAGTGTGTAGGAGGGCCCTTTTTCTTCCTTTCTCTCTGACATATTTCACTTTACCCTCAAGGTCGAGATAATTACATATCTTCATAAAATCTTAGCTGAAACCTCAAGTTTACCTTCTACTTCTCTAGTAAAAAATCGCCCCAAGGCATGAAAACAAAGAAAATGGAGCTATGCTCATTGAATAGCCACTATTATATGCCAGGTACTGTGTTCTGCACATCTCATGGAGTGTTTCATCTTAATGAGTATAATAATCATAGCAAGAAGGTGTGCCTCAAATCATAAATAATGGACGATGGTGGATGAGATGGCTCAGGACCCAAAGGCACTTGCCATTCAAGTCTAACAACCTGAGTTTAGTCTGAAGAACCCACGTAAAGGTAGAAAAATGGCATCACAAAGTTGTCTTCTGGCCCCACACATATGCCATGAAGTGTGTGTGTGCGATAACAACTACTTATTAGTACAAGAGGGCATGAATCTAAAACAAAGCAAGGGACAGGGCATGGGAGGGTTGGGAAGGAGGAGAGGGAGGAGGGAATACATTAATTATCTTACTATGTCAAAAAATAAAAGAAATACTTTAAAAACTAAATCAAGAAGGAGAATATTGTATCTGTCCAGGTGTCAACTATTCATATTGCTTCTCTTTCATTTCTGATATTTACTTGGAATATCAGAATGTTACTTCCCAATAACATTTTTCTCAGGAAACGTCTGTCTCTTGGCACCAAATTATCTTTGTTCACCTTCATCTGAGAATATCTTGGTTTCTTTTTTTCCTTAAGGATTTGGGTTGACAGTTCTTTTTCCCAGAACATCTTTGTGGCTGGCACAAAAACCTAATGAGAAATGTTTTCTGATACTCAAATTGTTATTCTCTTGTAGTCACTATATTATTTCTCTGATTGTTTAATGAGTTTTTCCCACTAATTTTTAGTAATTTGAGTCTGGTGTATCTGAGAATGAATTTCTTTGAGTTAATCCTATTTAAGATTGCTATTGGTTAATCAACAATTTTGCGTATTTTTTAAAATTTAAATTAGAAACACGCTTGCTTCACATATCAATCCCAGCACCCTCTCCCTCCCCTCCTCCCCAGTCCAGCACCAACTTCCCCAACCCCCCATTCAATCCCCACTTCATTCTCAGGGAGGGTGAGGCCCTTTATAGGGGATCTCCAAAGTCTGTCATATCACCCCGGCAGGGCCTAGACCCTCCTCATGTGTCCAGGCTGAGGGATCATCCCTCCATGTGGAATGGGCTCCCAAAATCCATTTGGATGCCAGAGATAAATACTATCTAGTACCTGAGGCACCAAAGATTCCAAGGCCTCACTGACACCCACATTCAAGAGGTCTGGATCAATCCTATGCTGGTCTCTCAGCCATCAGTCTGGGGTGCATAAGCTCCCCCTTGTTCAGGTCAGCTGTTTTTGTGGGTTGCACGAGCCCAGTCTTGACCCCTTTGCTCATCACTCCTCCCTTTCTGCAACTGGTTTCCATGAGTTCAGTTCAGTGTTTAGGTGTGAGTGTCTGCCTCTGCTTCCTTCAGCCACTGGGTGAAGGCTCTAGGATGGCATATAAGGTAGTTGTCCATCTCATTATCGGGAAAAGGCTTTCATGGTAGCCTCTCCACTATTGCTGAGATTGTCAGTTGGTGTCATCCTTGTAGATCTCTGGAAATATTGCTAGTGCCAGATCTCTCCTCAAACCTATAATGACTCCCTCTATTATGGTATCTCTCATACTGCTCTCCTCTATTCTTCCTCTGACTCAACCTTCCTGCTCCCCCATGTCTTCCTCTCCCCTTCTCTTCTCCCCCTCTCTTTTTCCCAGTTCCCTCTCCCCTCCCTCATGCTCCCAGTTCCTTCAGGAGATCCTATTCTATTCCCCTTCTCTGGGGTACCATGCATATCTCTCTTAGGGTCCTCCCTATTTCCCAGACTCTCTGGTGGTGGGATTGTAGTCTGGCATGCCCCTGCTTCATGCCTAAAATCCACATATGAGTGAGTACATATCATGTCTGTCTTTTTGCGACTTGGTTACCTCACTCAGCAGGTTTCTTCTAGTGTCATCCATTTGCCTGCAAATTAAAGATTCCATTGTTTTTTCTGCTGAATGCATTGTCCCACATTTTCCCTATCCACTCTTCAGTTGAGGGGCATCTAGGTTGCTTCCAGGTTCTGGCTATTACAAATAATGCTGCTATGAACATAGTGGAACAGATGTCCTTGTTTGATGAATAGGCATCTTTTGGATATATGCGTAAGAGTGGAATTCCTGAATCTTGTGGTAGAGTGATTCCCATTTTTCCTGAGGAATCTCCATACTGATTTCCAAAGTGTCTGTATGAATTGGCACTCCTACCAGCAGTTGAGGAGTGTTCCCCTGGACTGACTTGCTATATCTTTTATAAGGGCAACTTTTTCCTATTGAGCCCATATGCTGATTATTTTTCACTTGTAAAAATATCCATTTGATTCCTCTATGCATACTCTATTTCTTTACTAACATTGTCTCTTTCCATTTATTTTTCCAGTCCTTCTAAGTGTATTTTTACAATTTTATTATATTTTTATTTATTTTGTATGGGGGTATACTACGTCAGTTCTCTCCTTCGATATGGGAATCCCATGTATTGAATTGGGGTCATCAGGATTGGTAGTGGTAGGTACCTTCATTTGCTGAGCCATCTTTCCATCCCTTTCTTGAAGTATTTAAGTAATAGGTGTTTTAAAGTCGTTGATAGCTTCACCATCTGTTTCGTGTTTAGCACTGTTTCTTTGATCGTTGCTCTACAGCATTATTAGTTACATTCTCACTTTTCTGAAGTCAAAGACTGAACAAAATAAGCTTCAGGGAAGAAAGTAATTTGGAAAGTTTGGGAATCACGGGAGAAACAATTCCTTAAAATTGCCCATGAACTCATAGGGGAGATCTGACATTAAACAATTACCAAAATTGTTGAGATCTAATTATGGGATAAGACACTACTGAGATCCCAGATAGGCCACTGGGTGGCACACATATGAGTTAGATCTAAGGAATTAAACTAATGATGCTATGCTATGTCTGGGGCCACACACATTAGGAGAGCAGAGGGACAAGAAAAACCACTAGTGCAAGATTGACCAGAACTCATGGAAACAGAGAAGGGATACAGGCAAATCATGGACCCCAGTATGTTCTTTGAGCCTCTGTGAATCTATCTTTTTCATTGAGGCTGAAATAGAAGGCCCCACATAAGCTTTTTCCATCTTTGTAGAGAAAGTTGGTACTTTACCTTGGTAAAGATTTGGGGCTTCTTCTAGCCTTGGCCATGGCTAACAACTTTGGTATCAGCATCAATTTGATAGTACTTCACTTTCTGGCCGGGGTTTTCTTCCATCTGATGGCCAGTGTTTGCTTTTCAGAGTCTTCAAAGATCTGCCCTGTGTCCAGCTTTTACATGTCTACTGAGAGGTAGAAACAGGCTGGAGTTATTGCATTTCTCTTAGAATGAGGTCACACATACTTCCTAGCTTGTTACAAATGTCAGAATTTGTATAGTAGAAAGCTTTTTATAGTAAAATTATGAACATTTTAATTTTATCGTTGACTATCTAAATATTCATAAGTGAGTCTGAGACATCTTTCCCTTTGGATAGCAAAATGCTCATATCTCTCCCATCATTGAATAAGCAAAAAGCAAATCTTTATGAAACCCTGCTCTATTAGCTTATATATCATTCTTTTTTATTGAAAACAATTTTTTCATGCAACATATTTGGATCATGGTTTCCTTTTCCCCATCCCAGTTTCTCCCCACCTCCTCACATACCCAACTCCACCATTTATCTCCATATGTTTATAAAACAAGTGGGTATAATTTTCACTAAGAAGTAAACGCACAAGAAACACACACACACACATACACACACACACACCATAAAAACTCATGGGTAGGCCACAACCTTCTTTTCTTAATATTGACCTTCAAACTTAGTGAAGATAGGCCACATTTAAATTATGTTGTCATTAATTCTTTATTCTATTTTGACTTTTATTAAAAATAGGCTTTTTGTCACATAATATATTCCAATAATTGTTTCTCCCTAATCTACTCCTCTGAGTTCCTCCCCAACTCCCCTCCCATCCAGATCTATCCCCTTTCTGTCTCTCATAAAACAAAACAAAAATCAGACTTCTGAGGGATAATAATAAAAATAAAATAAGCTCAAACAAAAACTAATACATCAGAATTGGATAAAACAAACAAGCAGAAGAAAAGAACCCAAGAAAAGGCACAAGAAACAGAAATGGACCCATTTAGGGTCTATATCACAAACTAAAGAATCCCATTAAAACACTAAACTGGGAACCATAACATATATGCAAAGGACATTTGTGGTAAAATGAGAGAACAACATACATATATAAATTAAATCAAGTAAGAATAAGATAGATAAAAAACCTTGACATAAAATTATGAGACAAGGAACCTCCAATGATGCCACTGAGTTCATTTTCTGTTGGCCATGTAGTGCTGGGCAAGCAGTCTACCCTTAAGAGTAGTCTGTTTATGGAAGCAGATGCAGAAATCCATAACTAACTAATTAGCTAAGCTCCTGGAGTACAACCAAAGTGAGAGAAAAGTGATAATATGAGCAAATGAGTCAAGACCATAATGGGGAAACCCACAAAATCAGCTGACCCAAGCTAGTGAGAGATCACTGACTCAGATCTGACAAATGGCAAATCTGCATAAGATCAAACTAGACTCCCTTAATATAGGTAACAATGATGTGACTGGGACAATGCATAAGGCCACTGGCAGTGGTTCCAAGATCTAACACTAGTGCACAAACTGACTTAGTGGAGTCCATTCTATGTGGAGAGATACCTTGCCTAGCCTAGACACAGGGGTGTGGGGGTGGAGAGGCGCCTTGGTCCTGCCTCAAGGAGATGATGAGACAGACTTAGTAGACTTCCTAGTGGAGGCCTTACCTTTTCTGAGGAGTAGATGAGAGGTAGGGGAGTGGGGGGGGGAGCGGGAGGAGAGGAGGGAGCGTGAACTGGGATTGGAATGTAAAAAATAAATTAATAAAAAAAGCAAAAATAGAGTAGTATGTTTCCACAGTGAGAAAACTAAATATTCATTTTCAAGTGGATATCAAAAGCTTCTAGGTTAGGGATGAGGACATGTGTCCACTTCTTTCAATTCTAGGACCCCATTTGGTGCAGACCTGTGCAAGCCCTATGCATACTTCCTAAGTCTCTGTGAGTTCATATTTGCATCTATTCTGTGACTTAGAGGCCCTTGTTTCTTTGGTGTCCTCTATCACCCCTGGCTCTTACAGTCTTTTCACCTTCTCTTCTGAAGGGTTCCCTGGTCCCTGAGGGGAGGGATTTGATGGAGACATCCCATTTAGGGCTGAGTGTTCCCAGGTCCTGCAAACTCTACATATTGCCTAGCTGTGGGTCTTTGTATTGTTCCCATCTGCTGCAGGAAAAACCTTCTGTGATGATTGTTGAGCAGGGCACTTATCTATAATAGAATGTCACTAAGAGTTATTTTATTGCGATAATGTTTTTTAGACCAGTATTATTTGGTTTTACCCTAGGTTCCTGGGCTATGTAGTCTCAGGTTCTTGGTTACCCAAGAAGCGTCAGATATGGATTCCATCTCATAGAGTAGGTCTTCAGCTACCTAACATCAGCCTGATCCTACAGGGATCCCTAGAGCAAGGACAGCATCACAGTCTCTTCTACCTTGTAGCAAAGGGCTTTTGTTCCTACAGGCTAAGTAGCCATTGAGTAGAATGCTTTGTACAAGAAGCATTGAGATTTCTAAGTCTTGTGGATTTTGAATTATTCACATAGACTTTACATGTTGAGCTTTCTTAATTAGGATGAAAAAATACCAAACCTTTTCGAGTGTCATCATTTCAGAGCATTTAATATTCTAGATATTTTGAACATCAATGCTCAATCTATACATAGCAGTCAGTCATTGGCTGTATTGTGGAGTGCATAACCTTGTAGGCATCGCTGGGCAAGGTGGCCACCAGCTGAGAGCAATTCTCTACAGAACACTACAGCTGCGAGCTGTTAGCAGCCACCACTCAGAGCTGCTAAATATAAAATAAATAGAGCTGGCTCTGCCTCTTGGTAAGTTAGAGTAAGCAGCTGGGGATGGGTGTGGCAGACTTGTAAACAGGGCCTGGGTGTGGCAGCCCCACCATCTTTACAATGATTAGTCACACATTTCAGTAGCGCAGCCATTTCCTTCTAATGCAGAGAACTACTAACAAGTTGTGACACTGCAGGAACCATGCCTCCAGTGAAATAATTAACCTCCAGGGCACACATGGTGATGGCACTTGGGAAGCTTATAAAGATGCAGATTGCAATGTCAATGCAGAGGTTCGTGAGAAGCTCTGCTACTGGAGCTGCCTTGTGACAAGGACAGACGCTCGTGTTTCTCTTGGAGATTATGGGGGTGGTCATGAAAGCCAGTGATGACAAACACTATTCTATTTAAAACATGCTGCCACAATCAAAGCCAACGCATAGAAGAACTCCTGTTAAAATTCAGCAGTTCCTTCTACAGTGACGTTCACAATCATGAGAAGTATTTTCATAGGATATTTTAATTAAGCCTGTATCAATTTCCTGTTGGAGGAATCCAAGCAATTGCTGTATAAGGAGCCTGGAACGAAGTGATTGTAAGCATCTGGGGCATATAAGCAACTGCTCGCAGCAGGCAGCACAGGATTTGCAGAATTCTGAATGTCAGTTGACTCCATCAGCAGTGAGTCATAGCTTTTTTAGAATTATCTTCAGATTGTCCAAGGGAATCTGAGGCTCATCAGCACAAAAATTCCTAAGGCTGCTAAGTCCCTGGCACCCTGAGTAAAAATGTATGGTATGGATGGATCTGGGAGAGAAACACCTGCTCCTGTAGCTGTGATTGTCCATATAAATTGACATCAGCGTCAATTATATGACCTTCCACTAGAAAAGACAGTATATTGATCAGTATCCATGTCTGTTTAACAGTGTCAGCACTGTGTTGGTATAAGATCAGAAATGAAACAGTATTGCCAAAGGAACAACATAAAAGGAAAAAGGAGCTAGTCATATGACACACAGCTGTAATTTAGGAGGCAAGATAAGCAAGCCTTTATGACTAGCATTGGCTGTATAGCAAGCTCCAGTCTATGCTGCAGAGAAAGACCTTTTCTGAGAGCTGAACATGATGCTTCATACCTGTAATCCCACAACTCAGGAAGCTGAGACAGGAGGATTATTTTTTAAGAGTCTGAAGCCAAACTGGGCTACATAGTGAATTTCAGGTCAGCTCAGGCTATCCAATGAGACTGTATCTTTAAAATAATGAATGAATTAAGAAATACAATTTTAAAACATAAGATCCTAAACTCACAGCAACTGTGATTACCTGCACAAGATTGACCCCCTCAATATTCCCTGGTCTATGGTGGAAGAGTTCATGAGGTCCCACTTCCAGTTGAGGAGCTATGGGTAGTTAATAGTTGCTAGGGGAAAGGGAATTGCTTTTCTTCAGGAGTGTACGCCATGTTCTACTAAGCAGCCCCACAGCCATGCTCGTGCAAGCAACCTTAATTAAACTCAGTAACAAAAAGAGACATGAAAGTAGAAAAGGTAATAGTTGGGGATAATATAAGGAGGAGTTCAGAGAGAGTGAGGAGGGGAATAGGAGAGGGGAATGGGGAGGAAATATGCTCAAAATAGACTATAGACATGTAGGAAATTGTCAAAGAATAACTAAAAAATGTTAAAACCCCAAAACATAAGATCCTGTTTATAAATAAATGTGTAATAAAGTAACAACTAATGTCACAAATCAATGGTCAATCAAGTACTTTTTTCATGTGCCTGTAGGAATTTGGCTGTATACTTTGATAGCAAAATGCTGCTTAGGAAGGTCTACTTAACGAGATGAAGTATCTTTTCACAGAGAATTTTTAAAAACATAAACAATTAGCTAAATATTGCTGCAATTTTTATCTGTTTCTTTATTACGATAACAAACATAGTACTATGCACTTAAATAAAGCAGTTGTTTTACTTATATTAGGACTATAGGTCTTATTTATTACTTTATTTTTAAATGCTTAATTTTGTTAGTTTAAGTTTAAAAAATTTCCTATACAGAAATAAATACATTACTTATTAAACATATTCCCCACCCCCTCCTGTTAGTCCCCTTTGTGCTTCAAGTCTTCATTTGTTTGACTTAGTCCCCTTTGTGCTTCAAGTCTTCATTTGTTTGACTTAAATGCCTTAAGATCAAATGGAAACTGAGTTTCATACGATTCTATTTCAGGAAAGCTGACATGTGAGAGAGTATGTTATGATTTTCTGGACCATTAAAAAACACAAAAATTTTATTGATTATTCAGATCAAATTGCCATTCATGGTCAAAGCAAATATGAGGATTGGAGTTGGGGGTTTCGAAAGGGGTATCATAGAGGCTGACCTCTGCCCAAGGCCATGTTTATAAATATATCATACCTTTTTAAAATGTGTGGCACACCTGGCTGTTTATATTCCTGGTAATGACTGACTCTTTGTCTGCTTTTGACATACAGTTAAATGAGCTTGTTGTTTGTTGATAAATCCTCAGAGGACTCAGGAGGTCAAAGTAAAGAATCAGTGTTGTGTGGCAACCCATGATCATCTCTCTCCCTTCCTCAAGGAAAGAGGAGCCCTGAGGTGAGGTGATGAGTCGTAAGCAAGGACTGATTAATGGGCTTCATTTTTCTAGCTCCATTTACATGCTTGGAAAGCAAGCAGACTAGACTAGTCATGCCTCTGAGGAGAGGTTAAAAACAATACCAAGGATGAGTTTCTGGGGCAGCCAGGGCGTTATGATCCTGTGAAGTCATTTTGTTACCTGGATTTAGTAGTCTTTCAGGGAACAGAGAAACAAGTGTGGATGAACTTGGGCAGGTACACCTTCCTTATAGGGTATGTTTTTTCGGAATCTAATTCTGAGATAAAGTATAGGAGACTGTGTTTATTTCCAGATCAACATCTGGAAAAAAAGATAAGGAGACAGGAGTGTGCAGAAGAAGGCCAGCTGTGACAGTGTCTCAATAATGGCATCAAAGACTCCATAAAGGCACTCTGGAGCTAGAATGTTACCTCAGAATTTTCTTCAGTTGGGGCAAGATGGGTGGGAATTTATATTCCTTCAACTGCCTGCCACCATAGATGGTCACTCCAGAAACTCATCAAGATAACTACTGATGGTTTCTGTTGTTGTATTTAGCTGAAATAGTCGTTAAGGGAGTTATGAACCAAGGGCTATATACTATCATTTATCCTCACAGCTGGCATGCCATGGACCTTATTGCAGGGGCATCTATACTGCTCTGGTTAGCATACTTCTCAAAGTTGGGTTTTGACTTGCCTAAGTGATTTTTTTTTGGTTTTTTTTTTTGAGACAGGGTTTATCTGTATTGTTTTGGAGGCTGTCCTGGAACTCGCTCTGTAGACCAGGCTGGCCTTGAACTCACAGAGATTTGCCTGCCTCTGCCTCCCGAGTGCTGGGATTAAAGGCGTGTGACACCAACGCCCGGCCTTCCTAAGTGATTCTTAAGCACTCAGCCGTCTCAGTCTTGTGCCTAAGTGATTCTATCAGCTAATGAAAACCTGGAACTTCTGCTAGCTCTAAAAGGCAAGTCATGGTACTTGAATTTTGTTGTATCTGTCTCTCAGAGTGATTTTACTTCAAGATGTGGCATGAAAGGACAAATGTGTAGACTTCTGATTCTAGCCATCACTGTCTGTAGTAATAGGATGAAGGGCAAAATGACAAAATGAGAGTGATTATAGACATGGAACATCAGAACTGGGGATGAGCATATAATCCAAGATGTTTGGCAACAGTAAAGCAGACAATATAGAAAATATCAACTAAGACAGGTCAGGAATGGTGGCTTAGGCCTTTTCTCCCAGTACTTGAGAGGCTGAGGCAGAAGGATCATTATGAGTTTTGGGTCAGTCTGTATTGCCTAGAGAGACATTGTCTCAAGATTCCCAAACAGGAGGCAGTGATATGGCTAAGCAGGTAAAGACACTTGCTTGTAGGCCTGAAGACATGACTTCAATTCTCATAACCCATGTAAAGGTGGAAGGGAAGAACTTGACTCCACAAATTTGTCCTCTTATCTACCCTCCCCCCACATACACAGTGGCACATGCATGTACACACACATTAACAATCATAAGTACAATAAAAATTAACCAAAAATTAGGTAGAAAATAGCATTTAAAAGTCCATGCAGCAGCAGGAATATGCAGGAAAAACATGATACTTGGATGAGCATTGTGGACACTGGCATTTTACATATATAATGTCATGAAATACTTTTGCAGTTTACTCATTTTAGGCATTATTGTACCCATTTTATGGACAAATAAGCCAGCTCCAAAAGGAATTTACTCAAAATTATACAGTTGCTAGTGTCAGAGATTCTGGAAACAAATATTAGTTTACTTGATTACATGACTGAGGCAAACTAATATCTCTGTTCCTTCTTTTTTTCAGTTTTAAAATAAGAATGGTAGCACCCACTTCTAGCCGTTGTGAGTACTACATGTATTGTGAGAGTACCCAGAGCAATCCTGGCATGCCTTAAGAGCTATGAAACTGCTCACTAAGTGAATTGGTCAATGCAGTTCCAAAGACTGGTATGCTACCCTGATGTACACATTCTTGGGATGTGCCTGAAGAGATGTAGGCAGCTCAAGTAGTAAGAAGTACTCAGGTTTCTAGGCAACCAATCATTCATTCATTCACAGCATTAGGGCTGTGTTAGGGCAATTTTCTAGGTAGTAGAGGTAAAACAAGAAATTGTGCAGTAAAATGCTCAGTCATTGCAGAAGTTATATTCTATATATTCTAGAGGAGAGAATGACACAAAACAAAGCAAGGAGATAGTTACATAAACAAGTGGAAGTGTTAGCAAAAGAAATGAATGGACTGAAAGCAGGAACCAGGGCAAGGAAGGGATGGTAGTGAGCCTTTGTGTAAATGGTAAATGTCTGCTATTTTTGAAAGAGACATGGAGAAAATCATGATGATATGACACTTAAACGAAGACTTGAGTGAAATGAGAAGGAATTCAGGTAGTAATTGAGGAAGCTATACCCAACAGGGAACATCAAGGGTAATAGGCATGGACATCCAGAGTTGTCCCAAGCTAGGGATAGAAATTGCCCTTGGAATGATAAAGCCTTCAATAAAGCAGTGGTCTTCACTGAAGATGGTGCCTGGAGGGTGGTTGACACCTGAAGGCCTCCTTCCAACAGCATTACTAGCATCAAGGGAAGTGACTGATTTATCTTGAAGGGGCTTCTAGCCCCCTGTCTGCTTCAGCTGCTCATTCTACTAATCATGTAACTTCCATGGGTAGACTGAAGTTTCTGTCCCACCCGGTCCTGTAGCCATTTAGTCCCCCACTCAGAGGCTTATATTAATTATAAACTGTTTGGCCAATGGCTCAGGCTTCTTATTGACTCTCTCTCTCTCTTAATTGCTGACCCATTTCTATTAATGTGTGTATTTCCACATAGTTTTGGCTTATGGTGACACCCAGATCTCTTTCTTCCACGGCAGCTGCATGGCATCTCCTTGACCCTGGCTACTACCTTTCTCTATACCTGTTTGGATTTCCTGCCTGGCTAAGTCCTGCTTGTTCATTGACTGAAACAGCTTTATTCATCAACCAATACGAGAAACATATATTCACAGCATACAGAAGTTGTTGCCTCCAAACAATAAATACAGAGCATTCTAAAATTTCACCAACATTCTTGGACAAAGGTACAAAGGTTAAAATGGTACTTTGGATTTAAGTAGTTAAACAGACAATGTAATGTAGGACCAACATTCCTTGGATCACACAGGGGCAAGAACAAGAATCTACATCTGAAAATTCTTTGGAAGACAGCATTGGAGGATCAGTGATTTGGACATGAAATGCCATAAATTCTTTTGCAACTTGGTAACACATCAGCACTGCCCACATATTCTAGAAGCCATGTGAGAAAAGAGGGCTCTCGTTAGAATTAGAAATTGCTTTGTGATGTTGGCAATGGTTTGTTCCTCGGCCAGGTTCAGATTTCCAAGTTTTTAAATTCTAACTGATAATAGTTGTTACTTTGTTCATGAGATAGTGGCTGGAGACTGTGCCTTAATTGTGATTTTGGCAGCATGGACACCTTGGACTTATTAAAACTGAGTAACAATTTCCATAGCAGATAAATAAGCTACTGTTTGACCCAGAGAGGGAGCTTTCAGCTGTCGTTTGTTGACCTCAACTGAGAGAAACAAGATGACAGATTGGGTAAGCAGCACACCATGCAATGTATGACCTTCACGGACTGTCAAACATTAATTTAATTTAATTGTAATCATTACCATCTGGTCCTTATATAGCAAGACAGTTCCAAATAGATGTTTCCTACTTTTTAACTGGTGAACAGAACCATGGTTTGTACAACAGCCACTTCCGTGCAATCCACAGAAAGGGCAGAAAAAGCACCGGAGGGGTGATTTGTAGTGATGTCAGGCATGTAGCCATCAGTAGCCCAGGAAGATGAAAGTGTGATCCGTTGTTGTGTTGGCCCCATTATGGATCCGTAGACCCTTCTGTAGTCCATCATGGCAGCAGAAGTACTATATTATGTATTTGTATTCCTGAATATTGGCAAAGGGCTGGGATGTTTTTTGGGTGAGCAGGGGCATTTAACTGTGGTTTATACTCCTAGAGAAGTCAAAGTGACTGTTGTATTAATTATTAAGGCCTGACAATTTGGTTACAGAGGAACCAAATGATCTTCAAGTTTCTGTCATTCCTGAGAATTTGTGATGCTATATATGGACAATGGTACAAGACCATTATTTCATGTTTATATACAGACCCAGTAAGGAACAGGAGAGGATAAAGCAGCCCCTCTGCCCTAGAGGTCAAGTCAGTGCCAGAGAAGATTTCTCTTTCTTCCCAGTACCAAGACCGATCCTGAGGTTATTAGTGGCTAGTCAGCAGTAGATTAGTTTCAAACAAGGACTGGAGAAGGAAGCCCTTCATGTTTCTTCATTATAACGTCTCCATTGCCAAGTAACATCTTAAAAGCTGGAGGATGTCATTCAGAAAACTAGTCCTGACTCCAGGAGTTAAACACTGAGGTTTGTTTATTTCTTTATGGGCAAAGATTATGTGGCTTTGTGAGAGGAGCATCAGGTTTTTCTCTCTGATTTTCCTGTAAGTAATCTGTTGCACTTCACTATCCCCCAAGCAAGAGAGCTGCCATCTCCACGAAATCAGCTGTGCTTATTTGCAAGCACTCATCACTATGGGAATCACTATGGGGCCTGTGGACTGTGAACACCCCTTCATAGAAGGAGGCAGGGACTAGGGGGCTCCTGAGCATTTGGCCATCCCTCACAGCCATATGTGGAATTCAGCCCTAATTGTACTATGGCCTCAGGGTCCTGTGGATAGTTACTTTATATAAGCTGGGGTAAACTAAGGGAAGGGCCTCCATTTACATGGATAAGGGAAGCTATCCTCCATGCTGGGTGAAGCATTTCTAGTGTATCTACTATGGGCTTACCCACACTCCTGTTGGTAGCCCCTCATCTATCTATGTTATACAAGTAAGCCTAAAGGCTCTTTGGTCCCTACCAGGGTGAACTGTGGTGGAATCATATTTTGGTTTGTCACTGAAATTTTGGGAGGGGGGATAAATATTGTCCCTCCCCCAGGCAAGGACCTCTGACTCTCTCTCTCTCTCTCTCTCTCTCTCTCTCTCTCTCTCTCTCTCTCTCTCTCTCTCTCTCTCTCTCTTTCTCTGTGTGTGTGTGTACATATGCTTACGTAGCACATAGATGTAGATATAGACTACTATTAATCTCATTTTGGTATATATGTCTACACACACACACACACACGATCATGTGATGGTTAAAGGAAAGCAATATTATGGACATGGAAATCAGGATGCTTGACCCAGTAAGATGAAGTGGAGTTTATTAGGAGGACAGAACTTACACAGGAGCCAAATGGCTAATGCTGGCTCCCGCTCCAAGGATACAGACCCTACCACCCAGATGCTCTCCGAAGGGCCTCCAAGCCCCAATCCTATTGGTTTTAACCAGTCATGTCCGCACCTGTGACCATGCTCAAAAGGGTGTAGTCAGTGCTACAGGTGAGGGTGGCACTGACATTATCTACACATTATCTCTCTGGGTGATTTTCTTCTCCAGTCAGATGTCAGACTGACCAGAAGAATTATTCAGGGGCTTTAAATAGGGAAAAGGAGAATGGTACTATGAAAATTCTCACTTCGAATTTCAAGACTGCATGTTCTTTCCAACTCCAGCTCTGTCTATCTAACCTACCTCTAGGTAACTATCAAGGGCAAAATTTACAGCACTTCTGAAATACAAGGCCATCTCCATGCAGAATGAGTGTTTTCTATTCTTTCTACAAGACATCAAATGTCTCCTTAGAAAAAGGAGTAGAAAGCACTTTTCATCGTGGAGGGCAAGGGGCAAGTGCAACATGAACAAATGTGCAAAAGAGAAACCACAGCAACCCCAGAAAACACAAAGTCATTTTGTCCTATGATTCTTGCTTTCAGGAGCATCTTGTCTCATGTTTTCGGGGCCAAGAAAGATTCCTTCATACAGAACCCATATGGATCCATGCACAGACATATTAAAAAGACACAACCCACACATGTATTTAGCCTTTGGTAAGTGCAGAATTTCAGCTATCCATTTGGAGGGAAATCCAGCCCCAAGTTCTAGATTCACCGGATGGTGAAAGTCCACAGAGGCAGGCTAGATAAGGAACAGTGGAAGGCACCCAGCATGTTTTGGTGAAGAAGGGATGTCTCAGATCAGTGGGAAGATGGGCTGGACTGAATCTCTACTTTTGTGAAGTTAAAACTAGAGAGTATCAAATGTAGAATGAGTCACAGGGACAACAACTGCAGTTAGAGTATGTAGGGAAGGAAAAAGAGTAATAGCAGCTAAACTTTACAAAGAGATTTATTATTTTTATTTGACATGTATCAGTCTTTTTGTTTGTGCATATGCGTGCATGGGCTCTGCCTGTGTGCTTAGTGCTCTTGGAGACCAGGAGAGGGAGCCAGATCACCTTGAACTGGTGCTACAGATGGTTGTAAGAGCTGGAAATTAAACCTGGGTCCTCTGCAAGAGCAGCTAGTGCTCCTAGTTTCTGAGCCATCTCTTGAGCTCCCAAGGCAGCTAATCTTTATTGAGTTATCTATTTTGTGTTGTAAGTTGTGCTACATTCCTTATATTACTTCATCTCTTCACAGTAATCTTAAAAGATGACTAAAGATTTTTTTGTAGCTAAAATGAGTAAGAGTTGGAAAAGTTAAATAACTTGACAAAAGTTACACATGTCTTGGTAGGACAAGCAGATAGAACCTCAGATCTGCTTAGCTCCCAGTAGCCTGTTTCTTCCAGATCACATTGTCTGGAAATGGAATGAGTAGTCTTTATGAGCTAACATGTTCCTTGATACCGGGATGAATTAGAGCAAAGGCTAGATACTTACTTGTTGGGGATGACTTAAGGGGATTTGCACTGACACAGAGCTGGCATACATAGTTTCTGATAACGCTTTCAACTACATCTTGAAATAAGTTTCCTAACTCAAATCCATAACTCTGTCATCCAGAATGTCTATTGTGTTCACAATTAGAATGAGTTCGTGGTTAAGGCACCATTATCAAAAAATGAAACTGAAAGTACAGTCCCATGGAGGTTAGAGGATCAAATTCAGGTTTTGTTGTTGGAAGCCTGCCCATATTCCCTCAATATTCACCATCTTAATTCATACTGTGGGATCCTACCATAAGCATCCACAGTTCTCTACCTGAGGAATGTCATTTGGTTCTTTTTACAGGGAAAACTGAAAGTGTTAAAAAATGAATATCCCCCGAGGCAGCTCTAAGCCAGTGACTTAAAATGTATTCAAATATTGCCAGATATACCTTGGAACACAAAATGAGCCCCGGTTTAGAATATTCCTATTTGCTTGTGGTACCCATAGTAAATGTGTGTGTGTGGGGGATGTAGGATGTGGTGAGGCAGCAATTTTTGGGTGGGCCATGGGTGAGATTCTCAGTGAACTACAGAGTTTAGCGGAGGGGACAGTTGGGGAGAAGCAGTAGGTGTGTGTATGTGTGTGTGTTTTTTGGAGGAGAAAATGATGATTCAGTCTTATTTCATAACACTGGTGTCAGGCAGTCTCTTGAACAAAACAGATGGACCGATTAGAGCTAAACTCTGAACCCCTTATAGTTCCTTTTAGAAAATGACAAGTAAACAGAAACCTTTTTGCTGTTTGTGCAGCATCAATTTTCAGGGGAATTCAGGTTGGATGAAAAACCCTTAAGCAGCCACTTCACAGTTTTTCATGTTCGGACCCTCTAGGGATATTTTGACTTTTACTTACTTGTTTGGAGCTATTAAAAATCGTGACAGGCAGTGGTGGCTCACTCTTTTAATCCCAGTACTTGGGAGGCAGAGGCAGGCAGATCTCTGTCAGTTTGAGGTCAGCCTGGTCTACAGAGTGAGTTCTAGGACAGTCAAGGCTACACAGAGAAACCATGTCTTAAAAAACAATCAGTATGTTATTCTAGTATGGAGAATGGCATCAATCAAAGGAGAAGGTTAGACAAAAGATGCAAATGACTTCTTAGCTGAAATCATCTCTGGACCAGATTTGGCTGGTACGTGGACAAATGAGACCCCTGAAGAGTATGACAGATTTTAGGGGATGATAATGGAGATATAGATATCTGGTATTGCCCCTTAATTGGAATTCCATTCACACATAAGAGGGATAAATACGAAAGGAGGTCCTAGTAGGAAATACCTCTCACAGTCAAGGGGCATAGAAGGCTAGTGTTGCAAGCGATACATTTCCTGCCTAACTCCCCTCATATCACTTCTGCCAGTTTTGTATGCTCAACACTCATTGCCAGTGTGTACCTCTCCTGATGATTAGCACCTATTACCTCTGTTATTGACTGGTTCTTGGGCTAATGGATTTGCTTCCCTGGAAGGTAAGGCCCTGAACTTTATATTACCTTGGGGAGGCCCACAACTTGTGGTCAGAACTAGGAAAGTCTGGTCTCCATGCCTCATGTTGAAATAATCTCTGAGGGTAGTTTGTATTCTGGAGCTCGAATATGGGATTGGGACAGAACAGAGACTTTCTGAGATTGCAGCTTTATATTTTTGGCTTCTTTTCTTTTTCTGCCTGTTTCCTCATGTCCGTTTTGTCTTCCCTGACAGTAGTTTTCCAATAAGTCACTTGCATAGGGACCCTCATGCTGGTGTTTGTTTCTGGAGAGTCTGTCAAACTCAGAAGCATTCTAGGTTCATTTGGGTTGAAGGGGAGGTAAATTCTGTGAATTGTATCACTCATATGGAATGTTTCAGGAACTTGCCATCACCAGCATGATAGAGCATTACATGTCTCTTGGATCATGGTCTTGAGCTAGTGAATTGAGAGAATAACGCAACTAACTCTGCCATTTAGATACTGTGTCTATAGTCAGCATGACCACAAAGGACCCCAAGAAGTATAATAGAAGCCTGTTTAGACAAGTGATGACAGACAAGCTAACTTGGCTAAGGTTTTAAATGACTTGAATCTAGACACTCAAAACTATGCCTGCGTGGTTTCAAGTTTGAAAGCCACAGGGAATCTCATTTCAGAAGAATAGCTCTTTAGTGAAAAGATCTCCAAATGGGATGATGATATGCCCCATGTTTTGAGTTCTACTAGTTCACAGCGTTTTCTCATTCATTACATAATTTAGCTTGGTAGCACGTCTGTGAGAGACTAATATCTCTCTTTGAAAGGCAAGAAAGCTGAGTCTAAAAGAGGGTATAGTACTGACATGATTCTGACAAGAAAGTTTTTAATCACTCAAAATTGTGTCCTTCTGACTTGGGTTCTATTCTCTCCAAAGTGATAACGGAGGGACTTTTCAGCATCCATAGGTGGCACATTACTAACTCATCTGGAAATGTTTATATAGATTATGACAGTTTGCTTCCCTAGCACTGAGACCAAAGTACCTGAGAGAGCAAGTTGACAAAGGCAGAAGTTATAGTACTTACGGTGTCTCAGGGTTCAGGCAGCAGATGCTAGTACCACATATTTAGATATAGGGGGTGTGTTCATATTTTAACCACAACCATGAAGGAAGACTGCATGCTTCCTTTTACATTTTAACATGTATGTTTTCAGCAGCAACTGGGAAGTTAAATTAGAAAGGAGCTGCAAAATAATTGTTTTCCTTTCATTTACTGTAAGTTTTCAAGTTTAGAGCAGAGGTTTTGTTTCTTTTCTTCCCTGGGGTTCGGAGTTTTACTATGAGTAGGATATGCCTATTTGACCAAAATCACATGAAAAAGTTCTAATTGGGAAACAGCTCAAGGCAAATGGCATTTAACAAATAAAAGTTCAGCATGGAATTATAGATCTGAAAGAGGACATTAAGGTCTTTCTCTACCTTTCTATGGAGACCTGCTAACTTATAATTGTCTGTATGTGCTTAATTTCCATAAGATTTATAAATATATACTATTTAATTCTTATTCTCATTAGCATTATGTTTCAGTTAATACCTATTAGACAGCTGACCTTTATGACATTCCATAAGATTTTCTAGGTACAATGAATGCAAGAAGTGAATAATACATACTGCATAGAAAAGTTAAAACAGAAGTTCTTACTGGCATGATTAGTGAAGTGGCAATGTGAAACAAGGTAAATGTGGTGACATATGCCTGTAATCCCACCATTTGGAAAGTTCTGGGTCATCCGTGAGCCAGAGGCCAGCTTCAATTTCATGAGAGGCTCTCGCAAAACAAATAGAAAGAAGCAAATTATACTAACCCTCAACATTTTGTGTGATACAATTTTCACATTTATCTATAAAGAATAAGGTGATTATATAATACATATTCCATATAAGGTCCTTGGTAGGGGGATAGGGATGTTATTAACTTTATATCAGAACAGTCAGACTGTTCTGAGAAAGGGGGATTAAGGCTACTCACTGAGAAAATGAGGGAGTATATGCAGAGTAAAAGGTCTGTATCCAGCTCTAAATTAATAAGCAAGGAAGTTTGAAGTCGCAAATGATTAAAGAGATTTCATTATGAAAACTTTAGATGTTCTTACCTCATCTTAGAATTATGGTTTTAAAAAACAGCACACAGAACAAATGAATACTCTATTCCAATAGCTACAAGATAGAAGAAAGTTAATCCTAACTGAAAAGATTGTGAGACTGTACACTTATTGCCCTACTAGAAACTCCCAGCCCTATCCCCTAGACTCCTTACTATCTGCCTCTACACACCACTTCCGGGACAATCTGCTATACTCTGTTTCTGGAAGCAGGCTTCTTTGTAAACTTCATCTTGCTCACCAACCATGAGTGCCAAGAGCCCTCGAAATTACACCACGGAGGTAGACCGCCTGGTCAGCTTGCATCTTCAGGCAGGCCTGGTTCACGTCTTCTGAGATCTGTCTGAAGAGAAGCGTCAGGTTGCCTATATTCTCCTGATGCAAAATCGGCACAACGGCAGTGACCTCGTCTCTGAACGGCAGATGCTGCCTTCATACCAGTGCAGTGGAAGCCTGGTTACCATAGAAACGCCCTTGGCCTTGGAGAAGAACCTGAACCAAGTCCTTCTGGATCTGCATGCCCTGGGTACAGCCAAAGCAGACTTCCAGTTCTGTCACTTCTTGGAGAACCAATTCTTAGAGGAGAGGAAGCTCATTAAGAAGATTAGCAACTCCCTGACTAGCCTTGGCCTGCAGGCCCGTGAGAAGGACAGCCTGTGAGTATCTCCTCAAAAGGTTCACATTCAATGGTGATGAGGCACTCCCAGGAGTCCATGGCCCATGGCCTTGCAGAGTTGTGTGGGTTTTTCTGATACTAGCTTCTTGCCCAGCCTAGCATAGCATCACCTGCTAAAGCCACATGCCATATGGAAGTAAAAAGGTTTCTTTGTGCAGACAAAAACAGCAGCTATGTCGGGGGTGTTCTTGAGAATAGCATGAAGGATTTGTTGTCTGGCGGTTTCTAGCAGTGTTAAGTAAAGCATTCTTTTCTGAGTCATCCATACACTAATGAAGTGAACCTGTGTTTTGTCTGCCCCCCAGAAAACTGTAATAATTCATAACACTTTTATGTAATAAAATTGTTTATGTAAACTGTAATAATTCATAACAATTTTATGCAGTCTTAGAGGTGTTGTGATTTCAACCAGTTCTGGCTGCTGGATTGTACTCCAGATGTTTTCTAAAATGTATAGCTACTTTTTTCCTAGCAGAAGAGAAAAGTGATTATCTGGACTGTATCATATTGAGCCTCCTGCATTCTAAAATGTATGGTTAATTTTTGCCTAGTTGAAGAGAGAACTGACTATCTGGACTGTATCTTATTGAGCCTCGCCCACTTCCCATCAATCACTAAATAATTGCTTTTCCTGATTTCCAAGTTGATGTGATGCCATCTGCTTATTTGGGGTAACCCAACAAGCAGCATCCCTCTGAAAGTCATCATGGCATCTCCTGTGAAGCTGCTGCTAAAACACCAACTATCATACCATGTACTGATCTCTCCATGAAGTTTCTCCAGAGAAACTTTGCAGGCAACTCACTAGGAGAAATAATGCTTCATTTTGGTAATTGACTTGTTTTTTGCTTTATGGACATGAGCAATAGAACCACGTTCCCTTTTCTAATTGATGGCTTAACAACTTAGGGCTAACTTTGCAATTCAGATATAGTAAATAACTAAGACTGTATAAACATTACTGTATGTTGCATCTTTTACTAATGTGTGTGTGTTATGGATTCTCTTATGCCACTTTAATGTTAATCTTTCTATACTACAATCAAGAAATCTAGGTAAATAAACATTGTCACTGAAGATTAAGTTTCTGTTGTTTATTGTAAAGAAAAGAGAACACTTCAAAGCAGCCCTGTGATAGCCAAGGTGATTCAAGTGGGGGTAGGCCAGATAGGAGCCCAACTTCAGAAGCCAAGACAGGAGAAACAGCCAAAAATGTAGCATTTGGGGGAGTCTGTTTTGTTTTTCTGCCAACTTCTTTTCTAAATTTATACCTTCTTATCCTCCAGGTAACAGTATAATAGGTGTGTGTCATTTCCTTTGCACTTTGGAAAGCTGGAGCTGGGGTTGTAGCTTTTTCTCAAACCACAGACTTGAGTCAGGGGGGTGAAGGTGGCCAGAGGGAAGTCACGATAGCTTTGATGATGCTAAAGTGGAATTAGAAATTGTGTTAGGGCTTCATGTTGCCCCACTCCAAGTTAGACTAGTACAGAAAGAAAAGCTAGCAGAGAGAGCAGAGACCAGTGTACATCCTTTGCCTACACCATTTTCTTTGTGGCAGGAAGACCAAACACGTGCTACTGTTTCTTCTATTTTGAAAGCGTTAGAGGCATAGAAACATATTTTGCAGAGATTGAGACAGCTGTTTTGTTAGTTCGTGAAATAGAAACCCTGATCTTCCTGTTTCATGTAAAGTATCTTTGTAGATTTATTGATTTTTACCTTATGTGTATGAAGGTTTATCTACATGAATGTGCACTAGGTGCATGCATGGTGCCTGGGGAAGCTGGCAGAGTAAGTTGGATGCCCTGGAACTGGGGTTACAGATGTTTATGAGCTGTCATGTGGGTGCCAGGAATCAAGCCTGGGTCCCCTGCCAAAGTAACAAGTGGTCTTAAGTGCTGAGCCATTTCTCCAGTACTCAACAAAGGCTTTGATGATTAAAAATGATTATAATAGAAACATTATTCCTAGAGAAGAGACTCTTTCCCATTTGTTTATAGTAAGCAGTAAGATATATATGGAAGTCGATAACATCTGTCTTCAGAATTGGGTTAAACATTCAAATCTCTGTGCTTGACATATACAGAGAACCAAAATTTAAATTAGTGCTCAAAAGTGCTAATAAATAATAAACTCGTAGGTCCAATTTGTTTCCTGATGATAAAAATAATATTTTGTGATGCCATTAAAGCTTCTCAGATAGGCTAAAATATTCTTTGGTCATCAAATAATACTTTAAAAGGAACACTTTGCTGAGCAAAGAATGAATGATACAAAGACATGATAAAATAGTACTTGGGCTCTTAGAAAGGGCTAAGGTCCTTGGCAAATTTATCTGTGGAAAATGGAGATTTCATGATATCCCACTTCTAGAGATTAATTTAGAAACAAGACCCGCAGTAATTTTCTCTGTGAGTAGGCATTTTGTGCATGCACTCATACAGAGACTTACACTAATAATTTTTCTAGGAACAGGCTAGAAAAACTATACCAATCTTCAATTATATATGCTATACCATATATAATTAGCTTTTTAAGTCAAATTCCCTATCACCTTCCCTAACACAATTTGGGGCCTACCCATTGATAAGTCTTTTCATCCAAGTTTTTGGTCAGCTACAACAGACGAGAAGCCAGAGGGAAGTCAAGGCAGTTTTGCTGATAGTAAAGTTGAATTGGGGTTTGTGTTAGGGTTTCCTGTTGCCACACCCCAAGTTAAGCTAAACCAGCTAGTTTAGAACGAAAAGTGGGAATGGAGAGCAGAGACTAGGCAAGAATGGACAAAGGCCAATCCAGCCTTTTCTGCTAATCTCACTGAGACCCAGGAGAATGTTGGTGGGGAAAAATTTTTGGGAAGAGGGTGTGGTTGACCCAATTGTCAAGGCATTGCACTTCCCCTGTTCCTTAGCTGATATGCTCCAATATGCATCATGATGTCAAAGTTCTCCATATTCACCTTTATGTCCCTTTCTTAGGGACAGACTGTAAGTACCCTTTTCATTTATAGAAGTGGAGCCTTTGTCTTTTGAAGGCACCAGGAATGCTTTGTCAAGGGCAAACGCTCAGTTTGCTTTCCCTGGTACTTGTAGTCCTCACGAGGTTCCCTTATCTGGAGGATCTCCTAAACACCTCCTTCGCCAAATCAAACTGTTGTGTGCCTTTACAGAGTAGCTTCTCATGGCCTTCTTTGAAAAAGTCCCCTCAACCGTGATGGCTTGTTCTTACTGGGAACTTGATTGGATTGATGAATGCCTTGGAGACTAGTAATAACACACACCCCTGGGAGTCCTTTGGAGGATGTTGCCAGAGACAGACAGTTCCATAATGGATGCTCCAGCTTAATGAATAAGTCAATCCCTTAATGGGTTCCTAGTTTGATGACACTACTGGGAAGTGGTAAAAGGTAGGAGATAGGGACTAGTTAGAAAAAAAATGATCTTGGGGTACTTACAGGTACTGTATCACACTCTGACACCTTCCTGAATTCTCTTTCTCTGCTTCTTGTCTGCTTTGCTGTGACCAGCTGTGCCACACCTCTTCTGCCAGAATGAACTGAACACTCTGAAAGTGAGCAAATAATTTTTTCTTCTCTTTGATTTATTTACACCAACTGTTCTGTTGCATCCAAAAGAAAACATATCTCGCACAGATACCAGTCCAGTCATCTGGCATTGGTTAATTTTCTCTTAGAGGATTTATGCTCCCATTAGACTGAAGGTAAATGGAGAACTTGAAGGCAGTGGTGCTCAGTGGTGAGCAATGAACCCTAAACTAGACTTACCTGCATTTAAATCCTTCCCACCTCTACAGTTAACGCCATGCGCTCTGGCCCAGTTCCTTTACCTCCTTCAGCCTTCCCATCTGAAAAGGTAGACTCGTTTAATAGTAGCAATAGTAATGGATATGAAATGAAGTAACCATTTGAAGCCAGAAGTGATGGGCCAGCACATGCTAATTGCAGAACGAACATGTTTCTTTTAAAATCACCTGTCTTCATTCGAGCTCTGCTTGTAATATCTCTAAGCTTGCATCTCAGTTTCTGGAAAACCGATAACTTTGGAGTCTAGGATCTAGCTTTATAATCATTCCTCCCTGTATATAGACATCATATTCTGAAGTAATTGGAATTTGTTAATTTGGGGGACGTGCTCCTCAGTGAGTAGGAGAAAAACAAATGAAGGAGAGACCTAGGATTAATTGTTTTAATTAACACACCGCTAAAAGTATTTTAACTTCTCTCCCAGGAAGGACAAGTTACACAAAGGGGTCATTTCAGAGCTGAAACTAATTAACTGCTGGCTGTTACTCTCTCCATAGTTGCCAATTCTTGGTGGCCTTCTCCACCTACTCTTTAATCTTCCACATCCTCCCCTTGCAGTCTGTGGGAGACAACAATATATCAGTGTGAGAAAACAGGAGCTGGAAAACACTTGATCTCCAGACATCACGGAGACCTTGAACTTCTTTGCACCAGGGCCTGCGTAAATCACATGCTTTTGGGTTTCTATGCAGTTGGTTTTCCCTCTCCGGAAAGTGGTAGTTTTGAAGACTGAGTTATAAATGCTACCTATTTATAAGAGTGTGGAAAAGGAAAAAAGAAAAGAAATAAAGGCCTAAAAAGTGAAGAAAAACAAAAGCTAGAGGAAGAAACTGTCTTTACTATGTCCATGCAGTGTTGTTTATCTTTGTCAGTCATTCACCCACATGGGTGAATAATTTAGTCATAATAGTAATAATTAAGCAGGTACTAATCCACGAGTGAGTGCAGGCATACACTGAGAATTAATATAAGGTTCCAACAGAGTATAAGCTCCCCCAAAAGACATCTTTATAATTGTATAAGTTCTTAGTACTTAATTAATAATCATTGGAGGAAGTATAGAAATGCCTAAGCTCCCCAGCAATGCCCAAGGTTAGGCCAAAGTGACATAAGTATGGGTAGAAGCAGATATTCTGGGAGTTAAAAATCAATTGCTTAAACCGGACATAGTGGTGTATGACTGTACCCCCAGTACTCAAAGACCCAAGATGATGAGGCAACAGGATTGAGGCCAACGTGGGTTACATAGTGAGAGCCCATTTCAAGATAGCAAATGCTAGCAAGGGTAAAAGGAAATAGGAAGCCATATTCTCTTCTGATGTGATGCAACCATTATGGAAATCAATGAGATTTTAAAAAAAGATTGAAAACAGAATGACCACAACTCAGCTGTACTCCTCCTGGGCGTGTATCCAAAGGACTCTCTATCCTACCATAGAGTTGTTAATACTTGCACATTCATGCTCAACATTCTTCTATTCACAATAACAAAGACAGGGAACCAACTCGGATGTTCATCGTCAGCTGAATGGATAATAAAAACTTGTTATATGTACACAATGAAATTTTACTCAACCATAAAGAACAATGCAATCAGGACATTTACAGGAAAATTAATGGACCCATATTTTTATGTTAAGATAAGTAACATAATTTATTATATTATATAAAGAAATGTAACCCAGAATCAGAAGGACAAATACTACACCATCTCTTTTATATGTGTATTTAAATCTTTTACATTTATGTATGTATACATGCAGCTATGACTGTGAATATAAGCCACAAACCTAGAAAAGTGACTACAAGAGGGAAAACAGGTGTTGAAGGAGAGACAAGGATAATAGAACACATGTGAAAGGGTATAAATGGGAAGACAGGAGATGGCAGAGAATGAAGGAGGATTAACAAAAACTAAATTGTGTTTGAGATGCCACAATGAAACATAATATGTTGGATAATAATTCCAAATAAAAACATTAAAAACAAATTGATTAAATTATTGAAAACGAAATACAGAAACTTATTCTTCTTAACATGCAATAACCTGAATCTCAGGAAGAGAAAACCCCACATAGATCAACCTTAAGAGAATAACTAGCCTGTAATGGAATACTCAGGATCAAGAAGAGTTACTCTCCGAAGTTAATGAAAACTATAAAGCACAATAACCAAATGACTGGATTAAAACAGGCTATTGTCAATACTACTGAAACTTTCAAGACAATGTGCATGTTGGCCTAAACTTTGATAATGGTATTGTGTCAATGGTCAGTTTCCTAATTTGTAAAATCACATGGGTTTTAAAGAGGCGAGTACCTTTAGAATATATACATTTAAGTTTTTAGGACTAGCTAGGTTGACAGGACATCTCCAACTTTCAAATGGTTGAGAAAACTGGTAAATTTGGATAAAGGATAAATAGGAATTTTTATACTATTAATTCAACTTTTCCTGTAATTTAAAAACTACAACTGAAGTTGCCCTGCTCCCAATGAATTTTAGATAGTTTAACATTGATACATACAAGTTTGTAAACATGACAACCACTAAACTACAGAAACTTAGTTATACCTATACATTTATGTAGGTGTGAGTGTGTGTATAGCTGACTGCCCTGGACCCAGCTGCTCACGAGTGTTTGTTTGCCTGTGAACACTACTATGTCACTTCTCATTGCTAGGGTGTGCATTCTGTCAAAGAGGGCTGGAGACTTTGTTTTGTTTTTAAGTTATTAATTTTATGTCTCCTCTGCCATACTGTGAGCAATTCAGACAAAGACTTGAGCTCCTGTATCTTGTCCAGTGTGAAACCTAACTTATAACAGAGCTCAAACACAATATGGTACATGAATTTGGTCCTATAATTCCAGTCATAGAGCTTCATAAGCAAATAACCAAAAGTTATGTTATTTTCTTTCTGGATACATTTTCTAGACTATCAAATTTTCTGTCTCACTCTCATACACACACAAAAACAACAGTTTTTTTTTAAAAAGAGAAAATAGCCAGAGTGGGAGGCAAAGAAAAAGAAGCTATGCTATTTGTTGCTACACAACTGATGTTGCTGTTGTCTTAAGTGCTATAATTCCCAGACTTTATCATGTGTATATTTAAAGAGGGGGATCTATACCACTTAAATCTTTCTTTCTGGTAAGAAAATTATTTCTGTCAGGCATTGTGTGCTTCTAGAGCTAGGCGAAGGCTCAAGATTTCAAGTCTTGTCAGCCTGAAAGATCAGAGAGAAGGTTGGGCAGTATTTTGCTTTCTGCTTTCTCTCTTTCCCTTAATTCAGTTCTCATTGCCTGTGAGTGAGAATGATCAGCATAAAGTCACAATCTTCTGAGCCATTCCCTCATCTCAGAAAGTCATTGTCTGATGTTCAGAACTTGCCTGGCATTCACAAACACATCCTCCTGTTGCAGTCTGGCCAAGTGCTCACAGCCTGGCTGTGTGGGTTTGTGGTACATAAACTGCCTCACCTCCCAAACACCAACCTCACATATGCTCTCGTGAGGACAACATGCTGTGAAACCAGACAAACTCAGTTTATAGTTTTACCTAAGCACAGACAAAATCTTTAGGATTACCTACTCTTTCTCATAGCATGATCTCTAGAGCAATCCTTGCATCCTTGGCCCCTTTCTCCAAATCACTAGTTAAAACCCCCAAACACTGTTACAGTAACCAAAGTGCACTTGCAAAAACACCCTTCAAGCTCTACAATATGGGTTTGCTCTTATTATATGTGAATGAATGAAAAAAAGGGAAAAAAGGAAAGGAAAGGACATGCCTGCTTCTAGGTATGGTGGAGGAGAAAGCTTTATTGTAGATTTGTGGGAGAGCATAACTAGAGGCAGGGACATCTGGGAGAGTCCAGAGCAGACATGACGAGACTGAGCTGGGCCATGTGAGGAGATGGGGAGGGGAAGATAAAAGGGAGAGTGGAACCAGGTGCAACAGCCAAGAGGTCAATGACACAAAAGAACAGGTAACCAAAATGTCTGGATTATAGAGGGAAGAGCCTTTGGGAGAAGGGTGAGGTATGCCAGCCATATCCTGTAACAAGTAGGGACTGAGGGATGCTGCCAGTACCTGGAGGCCAGATCTGCTTTGATATGTTAAATAGGCGCCTCAGTTTGAAACTTAACACTGAAAAATTCAATTTGTGTAGCTGCAGGGGTTCTTGGCCATCTCTGGTTGAAGAACACTGGCACTTGATTCTGAGGAATAATTACCACAACCATATACACATTTAGGCTGTCAATATTTGGGAGGCATTTTAGGGATACCCTCAGTGGGCATTTTCTGTTTCATGTTTTGTTAATCCAAAAGTATTTATTACTCACATTGACTTATATACTGAAAATATTACTGAGCATTTATGCCTTGCCAAGCATTGATCTGTGTGTTACAGATAAAGAGATCTGTGACACTATTCACTCTCTCAATGAGTTCGTGCTCTGTAATCTAAGACCAACATACAAAACAAAATTTAGTGGTCAGAGCTGCAGCTCAATGGTAGAACACATGCTTTAGACAAGTCCCAGGTCCTATTCTTGGCACCACAAAAATAGAAGTACAAATATATTTTGAAAATGTTGATACACTATGATAAATTGTATAGCAGAAGAAACATATAGTGGTTTGAAAATGGGTATGAGTATTCCAAGGTGAAACTTGTAGCATTTTATTAATGATGAGTTAATTAGCTGATTCTGTAAGATGATGTGAATCAATTCATTTACAGTGGAAGAAAGGATAGTGTAGACAAAAAAAGTCACAAAAGGAGGTACTTGAGGAATGGCTGGAATGCTAACTTATGGGTAACTGGGTGGATTAAATTATGAAATAGCAAGGAATTCACCAGAATTGATAGGGGGCAGGGCAATCGTAGAAGTACAAGAGCTGGCCCATGTACTCCAAGAGTTTTTATTCCTTTTGGTGAGAACAAACTCATACATTTAAAAAGAGCTACCATAAACAATATAGAATTATGGCTCTCATATTCTGTTAATCTATTTTAGCAATTTCCTGTAAAATCCTTGGTGTGAAGGATCATGCTTCATGCTTGGTTTGCAAGGAAGGCAGGCCTGAAATGTCAAATGTTAACTTTCACCCCACCCCTCATAGTTGGCCTTGAACCAATAAGGAGAACAACTTAATTAATAAACTTCTTTTTTTTCCTCAAGTGTCATCAGACAATTCTGAGGCATGTTTTACACAGTATTGCTGTGGGATAGTTGTTAACTGTCTGAAGATATGTCATTGCAATTGGTATAATAAAAAGCTGAATGGCCCATAACTAGTCAGGAAAGGATAGGCAGGACTTCCGAGCAGAAAGAGAGGAAGTCAGAAGGATGAATCTAGGTGTGCAAGAGATGAGTGCACAGGGGAAGGATAGCAGTCATGTGATAGAACACAGATTAATAGAAGTAGGTTAATTTGAGTTACAAGAGGTAGTTTCAAAAAAGTCCAAGCTAAGGCCAAGCTTTCATAATTAGTAATAAGTCTCCATGCCATTATTTGCAGTCTGGGGATCTCAATAAAAAGCACAGCTACACAGTATCTCAGAGAATGCCCAGCAAGTCTCATCACCAGTTGTCCAAAGTGCTAAACCTCCATTTCCATGCCATTTCGGTATTTTCCTTTTCTACACTTCCTGAGATCAGATTGCCTCTTCTGATCAATTAAGTGTTCCCATATCGTTGATTAAAGTCTTTTTTTCCAGATGCTCAAACTAAGGCAAGCATTGGTGTTATGCTTTGACTCTTAAATGTCCTCTAAAGGCTATGTATTCATTGCTTGGTTGCTAGCTTGTAGGCTGGGAAGTCATGGCATCTTTAAGAGGTAGGGTCTAATTGATGGAATGTAGGTCACTGGAAGCATGCCTTTGAGGAGTATGTTGGATGTCAGATGTTTCTTCTCCTCTAACCCCATGTTCTGGGTCAGTGATCACATGACAGATTGGTAGAGGCCATTGCCATCTCAGTGTAATGTGACCTTTTCTTTATGGGGTTCAGATGTGGATGTTGTACTCTTCTATGATCTGATACATTTGATAAGTTTAGACCTGATTTTTTTCTGTATATACTTTGTAAATACACATATGTGCTTATAGGTTCTCAGTCTACTTTGATAAGCTTATAGGGTGGTATTCTTTTACTTTTAGGAGCCACTTTTGACAGGTATTGGTATTTATGTTCACAAAATAGAGCTATGTGCTGGTCATAGAATGGAATCAACCAGGGTAAAACACAAGTCTCTCTTACCCAATATACAATAATTTAGAACTGGGAACATCCTGCTCTCCACAGGGTGATTCTGATGGGAATTCAAATGAACAAATTTCTTAAAGAAATGAAGACAGTAAATGCAGTGTTTGTGATGTTTCAGATGAGGGCAAGGACTCTACTGGAAACTGCACTAGGTGCCATTCATCATCCCCAAGACTTTGTGGGAGACTGAAACCCCTCCAGAAAAACTAATCAGTCTGGGCAAGGAAGGTTAAAGCTGCACAACATTAGACACTAGCATGACTTCTGATGATCATTGTTTTCTGGATATAGAGCAGATCTGAAAACCTTTCCAGAGGACTACAAAAGTACACACATTTAACTTTCCCACCAAGAAAGGTACAGTTGCTGAAGAGATGATCGGCATTAAAAAGAAGCCAAGAGTGTACCTGGGACAACAAAAGCAATGTCATGTGTGTGTCTAAGGAATTGTCTAGACCCTTCTTCTGGGCTATACTGCTTATACAAATGGTGCCTAGGGAATTATGTCCTTGGGATTTGTTTCTCAAGCTTCAGGTGGCAAGATATTCTTGCCACAGGTTCAGAGACTCAGCAGGTACAGCCCATGTTGGTGATACACTTTGGCACCATCCACATGATTTTGCATGTATGCAGAATGCAATAGCTGTGAGGGTATGGTGGTGTCTACCAAAGTTTCTAAAGAAAACCTGGAGCTGAGTATGGTGGTGCACATCTGGATCCCAGCACTGAAGAGGCAGAGATAGAAGACTGCTTTAAATGTGAAGCCAGCCTGTTCTGTATAGTAAGTTCCAGGCCAGTGAGAACTACCTAACAAAACTCTGTCTCAAAAGACTTTAAAGAAAAAGAAGCACAAGAAAGTTGTGGGCACTCAGATGGGATAATAAGCAAGCAAGGAAGCAAGCAAACAAAAAGCAGTAAGAGTTTCGCTAAAAGTACAAAGGAGGCCTCTAGCATGTTAGGATGCCAGGAACATGAAATGCCCACTAAGTGAAGCCACAGGCAATGAGTGACACTATGTCAACAGAGCAGCCATCTGGGCTAAAGCTAATAATGCTGTAGACAGGCTTGCTTTTGGAGCAAACATTACACCAGCATGTGCACCAAATGCTAGTCCTGGAACTACAGAATCTAATATTAACTTGCTGACTTTGCGTGTTTCCTTGGTTCCATTCCTCTTTTCTAGACTTCAATTTATTTGTTCTGGAATGGGATTGTTTAATCTGCACTATTGTATCTTAGCAGTCTATAGCTTTAAGAAGAACTTTAAAGTCAAGACTTTACCCTGAGTCAAGTATTGGAGATTTTGGTTTTATTCTTATTTTAAAAATTAGCCCATATTAATTATAAAAAATAATGAGTTTCATTGTGGTACTTTATACATATAATAGTGTACTTTGTCCACATTATTTGACTTGGACTTTTGCATCATGCTGGAGCTGTTAAGTCTATGGGGATTCTTGAAGATGAAATGGATGTATTTTACATTGTAAGATGAAAATGAGCTTTCAGAGATCAGAGACAGAATATTATGGTGTGCATCTCAAAATGCCTCCCCTGAAAGTTTGTGTGTTACAGACTTGTCCCCCAGCATATGGTAATATTGGGGGGTGGTAGAAACTTCAGGGGTAGAGTCTTGCTAGCAGAAGCAGGGACATAAGGTGTATGCTCTTGAAGGATAGTTTGGGATCCTGATACCCCTCCCCCACCTCTCTCTCTCTCTCTCTCTCTCTCTCTCTCTCTCTCTCTGTGTGTGTGTGTGTGTGTGTGTGTGTGTGTGTGTTTTGACTGCTACAATGTGAACAGCTTTACTCTGCAGTTGCTGTCTGGTTAGCCACAACCACAAAATGATAGGATCAATAAGTCATGGATTGAAACTGTAAGTTAAAGTAAATCTTTCCTATTTATAAGTTGATTTTCTCAGATGTTTTGTTACAGTAACTAAATGTTACCTTTTTACTGTCTCTACCAGTTCTAGCAATTACAGAGATAATCCATTCTTTTCTCCTCATCACTGTCCCATAACACTGTTTTCATTTCCCTATCCTTTGGGAGGTAACAGTCTAGCCTTAGAGTCCACATAATTCCAGGAGAGAGTTGGCTAAAATGACTCATACCTCTGTGTGAAGTTACTGCTCTTTAATCTCAGCTAGCTAAAGCAGTTGCTTTTCATCTTTCATATAAAACTGTCATGATTTGGTGATGCTAAGCCCTTTGCCAGTCACTGTAGCTTCCTAAATATGAATACAATAGGACTTGGTGAAAACATTTGTATAGCTATTCGTCACTTGAGGGTCTCAGCATAATGAGAATCTTAGTATTGGTCCCCTCTGCAACTGTATTTATGTAAGTATCCAGGTCATGGACTTGCTGAGACTGGAGACAAACACTTGAGCCTATTTCTCTGAAGCAAATATTAATGAGCTGGAAACTATTCTTGAGTTATCTCTCATTCTAATTATTAGCTGCTTACATCAGTAAACTTGTATCTAGAGTCACACCTGTTGCAAAGAGGATCATGTTTCTGTATGCCTGTAATAGCAATTGAAATCTTTAGGAGCAGCCAGCATCTGACATTGAATCTATTCTTGTTACAACATTGACTGGAAAAAATCTGTTTTAGCATGCTGTGAGTGAGAAGTAAAATTTAAAGAAATTTTCAAAATAGGTAGAAAGATGAAAGAGAAAACAAAGAAATAAGAATGCTTTATAATTTTAATGATTGGTTAAATCTAATAATGATTGTGAGGCTATATATTGAAAATAATTTATCAAATTAAAAGGTTGTAAAAAACATAAAATTCCAAAATGACGTAGTGATTAAATGGATACATTTATATAATATGTATCAGCTTTAAATATGAATTTTATGAACTATAACGTAATGAAGGTGATTAATATTAGTAATATTCACATGAATGTCATAATAATTTAGAAACTTTAATACAAGTAATGACCCCACTTACAAGACCCCATCATTTGTTACACAAATAATAAGTTAGAATATATAACAGAAGGAAAAACTCCCTGATTAAACAAAGAATAAAATAAATTAAATTAAAAGAAATACACATTTTAAAATTTATTTCAAACATGTCCAAAAGCTATATAAAAAACAACTAAAACACTTCTGGAATACACAGATACATAGGGATAAATGAAAAGGCATAACATTTCAAAGAACAATTTATTTTAAAGTTCTTAATTAGTTTTACTTTTTAATTTAAAATTAAGTAACACTTCACCATACAAAAGAGATTAAATAGTTTTTATGGACTGGATGCTAAATGCTACTTTTATTAGCAAAAGCTAGAGAAGGCATTAAATAAAAACAGACTTGTGATTTCAAACTCACTTCCCTTGTAAAGTGAGTTCAGGGATGCAGAACATTAGAAGAACATCTGATGGATTTGCATCCAGTTACCTAATTTTCCTTTTATAAGGATTGAAGGATGTAAGAGGACATTTTGTTTTAATGCTCATAGGCTTGTTGTGAAAATTTGACTACAGGTCAGGTTCTTGACATCTCCAAAGGTCAGATAACAACTTAGTTTTGGTTTGACAAATATGGACATTTTTAACATTTTGACTTTTAGTCTGGTCTGTTCTGACCCTATGCAAGAGTGTAGTACACAACAGCTGTGTGTAGAATTTTATTTAGTACTATCTTCTAAGTTTGAAGAATTCATAATCACTGAAATATCAATTCTTAAGTTGCTTGACATTTGCATATTGCCTAATAAAGTTAAGGAATTACTTTTAATCTTTTAATTTGTCATATAATTGCTTAATTTATGGAGTAAATTATTGTTAATATCGTGTGATAAAAGTATTGAACTCATACTTAAAAGAGTTTTTATTCATTAGAAAAGTATTTTGAAGAATGCATGAATAAATTAGCATTATCTGGGACTTTAAAAAATACAGTGGTGGGAAGAAGGGAAAATAGTCAGATTATGTATGAAATCAAGATCGTTTTGGTTTACAGATTCTGAAGCCAAGTGATGGAATATGGGGCATTCTCTCCTGTTTTAAATTGCCTTATTAAAATCTAAAAGTTCAGTTATCTTAAAAATTACAGGGTATTCCCATTATCATTATTATGTTTTTGTTATTCACTTTTCAGTGGTTAGGCAGACAGAGAAATCCCCCCAATACAAGTCAGTATGTCCAAAATAAAAGCAGAAAGATACCAGGGAAAGAAAGAAAGTACAGAAGGAGGGGAGGCAGGGGGAGGAGGGAAGAGAGAGGAGGGAAGGTGAGAGACAGGGAAGGAAAAGAAAGAACAGAAGAGAGTAAAACATATATGGTTAAGTCAGGTTCCTAATGATATTCTGTTATACTTATAGATCGGTGCCCAGCCCAACTGTCATCAGAGAGTCTTCATCCAGCAACTGATGGGAGCAGATACTGAGACCCATGACAAAACACTAGGTGGTTCCAGGGAATCCCCCCTTGCAGAGTATGTGGAGGAAGGATTGTAGAAGCCAGAGGGGCCTAGGACACCATGAGAACACAGCCCATAGAATCAACTAAGCAGGGTTCATAGGGGTTCAGCAAGACTGAAGTGATAGACACGGGCCCTGTATAGGTTTGTGCTAGGTCCTCTACATATACCTTATGGTTGTATAGCTTTGTGATCTTGTGGGTCTCTTTATGATGGAAGCAGGTGGTATCTCTGACTCTTTTGCCTGTGCTTAGGACCCTTTCTCCTTCTATTGGGTTGCCTTGTCCAGCCTTAATATAAGGGTTTGTGCCTAGTGTTTTGTAACTTGTTATGCCATTTTCGGTTGATATCCCTGGAAGGCCTGCTTTTTCTTCTTCGTTGAAGGAAAATGGAGGAGAAATGGCTCTGGCAGTCAGGGAAGTTGAGGGGAAGTTGAGGGGAAGGACTGGGAGGAATAGAGGAAGGGAAAAATTGTGGGAGGTCAGAATGTAATATATGAGAGAAGAATATGAAAATACAACATTAAATATAATATAATAATGCAATAGTCACTAGGAACCACCAAAGTCACTGTTTTGTAATAGGCAGAAAATGCTTCCTTGAATGTTGCTTGAGAAGTAGAAGCTTGAATTCGACTACCTCTAAGGAATCATCTCACCCTGTAAGTTGAAAATTGCAGAACCCGGATCTCTGGGACTGGAAATATGCAGTGCACTATGTATACTCTAGCTACCTTTAACTGTAGACTTGACACAGCCTAGAATCATATGAGAAGGTAGTCTTAATTGAGAGATTGTCTCTGTACGATGGCATGTGGGTATGCTGTGGGGGATTGCCTTGATTGTTGACCAGTGTAGGAGAGACCTACATGGTGGGCAAGTGGTCCCTGTTCATATAAGAAAGCTATCTAAGCATGGTTTGAGTAAGCCAGCAAGCCAGCAGGCAGTTTTCCTCCATTGTTCTGCCTTTAAGTTCTTGCTTGAGTTTCTGCCTTGACTTTCCTCGATTATGGGCTATAACCTGTAAGCTGAAATAAACCCTTATCTCCCCTATGCTGCTTTTGGTCAGAGTGGTTTTTAAACCCAACTACATAAAGGAAATAGAAGATAATGGAAGTAATTTGTCCCTCTGTATCTGCTCAAGTGATCCCATCAGTTGATAATGAACTAGCAGATCCAAATGATTTCTTAGTGCATGTTTTTAATTGCTTTCTGTCTTCCAAACTCACACTCCTGTCTCAGTTTTCCACCTTTCATTCCAATATACCATGGGAAAAAAAATCAGTAAATCTTTCGAATGTCTGCCACCTTTTAGTTGAAGAAATAGAATGTATACCACTACCTTAAATGATAAATTCTGTCAGCAGGGTATTTATAGTTTTCAAGGAGAAAAACTTAAGAAAACAGTTTCTTTATTGCCCCACCTCCAAATGGAAAGCAAGAGAGCCGAGGCTTCTGAGAGTTAATTTTTGTTACCAGGGTGACCACCCATTCTGATTTATCCAGGATTGAGCTGTTTCTAGTGACACAGAGCTTTCTGTTCTAAACTGCCCCATTTGTTGCCAACTATTGTTTGACAAGGGAAGGGGTTATGTACATGTTTCCATGTGAGCCAAAGGACATTACTCATTTCCATTTATATTCTGGATTTTCCCTACTCCTATCATCATAGATATTGACTGTTATTAAATGTCATTAAACCATTTATTATGTTTTCTTGACTACTAAAGGGATTGTTTCAGGCTGCTGAAGTAGTTGGATGGTTGCATTTTCTTCAATTTTCTTTTAACGTCTCTGATATTTGATCTAACATTCCATGTCAATGAGAGAGATAAAGAATTAGAGAACCCATCCTTCGGTGGTTTCCATCTGCATGGACCCTGATTAGTGTTAGTGATGTGCATGGGTAGAGAGAGGGTCACATATTAGGGAATATGCAGCCTACTAGAAGGCACTGAACACAGCTCTGTTTAAATAAGCAATAAACCAGCTGGTACCAAATTTACACTCTCCCTTATTGATTGATTAACTGGTTGAAACAAGCACAAAAACAAAAGTTCTTTAAGGCGTTAAAATTTTTCTTTTATTCAGTCCTCACTAAGAATTTATTTGTTGTTTGCCTAGCTCTAATAGCATCAAGTACCAATCACGCTGGAAATGTAATACTCTGAAGGGCCTTATTGCCACCATTATAACTAAGTTTATTAGACTGTAATATCAACAGAATTGATAGATTATGAGTTAGAATTCCTGTTAATAATTCCCTGAGCTGAAGCTTTCAAGTATGCCACAGAATAATAAGACTCTTCTGTTTCTAGGCAGCAAGATTCTTTTTACTACCTCGCATTTATTATCCCCTGGCTTCAGTGGATCAGGAATCCAGACCTAGCTTTCTCTGAAGCCGTCTGTGTCAAGATCTCTTAAGGGCTCCAGGCAAGATGTAATCAATAAGTATAATTTTATCTCAAAGTTATCTGCCTGTGAATGATTGCTTCCAAGCTTGCTCATCTAAATATTGGCTTGGTCACCTGATCTGAGGGCCTCAGATCCACATTGGGTCTTAACTAGAAGCTACTCTAAATTTCTCATCACTGGGTTCCACCAACATGGCAGCTTGCTCACTGAAGCCAGTGGGATGATCTGCTACAAGTCTGGCATAACTAGCTAAGGAGTTAAAATCAATTTTTACAATATTTTATTTGTGAAAAGCAAATCACAAGATCCAGCTCTCATTAATGAAGTGGTGCATATTTATAGCAGCAGACATTAATCTCAGGGTGCATATTAGATGTCTGCCTTCTACGAAACAACGTGCCACTGAATGGATTATAGCAAATCAGTCAATAGCCGACTTTTGAAGTCCTGTTTGGATTCTGAGCACTGCCAACTACTAGCTATATAGCTTTCAGAGGTCTTAACTTCTTTAAACTGTAGTTTCCTCTGTTGTTAAATCATAATGCGACTTTGCACTCAGAATGGATTTGAGGGTTAAAAAAGGAAATTTATTCATAAGCACATTTAGCATGGTATCTTGTACTTGGTATGTATAGTTGCCCAGCAGTTGACACTAAGAGACAGGTTAAATGAGCTAGGGAGCAGGAAATGAAACCAAGACAAGCAAGGGTGAGATCTTAGCAGAAATCCTACACAATGAAATCACTCTAATCTACAAAGGATAATACTTCCACACAGTGAATTAGGCCTTCGGGCTTCATCTTCACAAAGGCCAGGATCTGTGCTTCTCTATTCCTACACAGTCTTCTTTGGAGATATGTGGGAGGATGAAAACTCCCAACTGACCCTTCTGAGACTGTGGACAAACCTCTAATTGCCTAAGGACAGATTTCTTTAGGAAAAACTAACAAAAGACACTGGCCTGGCAATTTGAAGAACACTGAAATTGGTGAAGGGAGATCATACAAGAGTCACATAAAGAATGATTTAAAATAATCTGCATGGAGCAATGATGTTGTCTAATATACAGCCACATGGAGCTCAATAATAACATATTCTGCTAAGTCCTTCCCTGGGTAAATGGTATATGATATATACCTTACTGCTTACCTGGACCATATAGTAAATATAGACACAAACCTCATAAATATGTTTTAGTCAACATCAAACTACCTCTATCACAGTGGTACTCTAAGTTTATAATGGACCTACAGTAAGTATATAGATAATACAAGTTGGATGTTTGTTGTTGTTGGAGGGGGTGTCGCAAGAGCAGAGGGTGGACAGGGGAGGGCTGGGGCATGAATGTGATGAGGTGTATGATGTGAAATCCCCAAAGAATCAATAACAATATTATATTGGGAAATATTGTAATGGACCTACAAAATTCCTGTCCCCTTGTAATGTTGTAGGCTTTATGACACTGTAGCACAGAGCCGTGCAGTCTAGCAAATGGATTTAACTTTGTTTGTTGGAAAAGGGAAGGAGAAAAAGCACATGCGTATTATAAAAAAACAAGATTGTGAGAATTGGGAGCAGGGCAGTTGCAATGATTTGATACAGAGCACTGACTCAGATATTGGAAAGGCAGAGAGCTTGCAAATGTGTGAGTAATTCAACATAAGAAGCAAAGATGGGCTTTGGTCTCTGAGAAATGAGATACCTTGTGGAAGGTCAAAATGAAGTTAGCATTGGACCCGTTGAATTTGAGATGCTGTTGTATTAACTGGTGACAGCTATAAGGAAGTTGTGAGCGTACTAACAGAGATTGAGAAAGTAAGTGACTTAAGAGATGCCACTTAGAGAGGCAAAACCATGGACATTGGTGTACTTACCAAGATATGAGAGATAAGCAAGAGCCAGAGACAAAGTCCTGGCAAAACCTTAAGATCAAATGGAGGAAGAAAATCAAGGCAGGGGTCTGTGAAGGACTGTTCAGAATAAAAAGAACAAAAAGCTTTCAGAGTTATAAATGGCAGGGATAGAGGAGGTTAAGGGCAATACACAAAGATCTCTGTGAGGTGAATAGGAGAAAAGGAAACAACAATGGGATTGACAATCTGTGGACAATCACAGTGGGCAAGCCATCTGTGATATTGGTGACTGATTTCAGTACAGTGACAGGAGTGCTATCTACATTTTAAAGAGAAACTAAAAATGTAAAGGGAAGTCTATCAAATTAGGAGAAATTAAACAGCAAATAGATAAATCCAGTTCTAAAGCATCACCAGAAGAAAATGAAGTTAATATTTGAATTTTTCCTTTCTGTAGATTCTAGTCAACCCCTTTGTGGCAGCTTACTGTCATTGGTGTTGATGTTATTATTACAGCCTTCATCCTTCCTTTTGAGCTTAGAAACTGTCAAATTGTGATTTAAATAGCATCTCTAGTAAAGTGCCTAATTTCAGATGAAGTTTGGCATTTGAGAAAGTAATATGCAAAAGACGACTATCAGGATGAAGAAGAATGAGTGCCTGACTAGAGAGAAAGCTCACAAACCCACCCACATACTCATCAGTATGGAAGGGAGCAATCATGCTCAAACAAAATGCCTTTTACAGACACAATTTTTGGTTTCTTTGGGAACAAAAATTTGTATCAGCACACAGAAAAAATAACTTGCAACTGGACTTCCTGTGTCCAGGTCCCTCTTCAGAGCTTTAAAGAGAAAGATGAGGGAGCAAGATTGGTAGTCAAAGGCTCCACACAGGCTCCACAAAGGCTCCAAATGATTGAATGCTGAAGCTAGTTACTGTACTGTTTTCACCTTCAATGCAATGTTCTGTTGTTTGGATTCCTTTTCTCAGACAACGGATTTGAGTTCATAAAATAGGCCTGGTAATGAAGGAAGTAAATCTAGATCGGTAACATCACCACTGTTTTCCCTCAGTTTATTGCAAGTACCAAATGAAGGCTCTTAGATACAGGAAGCCCTTACTTTGTACAAAGCCTTGCTACACTGTGCAGCCACCTTCCTGCTACTAGATTTGTAAATTCCAAGTTAAACAAACTGAGAGTTTAGTCATATGGTATACACATTGGATAGTTTCTTTACTCCAATCTGTAGTCAACATGCAAAAGGAATCTAAGCATCAAACAGTAGAACAGAAACACAGCTCACAGTCATTACTGAAGAAAACATTGCTGGAATGAAAGGTGTCTGGAATATGCAGATTGAAGTGATATATCCTGGAAAAACAGGTACTAAATGAATATGCCCGTAAGGTTCTCAGCTCTAAACTCACCTACCTCTATATTCCACTTGGTAATACTGGAGCTGGTATTCTGGTTTTTGTTACTCGTTGGCTCCCTAGAGACATATAAAGACGAGGGAGCATCTAGCCTCCTGCTAGCATCATGCTCCTGTTCAAAGTATCCTAAGGAAGGCTCTTCGTAGCTCCAATTTCTTTTGCCATTCTCATAACTGACTTATTTTGCTACTTCAGTAATATGAATAGCATCCAGGAACATGTACTGAGCAGAGTTCTGAAGTTCAGTTCAAGTTCCTAAAATGTTGGTATCAGTCAGACTGCAATGAGTCCCTCCTCCAAGTCTAGAGGCATTGTTCCTTCCCTTTGTTTCCTGTCTTAAACCTGGGAACTGTTTTCTGCAGGTAAGGTACTATCTTTGGGTTCCATGTGTGCTTCCCCTTTGTTCTGTTAGCTCTTTGACGTTTATTCAGACAATTATCTACTCTAAATCTTCTCAGAGAGTGATATTTCTTTTTATGATGACACATTGATAGGATAGTCAAGAACAAAACTTTCACACATTCCAAAATTTTTATTTCATTTTTCAGTTCTGATTTAAATTTTTTCATACAACATATTTTGATCCTGTTTCCTGTCCCATTACTGATCCCAGATCCTCCTTACCTCCTCATACACAACTATATGCTCATTCTCTCTCTCTCTCTCTCTCTCTCTCTCTCTCTCTCTCTCTCTCTCTCTCTCTCTCTCCTCTTGCAAAGAAATAACAAAAGCAAAAGTCAAAACAAAGAAAAAATCAGGTAAGACAAAAATGAATAAAATTTAAAAATAAAGAGGGTATCTTAAAACATAAGTCACCTATAAGGATTATAGCAATGACTATACACTGTTATTGGGAAAAAATCTATGAGTAATTATGACAAGATAAAATATCATTCAAGTATAAAGCCATATTTTTAGATATGCAAGGGTTCAGACAATCTTTTTGATGAAACTGAAATAAGTTTTCTGAAGCAAGAGATTGATAGACTGTGGTAAATGAACCAGTAATAGACTTGACTTTAATATATATCTAATAATAATGCAAGACAGTATATTACAGATAGCAAAATAAAATTTGCATATTAATGCTATGAATGTGTGTGTTTATTTTTACATAAAGAATTAAATCATGACTAAGTGATTGATACTGCAGGGCACAAATCATCTTCAATGCTTTTCAGAGTTGATTCACATTTTGATACTATAATTATCAATGCTAAAAACACAGCTTTGCATAAATGTATAATATAAAATGGCAGAAGTATGCATTTAGATTTGGATTAATTTTGATTATTGCATGTTCAGAAACATTTTTTTGTAGCTAAATAGTTTGTGACCCCTCACAGTTTAAGAAATGAGGTTCCAGAGAAAGCAAGAGGTCAAGAAAGTAAACCCATGCATCACAGGAAGGCTTGCTAATAAAGTAAACCCACCCCTATGATTGCTAACCTACTGCTAGAGATAGCAGCATTAACCTATTTGTGAGGTGGAGCCTTCTAGGATCCAGTCACTTCTTTAAAATATCATCCCCCAATACTATCATAGTGATAATTAAATATTTTCATATTTTATTCATTTTTTATTTTGTGTATATGAGTGTTTTGCTTGCATGTAACATGGGTGTCCAGTGCCCTCAGAGGCCTGAAAAGCATAGCTCCTGGAACTGAAGTTCCAATTGGTTGCTAGCCACCATGTGGTTGATAGGATCGAATGCTCTTGACTGCTCAGCTGTCTCTCCAGCCCCATGGTAAAAAAAATTTAACATGAATTTTGGAGAAGACACTCATCCTTACTGTCAGTATGCATTTTCAATATTAAGTGATTGATGTAGTGAGCCACATGTATTGATTTTTCTAGTATCAAACCGATTTGCTTTCCTGAAGTCAACTAAACAATGATTTATTTATTTCTGTCAATTTATTTGTTTTTTGCCTTTGTTTTTGTTTTGGGTTTAAAAACCCATTTAGTTTTGTTTGTTTCTATTTTTCATAGTCACCTTTTTATGCATTTCAAGATTGTTAATGTAATGTCTAAGGCTCTTTCGTGTATACTCAGTGATGATAATGAGCTATGAGTTTCTTTTCTTGTACTATCCTTGATTGATTTTTGAATCAAAGTTGTGCCAGTCTTATGAAATGATTTGGAAAATTTCCTTTTTTGATTCTTAACCTTCTCTGTATTGAACTTTACTGACACCCAAATATCAGTACTGCTTATGTGGATAGGATTAGGCAGATTCCTATTTATGAAACAGTTTCCTTACTATCTATGTCTGACATGACAGGCAGATTGGGAATATAATGGTCAACATGTATTGACAAGATCAAATTTTCTTATTGTCATAATTAAATCTACATCTTACTACTTTTCTGCTTTCCTTAACTCCGGAGGTATTTTTGTTAGTGTTTTTCTATGAAAATTATGGACTTGTTAATTTCTTTTTGTATTCATATCCATGTACTTATATGGCATATACAAATTTATTAAGTTATATCTTCTTGTTGATTAAAAATATGGTAAGATGGAAATAAGTTTAACTTCCACTTGAGCAACTCAAATACCCTAAGGTTTTCTCTTAAGACAACTTTTAGGCAGGTGGTGGTGGCACACACCTTTAATCCTAGTACTTGGAAGGCAGAGGCAGGTCAGTTTCTGAGTTTGAGAATAGCATGTACTACAGAGCAAGTTCAAGGACAGCTAGGGCTACACAGAGAAACTCTGTCTTGGAAAAATCAACAAAAAACACAGCTTCTATACAAACACATTTGTTAGTATGTTAGTTTTGTGTTACTTAGATGTCACTATCAGTGTATATCAGTATATCCACTTGTTTTAGACAGCCAATGTGATTTTACACATTAGCATTTGTCCTTAGGTCTGAGATTATTTTCTCTTACTCAGACATAGCAGTCTTCTGAGCTTTAGTGGGTGTGGTTGTTTGAATAAAAATAATCCCCACAGGCTCATTTTATTTGAATGTTTAGTCAAGAGGGAGTGGCAGTACTTGAGAAGGATTAAAAGGCGTGGCCTTGTTGGAGGAAGGGCATCACTGGGGGTGAGTTTTCAGGTTTCAAAAGCCCAAGTCAGGTCCTACTGTCTTTCTTTTCCTGCTGTGTACAGCATGCTTTCTGCATGTCGTCATGCTTCTCCCCATGATGACAATGAACCAAACCTCTGAAACTGTAAGCCAGCTCCAATTAAGTGTTTTCCTTTATTAGAGTTTCCGTGGTCATGGTGTCTCTTCCCAGCAATAGAACACTGACTAAGACAGTGGGATTGGAAGAGCAGCCCAGTGCGAGATACCAGGGTTGATCTTCATCACTGAAAAACTTGTTTTCCTTCAATATAGCATCTTACTTTAGTGAAGCTCTGCAGGAACCTTCCAAGTTTTCACTGCCAGCTTGGGAACGCTGAGGCACCCAGCCTTCTGGACCAAATATGCATCAGATTATCACCCTCTCCAGGCCTAGTTTCCCATTGTTTTGACTTAAAAAGTTGTTGGATAGACAACTTTGTTGTAAGCTCTTTCATTTTTATGAACTTTGTGTTTTAATCATGTTCACCACGTCAACTCTTCCTACATCCAGAGCCCTTCTGTACTCACCTGACTTTGTGTCCTCATTTTGTTTTACCCAATAAGTCCGATTTGTGCTGTCATGTAGTCTTGGGTGTATAGTCTTCCATTGGAGTGTGGTTCATTTACCAGGGCCTTAGAGAAACTGATTCTCTCTCTCCCAGCAGCTACCAACTGTCAATTGTTCCTCAGCTAGGGTGAGAATTCATGTCCACCTTTCCTCTCCATTCTGATATTTGGTCTTCTTTGAACTTCCACAGGACTCATACATGCTGTCACAGTCACTGTGAGTTCATATATGTGCAGCTACCTTGTGTCCAGAGGACACCATCTCTGGCGCTTAACATTCTTTCTACTCCCCCTTCCATAAAAGATCCTTGAGCCTTTTGGGGAGGGATATTGTATATGTCAGATCCAAAGGAAAACCCTTTTTTTTCTGAATTCCAAAAGGTAGAAGGGACAAATGGCTGTCTGTGGTGTCTATTAGCATATCAAAGCACATGCTGGACTCCAGGCTCCCTCAGTATCAAAAATACCTGTTCCATATTTCAGAGTTCATGCTAGGATCCTAGCCCTTCTCACCTCTTCCCCTGCCCTAAACTCCTCCAGCTCACAGGCTTATCTCTCCCTAACTACTCATTTTTTGTCTATGGTTTCTCTGTCTTCCTCTCTCTCTCTCTCTCTCTTTCTCTCTCTCTCTCTCTCTTTCTCTCTCTCCCTCTCTCTCCTCTCTCTCTCTCTCTCTCTCTCTCTCTCTCTCTCTCTCTCTCTCTCTCTCTCCCCACATGCACACCAGCCAGCTCTGTTCCTGCCTCTCTCATAGCTAGGTTGGATCTGCTGGGTGTGTTCCATCTGCTAATTTCTCTCTCTGCTCTGGGATCTTCCAGATGCCTCTAGCTGTTCTCTCCCTTGTATCTAAAACAGAAACTTTCCCCTCAACCACACCATGGAGCAGTCGTGTCCTCAGTTCCACTTAGGGGGTAAATATTCTGCAATTCCTTATTCTCTGAAACTTGACCAGTTGTGGGTCTCGTTGTTAATCACCATCTACTACAGACAGAGTCTTCTCTGCTTAGCACTGAGAGATGCATGAATCTATGTCTCCACAAAACATAGTCATGCTAGAGGGTCCATAGTAGGCTAAGTCTAGGTTCTGCCAAGTCCCAAAGGGTGGCTGAAATACCCAGTAAGCAGCTGCAGAATGACCAGAATTAAAGAGCAAGGAATTTGTACATGTGTTTAAAAAAATCTTCAAATCACTTTGTTTATAGGGGAGTGGCTTTTTGAACTTAGGTTTAGGATGTTAATTGGTGATTTATCATCAGCTTTAGTCATTAACTCCAATTTCAGAGAAACAGGAAAATCTCATTCAGTGTCTGGTTACACAGAGAAGTATTATTTCTGAAAGTTGCTGCATTATTACTGTCAGTTGGATTCACAACTCTACTCTTCAGTATAGTGTGCTTTATCTCAACTAATTGAATGAATACATGTTTATGAGAATCACTAAAGTCTCTTTTTAAAATTTTTATGTGGCATGTGTGCACGTGTGTGTGTGTGTGTGTGTGTGTGTGTGTGTGTGTGTGTGTACATTTGCCATGTACAATCCCGTCCAAGAGGCTGTGGAGGCCGCATTCTCTATTGCTCTCCACCTTATCTTTTGAGATAGTTTCTCACTGAACATGAAGTTCATCAGTTGGGCTAGGCTGGCTAGGCAATAAGCTCCTAGGATCCACCTATCTTGACCCAACAGTGCTGGGATTACAGGCACAGTTGTCCATGCCTGCTTTCTTCTGTGGGCACTAAATTCAGATACTCTTACTTCTACAACAAGAGCTCTTACTCACTGTCCCATCTCCCTAGCCATCTCTAAATATTCTTGAGCTCTTAATTATGATATAAGACTTTACTTTTCTATCCATCCACAGGAGCAGGAAGGATAACTGCAGATCTTCATTTCTCCCTCATCTCCTCTAAATGGAATCTCCATATACCATCCCTATCTCTGTAGCACAGCACCTGATGTGGCTTCCTCTGACTCTCTGCCCCCATCTCCTGTCCATCACACATATCTTCCCCTCTAAACTTCCTTCATGTCAGATATTATTTTATTCCATCTCCCAACCTGAGCAGGCACTTCCTGGGATCCTTCAGGCTACTCAGGCCAGAGAAGCAGGTAGGCTAACTGCAACTCCTCCTCCTCCTCAGATCTTCCAAAACCAATTGTTTAGTCCTATTGACATATCTGTAGCAGACCACTTGCTGCAGCCTCCCTTCCTCCTTCCATCTCCAGTTGATCACACAGATCTACCTCTCCAAACTTCCCTATGCCCTTTCATTGCTTTATCCCTGGACCCAACCCAAACAGGCACTCCCTGGGAACCCTCAAGCAATACAAGCTATGGAATCTGGGAGGGTAACTGGAGGTCTTCACTTTTCCCTCCAGTCCTCCAATTCCAATCCCTTAGTCTCCTCCCCAGCTCTGTAGCAGACCATCCACAGCAGTATCTCCCCACTCTCTGTACCCATTCCCAGGGGACTAAGCAGATCCTAGCAGAACACCTTGCTTTCCTTCCTCTTGCAGATGCCTTCAACCCACCTAAGCCATCCCCATTCACAAGTATCAGATCCCAATACCTAAAAACACATTTAAACTGGATCCCCCAGTGGCCACACCAATTAGGATCTCAGAGGAATTGCTTACCAGGCAATACATAGACATCACACCCTGCAAAGCACCACAGAGGAAACAGAAATCAAGAAACAAAACACCCACCTAACAGAAAAGATCAGATATCAGAATCTAGAATTACAGCATTCCTAAACCCAGATGCCTAGACACCAGGACAAAGCACAATATGTAACACCCAGGACAACATGTATCCACTAGAGCCCAGCATCCATACCACTTCAGGCTGAAGCACAAGAAAAAGACCTTTATAACAACATGTATGAAGATCATAGAGGCCCTAAAAAGGAAAAGAATAAATCCCTTAGAGAAATTCATGAAAACACAACAAACAGTGGAGGGAAATAAATAAAACTGCTCAATACCTGAAAGTGGAAATAGAATCAAATAAAGAAAAAATGAGGGAAAACTGGAAATGAAAAACTTAGGAATTTGAACAGGAACCATAGAGGCAAGCCTAACCAACAGAATAGAAGAGTAGGAAGAATCTCAGGCACTGAATACATGATATAAGTAGTGGATTCCTTGATCAAGGAAAATGTTAAATCTAAAATAATCCTGGCACAAAACATCCAGGAAATAAGGGAATAATAATAATAGAGGAAGGAGAAGAAATAAAGGCCAACGGCACGGAAAATATTCTCAACAAAATAGTAGGAAATTTCTTTAACTTAAATAAAAATATGTATATCAAGGTGCAAGAAGCATACAGAACACCAAATATACTGGACTGGTAAAGAGAGTACCCTCATCACATAACAATCCAAGCACTAAATATACAGAACAAAGAAAAAATTTAAAAAGCTGTAAGGTAAGAAGACTTAGTAACATGTAGAGGCAAACATATTAGAATATCACCTGACCTCTCAATGGAGATGTTAAAGAAGGGCCTGGACAGATGTTCTACATTCCTTAAAAGACCACAGACGCCAGCCCAAACTACCACATCCACCAAAAATTTCAATCATAATAAATAAGGAAAAGAAGATGAATGTTAAAACCATGATAAAACAAAATTTAAGCAATACTATTATAAATACAGCCCCACAGTATAGGTTAGATGGAAAATTCCAACATAAAGAGGTTAGCTACACCCAAGAAGACACAACCCAGATGAGTAAATTAAAAGAGAGGAAACACACACACACACACACACACACACACACACACACCAAAATAAGAGGAATCAATAAACATTTCTGATTGATATATCTCAATAACAATGGTTCCATTTCCTGCAAAAAGAGTCACTGACAGAGTGGATGGAAAAACAGTATCCATCCTTCAGCTGCATTCAAGAAACATACATTAACATCAAGGATAGACACTATCTCCAGGTAAAAGAATGTAAACAAATATATTCCAAGCAAATGAACTCAAGAAACAAGCTGGTGGAGTCATTTTAATATCTGGCAAAGTAGACTTCAAACCATAATTAATCAAAAGAGATAGGGAAGGACACTAAATACTCATGCAAGGAAAATGCACCCAGAGAGCATTGAAATTCTTAATATCTACGCACCAAACATACAGCCACAAACAGATTAAATCACAAAGTGGTCCACACACAGTGATAGTGGGAGACTTCAATACTCAATTCCTGCCAACAGACAGGTCATACAAATGAAAACCAAAAAGAAATGCTGAAGTTAACTGACGTTGTAAACCAACTGGACCTAACAGCGATTTGCAAAACATTTCACCCAAACACAAAAGAATATACCTTCTTTTCACCTCATGGAATGTTCCCAAAAATGGCTATATACTGGAACACAAGTGAGTCTCCACAAACACAAAAATATTGAAATAACAACCTGCATTCTTTCTTACCACCACAGATTCAAGCTGGATACCAACAACAGAAAACAGAAAGCTTTCAGACTCGTGGAAAACGAATAACTCTCTACTAAATGAAAAAATTGTACAAGACAGAAATTACTTTCTAGAATTTAATGAAGATGAATGCAGAAAAGACCCAATAAAGGAATTTCTGGAAAGTTCATAGTACTTGAGTCAACATTAAAGAACATTGGAGAGATCTCAAACAAGCAACTTAACAGCACACTTGGAAGTTCTAGAGCAGTGGTTCTCAACCTTCCTAATGGTTAGACCTTTTAATGCAGTTCCTCACCATAAAATTAATTTTGTTGCTTCTTTTTTTTTTTGAATTTATTGATTGGAAATTTTTATTTTCCTTAGTCAACGTCAGCCAACTTTATCAGATTTTAGTTTCCACACATCCATAACAAAATTACAGCTGATATTTTGGCAGAAACTGACATGCCCATCTTAAAATTCAAACTGAAACAGAATAGTCAAAATATTCCTAAAAACAAAACCCAGAACTTTAAGAGTTACTACTAAGATGTAGAAATTAAGACAGTATACTATTAGCATAAGGATGACCATTACGTAAATTGAACAGAATTGTCTGTGAACAAATTTTATAGTTTTGCTTAACTGGTCCCTAGCAAAGTTACCAACACAACTTAACAAAGAAAGGGTAGTTTGATTGTTCTTATCTATTTCACTTGGACATTTGTTATCAATTTGTTTGTTGCTTCTTTATAACTGTACTTTTGCTAGTGTTATGAATCATAATGTAAATATCTGCGTTTTCCTATTGTGGTAGTTTGAAAGATCCATAGGGAGTGGCGCTATTAGGAGGTGTAACCTTATTGGAGTAGGTGTGGCCTTGTTGGAGGAGGTGTTTCACAAGGGGTAGGCTTTAAGGTCTCAGATAATCAAGCCATACCCAGTGTAACAGTCTTTTTCTGCTGCCTGCAGATCAAGATGTAGAGCTCTCAGTTCCTTCTCCAGTACCATGTCTGTCTGTGTTCCACCATGCTTCCCACCATGAGTATGGACTAAACCTCTGAAACTGTAAGCAAGCCCCGATGAAATGTTTTCCTTTATAAGAGTTGCTGTGGTCATGGTGTATCTTCACAATAGAAACTCTAAGACACTGATGGTCTTAAGTGAGCCCTGTGAAAGGGTCATTTGAATCTACTGAAGGGTTTACTATACATGAGTTGAGAATTGCTGCTCTTGAACAAAAAGAAGAAATCACACCCAAAAGGAATAGACATCAAGAAATAATCAAAATTGTGGCTGTAGTCAATAAAATAGAAACAACAACAATAAAATAAAAAGAATGAATGAGACAAATAATTGGTTCTTTAAGAAAATCAATAAGATTGACAAGTCCTTGTTGAAATTAACTAAAAGTCAGAGACAATATCCAGATAAACAAAATTAGAAGAGAAAGGGAGAATATAACAACAAACACCAAGAAAATTCAGAGAACCCTAAGGACATACTTACAAAACCTGTACTTCACAAAATTGGAAAATTCTACTAGAAGTGGATAATTTCCCCCAGCACATACCACTTAAATCAAAATCAAACAGACAGATTAAACAATTTAAATAGATCTATAACCCCTAGTGTAAGGGAAGCAATCATTAAAAGCTTCCCAACCAAGAAAATCCCAGAGCCAGAAGGTGTTAAAGAATTCTACCAGACTTTCAAAGAAGAGTTAATACCAATATTCCTCAAATTATCCCACAAAACAGAAACATATGGAACATTATCCAATTGGTTTTATGATGCCACTGTTGCTCTGATAGCCAAACCAAATGAAGCCTCCCAAAAGAAAGAGAATTACAGACCAAATTTCCTTATGAACATAGATGCAAAAGTTCTCACTTAAATATTTGTAAACCAAATTCAAGAAAGCATCAATAAGATCATTCATGATCAAGTAGACTTCATCTCAGTAATGCAGAGATGGTTCAATAAATGTAATCTATAGTATAAACAAACTAAAAGACAAAAACCACAGGATCATCTCATTAGAAGCAGAAAAGCCTTTGACAAAATCCAATACCCCTTCATGATAAAATTCTTGGAGAGATGAAGAATGCAAGGGACATACTTCAACATAATAGAAAAATTACAGCAAGCTTATAGCCAACATAAACTTAAATTGAGAGAAACTCAAAGCAATTCCACTAAAATCAAGAACATGAAAAGGTTGTCCATGCCTATTCAATATACTTCTTGAAGTCTTGGCTAGAACAATAGTATCTTTATTTGCAGTTGATATAACAGGATATATAAGTGACCCCCCACAAAATCCACCAAGAAACTCCTACAATTATTAAATACTTTCAGCAAAGTGGCAGGATACATGATTAACTAAAAAAATCAGTATCCCTCCTATTTACAAATGACAAACAGTCTGAGAAAGAAATCCAGGAAACATACCATTTGAAATATACTCAAATAATATAGACTATCTTGAGGGTAACTCTAACCACACAAGGAAAAGACTTGTCTGATGAACACTTTAAGTCACTGAAGAAGACATCAAAAAAGATACCAGAAGATGGAAAGCTCTCTCATGCTCATGGATCAATAAGATTAACATAGTCAAAATGGCCATCCTACCAAAAGCAAACAACAGATTCAACGTAATCCCCAAGACAATTTTTCAGAGATCTTTGAAAGACAACTTTCAGTTTCATATAGAAACACAGAAAACCTAGGCTAGCTAAAACAATCCTGAGTAGTAAAAGAATTGCAGGATATATTACCATTCCCAATTTCACATTGTACTACAAAGTTATAGTAATGAACAGCATGATATTGTCCCAAAACAGGCACATTAATCAATGGAATCCAATTGAAGACCCAGATGTAAGTCCACACAACTATAAACACCTCATTTTTGAAAAAGAAACTAGAAATACACACTGGACAAAGCTTCTTCAACAAATGGTGGTAGTCAAACTGTACAGCTGCATGTAGAAGAATCAAAACAGATCCATACTAATTACAAAACTCAACTCCTAAAGGATAAAAAAATCTCAACATAACACCAGATCCATTGAACATAACAGAAGAGAAAGTAGAGAATAGTCTTGAACTAATTGAAACAGGAGATGTTCTGAACAGAACATTGTTAGTGTAGGCACTAAGATCAACAACTAATACAAGGGACCTTGTCCCTTGTCCAGTATTAATATAAGGAGAGGTGCTTGGTCTTACTGCGACTTGATATGCCATGTTTTGTTGATACTCATGGGAAACCTGTCCGTTCCTGAACAGAAAAGGAGTGAAGTGGGAACAGAAGGGGGTGGGAGAGGGACTGGGAGGAGAGAAGGGATGGGAAATTTTGACTGGGAAATAAAATAAAGGAGTAAAGGAAGGAAGGAAGGAAATAAGGAAAGAAGGAAAAGAAAAGAAAGAAAGAAAAAGAGAAAGAAAGAAAAATGGGATGCAAATCTAAAATGAGAATTCTCAAAAGAGGAAACTCAAACTGATGAGAAGCACTCAAAGAAATGCTCAAAAGCTCTAGTTATTAGGGAATGCCGATCAAAACTGCTTTAAGATTTCATCCTATACCCTTCAGAACGGCTAAGATCAATAAAACAAGTGGCAGCTCATTGATGGTGGGAGTGCAAACTTATACAGCCATCATGGAAGTCAGTGTGGCAGTTCCCCAGGAAGATGGGAGTGTCTTACAATTCAACTATACCACTCTTGGGCTTGTACCTAAAGTTTGTTTCATCCTTCCACAGAGACACTTGTTCAACCATGATCATGCTCTCTTCATAAAAGACAGAAATGGGTAAGACCCTACATGTCCCTCAAAAGAAGAATGGATAAAGAAAATGTACTAATTTACATAATGAAGTAGTACTCAGCTGGTAAAAATGAAATTGACACATAAATGGATAGAACTAGAAAAAAGTTATCCTGAGTGAAGTATCCCATCTCCTAAACAGATATATGTGTGGTGATATCTTGCTTGTACAAATAAAGCTTCTCTGAAGATCCGAAGATGGAGTTTGCCACTAGCTAACTATAGAGGTCTGGAGGTCTATACAGACAGACAGGAAGTGAGATGGCAGGGCAGAGAGAGGATATAAGTGGAAAGAAACATTAACTCACTCTCTTTTCCTCTGGGAAGCTAATGAGGTAAAGGTGACTTTGGCTAGCTCCTTTTTCTCTCTGATATCTCAGCATTTTCCTCTATATCTGGCTCTGGGTTTTTATTATTTAGACCAATTAAGAACTCTATTTACATATGTGTAACGTATTCACTTATTGGTAAATATTAACTGTCAAGTCAATGGTAACCAAGCTAGAATACATAGAACCAGAGGTGTTAGGTATTGAGTAAGAAACTAGGGGAGACCGTTCTCATTAGAAAAGGGAAATAGAATAGATAGTTATGAATAAATGGATGGAATGGAACAGGAGGATCAAGTAGGGAGTCAGAGGGAAAACGGAGGAGGTAGGGAATATGGGAGAGACAGCTAAAATTAAGGGTCATTTGAGGGGTAACATGGAAACCTAATATAGTAGAAGCTTCCAATATATATACTTATATGAAGGTTATGTAAATGAAATTACCAAAATAATGGGGGAGAAAAAGGCCCAATTGACCACATCTTACTAACAAATGAAGCTTCCAGTACCAGGATTAAGTTACATCTAATTGAGTTGTTGGCTAAAGGGTTGTCATGGGAACCCCCAAACAACCCAGACTATAGGTTGCTCTCCACAAACTAGGTTACATTTCACAAACTGACAGCAGGCCCTGTTTCTGAAGGCACCACATGCACTACTCATTGACCATGGAGAAGTCAAACTGGTGCTAGCATAGAGCCTTCACCCTTACTTTCTTGTATCTTTTGTACAGGAAGGTACTCTGCCTGCTACCAAAAAGAAACATAAACACAACCACAAATCCTTGGATCAATATTGGTGTTCTGCCTTCAAGATATGATAGTACAATGGTTGTACAAAGCATATGGGAGTGACCAACCTATATCTGATTTGACTTAAAGCCCACCCAAAGAGTTGCAACCTATCCCCAACACTGCTTGGGTGACCGAAAACTGAGACTAGATAGCACAGGACCTAAGGTAAAACCAAATAATACTATTCCAAGAAAGCATCTTATCAATAATTCTTCCTAACGATATTCTGTTATTTTCATGGCTCAGTACTTGCTCAGCAATCATCAGAGCAGCTTCCTCTTGCAGCAGATGGGAACAAATACAGCGATTCACAGCCAGATATTATGCAGGGTGAGATATCTTGGAACACTCAGCCCTGAATAGGATGTCCCCATCAAATATCTCCCCTCAGGGTTCAGGGAACCCTGAAAAAGAGGAGGCCTAAAGAATGTAAGTCCAGAGGGGATGGAAGACACCAAGCAAAGAAGGTACTCTAAGCCAAAGTGATTAAAACTCCTATGAACTCAACAGAGACTAAGGCAGCATGTACAGGTCTGCACCAGGGCCTTAATGGCTTCCAGTTTAGAGTTTTTATGGGATTCTTGAGTGTGCAAACAAGTAGGTCTCCATTCTTGCACTTTTTTCTGGACTCCTTTCCTTCTGTTTTTTTTCTGTCCAATTCATATGTGCTAGTTTCTGTTTTATCTTATATATCTTATTTTATTATTATCCTTTAAAAGCCCTTTTGTTTTCTAAAGAGACAGAAAGGAATGGATCCATATAAGAGGGGAGGTGAGGAGGAACTGGGAGGAGTAGAGGGAGGAGAAATCATAATCTTGATATATTATGTAAGAAACATTTAAAAATAAACCTTGCTACTTTATAATTTCTATACTTAATTTATCACCATTTCATAAAAATTTCACACTACATGTAGTCTAGAGAGCTCAGCACACCCTATCCTTATTGTGAGGATTCCTCCAAAACAAAAGCAAACAAGCAAAAAACATCAACTTCTGGTTAGCTTTCCAAATTAGAGTGAGTACATGCACAAACTATTGATTGTCTGGGATGAGCCCACACTAGCATCTATTAACAACTCATCTATTAACAACTCTAATTAGGGAAGCCATCAATTAATGCAAATCAGGCCTTGGGCTGACAATAGACATAACAGAAAGCAGTCAGGTTCTACTAATTACCTAATCACTAATGGACATTTGGAAATTGAAGGGCATTAAGGCTCTCATAAAAGCAATGAAATTTTAAAGGAAAATACCACTTGTTTATTATACAAGAAGCTTAAGGGGGTAGATAAACCTGAACAGAATATAATCATCTTAGCAAATACCTTAACCTACACAGAGACACTAGTAATATTTTGTTAAATATTTATCTAGAAAAATAACCCATGAACTCCTATAAGTTTTTATGTGTATGTGTTTTGCCTGCATTTATGTGTGTACACCACATTCATGCCTGGTGACTGCAGAGGTCTGAAGAGGGCATCAAAACTTTTGAAACTGCAGTTATAGACAGCAGTGATCTACAATGTGGGTGCTAGAAATGGAACCCACATCCTCTGCAACAACATCAAATTCTTTTAACAGCTGAACTACCTCTCCAGCTCCGGCCACACACTCTTAAAAAGTCACACTTTATTATGGTTGAGAGTGTACTGAATATTTTATTTTTCAAAAGATTTTCAGTATTCACCATAAATGTTCCACGTTTCCATTTCATAGGTTACAGAAGATTAGCCCATGTCTATCTGTAGATGTTCACCTGGAATGGTCATCCTTAAGAACACAATGCATAGAGGCTTATGAATCCTACTGAAGAGCAGCGAAATTTCAGTTAACTATAGTATTAGGGAAACTCCCAACATTGATGACAAAGAGTACACTTAAAGTGATGGTGTAAGCATGTTCATTTTGCTTTATTGATCCCATGCTTATGTTAAAGCAGTGGTAAGTTCATTTTGGTTTCCTCCTGCATGGCTCTTCTTTAAAATTGTTGTCTTTGTAATGATTTTTTAAATTGCTAAGCAGGACTGCCACCTAGCTTCAGTTGTCTATGCTGTCAGAATGTCAGCATTTCCATCAGATAATGAATGGTCAAGATGGAGGTCCTGTCAAATTCCCTTATCACTTATCTTTATCACAGCACAAAGAATCTCTTCATTTGGTTATATTATCATTGTAGGCAATGAAGTTTTCAGAAGAAAAAGTACAACAGTTTCTCCTTGTGTACTCAGGAGATAACATAAAAGAACAGAACCTTTGGTCATGCCGAGGATGAAGCAAAGAAGAGTATGTCACGGTTCTTGGTTAAAGGTGATAAGGCTACCCACCCTTCTCTAACAGGAAACTGACTCTAAGTTGCACACATGACTCATAATAGCAAGTGCCTCAGAAATAGTTGTTTGAATGGCCATCACAGTCAATGGTCCTTAATCCTGCTTGCATATTAGAATTTTTCGAGAAGCTTTTAAACTGCAAGATTACTAATTCTTATCTCCAGAGACACTGATTTGTTGCAAGATTCTCCTTAGGCATTGGCTATCTATAAGGGTCTCAGTGATTCTAACACTCATAATTTCAAATGGCAGGTAGAAATAATCAGAAAACAGAAGCTTCATTACAATTTAAATATATAATTTAAAACATTCAGGATGTCACATTGAACAGATCCTTAAACTCTGGGACAGAAAAAAACGGGATGGAGGGATGATTTGGGGAATGATGGCTTGTGTGTGTGTGTGTGTGTGTGTGTGTGTGTGTGTGTGTGTGTGTGTGTGTGTGCTTTAGTATTGTTGCATTACAGATGGGATGCCCATATTGTTGATCATCCAAATAAGGACACATTATATATGAAATGAACATATACAGGACAAAATTGTTAATTGTAGCAATTTAGGCTGCTCTGCTTAGAACTATGTTTTGCCTCTCCTCTTGGTCTCAGTTCCGCTCAAAGTTAAGCTATGATGTTGTTGGTGTTTTAATATTTCCTTGATTAGAAGAGCTTGAAATCAGTTTATAAAATCATTTACTGGGGATCTCCAGGCCTGGGAGCTACAGGCAGGCCAAGCAACTATGAGCCTGCTGAGATTGCTGGGACACTCCCACCCCCACTCAGGGCAGAGGTGAGCTCCAACCCCACCTTGGGTCTGACTTCCTTCTGCTGGCCCACTCTGGAATCTCCTGGCCTGGGGACCACAGGCAGGTAGATTTGGCCCCAGCTCACCAAGCAAGCCCAAATCTGATGATAGTACTGTCCTAGTGCAGCTCCCACCCACCAGGAGAGGGAGTGCCTTTGACCCGCCTGCACCCATAATGAGACCCATCAGAATATTGGACCTGCATGCATCCACTAGAAGAGAACCTTGGACCGCTACCCACCAGGAGAGGAAAAGACCCCTCCTGTACACACTGGAAGAAGGGATGGGAAGACAACAATATAAGAACACATTCAACAACAGAAAAACAAATATAACACCACAAGAGTCTAGGGACAATGTACTAGCAAGACCTGAACAACCCAACACAGAAGGAGAAGAGAACTACTAGACAGAAACTTATCAAAAAAACAAAGGAACTAACAGAAGTTATGACCCAATTGGGATTAACAGACATCTATAGAACATTCCATCCAAACACAAAAGAATATACCTTCTTCCCAGCACCACATGGAACCTTCTCTAAAGTAGACCACATAGCAAAATTCAACAGATAAAAAAATGGAATAACCCCCTGTATCAGATCACCATGCTTTAAAGTTAGAATTCAACAACAACACAAATTGCAGAAACCCTACAAACTCATGGAAATTGAACAATGCACAATTGAACCATTCGTCAGTCAAGGAAGAAATAAAGAAAGAAATTTAAGACTTCCTAGAATGCTATGAAAATGAAGACACAACACACCCAAACTTATGGAACACTTTGACTCAGTACTAAGAGGAAGGTTCAGAGCACTAAGTGCTCACATGAAGAAACTGGAGAATAGTCAGTCACACTAGAGAATTAACAGCACAACTGAAAGCTCTAGAACAAAAAGAAGCAAACTAACCCTGGAGGAGTACATGCCAGGAAATAAACTGAGGGCTGAATTTAATAAAGTCGAAACAAAGAAAACAATACAAAGAATCAATGTAACAAAGAGTTGGTTCTTTGAGAAAATCAACAGGATAGACAAACCCTTATCTAAACTAACCAAAAGGCACAGAGAGAACAAGCAAATTAATAAAATCACGAAGGAAAGGGGGGACATAACAATGGACACTGAGGAAATACAGAGAATCTTCAGGTTATACTTTGAAAACCTATACTCCACAAAATTGGAAAATGTAAAGGAAATGGACAATTTTCTGTATAAATAAAACTTATCAAAATTAAATTCAGAACAGATAAGCGGTTTAAACAGACCTATAACCCCTAAAAATAGAAGCAGACATCAAAAGTCTCTCAACCAAAAAGAGGCCAGGCCCAGATGACTTCAGTGCAGAATTCTACCAGAAATTCAAAGAAGAGCTAATACCAACACTCTTCAAAGTGTTCCACACAATAGAAGCAGAAGTCTCATTGTCAAACCCTTTTTACGAGGCTACAATTACCTTAGTACCCAAGCCACACAAAGACACAACTAAGAAAGAGACTCAGAGACCAGTATCGCTCATGAATATTGATGCAAAAATACTCAATAAAATACTGGCAAATTGAATCCAAGAACACCTCAGAACAATCATCCACCATGATCAAGTAGGCTTCATCCCAGGGATGCAGGGATGGTTCAACATATAAAAAAAATCTATCAGTGTAATCCACCATATAAACACACTCAGAAAGAAAAACCACATGATCATCTCACTTAAAAAGCCTTTGACAAAATTCAACATCTCTTCATGACAAAGGTCCAAGAGAGATCAGGAATAACAAGAACATAATAAAAGCAATATACAGTAAACCAACATCCAACATCAAACTAAATGGAGAGAAAACTCAACACAGTTCCTCTAAAATCAGGAACAAGACAAGGTTGTCCACTCTTCAATATTGTATCTGAAATTCTAGTTAGAACAATAAGACAACAAAAAGATCAAGGAAATACAAATTGGAAAGGAAGAAGTCAAATTTTCATTATTTGCAGATGATATGACAGTTTACATAAATGACCTGAAAAACTCTACACAGGAACTCCTACAGCTGATAAACACCTTCAGCAAAGTGGCAGGATACAAACTTGACTCAGAAAATGTCACGTCTGCTGCGTGGCCTGTGTCCGAGAACGTGCGGAGGGTGTTGGGGATTGACAACACAGAGACTCGTTCAACGATGTAAAGAAAACTTTAAACAGGCTCCAAAAAGGTTCAAGAAAAACTTCCTAAGAAAGGCTCCCACCAGAGAAGCTTCTGCTCTCTCCTCTACCCTGACTGGTTCTGCTCTGACACCAGAGGTGGATGTGTGTGGGTTTGAAGGTGCGGTTAGTCTTTTGACAAGGTCGAGGTCAGGGCGGTTTCCGTGGGAAGGCCTTTTCCAGGAACTTATTGTATCAATTTTAGTAAACATGTTTTTACTAAACATTGTCTTACAGCTGTCTACTCCCAGGCAGAAGGGGAAGTGGGTCTCTGCTCAAGGTCTGGTGTTCCCACAATTCACCCCTTTTTATTTTCAAATGAGGCACTCCTGGCTTAGGTCAAGTAGGGTCACCCTCCCTTTCCCGTCTTTGGGGGACCTTGAACCCCTGTCTTAGGTGGGAGGGGTCTTCCCCACAGGTTGCCCGTCGTCGGAGACACCGCAACCTTAAATCATCTGTAACCAACCTTCATAGCTATCGGGATTGGCATGGGCTAAGCTAAGCAATACTTGGTTATGGATCTCTTGCCTCTGGAACAAGGCACGTTTGAGCTCGGCATAGAGCCAGAATGCCTACTGCCACTGCCACCATTTCCAGGACCCCCATTGACATAGCGCCTCTCCATCACCATACCCATCACCAGATCTGAGCCATAACATTCTACCAGCCTTCATCTGTTACAAGGGTAACATGCACGTGATTTACATTCTGTTACAAAGGTAACCCACATGTGATTTACATTTACAATTTGATAAAGTTTACAATCATTTCAAGATCTGCTCAGGAAAGCATTTAGAAAGTGCACTTGCACAGATACATTAGGTACAATCATTGATGTTACACATGTAGCATTATGAAAAATATGAACAATAGTTGTCGCATTAGGACAAGTTGCATTTCTCCAGAAAAATACACTGGCCTAGGCGCGATTCCAGAAACAAGAACCACCAAGTCTGATATTTCAATTGACCATGTCCTGTTCAAATACTGAAAAGAGGCTTTTGCCACTCATAGTCCATACCAATGTCCAAATGCTTTAAATGGGTCCTTTTTTCTCTGTTGGCTTCACGATGAAAACTCATGGGTCCGGAAGGTTGATGCAGCAGGTCTGTTGTGAAACTGGAAATCTTGAACCGACTGTTTTCTTTCTTTCTTGGGCTCTAGATTCGATGACATCAAGGGTCAGGAACACTGATTTAGGAGATCTCACTCAAACTGGCTTAGGTAGGCTCCCATGGTCTCAGGTCCAGTTTTTCTCTGTTCCATGCATCTCACTAAATAGTCTGACAGCTGCCAAAGCTTTATTCTTTTCCTGCAAGAAAACACAAACATGCCCTCGACCCCAAATTAGGGTCTTCTCCACTGTCTAGTGCATGGATGTCTCCATTTGACCTGAGCAATGGTTGCTCAAGTTCCATCATGCCAGAATCTGTCTGAAGCTCACTGGCATTCACATTATAAAATTTTTAAATGAGGAGTGTATTATTTGATGAGTCATGTGGGGACTGGGGGCATTATTTCCCCTTTTTTATTTTCTAAAAAAATTTTTTGAACTGTTGAAGCTGGACCATAACAGTAGAAGGAGTTGTCTACCCTCCTTGGTTAACTATCTAGGTAAATTGGGATTATTACTTAGATAATTTGTAAAGGACATATCCATTAAATATTTCCCCAAAACTTCTGAAAATCACTCAAAGATTGTAAACTATACTGTGTCCAAATAACTTTTGAAAATTATTTGAAGTCTGTGAGCAGTCTTTCCCAATCTAACCTGTAGAACTCTCACTAGCTGACAAGGCCTCATTTGCATCTTAAATTTTTCTGTTAAAACATTAACAGACTGGCTGGATGTTCCTTTTGGCTATATATAAAGCAATCTAGGTAGCTTCTGAACTATTTTTGAAGGGATTTAAGTATACTTTTAATCATATAAGCAGTTCACACTCACGCATTCACAATCACATTTCATACATACCGGTGTGGCCACACCATACATTCAGTACATGCATCTTTCGGTCATCCTTTTTTCCTAGGTCATAATTAGTCTGTAGAAATGAAGCTTCCTTAATTGAAATCTATGTAAAAGAACTATCCTTTAGTTCAAGCCAATCCTTGAACTAAAAAGTTTAAAAGTCCTGTATGTTCTTTATCATTCCTCCATTTGAGCTGCAGTCATGGGGTACAGCCGTACCTACTCCTTGTAACTCTGTAGATGCAAGGTGGAGAGACCAGGCTTTTGGCCAAACGTTTTTAGAGATGACTCACAAAATAGAACTTAAATGTAAACAAAATTTTCCATTCCATATACCTTTGTCCTTTTCTTTTTCTTTACTTAATACCAGTACCTCCTTTATTAACCGTTACCAATTTTCAATTCACCCACTTTTAATCCATCCTCCAACTGAGGGTGATCTCTCAGGTTCCCCTTTCTTTCCTGACCTTGGTGTCAGGCGAAGGCCTGGAGATTTAATCCAATCCACCCTCCAACCTAGGGTGATCTCTCAGGTTCCCCTTTCTTTCTTGACCTTGGTGTCAGGCGAAGGCCTGGAGATTTAATCCAATCCACCCCCTCAACTGAGGGCGATCTCTCAGGATCCCCTTACTTTCCTGACCTTGGTGTCAGGCGAAGGCCTGGAAATCTAATCCAATCCACCCTCTAACTTAGGGTGATCTCTCAGGTTCCCCTTTCTTTCCTGACCTTGGTGGATCAGGCGAAAGACTGGAGATTTTTTATTTTATTTCTTATTTTACCTTTTTTTTTCATTTCTTTCTTTCTTTTGAGACTGGGTTTCTCTCTATCCTTTTGGAGGCTGTCCTGGAACTTGCTCTATAGACCAGGGTGGCCTCATTCCTTCCTATCTCTGCCTCCCAAGTGTTGGGATTAAAGGCATATGCCACCAACACCCGGCTCTCTGAATATCATAGCAAACATCCTCCCAATCTGGGACATTTAAGCCTTCCCCAGTAATGAACCATGGGCTCCCTCGTTCAATCCATTTTAATAAGCCTGCCATGGTTGTAGTCCCCTGTTCTTCAAGCAACTTTTTTACGTGATACTATAATTTAAACTTCCAGGGACTATTTCCCATTGTTTCTTTTCCTATTTTCCTCCATCTGTCCCTGGCTGGCAAAAGGGACGACCCCGTCCACTTACCTCACTTTCACGATCTCGGTAGGACTTCCAATTGTCACGTCTGCTTCTCGGCCTGTGTCCGAGAACGTGCGGAGGGTGTAGGGGATTGACAACACAGAGACTCGTTCAACGATGTAAAGAAAACTTTAAACAGGCTCCAAAAAGGTTCAAGAAAAACTTCCTAAGAAAGGCTCCCACCAGAGAAGCTTCTGCTCTCTCCTCTACCCTGGCTGGTTCTGCTCTGACACCAGAGGTGGATGTGTGTGGGTTTGAAGGTGCGGTTAGTCTTTTGACAAGGTCGAGGTCAGGGCGGTTTCCGTGGGAAGGCCTTTTCCAGGAACTTATTGTATCGATTTTAGTAAACATGTTTTTACTAAACATTGTCTTACAGCTGCCTACTCCCAGGCAGAAGGGGAAGTGGGTCTCTGCTCAAGGTCTGGTGTTCCCAGAAGAAAACTTCAAGAGAGTAGCCCTATTATACACAGATGATAAATGGGCTGAGAAAGAAATCAGAGAAACATCACCAATTACAATAGCCACAAGCAGCATAAAATACCTTCAGGTAACCATAACCAAACAAATGAAAGACATGTATAACAAGAACTTTGAGTTCTTAAAGAAAGAAATTAAAGAAGATACCAGAAAACAGAAAGATCTCCCATGCTCTAGGATAGGTAGGAATAATATAGTAAAAATGGCAATCTTGCCAAAAGCAATCTACAAATTCAATACAATCCCCATGAAAATACTGGCACAATTCTTCACAGCCCTTGAAAGAACAATAACCAACTTTATATGAAAAAACAAAAGACCCAGGATAGCCAAAGCAACCCTGTACAACAAAGGAATATCCAGATGCATCACTGTCCCTTACTTCAACCTCTATTATAGAACTATAGTCTGAAAACAGATTGGCATTGGCACAAAATAGGCATGTAGACAAATGGAATCAAATTGAAAACCCTGATATTGACCCACACACCTACGAACACTTGATTTTTGATAAAGAAGCTACAATTATACAATGGAAAAAAGAAAACATCTTCAACAAATGGTGCTGGCATAACTGGATGCTGGCACGTAGAAGACTGTAGATTGATCCATGTCTATTGACATGCACAAAGTCCAAATGGATCTTTATATGACCTCAACCTATATCTAGCCACACTGAATCTTTTAGAAGAGAAAGTGGGAGGTGCTCTTGAATGAATCAGTACAGGAGAAAGCTTCTTGAACACGACACCAGTAGCACAAACACTGAGATTTACAATTAATAAACGGGAAATCCTTAAACTGAGAAACTTTTGTAACGCAAAGGACACAGTCAACAAGACAAAAAGGCAGCCCACAGAATGGGAAAAGATATTCACTAACCACACAGAGGGTTGATCTCCAAAATTTATAAAGAACTCAAGAAGTAAGTCTCCAAAACACCAAAGGATTCAATTAAAAATTGGGGTACAGAACTAAATAGAGAATTCTCAACAGAGGAGTCTGAAATGACTGAGCGACAATTAAGAAAGTGCTCAACATCCTTAGCCATCAAGGAAATGCAAATCAAAACCACTCTGAGATACCATCTTACACCTGTCAGAATGTCTAAAATCAAAAACACCAATGACAATCTATGCTGGAGATGATGTGGAGAAAGAGGAACATTCCTCCGTTGCTGGTGGGAGTACCAATTCATGCAGTCACTTTGGAAATCACTATCGAGATTCCACAGGAAAACTGGAATCAGTTTACCAGAAGATCCAGCAATTCCACTCTTAGGCATATATCCAAAATTCATATATTCAAATTCGAAATCCATGTATTCATACATCAAAGGAATCAGTTCCACTATGTTCCTATAGCAGCATTATTTGTTATAGCCAGAACTTGGAAGCAACATAGATGCCCCTCAACTGAACACTGGATAGAGAAACTGTGGTACATTTACACAATAGAGTACTACTCAGCAGAAAACAATAATGGAATCTTGAAATTTGCAGGAAAATGAATGACACTAGAAGAAACCATCCTGAGTGAGGTAACCTAGTCACAAAAAGACAAACATGGTATGTACTCACTCACATATAGATTTTAGACATGGAGTAGAGGATTGCCATTTTATAATCCTACCACCAGAGAGTCCTAGAAACAGGGAGGACCCTAAAAGAGATATGCATGGTACCCTGAATATGGGGAATGAGACAGGATCTCCTGAGCAGATAGGAAGCATGGGTGATGGAAGAGGGAGCAGGGTGAAAGAGAAAGGGAGAAAATGAGAGCAGAGGAGGGCATGGGGGGGGGAGGAAGGTTGAGTAGTGGGAAGAATAGAGAGCAGGATGAGAGATACCATAATAGAGGGAGTCATTATAGATTTGAGGAGAGATCTGGAACTAGTGAGATTTCCAGAAATGTACAAGGATGACACCGACTGGCAATCTAAGCAATAGTGGAGAGGCTACCTTGAATGCTCTTCCCCAATAATGAGATTGATGACTACCTTATATGCCATCCTAGAGCCTTTATCCAGTGGCTGATGGAAGCAGAGGCAGACACCCACAGCTAAACACTGAACTGAACTCCTGGAACCCAGTTGCAGAGAGGGAGGAGTGATGAGCTAAGGGGTCAAAAACAGTTTGGTGAAACCCACAGAAACTGCTGACCTGAACAAGGGGGATCTCATAGACCCCAGACTGATGGCTGAGAGGCCAGCATGGGACTTATCCAGACCCCCTAAATATGGGTGTCAGTGAGGAGGCCTCTGCAATCTATGGTGCCTTGGGTACTTGATCAGTATTTATCCCTGGCATCCAAATGGACTTTGGGATCCCATTCCACATGGAGAGGTGCTCTCTCATCCTGGACACATGGGGTAGGGCCTAAGCACTTCCCTGGATGATATGGCAGACTTTGGTGATCCCTCATGGAGGGCTTTACCCTCACTGGGGATTGGAGTGAGCATTGGGTGGAGGGTTTGGGGGATTGGAGGGTTGGTGAGGGGAGGCAGAGAAGGGGGGAGAGGGAGCAGGGATTGACATCTAAAAACCCCCTAGCACAAAACATCCAGGGAATCTGGGTCACCGTGAAAAGATCAAACCACAAAATTTACAAATAAAGGAAGAAGAAGAAGAAGAAGAAGAAGAAGAAGAAGAAGAAGAAGAAGAAGAAGAAGAAGAAGAAGAGGAAGAAGAAGAAGAAGAGGAAGAAACCCAATTCAAAGGCTAGAAAATGTTTTTACAATTGTGTGGTTTGGTCTGTTTGTACAGACCCTGGCAGTAGGACCGGGATCTACCCCTGGTGCATGAGCTGGATTTTTGAAGCCATATGATGAGATGCCTTGCTCAGCCTGGAAGCAAGGGCTTGACGCTGCCTCAATTTGATGTTCCAGGCTTTGTTGACTTCCCATGGGAGGCCTTACCCTTTCTTAGGAATGGATGGGGTAGAACTGTGGGGAGATGAAGGATAGGATGAGGAAGGGAGAGGGAATTGTGGTTGGTATGTAAAATAAATAAAAATTTTAAAATAAAAAGAAAATTATTTCAACAAAATCATAAAAGAAAATTTTCCTAACCTAAAGAAGGAGATGCCTGTAAAGGTACACAAAGCATACCGAACACCAAAACAGATTGGATCAGAAAAGCAAGTTCCCTCAGCACACAATGATCAAACCACTACACATAGAGAACAAAGAAATAATATTAAAAAGCTGTAAGAGAAAAGAGCCAAGTAATGCATAAAGGCAGACCTATTAGAATTACACCTGACCAGAAATGCCATCCCAGACTTCTATACCCAGCAAAACTTTCAGTCACCATAGATGGAGAAAATAAGATATTCATGGAAAAGCCAAATTTAAACATTATCTATCAACAAATCCAGTTCTACAGGAGGTGCTAGAAGAAAAACTCAACCCTAAGGAGGTTAACTATATCCATGAAATACAGAGAATAAAGAATTTAACACCAGCAAAATTCAAAAGAAGGGAAGCACATGCACACACTCCCCCCCTCCCACAGACATCACCACCACCACCACCACTAAAAACAATAACAAAATGACTGGAGAGGTCATTGATATTTTGCAATATCAATGATCTCAATTCCCCAGTAAAAAACACAGACTAACAGAATGAATAGAAAACAGCATCCATCTTTTTGCTGCATCCAGGAAATGCACCTCGACATCAAAGATAGACATTACCTCAGGGTATAGTGTCAGAAAAAGATAGTCCAAGCAAATGGACCTAAGAAATAAGATTGTGTAGCTATTCTAGTATTTAACAAAATATACTTCAAACCAAAATTAACCAAAAGATATAGGGAAGGGTACTACGTAATCATCTAATGGGAAAAAGCTACCAAGATGACATTTTATTTCTTAATATCTATGCTCTAACTGTAAGGGCACCAAAGTTTTTAAAGAAACACTACTACAGCTTACTTCACACAATGATCCTCACACTAATAGTGGAAGACTTCAGTACCACACTCTCCTCAATGAATAGGTCATCCAGACAAATACTGGAAATAACAGAGAAATACTGGAAATAACAGATGCTGTAAACCAAAAGTCCTAACATATTTCCAGAACATTTCAACAAAGAAAAGAATTTACCTTCTCAGCACCTAATGGAACTGTCTACAAAACTGACCACATACTCAAACACAAAACAAGTCTCAACAAATACAAAAAATTGAAATAACTATCTGCATCCTATCAGATCACCATGGATTAAAGCTGTATCTCGACAACAACAGAAAGAACATACAAACTCATGGAAACTGCAAAACACTCTATTGCATGAAAAATGGGCTAAGACAGATACTAAGAAAGAAATTGAAGACTTACTAGAATTCAATGAACATGAATACACAGTACATATAAACTTATGGGACACAAAGAGAATGATGCTAAGAGGAAAATTCATAACACTAAATGCCTACACAAAAACATTGGAAAGATATCCTACTAGCCACTTAACAACACTCCTGAAAGCTCTAGAACAAAAAGAAATAAGCATGCCCAAGAGGAGTAGATGTCAAGAAATAATCAAACTGAGGGCTGAAATCAATGAAATAGAAACAAAGAGAACAGTATAAAGAATCAATGAAATAAAGAGTTGGTTGTTTGAGAAAGTCAACAAGATAGACAAACCTTTATCCATATTAACCAAAAGGCAGGTAGAGAACATGCAAATTAACAAAATCAGGAATGAAAAGGGGGACATAACAACAGACACTGAGAAAATCCAGAGAATCAAAAGGACATACTTTTAAAAATTGTACTCCATCAAATTGAAAAACCTAAAAGAAATGGTTAGTTTTCACAATAGGTTATCACTTATTAAAGTTAAATCAAGATCAGATAAACAATATAAATAGGGCTATAACTCTTAGTTAAATAGAAACAGTCATTAACAGTCTCCCAATTTAAAAAAATGAAGGAAAAAAAAACAAGCCCAAAGTCAAATGATTTTAGCACAGAATTCTACCATATTTTCAAAGAAGAGTTAACACTAATGCTTCCAATTCCACCAGTCTCATCTCCAGTTCTATAGCTGGAAAAGCCAGCTTAAATGATTGCGCAAAACAGAAACAGAAGGAACATTGTTCAATTTATTTTGTGAGGCCATAGTTACTCTGATACCCAAACTACAGTCAGACTCAACAAAGAAACAGAATTATAGACCGATTTCCATTACAGATGCAAAAATACTCAAAAAAGTTGCAAATGAAATCTAAGAACATGAGCCGGGCGTTGGTGGCTCACACCTTTAATCCCAGCACATGGGAGGCAGAGACAGGCAGATCTCTGTGAGTTCAAGGCCAGCCTGGTCTACAGAGCGAGTTCCAGGGCAGCCTCCAAAACAATACAGAGAAACCCTGTCTCAAAAAAACAAAAAACAAAAGAAATCTAAGAACACATCAAATGATCATCCAGCATGATCAAGTAGATTTGATCTCAGAGATGCAGGGATGTTTCAATATATAAAAATCAATAAATGTAATCTACCATATAAACAAACTAAAAGGCATAACCCACATATCATCTCATTAGATACAGTAGAGGTACTTGACACAATCTAGCACCCTTCAAGATAAAAGTCATGGAGAGAATAGAGATACAAAGATATTCTTAAACAAAATAAAGGTAATTTACAGAATGCCCATGGCCAACATCAACTTAAATGGAGAGAAACTCAAAGCAATTCTACTAAGATCAGGAATAAGATAAGGTTGGTAATTCTATTCATATCTGTTCAATATAGTATTTGAAGTTTTTTTCTAAGATATAATCAATCAGATGCAAGTTGGAAAAGGAAAAGTCAAAGTAGCATTATTTGAAGATGATATGATGGTATATATAACTGAACCTAAAAATTCCATGGGATAACTCCTACAACTGATAAAAAGTAGTTGAATACAAGAGTAACTAAAAAAATCAGTAGCCCTCCTATATAAAAATGATTAACAGACTGAGAAAGAAATCTGGGAACTATAACTTTTTGAGCCTCTGGGTAACTCTAACCAAGCAAGTGAAAGACTTGTATGATAAAACCAAATCTTTGAAGAAGGAAATTGGAGAAGATATCAGAAGATGAAATAATCTCCCATACTCATAGATCAATATGATTAACATAGTAAAAATGGCCATCCTACCACAGGCAATCTACAGATCCAAAACAATCCCTATCAAATTTCCAACACAATTCTTTACAGACTTTGAAAGGACAACTTTCAACTACCCATGGAAAAACAAACAAACAAACAAACAAACAAAAAGGATAGCTAAAATTATCATGAACAATAAAATAGCTGCCAGAGGTCCCACCACCCTTGATTTCAATTTATACTACCTAGCTGTAGTAATAAAAACTGCATGATGTTGGCATAAAAATACACGTGTTGATTAATGGAATTGAATTGAAGACCCAGACACAAATCCACACACCTATGGACACCTGACGTTTTATAAAGAAGCCGGAAATACACACTTGAAAAAGGAGAGCATCTTCAACAAATAGCACTGGTTAAACTGGATGTCTGCATGTAGAAGAATCCAAATAGATCACTATTTCTCACTCTGTAAAAATTTAAGTGGATTAAAGACATCAACATAAATCTAGATACACTGTCCCTAATAGACTAGCAGGGAATAGTCTTGAATGAATTGACACAGGAGACAATTTCTTGAGCAGAACACCATAGTTCAAGTATTAAGACCAAAAATCAATAAATGGGGCCTCGTGAAACCGAAATGCTTCTATATTGCAAAGGACACCACCAATAGGACAAAACGGCAACCTACAGAATGGGAAAACTTTTCATCAACTCCACATCTGACAGAGGGCTAATATCCAAAATATATAAATAACTCAAGAAACTATACATCAACAAGTAAAATGGGATACATTAAAATGGGGTACAAATCTAAATAGAGAATTCTCAACAGAGAAATTGCAAATGACTGACAAAGAAATGTTCAAAATCCTTAGCAATCAGTGAAATGCAAATCAAAACTACTTTGAGATTCCATTTTACACCTGTCAGAATGGCCAAGTCCAATAACTCAAGTGACAAGTCATACTGGCAAGGATGTGGAGCACAGGGAATACTCCTCAATTTCTGGTGGGAGTACAAACTTGTACAGCCACTGTGGAAATCAGCACAGCAGTTCCTCAGAAAGTTAGGAGTCAACATACCCCAAAACACAGTTTTACCACTCTTAGACTTATACCCCAAGGTTGCTCCTTCCTACCGCAAGGACACTTGCTCAACCATGTTCATTGTGGCTTTATTCATGATAGCCAGAAACTGAAATCAATGTAGATGTCTCTTAACTGAAGAAAGGATAAAGAAAATGATGTATATTTATACAATGGAGTATTAATCAGATGTTTTTAAAATGACATGATGAAATTTCTAAGCAAATGGATGGAACTAGGAAAAATCATCTTGAGTGAGGGTAACCCAGATCCCAAAAGATAAATATTGCATTATTCACTTACAAGTGTATATTAGCCATTGAGTAAATAATACCCAAGTTACAATCCATAGACACAGATAGGTTAGGTAAAGAAGAGGTGTCAGGGGTACATGGGTAAGCTCGGGAGGGGGACATAGAATAGATTTCATGGTGTAAGTGAGGATGACAGTGGGTGAATAAGGTTAGTGGAGGATGAGGTGGAGGAATAGAGTGTGGAGAAAGAAGGCTTGATTTGGCAGGCATTTGGAGGGTAGTGTGGAAACCTGGTGCAGTGGAAATTCCCTGGAATCTATGATGGTGATCCTACTTAGAAATCCTAGTAATGTAGGATAAAGAATCTCAATTGACCATCTCTTGGCGCTAAGCAAGGCTTCCAGTGGTAGGACTAGATTGCATTCAATTAAGATTTTAGCCCAGAGAGTCCCATAGTCAACCCAGGCTATTACTAAGACAAAGGGTTGATCTCTACAAATTGACAGCAAAGCCCCTTTGCCAATGACAACACCCACACAAGTCATTGAACATGGAGAAGTTGAGCTGGTACATACATAAGCCTTCACCCCTAAGTTTTAGGGTCTTTTGTATAGAAAGGTACTCTGCAGGCTACCAAAAGAGAAATGAAATGCCAACTCATCCATAAAACCTTTTACCTATAATCTGTCTGCCTGGTCCTACTAGGTCAATGTGGCACAAATATTCTGAGAGTAACCAAACAATGTCCCATTTGACTTAAGGTCCACTCCATGAGGCAGAACCCATCCCCTACACTGCTTGGTTGATAAGGAACCAGAGACTAGTTAGCCCAGAGACCTAGGGTAAAACCAAACACTATGTATCTAAAAAAATCAATAAAAATTATTCCTAATGATATTCTACTATTTTCATATCCAGTCATCATCAGACAGGCTTCTACCAGAAATGGATGGGAACAGATGAAGACACCCGCAGCCACACATTATGCAGAGAGTCTAGATGAGCTGTCTTTATCAAACCCCTGCTGTGCCCACTGCACAGCCTGTATCTGAGAATGTGGCGAGGGCGTCGGGATTGATGACACAGAGACCAGTCGGTTACATTAAGAAAACTTTATGCTCCCCAAGAAGGCTCAATAGAACTTCCCAAGAAATGCTTCCCTCCAGAAAAGCTTCTGCCACACACATACACATCCTCCTCATGGATGGTGGTTATATCCCTGACACCAGAATTGGCAGTAGCAGCAGGGGGCAGGCAGAGGCAGCTAGCCATTGGAAAGATCAAAGTCAGGGTGTTTCAGTGAGGAGCCCTTATCGGGAACATATAGCTCTGGTAAACATTTCTTAGGGCACTGGATTGTTTTCAGTAAACTTATTTTTAGTAAACATTGTCTCACAGCTGCCTGCTCCCAGGCTGATGGGGAAATGGGTCTCCAGCCAAGGTCTGTTCTTCCCACAAACCCCTCCCCTCAGATCTCAGGAAATTCAGTGGAAAAGTAGGTGGAAAGATTGTAAGAGCCAAAGGGATTGAAGAACACCAGAAGAATAAGGCCCTCTGAATCAACTAAGCAAGGTACATATGAACTCACAGAAGGTAAAGCAGCAAGCTCAGGGCCTACTTAGGTCTATACTCAAGTACTCAGTATATATGTTACAGATATTAGCTTAGTATTTTCATGGGACTCCAGACTCACTATAAGAAGGAGTGGGTCTCTGACTTTGTTCCTGCTCTTAGGACTCTTTTCCTCCTATTGGGTTGCAGCGTCTAATTTCAATATGACAGTTTTTACTTTATCTTACTATATTTTATTTTGTCAGGTTTGGTTCTTATCCCTTAGAAGTCTGTTCCTTTCTAGTGCTAGACAGAAATGGAGTGGATCTGGAGGGTATTAGAAGTGGGGAGGAATTGGGGGAAATTGAGGGAAGGGAAACTATGATCAGGTTATATTGTGTGAAAAAATATTTTATTATCAATTAAAAAATATGGCACTAACTCCTTCTTTGTAAAATGGAGTCACCCAGGGCAAAACTCAGCTCAAAAGCCACTGTTACATATGATATAAAAGTAGGGCAAGGCAGTAACTTAAAACAGAGCACAGCCTTATCTACAGAGTAGGAAAATGACTCTGTGTAAATGTTTATTATCTACCTCTGTTCTTGTACTTTACATTTCTATTCATTAGTTTTAAGAATTAAGAAAATATGAAAACTTGAGAGATGTCTCAGGAGCTAAGAGCCCTGGCTACTCCTGCAGAGGATACAAGGTTCATTCCCATGATGTACATGGCTGCTCACAACCATATGTAACTCCTTTTCCAAAAGATCTGAAGCCCTTTATGGCTTCTGTGGGCATTAAATACACTTGTGCTACACAGACATATGTGCATACAATATAACCATATACACAGAATAAACTTTTTCTAGTTAAAAAACAGAAATGGAATGAGAAGCATCTCTTGGCTCACTGTCTTGCTGGGCTCTTGCAGCTCCTTGGATCCTCAATAATAAAGAGAATGTCACAAAGAGTTATGTCCTACATGGCTGAAGAGTTAGCTTATGGTAAAAGCAAGCTGGCATAAAGAAAAGCCAGACTTACCCCAAACACATACTCCAGAATATCTGAAGTTGACCTATACTTCATCTTAATACTAAAATGTACATCCCAGAGGCAAGAATAAGATGTGAATGAGACCTGTGATGTGGGAAGTTGTATGTAAAAATACATGTAATAGAGAGTTCTTGAGAATGGTCATGTAGTGCAAATGAGCCCATTGGCCCAGTGGCATCAAAGTCTCATCATATACACATGGCCCTTTGAGCTATTCAACTCTCTCTTACACCAGCCCATTTCACCCCTCGTTTGAAGCTTTCCTTTTCTAAACCAACCATCTCTGCTTTTACTGCAATTGTAAATCTCGGTTTAATTTCTTTTGTGTTCCAGACACAAAAACCTGGAATCCTTCAGGCAGTACCTTCTGACCCTTGATGTCTTCTGGTATCACTCCAATGAACCAAGACACAAGAGACCAGAATTGAAAGCATGCATGTGCAAATGTGGTTTGTCAATAAGTTTTTGCCTGTGGGTTAAAGTACTTGCTAATCTCAAGTAGGTTCTATTCCTTTTCTGGGTTTTCATTCTGAAAATTTGAGCTATACCTCTGTCGTGTCTGTGATCATCTCATAGTTGCAAAACTTCCAAAGAAGGCCACCAGGGATAGAGCTGTTTGCTCTCATTAGCAGGAAAACAAAGCTCTGTTTATTCCTCTTGCTACTGCCAGGGGAACCTTGGTTTAATTCCAACACAAGTCTTGGTGTTGATTTCACACAGAGGGATTACCTTGAGCATCTGTGAAATTTCAAAGGCAGCCTCCTAGGAGCCATCTGGGTCAACGCCTTGTGACTAGGGAAAACCGGGTATACATAATACATTATAAATTTCTCTTAGCATGTGATTAGCAAACAGTTGTGGAAGAAAATCATAAATAAAATACCAATGACACATTCTTATTTACTTAGAATAGAGTATTGCTTCTGCACATGGTCCCTAACAATGCCCCTGTGTATATTGCTGACCTCCCATTTGATGGACGTTCACTCATGGAAGAAGATGCTGCCAGAGTTCTATCCATAACTTTTTCAATTCCTTTATCATCTTCATGCTTCTTAGTTCCCTGCAGATATACATCTCCAATAGTCTGAATCTCTTAATTGGATTGTTATTGGCAAAGAGGCATACATATAGCTTCATGCTGTCACCTTCAACTACTCTAGGAATTCCCTTGATCTTTTAGGGATTTTGACTCAAGAAAACTCATGAGGTATGGCTTGCATCATAAGGGAAAATAATTCGGGGTTAGTCAGCATGAGGCAGGGTTAGAGTTGTACTAAAAATTAATAAAGGGGCTGGAGCTATCGCTCATCAGTTAAAAGTGTGTCCTGCTCTTCCAGAGGACCTGAGTTCAGTATGCAGAGTCAATGTCAAGAGGCTCCAAGGGGTCTGATGCCTTCTTCTGACCTCTATGGGCACCTACATAGCCACCTACTTGCTCTCTCTCACACATATTTAAAAAGGAAAGAATAAAATCACTGTCAAAGTATAAGTGTGGCCTTTCCAAGAGAGATTTGCAATTAGGTGCTTTAGCTTTAGTCATACATACCCATTTGGTGGCCTTTACAGTAAATCTCAAAGGGTTGTTAAGAAACTTTGCCTCCTTTCTAAAGACTAATGCAGAAGTATTTGATGTCATTACAATCAGATAAGATAAAAGCAGAACCAATTAAGTTTTCACAAAGGTGTTCTGGTGAAATTTCCAGAAAAGTGTAGATTTTCAGCTTGGAATGGAGAAAGCTCATAAACTATAAGTTGTTATACTGGAAATTTTGCTTCTCAGGTGGTGAGAGGCTTCAATCAGATTTCTGGTTCCCCATCTTTTGGTCCTGCTTGCAGATGAGCACCCTCAAGTGGCTAGGGCTTGATTTGCCTTGAGAGAGAGTCTGGATCCCTGAGGACTACTCTTAAGAAAACAGTGTCTGATGGTGAAGAGAATAAACATCCCAGATCTCTTGGTATCAGCTGGATACAACACTAAAGTGCATCTCACATTGTCTTTGCAACTCTCCTGAGTCCAAGCCAAAGCAAGATTCCTTGGACTTTTTCTTGCTCTCATAATTCAGGCTTCACCTCCTTGTCATCTTCTCCCCTACCTCCACCAACATGCTGCATTTTAGTGCACATATACCCTCATTTATTTCTACAGGAATCTGTGTCTTAATATCAGCCCTAGTAGACTTAAATTAAAATATCATTTACAGAGCATTCCAACCTCTAAGATCCCAGAGAGATGGATTGCAAAAATTGGCACAGAAAAGACCAATCAGCCTATGAAAACATTTTTTACAATAACCACGACAGAAAAGTGTATACTAAGACTATATTGAACTACCTACCATCTACTCCCTTGTGACATTAAATTCTATTTCCCCTTTATTGGACAGCCTCTTCCCTTAGTCATTTTTGAGCTACCTAACAGCTGTAGAGATTCTAAATGAAGCATACATATCAAAAGCTTAAAAGGAGAAACTAGAATAAGAGGATTAAATGGGAGTGGAATAGAAGGGAAAGATAAAAGAGGAAATATGGGAAGACACGACTAACATGAAAGGCCTTTTGAAAAGCCATAAGAACCTACTACTCTAGAAACTTTCTCACTGTATAAAGAAACTTAAATGCTATTACCATACAATGGGGGTGACAATGATCCCAACTATACATCGTATGCTGCCAACTGAAGCCCTCAGTACTGGGAATGAATTACATCTTCTCATGTAATTGGCCAAAGAAGTTCCAAACATCACAAGCAATTGCAAATGCTATTGATTACTCTCCACAACATGATGGTAATGCCTTATTACTGAGGACACCATTTCCTTATGTCATTGAACATGGATGTGATGGTTTGAATAGATATGGCCCATACAGATACATGTGTTTGAATATTTGGCCCATAGGGAGTGGCACTATTAGTTGTGACCCTGTTGGAGTAAGTATGGCTTTATTGGAGGAAGTGTGTCACTGTGAAGGTAGTGTTTGGATTCTCAAATGCTCAAGCCCAGGCTCAGTGGCTCACAGGCCTAGGGATCCAGATGTAGAACTCTCAGATCCTTCTGCACTGTGTCTGCCTGTGTGCCAACATGCTTCCTGCCATGATGCTAATGGATAGAACACTGAGTAAGATGATGGGGAAACTGAGTTGGTGGATTACTAGAAACTTCAATTCTACCGACTACCTTTTATGATACTAATAGGTATCTATTGGAAAAGAAAAGTAATCAATATCATTCAGCTACAAACCATGTGACCTTCAACAGCAACCTGCCTGAAAAATATACTGGTTCAATGGTGGCACAAAAATTATTGGAGTTACCTATCACTTTTTGATTGGATTTAAGGTCTACTCCATGAGATAGAACCCATACCTGATGCTACTCAACTAGCTAAGAATTTGAGACTAGATAGGCCATGGGCCCCAGAAGAAAATCTAATGCTATTAGCCTGATGAATAAACATAGCAATAAAATGACTTCCAATGTCATATTGCTAACTACCATTGATCAGTGCTTCTCTCAACTATCATCAGAGGTATGGTCATTAAAGAGACCAACAACTTGGCAATGTGAAGTGAGAGACCCTATAGCACTCAGATTAAATGGGAAGTCTTCATCACACACACACCCTTAAATCTCAAGGGTCTATGTGGAAGAGGATATGGGAAAAGGGTAAAAGCCAGAGGTAGTGGATAGCCTTCTAGACACAGCAGGGCTGATGCACATGTGAACTCACAGACTGTGACAGCATGCACAAGACCTGCACAAATTCAAGCCAGCCAACATTTCAACTTGGAAAGGGGACATGAACACAAAATCCCACCCCTAACCAAGAAGCTATTTGCAGTTGATAGCTGCTGGGAGAGGAAAAATCAATTTTCTCCAATATGGTATATCAATCACACTCCAGTGAAAACCTCGTGCTCATGAGCTTGATCAGCACTAAACAGACTCCATGTTTGTTTGGTTGGTTTGACTGCTGTGTGTGTGTGTGTGTGTGTGTGTGTGTGTTGGTATGTTTTGTTTGTCTGTTTTATTGGTTTTGTTTGCTTTTAAATGATTTTAACACAGTATTTTTATTGGTTATTTTGGAATTTCACATCATGAACCCCGATCAAACTCACTTCCCAGTCCTCCCAGGTTAAGCCCCTGCACTTGAGACCCCATTCCCCCAAAAGAAGAAGAAAGAGGAAGAGAAGGAAGAGGAGGAGGAGAAGAAAGAGGAAGAGGAGAGGAGGAAGAGGAGGGGGAGGAGGAGGAGGAAGAGAAGGAAGAGGAGGAGGAGACAAAGACAAGTCCAATTTGTGTTGCTCATACACTCACTGGGGCATGTTCAAACTCTAGGTGTCCAGACTCTTAAAGAAAACTGAGTCCTTCCACACCCCTATCCCATCAGAAGCCATCAGTTGTAGAGAGCTACACTGCAGTGCCTTATCACAATCTTTATTAACATAATTATTATTGCTCCTTTGGGAACTTCGCATCATGCACCCCAGTCCCACTACTTTCCCAGTCCCTCCATATTCTCTCCTTACCCTCATAGAATATTCCCCCCAATTTTTAAAAATATTAAAACCAAAACTAACAAACAGAAAATCAATTCTCTCCTCCATCTTTCCTGCATCTCCAACACCTCTTCATTCATCTTAGTGGCACTGGGAGCTGTGATGTGTCACTCAGTGTACCCTTTTGTACAGTCAGCTTTACTTGCAAATGATCATTGCAATGAGTTGTTGGTCTGGTACAAGGTCTCTGGTTTCTTGTACACCATCAATGCTGGACCCCCACTGAAGCTCTTTTCTGATATTCTACTGTTGCTCCAATTATGGGAATACTTCAGTTATTGTTCTGTAGGACCAGTGCCTTCACATGCTCTGCAGGTCATAGATGGGGTCAATGTTGAGGAGGGCCAATTCACATTGTCTATGGCATCAGTACGTGCTACCGATCCCAGCATAGTCTCTAGTGGCAGTACAGACTATGGATAACAATAGGGCCCTCTGCCACAGTACAGGTCACAGACACTATCAAAGCCCTTGACTGCAGCAGAAGCTAATGACATCAATGTGGCCTCTGGTGGCAGCACAGACCAGGGACATTTGCAGGGTCTTTGGTGGCAACTTGGGCCACAGACATCAATATGGTCCCCAGCTTAAGTAGAAACATGGACCCAAACTTGGCCCTTGGTAACAGCACAGACCATTGACATCAACATGGCCCCAGATGGCTGCACAGGCTACGCATATCAGCATGGCCCCAGCAGCATCATGGTCCATTCACATTAACATGGCATCTGACAGCAGGACAGACCAAGAACATCTACATCCAATCACCCAGTCTCATCCCCAGCTATAGAGCAGACCACCTGCTGTTATCTCCCTTTCCTCTTCTGATGTCTCCCTTTCCTCTCTGACCCCATCCCCAAAAGATCACACAAAGACTTTCTCCTCCACCTTCCTTTCTCCTAACCCATCCCAGTATCCCAGCCTCTAACACCAGCAGGCATTCCCTGGGAACACAGCAGCTGAGCATGACAGGGAAACAGCTAAGTTAACAGAAGACCTCTTCCACTCCTTCCTCTCCAAGCCCAATCTCCATTCACAAACCTAGCTCTGCAATAGAACACCATTGCATCCTTCCTCCCCCTCTGCCCACATCTCCAGTGGATCCCACAGACCTTCTCCCCCTGACATTCCTCTCCCAAGGATTGCTTCATCCCAGCCCCCAACTCCAGCAAGCACTCTCTGCTAACCCATAGGCCATTCCTACCAAGAAAGCAGGTAGGCTACCTATAGATCTTTCCTCTCCTTGTAATCCTCTATATCTAACCCTCCAGTCTCATCATCAGTACTATAGCAACCTTCTGAGATGACCTCTATTCACTCTCTCCCCCATTCCAGGGAGACAAAATCAGCAGATCTTGGTTGAACACTCTGCTCCCCTCCCTCCTTCCCTCCCTCCCGTGAACCCGTCCAGAACCCCAGCCTATGCCCATTCCTAAGGGTCAACTTCCAATACTCAAAAGCTAATGTTATCTGGAACACCCAGTGCCCACAACTATCAGATCCAAAGAAAATTTCCTACAAGGCAATGCACAGCCATATCACTCTCAAAATCCAGAGAGAAAACAGAAACCAAGGAACAAAATATCCAACCAACAAAGACAAACCTAGGTATCAGCACATAGACTGATAATCATATCAATCCCAGATACCTAGACATCAGCATCAGAAACCCAATAAATAACAGTCAGATCAATATGTCTTTACTGGAGCCCATAAACCCTACAACAGCAGGTCCTGAGCATACCCACATAGCTGAAGCACAAGAAAAAGACCTTAAAGCCACCTGTATGAATATGATAGAGGTCCTTAAAGAGAAAATTAATAAATCCCTTAAAAGAAATCCAGGAAACAAACCCAAAGGAAGGAAATGAATAAAACTGTTCAAAACCAGAAAATGGAAACAGAATAAATAAAGAAACTCCTGACTGAGGGAATTCTGGAGATGAAACATTTAAGAATTTGAACAGGAGCTACAGAGGCAAGATTCTTGAAGAGAATACAAGAGATGGAAGACAATCTCAGGCATTGAAGAAGATATGGACACATAGGTCAAAGAAAATGCCAAATCTAAAAATTCCTGACACAAGTCATATAGAAAATATGGGGCACTATGAAAAGACCAAACATAAGAATAATAGGTATAGATAGTATAGACACTAAAATCAACAATTAATAAATGGGTCCTCATGAAACTGAAAAGTTTCTGTAAGGTAAAGGACACCATCATTCAGACAAAGTGCCAAACCACAGAGTGGATTTTTTTTATCAACTCCACATCTGGTAGAGGTCTAATATCCAAAATATATAAATAATGCAAGAAACTAGATATAAACCCCCAAATAATCCAAGTAAAATTGTGTTATAGATATAAACAGAGAATTCTCAATAGAAAAATCTTACATGACTGAGAAACACTTGAAGAAATGTTCACCATCCTTAGCCATCAGTGAAATGCAAATCAAAACTGCTTTGAGATTGCATCTTATGTCAGAATGGCTAAGTTCAATTACACAAGTGACAGCTCATGCTGAAGAGGATGTGGAACAAGGGGAACACTCCTCCATTTCTGGTGGTAGTGCCAAATTGTACAGCAACTATGGAAATCAATATGGCGGTTTCTCAGAAAATTGGGAATTGATCTACCTCAAGACCCAGCTATACCACTCTTGGGTATACACCCAAAGGACAATCCATTCCACCAAAAGGATGCTTCCTCAGTCATGATCATTTCACCTTTATTCATGACAATCAGAAACTGGAAACAACCTACATGTTCCTCAAGACAAGAATGGATAAAGAAAATGTGCTACACTTATACAGTAGAGTATTATTCAGCTGTTAAAAGTTATATCATGAAATTTGCAGGTGAATGGATGGGACTGGAAAAAAGCACTCTGAGTGAGGCAACCCAGACCCAGAGAGGTGAGGAAGGACACATGGGTCTCTTTTGGAGGGGGAAATAAAATATATGTTACAGGTGGACTTTGGCAGGTGGGGAAAGGGATGGGAGTATCAGTTGGGGATGGAGAGGGGAGATCTGGTTGAGGGAGGGACTGTGAGGAAAGACAGTTGTAATTGAAGCTCGTTTAAGGGATGGTATATACAGTTGAAAATTCCTAAATATTTGAAGGTGATCCTAATGAGGTTACCTAACAATGGAAGATACTGAGTCTCAACTGGCCATCTCTTGTCACCAAATGAGGCTTCTAGAACGACGGCTAGGTTGCAGTCAATTGAGTTGTTGTTTTCAAGGGAGTACTATGGAAATCCTCAAGCAACCCAGGCTATTGCTAAGACAATGGTTGCTCCCTACAAACTGACAACAGGATCCCATTGCTACAGATACCACCCACACAACCAATTAAACATGGAGAAGTGAAGCTGGTGTCTACATGGAGCCTGCTCCCCTGTGTCTTTGGTGCCAGATGGCACTCTGCAGGGTACTATGAAAACCAATAAGCCACAAAACCTTTGACTTACAATCTGTTCCGACTGCAAGATATGATAGGGCAATGTGGCACAGAGCTTGTGGGAGTTGCTAATCAATGTCTGATTTGACTTAAGACCTAATCTACCAGATAGAACCCAACCCTGACACTTCTTGAGTGACCAAGAACTAGAGACTAGATTGCCCAGGGACCTAGGGTAAAATCAAATACTACTCATCTAAAAAATGTAGTAATAAAATGACTTCTAATGATATTCTGCTATACTCATAGATCAGTGAGTTATCCAGTCATCATTAGAGAAGCTTCTTCCTGCAGCAGGTGGGAGCTGACATAGAGATGCACAAGCAGACATTATAAGAGAGAGAGAGAGAAAGAGAGAGAGGCAGAGAGACAGAGAGAGAGACAGAAACAGAGGCAGAGAAACAGAGATAGAGAGTGGAATATTCAGCTCTAAAAGGGATATCTCCATCAAATCCCTTCCCTCAGAGCTCAGGGAACTGCTGGGGTCTGGTCTGTATCAGTCCTATGCTCCAGGTGTCATCTGTTCCTGACTGATGTTTTTGGGGCTGCAATAGGAACCAATCAAAGATCCCCGGGTCTGATGTTGAGTGGGGGAGTGTAAATGAAGGAAGGCCTAGTTACCCAATGACGTTAAGGAGTAGACAAAAACACCTGGTCATCTCAGGAGGGCTCCCAGTGAATACTGGAGACCATGGTTTATTCCAGCATCATCTTAAATTGGGGGTAATGGCAGAAGATAACCATTATTATGTATGTATAAAGGGCTGAATGGAAAATATTTCCTTTAATCCTAGAGATACTCCTAAGCTGCACGTACTCAAGCTCTCAGATACTTCATACCAACAAGGTCACTAGTCTTCAGGGTGGACGTAGGCTTGCCCAGGGCTAGGTCTGTTGTTACACAAACTAAGAGCCATTCCTCACAGAGGCCAGGCATCTAAAAGATAATAGGAGTTCTGAGCTCCTAGGATTTTGTGACTGAGCAGAGGCATTTTTCTGAAATATTATATTTGGGCCCCTACAGGGAACCTTGTGGAAGAGGAGACAAAAAGATTGCAAGAGCCAGAGGGTATAGAGGACACCAGGAGAACAAGGCCCTCTAAATCAACTGAACAAAGCTTATATGAACTCACAGAGACTGAAACAGCATGCACAGGGCCTGCACAGGTCTGCACCAGGTCCTCTGTGTATATATTATGACTTCCAGTTTAGTAATTTTATGGTACTTCTGAATGTATAAATGAGTAGGTCTCTGATTTTTGTGCCTTCTGTTGGGGCTGTTTTCCTTCTGTTGGATTGTTCTGTCCAACCTCAATGTGATGATTTTTGTCTTATCTTTTTGTATTTTCTTTTGTCGTGTTTGGTTGTTATCTCTTACAAGACTGTTCTTTTCCAATGAGAGACAGAAAAGAAGTGGATCCAGAGGACAGGGGAGGTGGGGAGGTACTGGGAGGAGAAGAAGGAGGAGAAACCGTAATCAGGATATATTGTGTGAGAGATGAATATTTTTTTTCACTGAAAAAAAAACCAACAGAGAAAGAACATAAAGTTGAGTGAGCAAGGAGATGGAGGAAGACTTGGGGAAGGAGAAAGAATATGATCAAAATGCATGGCATAAAATATTTCAAAACATAATTAAAAAATATAATTTTAAAGATAAACAAATATCACTTGGGCGTGGTGGCTCTTTTGAAGCACCAGGGAAGCTAAGGCAGAAAGAGTGCAACAAAGTAAAGACCAGCATGGGCTATGTAGTTCCAGTCCAACCAACGCTACAGTATAAGACTCAATCTCAAAAAAAATAACGAATTAAAAATAAAGTAAAAAGAAATAAAGAAAACCTCACTGCAATACTACATGAAGGTAAAACATCCAAGGTTTGACAACATACTATTTTGGTGAAGTTTTGTGTAAATAGGCATCCCCATCAGAACTGTTGGAAGTATAATTCATTTGAAAAATTTCTAGTATCTTAAAAACCAAGCATGCATTAATGTTTTGATGATATAATTTCCCTTCCGTGAGAATTTATAAAAATACAGGATGGAATTTACCAAATAGATCATTTTATTGTTATTTATAATAGCAAAAGGTTGGAAGTAACTAAGTACCCTAAAGATAAGACTGGTTGAATAAACCACAATAATTCTAAATAACGAAATATACGTTTACATTAAAAGGGGAGAATGTCTACATATTGCTCTAGAATATTAGTCAGGCTAATTGGCAAACAAGCAAAATGAAGGATGCTTTTTACCTTTGACAAAAGAAAGGTCTTGGAAACACTTATGTGTTTTCCTTTTCAGTAATACAAAATAGAGGGAAATAAAGAACTTACTATTTATATGAGGCAGGCAGAAATATATTGGAAAGAGCAATTAAAGCTAGAATTCTGTGAATGCAACTTGTCCTGTAGTTTCGACTTTGCATTATATAATTGTTGTAGAAAAAAGACAAAATTAAATTAGAATAAGAAACAAAGCAACCAATAAAATGTAAAACAATTGTAACCACACATCTAATTATAGCCAGATTGGGGCATAAAGCACAAGTGACTTTAAAATGTACCTCTTTTAAATCAACATTTATTCCTTGAGAAATACAGTCTGAAAACAAATAATCCCAAGATCAATATTACATTTCACACAATAGCCTTATTTCAATAATAATATTGTTATTTCTGAAACTTGATATGCAAAGTAGGAATATGTTACATGATACGTATGCCATTAGGAATACTTTTGATGTAAATTTATCTTGGATTGGTCAGTATACCTTCAGAATTATCTGTAATTTCTAAATATATACAGAGTTCTGAATTCTGTTCATTGAAAAAATATAGAAGCAATGAAAACCCAGTAGGAATGAGAATCCGCAATGGCCCAATTATGATCTCTAAATAGTATTTTCCAGAAAAAGAATCAGGCCTTCTCAGAGTAATGCTTGCTTCCAAGTTTGGAACATAAAATGTAAAGGGAATTTGAGGCATTACATTGTCCCAGAAAGCAAGAGAACTATCAAAGTGTTTTGGGATCATGATGAAATAGCAACAGCATGAAGGAACTGCCATTGATGACATGGGCCAATTTGAGCATCAAAAGAAGTAATGGAGCATTCCAGATACATAAATAGTTATGGGTTTGTAAGTTTTGAAATGGGAAGAGCTTCTTTGGAGGACCCTAGACCATCAATACTATTCTGAAAATTGATAAAGAAAAACAATCAATGATTTTTGATATTTCTTATACAAGCCATATTTTAAGAAGCTTCACAGTTAAGAACAACATACAAAAAAGAATCATCATAAGATGTCAAAATCATTAGGCACATCAACCAATACCTTAACCCTATGTCATCAGTAAAGACATGTCACAGAATAAAACAGCAAGGCACTGTCAAATGAGATAGGTAGAAAATAGTTTAATAAAAGGACTGCTTACCAAATACTAGTGCTACTTTTCTCATTGCTGTGACAAAATACCCAGGAGAAACCATGTAAGAAAGGAAGTATTTATTTAATTCCCAGTATCAAGATCTAAGTCCATTATGGTAGAGAAGACATACTAGCTGGGGTGGTTCAGTCCACATTGAGAGCATAAAGCATAAAGCATCATATTCTAATAAGCAAGAAGGTGCGACCCCAGACTGAATCAGAGACAAATATTACCTTAAAGAACTACTTCTGGAAACCCTCCTCTGCCAGTGAGGCCCTATCTCCAAAGTTGCAAGACCTCACCAGATAGCAACACTGGGGAGCAAGAATTGCAACATATGCATGTGTCCGGGGCATTACAAATTCAAAGAAAACCTATAAGGAATAATTATGTGTCTTAGCATTCTGATGATTGAGTCTCAGTAACCCAATGCCTAAATAGCAGAAAGGAAGGGCTACATTGCTAGAACCTAGACAGAGAATGACAGTTGTAAGAGAACATCACCTGGTGGGTGTCGTACCATTTTGTAGAGAAATTTAATCTAGGAAGGATAGAAAGGAAAGGAATTATGCTTACGAGAGAAGAGAAACTTGGAAGAAGGAAGGAACTCACTGTCCTGGTGTGTAATCTTTTTTTTTTTTTCTGCTGAGAAAGCCAAGAAGTCTCAGATGTTACTAAAAGGCTCATATGGCCCATGAAGGCAATGTAGGCTTTCCAAAAGGCATCTTGTCAAAGACACTCTTAAATTGTGTTTACTTAGACTCAGATAACGTGTCCCTGAAGACAGCTTAATCAAGAATGTCAAGAAGGGTAAACAAACTGTGCTAACTAAGGGCCAAAGTGACATATAACCTGAGGACCCTCTCTCTTTTCTATCTTTAAACAGTGTTCCTCATAAATCCATTTTACAGCTTTGTGAATGAAGAAAAATTCTTTAACTTTCAACGTTGTAGCAAACTACTCTCTGAGGGCAATCACTGAAGATATGATGTGCGAACCATCCACATCCTGTAAAGACAGTCGCATGCAACGTTTGTCTCGAGAAGCCATGCTCAAAGTGATGGATGTGCTGTTTTCTTTTAGGGTCACCTTTCTGTCTCTAATAAAATCCAGTTCTGCATTATATTGGCTTATCCTGATATTCATTTACTCATCAAGGTCACAAATCCCAGCTTTGACTGAATGGAGATTCCCTAAGGAGAAAGGGAACTCTTTAGAAGATTGTGGAGGTCAGGTCAACACAGAGTGGAACTGTGCCTCTGCCTATATCATAATCATTGCTAACAAAGAACGCAAGCACCTAGAGAGATACATACTCTCTTCTCTTTACTTTTCAGTCATATGTACATTTCTACCAATGGACAAGCAGGGGCTACAGCCCATTTAGCACCTGTTTAATAGGCATAAATGAAAGAAGCTATGCAATGATGCTTCCAGCACTCCAGACTCAATTCTTCTGCTTTCTAAAGACAAATTGGAAGGCCTGAAGGAATAGCATGGGGATGATGAGCCACAGAACATGTAATTGACACACTTAAGTGTTCAATTTCTAGCACAAAGTGAAAGGAGAAAAGGAAAAGACAAACAATATGAAACCGGTTGGTGTTGCAATCAATTCTATCAACTTCCTCAGATTGAAGGTTACAGTGACCTTGTTTTTGTACCTCGTCAACAGCAGGCAGACTAAAACACCTATAGTGAAATTAAGGAGATCTGGACAATTCTGAGCTCCGGGGACTCCAGAGAAAGATGAAACCTGTGGCAAAGTCTTTCTTGTTCTCAAACACTGAGGTTTCGCTTTCTTCACATCTTTTTTTTTTTTTGGTTTTTATGAGACAGGGTTTCTCTGTATTGTTTCGGAAGCTATTGGTCCAGCCTGGCCTCGAAATCACAGAGATCCGCCTGCCTCTGCCTCCCGAGTGCTGGGATTAAAGGCGTGCACCACCAACGCCCGGCTTTCTTCACATCTTTGTCCCTCATCTTCACCAGCATACAGCTTTTCCATGTTCCTAATCACAGGCCACATTTTAAGTAGCACATCTCCAGGCCAAAGAAGCTATTCACATAGTATTTAACAGAACAGTGAATTGGTAGAGATGAACCTATGAACAAATGTAACATAATGTACAATACATTATGTAGGTAAACACAAAACCTAGTTCAAAATGTTATAGACATGGATCTGAGTTTGGAGGAAGTCCACTGAAACTTCCAGGATCTTGTATCCCAAAACAAAATTCATACCAGGTCTACACGTTTAGAATAAAAATGGAGATAGTTTATTAAGGAAGGGAAATTATTCCTGGGAATGAGAATGGAGTAGTGAGCAGGGAAAAGGCATTGGTTCAAAATGTGTTGAGCTACAAAGCTCATGACTTCATGACGCTTATGTAACACTCAGCTCTACTATTTGCATATTATGGTTTGTTTGTTTTCCTGAATATGCTCTATCTGATACACACAGCTAAGTAGGGAAGGGTCTTCAGTCTTTCTCTGCAAATTGCCTTATTTTACATATTAATTTGTATGTTTCTTTCTCCAGTCCTTATTCTGGTGACATAATAGCACATGAACATATTTCCCTAAAACTTCACCTACTTGTATAAAATGACATATGCAATTCACAAAATGCCAAATAAACTATACTTGTATAAAATGACTTATGCAATTCACAAAATGCCAAATAAACTATTTAATGCATGTGGACTATTAGGAATGATTTTTAATTGATAAAGAAAAAAGATATGCTCAAATCAAAATTTTCTGTTTGTTTGTTTTGCAAGATGCATTGTGAAATTTAAAAAGAAACAAAAGACTCAGCTGGGCTTAGAGGTACGTATCTGCAATCCCAACACTGAAGGGGACAGACAAAGGAAGACGGTGAGGTCAAGGTCTACATGAGATATATGGTGAGAACTTGTCTCAATAAATCTGGGAGGGAGGGAGGGAGGGAGGGAGGGAGGGACGGAGGGAGAGAGAGAGAGAGAGAGAGAGAGAGAGAGAGAGAGAGAGAGAGAGAGAGAGAGAGAGAGAGAGAGAGAATTTTCTCATAGCTATCATCATGAATAAGTGAAGATTCAGAAAACTTCCAACTCAATTACTGTTGGATCTCTGGCTGATCAAGTAGAAACAGGGGCTATTATTATTACTAAGTGATATGACAAAAATGAGACTCATGGAAATGCACTAGGAACAAGTTTTAGATGCATCAACATGTAATTTTACAGGTAGATAGGAGCCTGATCATAGTGGGATAGAGTTTTGCTTCTTGAAACATGATGGTTTCTGGCCATTCCCCTCCGGATTTCCTCTCGAATGGGCTGTTCTCTTGTTGTCTTCTTTCTGCCCCCAAGAAGAGAATTCTGAAGACAGATTGGTTTGAGAGTAACTGTGTTAGAAAGCCAAAAGAAAGTGTTGAAATGAAGTACGTATGAAAGAGTTTCATAGATGTGTAAGAAGTGGATTGTTATCATCAAGTGTTGATGGAAAAGAACACTTTTGGGGTTTCCTTGTATATGCATGAAGAATAAAAAATTTTAAAGAGGATTGCCTAGAACTACATGCTTTCTTTTATGGAGTGAAATGTATTATACAGCTCACCTATTGTAGTTCTAGGAAATGGGCTCCTTTAAAGACAATGCCATGTGATGAATTATTTTTATCAATACTAGCTTATTACTTCCCTTAAGCCAGAAATATAAACTAGCAACATTTGGCTTGTCCTTATCAAAGTGTACATCATTCAAAGTACCTTCTACACCAGAGCTACTGCATCTTCTTTTAATAATGTTGAAACATTTTGCCACCATTCACCGAGGGAAGGGTACATCAGGGTTGAGGTGCAAAGTGATACTGGGCACTGCACCTGATCTGCAGCAGATCAATCAGACGACATTTGAAAAAGAAGTGCAGTCAGTTACACTTTGCTAAAACTTTTTTTCAGGGCATACACAAAATTAATTTGAAGTGAAGCTTGGTGGCACATACCTGTAAATCCCAGCATATGAGATTATGAGGCAGGGGTATTATGATGTATGGCCATACTGGGCTAAAATGTAAGACCCTATGTCTAAAAGAAAAGCTTTAAACCTATTTTGAAATTGTAAATACCCATGTTGGAGGGTCTGTACTTACTTTGTTTTCTCTTAAGAAAAGGTATATACACCCCTCGCCACTCACCACCTACTGTGGGTGACAAAGCTGGACCTGGGGTCACAAGAGTGGAGGAGCTAACTCTGCCCCTCACTGGCTGCAGCATTTGAAAGAGCAGCCATCGCATCTCACCTGGGCAACACAATGGACCTGACCCTGTTGACGGGGACACAGGTGATCTGGCCCCTTGAATGTGCATGGGAGATCCGACCCACCACTCATCTGGAGTGGGAGAGGGATAGTTGCCTTCCTTTGTCCTCCACCTCACCTGTGGCAGGTGAGAAAGATGCCTTGAGGTCAGGAGAATGGGAGAGCTGGTCTTGCCCCTCACTGGTGGCAGCAAAAGTGAGGGCAGCACATTAGAGCTGACTGCCCAGTTAGGTCTGAGGATTTCCTGTCTCTGCCACACATGCAACACCATACCTGTGTGTGTATGTGTGTGTGTGTGTGTGTGTGTGTGTGTGTGTGTGTGTGTGCGCACACGCACGCATTAGGGATCTAACATTAGGTCTTCATGTTTGCCAAGAAGCAATTTGCTGACTAAGCTATCTACCAGACATCACTGAGTTATTGCCTCCTCATAATAAAAGAATCTTCACAGAATTCTTAAATTTGAAACGCTGACCTATGAAAGAACATCAGACAAGAACTCAGGATTGCCCAGGAGGTAGTGGCAGGCAGGGTAAAGGTCCAATCTCCATGGAAAGGCTTTGTGGAAGCCTCTAATGGAGCTGTCAAAAAGATTAAAATCTCCTTCTAGAACACCTCATGCCAGCCCCAAGGTCTGGATAGTACAACTCTTCAAAACAATGGAATTCAGTTACTGGTATGTTAATTCATCACAAAAGTAAAATAAAGCTCAATCTTAAAATACTCAGTTTGAAAAACATTCCCAGTTGCTTCAAGGTTTAACTATCAAACACAAGTTCATGAATTTAAAAACTCTTGTTATCACAATTAATTTTCCCAGAACACATTGCATCATCACTCATGTTCCATGGTTGACACAAGACACGACTGTTCCTGGCAGCACTGATCTACTCCCGAGAGGATGTTGATAAGGTACTCCATATGGAACTTGTCTTCTTCTTGGCATAATGATATGTTGGGCAAAGAACTGCCCTTGCCTTGGCTTCTGACAGTAAGCTCACTGTCTATTCCAGATGAGCATGACACAAGGAAAAGAGACTACTGAACCTTGTCAAGTCAGGGTAGGACAGTCTTTCAAAATTTCCTGCTTCTGAAAATGGTCTGTCAGACATTCTGGACCTGTAGGCTGAAGTGGGATGTCCCCAAAGATGCAGAAGAACTTTGTGTGACTGTTCAGTCAGCCAGAAGTCTCTGTTATTTCTACAGATTTGTAACTTGCTTACAATGCACTTCCAGTTTACTTAGGTAATATTATATCCTTCTGTGGTCTTTGGTAGAGCTGAAGATTAGAAGTTATAATTATGGTTTCATTAGTTTTAAATTAGATATAAAGGTTTAGATTCACAAAGATATGATAGATGATAGAGTATTTTCTTTAATTTTGCTAAATACAAATAGACTAAATGTTGTAACTGTAATTCTTGCTTAATAACCATTTTGTTATATGTGATTTTACTATTTTAAAGTTAAAACCTTCCTTTTTAATTAGACAGAAAAGGGGAGATGATATGCGGTGTCCTTCTGTATGCTATGAATATATGTGTGTTGCTTTTATTGGTTGATGAATAAAGCTGATTTGGCCAATGGCCAGGAAGAACAGAATCAGGCAGAAAATTCAAACATAGGTATGGAGAGAGAGAAGATGGAGTCAGGGAGAGGCCACATAGTCACTGGAGAATCCAGATGTGATGTAAAAAGTCACAAACCTCATGGTAAAATATAGAATAATAGAAATGGGTTAATTTAATTGTGAGAGATAGTTACCAACATGCCTGAGCCATTGGCCAAACAATTACAATAAAAATGTTGAGAAAACAACTGCACAGACCTCTTTATGTTTGACCATTGTAACTCTGACTTGCTTAAAACTTAAGCGACTTTCCCCCATATAAACATTACAAAACAGAGAAAAGATAAGTGACACTGTACTAGTTTTAAAATGGATAAATTTAGACGTTAAAGATTAGATGCTTGATCTAGGGACACTAAGGGGGATTGAATCAATTCAATCACAGTGCTAGCAGAGACTCCTAATACATTTTTGTTGCAAAGAGAATGAACATGAATTTTAGCCACTGGAGCAAATAGCTATGAGCACAAAATAAGGAGGGTTTCCACTAGTGTTCTTTTTTCCAGAAGCCTCTTTATCCCCAAATATTGCTACTAGTGCCAAAATGTTTCACAGAGTTGTCTCTCTTAATTACAGGCCATTTATTCCTTTCTGTGCTTTCACAAAAACACTTCACTTCTTAGAATCCAGATCGCAGCCTCACCTTTCTTCCACCCACATATGACCCTAGAAAAGTCATGCAGTCAGTTACATGAAACTGTGTAGGCATCTGGAGGGGTTAGGCCATGAAAACACCATAGAGTAATATTTTCCCTTATCCTTTTCAAATGCATTTGCGAATATTTGAATGTGTGACCAGATATGTGTAGTGTTTGCATGTGCATGTATGGGCTCAAAGAAAACCTCAATCATCACCCTCAGAGAAGCCAACATGTTCTTTGAGACAGGGTATTTCATTTACCTGGAGCTCATCAATTAAGCTGAACTGGCTAGCCAGCAAGGTCCCAGAAATTCTCCTGTCTTTGCCTCCCCAGCTCACACTGCCACATTTGACATTGTAACATGGTTCCTAAGGATCAGAATTCATCCTTGTACGCACAAAGTGAGCACTTTATGGACCAATGTAGACCTTCAATGCTCTACTTCACTGTTTTGAAGACCAAAAACTCAGGAAACCTTACCAGAAAAAAATGGGATGGGATAAGCAGAGCATATGGAATTTGCTTGACACTACCCATATTTTATTATGCTGCAAAAACTTGGGATAATTTATAATAATATATACATGAATAATTATGTCAAATAGATGCATTCTGATTTAGCACTGCCACTAATAAGACGGAAGGAAGTTGCCAGTCTTGAAAATCCTCTCCTATGGGGACCAGATCTATTCAGTAGCTACCATGTCCACTCTTCCAGCAGAACAAAACTAATGTCATAGTAAATGTCAAGGCTGGTGAGAGAGAACACATTTTACATATATAAAATCCTAACTGTCTAAACTCTGAAATGTATGTATTTAGTTTTCTTCAGAAGTGGTTCCCAGTCATCTTGCCTTGTTACTGTGTTTCATATTTAGGATGGAGAAAGCTTGTGCCTTTGGTTTTGCAGTCCATTTTTAGAGAAACTGATATCACTACAGTCTTGGATGATGATGGGAGAATCTGTAGTCCTCTAACATATTATCTCAATAAGTTAATATAAGGCAGATTGTTTCTCTAGCTTAATTGCTTCTGTGACATTCTAACCAGTTCTAATTGTTCATACAAGGCTGACTTTGTTGGAAGGGTGACCTACCTGGTCAAAGGGAATAAACTTCCCTTTGGGGGGAAAAGTTTGGAGGATAAACTTCTTCCCAGCATTGACTCATTTTCTAAGATGCTGTAGTAAAGTGTTATCTTGCCTAGGGATTTAGCAAGAGCTGTCTACAGCTTGCTTAAGAACTCTTCCATATTCACTTTCTGGTTCTTTCAAGACAGCAATGCAAACTTGGCATCTAGCCAATGGGCCATCATCTGCTTTCTCTTTGTTGTAGACTTTTAAGTACATAAAACAATACATGAATTTCAGATCCTCTGAGAAAGAATTGACTGTGTAAGAGATTTATTTAGAGAAACACCTTTAAGGAAAAATTGGGTCAGGGGTAGATGTGATCTAAGGGAACCCCTATAAATCCATAGGCCAGATCTTCCTCCACGGTCAAACTCAGAAAGAGAAGGTTAGTGAGATGAATTATAAGCCTTGGGACTAGATTAGACTTGGATCTGAAGTCACTGTTTATCCTCTTCTCCTCTGCTAGCCCTTCTAATTTTCCATCACCCTGAACCCTCATCCACACAGGTCTTACTGGCTTTACCAAGTAGTCTGACATAAGTTGTCTTTCGTACTTGAGTGCTTTAAGTCTTTGGTGATCACACCCTCTGAGGCTAAAGCACTACACTTGCTTGTTCATAGTCATCCTTTGGCAAAGGAGTACTGAGAACCATCCCAGTGTATCACCTGGGTAACACTTGGACCAGAAAAATGTTGTCTTAGTATATGAGAACTGGCCACAAAGGGTTATGAGAACAACAATGGGCAAAAAGATACAAATTACAGATTTTGGAACTTAGAAATAAAAGTGTAATGTGGGTATTAGCAAGAAGCTTACATAGCATTTAGGATAAATGTGACTTTCTCTCAGCCTTCAGTCCCCTCCAGCCCCTGCCCTGTACTTGAGGTGAGTAGGGGCTTTGCTCTGGGGCCCAACTCCTTACATCCCCCTTCTGCACCTAGACTGGACCTGCCCTGCCCTAAGCCTGGCCACACCTCAGTCTTCTGTCCCCTCCTGACCCAACTCTTTGCCTGAGGTAAGTAGGGGCTCTGCTCTGGGCCCCAACTCCCAACATCTCCCTGCTTCCATCTCCCTGGGCATGCTCCAAACCTAGAGTAGACCTATGCTGCCAGATAGGACCACACTGAGTCTGGCCACACCTCAGTCTTCAGGCCCTTCCAGTCCCTGCCCTGTCCTTGAGTCTTCAGTCCTCTCCAGTTTCTGCCCTGTGCTTGAGAGTGTCTCAGACCTAACTGTACCCATCGTAAGACCCATTGGAGTATTGGACCTACTTGAACACACTGGAAGAGATCCTTAGACCCAAACCCACCAGGAGAAGAAGAGACCCCATGAGCTCCCACTGAAAGAAGGGATGGGAAAGCAGCAATATGAAAAGACAGTCAACAACAGAAAAACTAGTATGACACCACCAGAATCTAGAGACTGTACACCAGCAAGACCCGAACATATCAACACAGATGAAACAGAAAAGAATGACCTTCAAAAAAACCTCATGAAAATGATAGAGGCCCTCAAAGAGGATATGAGAAAATCCCTTAAAGAAATGGAAGAAAAAACCAAACCAAAAAGTGAAAGAAATCAACAAATCTCTTAAGGAAAGCCAAGAAAAAACAATCAAACAGATGAAGGAAACAATTCAAACAGTTCAAGACCTAAAAACTGAAATGGAGACAATAAAAAACACAAACTGAGGCAATGCTGGAAATAGAAAAACTGAATAATCAACCAAGAACTACAGATGCTAACCTAACAAACAGAATACAAGAGATGGAAGAGAGAATCTCAGGCGCTGAAGATACACCAGAGAAAATAGATTCGTCGACAAAAGAAAGTCTTAAATCCAACAAATCCTTAACACAAAATATCCAGGAAATATGGGTCATTGTGAAAATACCAAACATAAGAATAATATGTATAGAAAAAAGGTGAAGAAGCCCAGCTCAATGGTGCAGAAAACATATTCAACAAAATCACCGAAGAAAACTTTTGCAAACTGAGGAAGGAGATGCTTATGAAAGTACAAGAAGCTTACCAAACACCAAATAGACTGGACCAAAAGAAAAAGTTCCCTCACCACATAACAATCAAAACACTAAACATACAGAATAAAGAAAGAATATTAAGAGCTGCAAAGGAAAAACACCAAGTAACACATAAAGGCAAACCTATCAGAATTACACCTAACTTCTCCATGGAAGCTCTGAAAGCCAGAAAGTCCTGGATAGTCGTTCTACAAATGCTAAGAGATCACAGATTCCAGGCTACTACTCCAAGCAAAACTCTCAATCACTATAGATGAAGAAAACAAGATATTCCATGACAAAACCAGATTACACAATACATATCCACAAATCCAGCCTTACAGAAAGTTCTAGAAGGAAAACTCCAACCCAAGAAACTTTACTACACTCAAAATAACATGGCAATAGATAATCTTACTTTACCGTAAGTCAGAAATAGAGGAAAAACTCACACACAATACCACCACCAAAAATGGATCCAAAGCAAACAAGAATCAACAGTCAATGGTCATTAATATTCCTGAATATCAATGGTCTTATCTCACCTATAAAAAGACACAGGCTAACACAATGGATACGAAGTTAGAATCCATCCTTCTGCTGCATACAAGAAACACACCTCAATTTCAAAAACAGATGTTACCTCAAGGTTAAGGTTTGGGAAAAGATTTTCCAATCAAATGGACATAAAAAGCAAGCGGGTATAGCTATCCTAATATCTAACAACATAGATTTCAAACTAAAATTAATCAAAAGAGATGAAGAAAGTCATTTCATATTCATCATAGGAAAAATCCATCATGAAAAAGTATCAGTTCTGAACATATATGTCCCAAACACAAAGGCACCCACATTTGTAAAAAAAATTACTAAAACTCAAATCACATACCTTCTTCTCAGCACCACATGAAACCTTCTCTAAAATCGAACACATACTTGGAAATAAAACAAAACTCAACAGATACAGAAAAATGGAATAACCCCCAGTATCTTTTCGGACCACCACGGCTTAAAATTGGAATTCAACATCAACACAAATTGTAGAAACCCCACAAACACATGGATATTGAACAATGCTCAATTAGATTACTACTGAGTAAAGGAAAAAGTAAAGAAAGAAATCAAAGACTTCCTAGAATTCAATGAAATTGAAGGCACAACATATACAAACTTATAGGACACCTGAAAATCAGATCTAAGAGGAAAGTTCATAGCACTACGTACCCACATGAAGAAACTGGAGAATTGCCACAAAAGGTAATTAACAAAACACCTGAAAGCTCTAGAACAAAAAGAAGCAAACTCACCCTGGAGGAGTACATGCCAGGAAATAATAAAATTGAGAGCTGAAATCAATAAAGTAGAAACAAAGAAAACAATAAAATGAATCAATGAAACAGAGTTCGTTCTTTGAGAAAATCAACAAGATAGTCAAACCTTTATCCAACCTAACCAAAAGACAGAGAGAGAACATGCTAACTAACAAAATCAGAAATGAAAAGGGGGACATAACAACAGACACTGGGGAAATCCAAAGAATCATCAGGTCATACTTTGAAAACCTGTACTCCACTAAGTTGGAAAATTTAAAGGAAATGGATGATTTCCTGGATAGATATCACTTACCAAAATTAAATCAAGAACAGATAAGCAATTTAAGAAGATCTATAACCTTCAAAGAAATAGAAGCAGCCATAAAAAATCTTCCAAAAAAAGTCTGGGACCACATGGCTTCCCTACAGTATTCTACCAAAAATTCAAGGAAGAGCTAATACAAATACCCTTCAAATTGTTCCACACAATAGGAGCTAAAGGATCACTGCCAAGCTCTTTTTATGAGGCTACAGTTACCTTAATACCCAACCCCACAAAAACACAACCAAGATATAGAATTACAGACCGATCACCCTCATGAACATTGATGCAAAAATACTCAATAAAATACTGGCAAATCGAATGCAAAACCACATCAGAAAAATCATACATCACAATCAAGTAAGCTTCATCCCATACGAAAATCCATCAATGTAATCCACCACATAAACAATCTGAAAAAGAAAAATCACATGATCATCTCACTAGATGCTGAAAAATCCTTTGACAAAATCCAACATCCCTTCATGATAAAGATCTTGGACAGAGCAGGGGTAACAGGTAAACATAAAAAAGCAATATACAGCAAACCGACAGCCAACATCAAATTAAACTCAAGGTGATTCCTTTAAAATCAGGCGCAAGATAAGACTGTCCATTCTCTCCATATATCTTCAATATTGTACTTGAAGTTCTTGCTAGATCAATAAGACAACAAAAGGAGATCAAGGGAATACAAATTGGAAAGGAAGAAGTCAAACTTTCACTATTTGCAGATGATATGATAGTCCATGTAAGTGACAATTCTACCAGGGAACTCTTGCAGCTGATAAACACCTTCAGCAAAGTGGAAGGATATAAGATTAACTAAAAAAAATCAATAGCTCTATTATATATAGACAATAAAGGGGATGAGAAAGAAATCAGAGAAACATCACCAATTACAATAGTCACAAACAACATAAAATATCTTGGGGTAACTCTAACCAAACAGGTGACAGAACTGTATAACAAGAATTTTGAGTCTTTAAAGAAAGAAATTAAAGAAGATACCAGAAAATGGAAAGATCTCTCATGTTCTTGGATAGGTAGGATCAATATAGTAAAAATGGCAATCTTACCAAAAGCAATCTACAGATTCAATGCAAACCTTATCAAAACACCAACACAATTTTTCACAGACCTTGAAAGGACAATCCTCAGCTTTGTATGTAAAACAAAACACCCAGGACAGTCAAAACAACACTGTACAATAAAGGAATCAGGAGGCATCACCATCCCTGACTTCAAGCTGTACTATAGAGCTATACTATAGAGCTATAGTCCTGAAAAGAGCATGATATTGGCACAAAAACAGACTGGTAGACCAAAGAAATAGAAACGAAGACCCTGCTATTAACCCACACACCTTTGAACACCTGATCTTTGACAAAGAAGCTAAAAATATACAATGGAATAAAGAAATCCTCTTCAACAAATGGTGCTGGCATAACTAGACATTAGCATGTAGACGACTGCAGATAGATCCATACCTATCACCATGCACAAAACTTACGTACAAATGGATCAAAGACCTCAATATAAAACCAGCCACATTGAACCTCTTAAAGAGAAAGTGGGAGGTACCCTTTAACAAATTGGTACAGGAGACCACTTCCTGAACATAACATCAGTAGCACAGACACTGAGATTGATAATTAATAAATGGGGCATTTTGAAACTGAGAAGCTTCTGCAAGGCAAAGGACACAGTCAACAAGACAAAATGACAGCCCACAGAATGGGAAAAATATTCACTAACCCCACATCTGACAGAGGACTGATTTCCAAAACTTACAAAGAACTCAAGAAGCAAGTCTCCAAAACACCAAAGATCAAATTAAAAAGTGGGGTACAGAACTACATAGAGAATTCTCAATAGAGGAGTCTAAAATGGCTGAGAGACACTTAAGAAAATGCTCAACATCCTTAGCTATCAGGGAAATGCAAACTCTGAGATACCATCTAATTCCCTTCAGAATGGCTAAAATCAAAAACCCTAATGAAAGTTTATGCTGGAGAGGATGTGGAGAAAGGGGAACAATCCTCTACTGCTGGTGAGAATGCCAACTTGTGCAACCCCTTTGGAGTTCGGTATGGAGATTCCTCAGGACAATGGAAATCAGTCTTTCACAAGACCCAGCAATTTCATTCTTAGTTATATACCCAAAAGATGTGCACTCATACAATAAGGACATCTGCTCAACTATGTTCATTATGTTCATAGCAGCATTATTTGTAATAGGCAATCTAGATGCCCCTCAACTGAAGAGTGGATAGAGAAAATGTGGTACATTTACACAGTGAAGTACTACTCAGCAGAAAAAAAATGGAATCTTGAAATTTACAGGCAAATGGATGACACTAAAAGAAACCATCCTGAGTGAGGTAACCCAGTCACAAACAAACAAACATAGTATGTACTCACTGATATATGGATTTTAGACACGGAGCAGGGGATTGCCAGCCTACGGTCCCACCGCCAGAGAGTCTCGGAAGCAGGGAGGGCTGTTAAGAGACATATGCATCGTTACCTGGAGATGGGGAACGGGACTAAATCTCCTAATTGGATTGGGAGCAGGGGGAGGGGAGGAGAGAGGGATATAGGAGAAAAAGAGGGGGAGAAAAGCAGGGGAGAGGAGGACATGGGGGAGCAGGAAAATTTAGTCAGGGTAAGAATAGACGAGAGAACGATAAGAAATACCACAACAGAGGAGCCATTATAGGTTGGAGGAGAGACCTGGCACTAGTGAGATTTTCAGAGATCTACAAGAATGACATCAATAGGCATTAAGGCTACCTTAAATACCCTCCCCTGATAATGAGATTGATGACTATCTTATATGACATCATAGAACCCTCATCCAGTGGCTGACAGAAGCAGAGGCAGACGCCTACATCTAAAAATTGATCTGAACTCCTGGAACCCAGTTGCAAAGAGGAGTGGTGAGCAAAGGAATCAAGACCTGGCTGGCAAAACCCACAGAGGCAGCTGATCTAAACAAGGGGGAACACATGGACCCCAGACTGATGACTGAGAGGCCAGCATGGGACTGATCCAGACATCCCCCCTCCCCCGAACCTGGGTGTCAGGGAAGAGTCCTCGGAAATCTATTGGACCTTGGAGAGTAGATCTTCTGTCTGGGATGATATGACAGACTCCAAAAATCCCTCATGGAAGGCCTCACCCTCCCTGGGGAGTGGAGGGGGGATGGAGTGGGGTGGGAAGTTGGGGGAATTGGGGGTCTGGGGGAGAAGGGGATGGAGAGGGAACTGGGAGAAACACGTGTAAAAAGTTTTAAAAAATGTGACTTTCACCTGAGCTGGGATTTTATCTGACTTATTTATTTATCTGATTTATTTACTTACTCAAGATGAAGTAAAAAATATCAGGTACATTCTTGGTGCTGACAGCAATGGATCTGGCCATAAATTTCCATATACCACTGGCATGTTTTTATTTATTTACAATATGTAGGAAAACTAGGTAAAGGGAAAAGAGCAGGGATGCCCAGATGTAGTCATGACAATAACAACTCAAGATCACTGCAATCAGGTATAGCTGGATACAAAACACATCGTCTGTTATTGGATAAAGCCAGCCCCTCTTTCTCTTGAAAATAAGTTTTGCCTCAACTTGCTTAGTTCCCAGTTGGTAGAGCTATTTGTGAACAATTGAGAGGTGTGATCTCGTTTTAGGAACTGTGTCACTGAGGTCTCAAAAGACCATGCCAGGCCCAGTCTCTCGTTTCTCTCTCCCTCATGTTTGTGGATCAGATGTAACCTCTCACTCTCAGCTACCTATCCAGCATCATGCCTACTTGTCTGTTGCCATGCTCCCCACCAATGATCATGGAATAGCCTTCTAAAAGTGTAAGCAAATCCCCTATTAAATGCCATTTAAAATAAGTCTCCTTGGACATGGTATTCACAGCAATAGAAAACTAAGACTTGCCCCTTTTATAATAACTGTCTCCCAATAACTCAAAGAGTCAGTCTATAACTACCAAGGAATCCCCCATAAGCTGTCTCATACCCACAATGACACAAGAACCTCCTGTTAAAGTCATCCTCCCAAGGTTTCAGCTACTTTGCAACAGCATCACCCTAGGGACTGATTGTGTCTAAAACAATAGCACTTGTTCAGTTCTTATTTTACACGAGACTCTTTGCATATGAATCCATATTCCCTGGATGGGGATGTTGGGTGAAGTTTGGAAGCAGGAAAGACAAATTTATGTTGGAAAATGTATTCTTTGGTGTGAGGACAAATTGCTGTCCCTTACAGAAAGCCCCTTTATTGTCAACTTGAAACCAAATGACTAGGAGGAAGTGCTATGGGCCATGTCTGGGGAGTTCAGTATGGGTCACTGTTGCTAACAAGCTGACCATTCAGAAGCATCTTTAGCTAGATGAGCCTTGGAAAGCATTACTGGCCTATTTCTGCTACCATGAGCACTCTGTATATATGTCCATTGTGCTGGTTCTAAATGGTGTAGAAGGCTGTCTTAGTGGCCAAGACACTATGCCTCTTAGGTGACACTTTCTGTGATGAGTGCTTAGTGGTGAATATTTTTGTATGGTGCAGAAATCTTTACACTCTGAATTCACTTTCTTGGGTCTCTCCACCAGCCTCTATTCCAGAACTCCTCTTTTTATCAAGCTTTTTCCTTGGCCTTCTGATCATGTGACTTGAAAATATAGTCAGTCACCTATTAACCTATAAACACTGTCAACATAGCCTACCACTATTCCCCTACACAACGTATGAAAAATGGAACTACTTCAGTTCCACGTGTTTCGATTTTCCCTTCTAAATATCTTTCAGGCTACCAGCTATCACCATCCACCATTTACAGTTTTCACACACATGTTGAGCAGATCCATCTGAAAACAAACCAGGAGCTTTATTCTTCTCATTCAATTACTTATTTGTGTAAGACTCCATTCCATGTGAGTATAGGTAAGAGGCATAGGGGAAAGTAACAATATACTCCACAAGGGTGACATGAGAGATTGGTGTACTTGCTCATGCAACTTGTGTCCTCAGGCTTCATTCAGGCTCCATCCTGGATGTTTTATTTCCATAGTAAGATGGATTGACATTAGGCCTGCCTGACTTTCTCACCTGGTTTACTACAAAGTACCCACTCCTAAGAGGTAGCTAAAGGTACATTATTATTTGCTACCCATTGTCAAGTGTTCTATCTTTGTCAGAACCTAGTAATATACCAGGGCCTGTTTCTTAAAAGACACAACATTTATTACTGTAGACTGCAAGTCCTTCTGCATACTCTTAAGACTTTCCTTGCTTTTTCTCCCATTGGATTTTGAAATCCATGCTGCATAGTTCTCCATCACTGACAACTGTAACACCATCTGTTCTAGTACGTGACTGCACAGATTTGTTGGTTTGAATTTATTTTTCCACTGGAAAGTGCAGCCCATTATATCTCTGTCCACTCAATTCCTCTATTGGGACATTTTCTCAAGTTTCTATCACTGAAGTCTTTTGCAACTGATCAACAGCCTTGTTCCAGGGGTTAATTATGTCCTGTCTATCAGTTAGTACAATGTCCTTTTGGGGAAGGGTTCAAGACAGGCTTTCTTTGTATAGCCCTGACTGTCCTGGGACTCACTCACTCTGCAGACCAGGCTGACCTTGAACTCAGAGGGATCTGCCTGCCTCTGCCTCCCGAGTGCTAGGATTAAAGGCATGCACCACCAGCACCAGGCTGTACAATGTCCTCTTTACATACTGTATCATAAATGCCTGAGTTCCAATTTCACATCCTACTTCTTATATCTCATTCTATGCCTAGTACTACTTGCATGGTGCAAATTTTACATGAACAGACATTACAGTGGGATTAACTGCTCAAGATATGTAATATGAACAGTACCTATTAGGAAAGTTGAGAGGGAACCAGGAATAGCTGGAGGACACCAAGCATATCTGAAAAAGAGAGCAGTGTAAAATAGAAATAAAGGAGAGGAAAACTAAATGTAAACACCCAAGACTGAAGTCCAGTTCCTTTTGTTTGTTTGTTTTTAACTTTTTGAAATAATGTTTCTGTTTGCCTTGGCTGTTAAGGAACTCACTGTGTAGACCATGCTGGCCTTAAATTCACAGAGATCCATCTGCCTCTGCCTTCAGGGTGCTGGGATAACAGGTGTGCGCCACCACTATCTGGCACTCACGGAATTCTTATGACAGAGTTAATTAGAGTATCATTTTTGGGGAGCAGTCCATGGGATTATGGCCTTTCCTGAACTTGGTGCTGGATTTTAGAGTACAAGGGTCATCAGTTATGTACTACTCTAGGAGTAGACATGGCAGGTGCGTTTTTTGGAACTTCCATAAAAGCTTTGATTTCCTTCCCAGGCAAACACTAATATATATGTAAAAATGGTTAGGATCACTAGGTCCATATGTCCTTTTTAGAACATTTAGATCCAGTATGGGGGTTAAAAACTAGTTTTCACAGATTATTACTGATCTCACTGAGCAAGCATAGACTGATATGAGCTGAAAGATAAACATCTTTTTAAAAACTAGTGTTAATTCTTGCTGTTGTTTGAATTTGTGTGCTATTCCATATGCCTACATTAGGCCTACAACCCCAAGGTTGTTGTATTAGAAGATTAAGACTGTAGAAAGTAACTGGGTCATGAATACTTCTTTCTCCTGAGTGGACTCAGTGCCCTTATAGATGAGGATTCAGACATTCAATCCAAGTCCTCTGCTATGCGTTGACACAACAACAGGTACTATCTTTGAAGCAGAGAGTATACATCAATATGGCGGTACTTTCATCTTGAACTTAAAGATTCCCAAACTGTGAAAAATAAGTTTTTGTTATTTCTAAATCATCCAGTCTATGAGATTTGCTATAGCAGGAAGATGTAATAAGATACTTCAAAATGTGAATAGGCTGTTCATTAAAATGCAGGGAAAGGCTACATATTCAATATGAGGTGCAGTGACATATGTTGCAGGAAATTGGAGTACACTGAATGGGTGTCACACAGGAATGTCAAGTCAGTTAGTCCTATTTCAGAGATAATTTTGACAGAAAACACTCTATTTGTTATTATTATTATTATTGGTTTTTCAAGACAAGGTTTCTTTGTGTAACGCTGGCTGTCCTGGAACTTGGTCTGTAGACTAGGCTGGCCTCGAACTTGCAGAAATCCTTCTGCCTCTGCTTCCAGAGTGCTGGTATTAAAGGCATGCACCACCACACATGGCTTTATTATTATTTTTGTTTGACAATTTAATTGAAATAGGAAACAGCACATATTTTTCCATCTTGATCTTTGCTGTGCCCTTGTAGTCTGTAGAGCAGAAATTCGGTGAGTTGATAAATTGCCAAGGGTTCAAACCTCATTATTATAACTATTTTAATGTAACTATTTTAATCAAGTGGGATGACTTAAACACAATTCCTTTCAGATAGGCAGTTCAGTTGAAGCAGCAGAGTATAATACTTTTCTAAATCTAGACAAATGATGAATGTTGATGACTCATTTAGTTCCTATACTTTGATTTGGGTATCTTAATATTTAAAATATATAGTTATCTTTATAAATGTAAGTGAGCTAAAATGTAAATACACCAAATCCAGAAATGGTAAAGAAACAGTTCCATAATTTTTGTCCATATAGTCATGTAACCATCATCCAGAATAACTGGAATAGATAGATCATGGAAGAGATGTATGTTTAACACTGCTGATACTGTCAATAGTTCAGCACTGTGGCTACAACAATATATATTTCCATTGTTAAAGTATAAGAATTTTAGTTGTAAGCCAGGCAGCAGTAGCAAATGCCTTTAATCCAGCACTCAGGAGGCAGAGGCAGGTAGATACCAGTCCTACAGACAGCAGGAATTTTAATTTATTTCTTTGGATGTTTTTGTCTCTTTGGGTGGGTATTGGCCAGTTTTAGGTATTTAGGTAAGATCTACTGGATTGGGATTGGTTAGCAGACAAGTGCTCTGAGAGTTCCTTCACTTGGGACAGTTACATCCAGCTACAGAACTCAAACTGTGATGTGGATTGCTTTATTTTGTTTTACTATATATTAAGACACTCTTAGTGTTTTACAATTACAGATGCCATCGTATAGAGGCCATTGGACATGATCCCTGGAAACTGAAAGTCTACTGCTGAAGCTTATGTTGTGTAAAACTGAAAATAGTCACTTCCAGGACAAAAGAAGTGTTCAGGACAAGAGGAAAGAATAGATTATGTTTTTATTCCTGAGAACAATTTCCCATGCTTCCTTTACATAGCTATAATTTCTGATATTTAAAGGCATCATTATTTGATTACGAAAGAACTTGGACTTTTGTCAGATTAAAGAAAACAGAGATGTTCACTTAAGTCGTAATGCTGTTATTGAGCTTTTACTGATGGAAGAAGATACTAGAAAATGGAAAGATCTCCCATGCTCTTGGATTGGTAGGATCAACATAATAAAAATGGCAATCTTGCCAAAAGCAGTCTATAGATTCAATGCAATCCCTATCAAAATTCCATCACAATTTTTCAAGGACCTGGAAAGAACATTAATCAACTTTATATGGAAAAACAAAAGGCCCAGGATAGCCAAAACATCCCTATACAATAAAGGAACTTCAGGAGGCATCACCATACCTGACTTCAAGCTCTATTATAGAGCTATAGTCCTGAAAACAGCTTGGTATTGGCACAAAAATAGGCAGGTAGACCAATGGAACCGAATCGAAAGCCCTAATTTTAACCCACACACCTATGAACACCTGATTTTTGACAAAGAAGCTAAAACTGTACAGTGGAAAAAAGAAAGCATCTTCAACAAATGGTGCTGGCATAACTGGGTAGTGGTATGCAGAAGACTGCAGATAGATCCATGTTTATCGCCTTGTACAAAACTTAAGTCCAAATGGATCAAAGATCTCAACATACATCCAGCCACACTGAAACTCTTAGAAGAGAAAGTGGGAGATACTCTTCAACGAGTTGGTACAGGAGACCACTTCCTAAACATAACACCAGTGGCACAGGCACTGAGATCGACAATTAACAAATGGGACCTTCTGAAACTAAAAAGCTTCTGTAAGGCAAAGGACACAATCAAAAAGACAAAAAGGCAGGCCACAGAATGGGAAAAGATATTCACTAACCCTACATCTGACAGAGGGCTAATCTCCAAAATTTACAAAGAACTCAAGAAACAAGTCTCCAAAACACCAAAGGATCCACTTGAAAGGTGGGGTACAGAGCTAAATAGAGAATTCTCAGTAGAGGAGGCTAAAATGGCCAAGAGACACTTAAGAAAGTGCTCAACATCCTTAGCCATCAGGGAAATGCAAATCAAAACAACTCTGAGATACCATCTTACTCCTGTCAGAATGGCTAGAATCAAAAACACCGAAGACAATTTATGCTGGAGGGGATGTGGAGAGAGAGGAACACTCCTCCACTGCTGGTGGGAATGCCAACTCATACAGCCTCTTTGGAAATCAGTATGGAGATTCCTCAGGAAAATGGGATTTAATCTACCACTAGACCCAGCAATTCCACTCTTAGGCATTTATCCAAATGAGGCAGGTTCATACAACAAGGGCATCTGCTCCACTATGTTCATAGCAGCATTGTTTGTAATAGCCAGAACCTGGAAGCAACCTAGATGCCCCTCAACTGAAGAGTGGATAGAGAAAATGTGGTACATTTACACAATGGAGTATTAGCAGAAAAAAACAATGGAATCTTGAAATTCGCAGGGAAATGGATAGCACTGGAAGAAACCATCCTGAGTGAGGTAACCCAGTCGCAAAAAGACAAACATGGTATGTACTCACTCATATATGGATTTTAGATATGGATCAGGATAGTGCCAGTCTGCACTTCCACAGATAGAGAGTCTGGGAAACAGGAAAGAACCTAAAAGATATGCATATATGCATAGTACCCAAGAGAAGAGGATGGAGACAAGATCCTCTGAATGGATGGGGAACAGGGCGAGGGGGGTAGTGGGACCTGGGAAGAATAGAGGGGGTAAAGAGGAAGGGAGTTGGTCATGGGGGAACAGGAAGCTGAGGGGGTGGGGGTAGAATAGGGGGAAGAGGGAATCATAGGATCGAAGACAGATCAGGCACCAGAGTGACCTCGAGTGATCTAAAGGTATAACATCAATTGGCAAGCTAAGCAATAGTGGAAGGACCACCTCGAATGCCCATTCCTGATAATGAACTTGATGTCTATAACTATCCGGGAGCCTTCATCCTGGGACTGATGGAAGCAGAGGCAAACACACAACTAAGCACTGAACTGAACCCAAGGAACCCAGTGACAGAGAGAGAGGAGTGATGAGCAAATTGGCAAAGAATGGGCTGGCAAAACCAGCAGAGACAGCTGATCTGAACAGGGGAGTGCTCTTGGACCCCAGACCGACAGTGGGGAGGCCAGAATGGGACTGATCTGGACCCCCCAAATGTGAGTGTCAGTGAGAAGGCCTGGGCAACCTATGGGGCTCTGAGCTGTGGATCAGTGTCTATCCCTGGTATACAATCTGTCTTCATGTGCCTATAGCACAAAGAGAGATGCTCTCTCAGCCTGGACTCTTAGGGGAGTGCCTTGACCCTACCAAGAGTAAAATGATAGACTCTCGACATCCCCTATGTGGAAGGATTTGGCAATAGGGTGGGAGGGAGGGTGGAAGGGGAGTGCGGGAGGAGGGGAGGGAGAGGGAACTGGGATTGACATGTAAAACAAGCTATTTAAAATTAAAATAAAAAAAAGAAAGATAAAAAAAAGATTGACTTTCCCTGCAAAATCTATATGGTATTACCAGATCAACCTTGATGCAACTTTACTTTGATTGCATATTTATATTAGACCAAAGCTTGCAGTAAATAAATGCAAACTTGGTACTACCAAACGTCCCCAAATGCTTCCACACACAAACCCCCCAAATAAACAATGACATTCTTTTTCACATATTTGCTCACATTCCTCTCAACTTTAATATCTCTTTCTTGTTCCACTCAATTTTTGGCAGCGACTGACCTATATTCACCCACAGACTTATATTCACCCACCCACCTTCCTTCCTTCCTTCCTTCCTTCCTTCCTTCCTTCCTTCCTTCCTTCCTTCCTTCCCTCCCTCCCTCCCTCCCTCCCTTCCTTCCTTCAGTTTTTTTTGTTGTTGGTTGGTTGTTTAACACAGGGTTTCTCTGTGTAACAGCCCTGGATGTCCTCACTCTGTAGACCAGGCTGGCCTCAAATCCAGAGATCCACCTGCCTTTGCTTCCCGCATGCTCAGATTAAAGGTGTGTGTCACTGACACCTGGCGTTGACCGGTTTTCTTATTGACTTTAAAGGTGGTAGCTTTCCCCTCCTCTTGATACTTACTATATTTCCAAGTTTCATCAAGCAGACACTAATATTTACAGAGTGCAAGGTAACAGAGTAGATTTGAAAATGAATGCACATTCCTTAAGTTGTAAGAAGCCAAAATATAAGACATAATCATGGATATTTCAAATAGGGAACAAGGATACATTGTTAACTTTTTAGCATGTACTATATAGCAAGCCATGAACTAAGTATTTCCTTTGTATTTGCACGTTTATTTCTGTAAGTAGGCACAATAATTCCCTATTTATAGGTGATGGATTTGAAGCTTTAGGTCTTAGCAAAGGTCATCAAACCAGTAAGATGAGAGGTGGAATTTGAACAGCCCAAATTCTCATCACCTAAGCTGCCTGTAAGAGGGAATAAAAAGGTTCGAGTTCAGTTGCCTCATGAGGAAACCAGAGTGACATTCAGTGTGTTGAAATAGTAATAAAATGGTGAATAGAGAGAAATGGAGAAGTGTGTGTGGCAAGAAACACCAGGAATATTGGGCCTCTGAGTATGCCTGTGAGAGGCTATCTTAATCACATTGGTTGATGTGGGAAGACTCAACGTAAGTTTGGTTGGACCATTCACTGGGCAGAGGACTCTGGATTATATAAAACAGAGAAAGTGAGTTGAGCACTAACCTGCATTCATCATTCTATTTTTTGATTGTGGACACAATGGGACAAGCTGCTTCAAGTTCTTGCTGCCTTGATTTCCTCATCATGATGGACTATGTGTTAAAATACACATTTTCTCCCTTAAGTTTACTGTCACAATACTTTACCACAGCAACAGAAAAACAAACAAAGGCTGAGAACTAACACAACTAGAGTGAAATATAAGTCAGGAAAATGTTAGTTCTAGCATCATTGTCTCCCGCCCCCCCATACTCTATTTATAGACAAATTCATTTAGATTTTATCTTGCCTCAAATTTGGTAAGATATTTGTTTTTCGGTTTAAATCTGTGGAAATGCTGTTCTGTTTTATTGGCTTGACAGCAGTTAAGTAGACTTCAGGGGCTGTGTCATATCAATTAAATAGTTAAGAAATCAAAGTAATCATAAACTTAGCATATGGTGCATTAATTTATAATGACTAAATTTTATGATACATAATGACATACTTTTATGATACATTGACTCAAAACGTTCTTCACAGAACATTTCTAATAGATAGGCCCTATTGATGCTCTCTAATTGAATGGAAAATAAAAACAATACTTCTTCCATTATCCTGAAATGTCAACATTGGTTCAATTCTGACAGACTTCCCAGAGTGTCTCTGTGTTCATTTCTTCCTTGCTCACTGCATTTCCACTACGCTGTCCTCTCAGATCTTTGAAGAATACAATTCCTCTTTCCATCTCACACTAATCTATTCACTATTTTTCCCAGCTAGAATTCTCCTCCTCTTTATTCTTCACTTAATTATATGGGAATCAGAAATTAAATACTTTAATTTCTTTTACTGACCTTAGTTAAAGAAATGTGATTTTTACAACTATATTTAATGAAAAGACTTAAGGGGAGATAATCTTATTAGCACAAGTACTTTGAGAATTAATTTGAAATGCCATGCTGGTTGTTAACCTTATCAACACAATGGAGTGAATTTCAGAGTACATTTATAGTCTATTGAGCATGTAAAAAGACCCTATGAGGAAGATTCCTGTGTTATTGGTTGCTTTAAATCTTTTTACACTTTACTCTTTGCTCCCAAATAATTCACACACAGAGTCTTATTCTTACTTATGAATGCCTGACCTTTGCTTGGCTTGTTTCTAGTCAGCTTTTCTTAACTTAAATTATCTCATATACCTTTTGCCTCTAGGCTTTTACCTTTCTCTATTTCTGTATATGTTTGCTTTCCTTCTTATTCTGTGTCTGGCTCTTTGATCTACCAGATTTCTCCTTCTATTTATTCTCTCTGCCTGCCAGCCCCACCTATTCTTTCTCCAGTCTTTCTATTGGTTGTTCAGCTCTTTATTAGGCCAATCAGGTGTTTTACAAAGGCAAAGTAACACCGCTTCACAGAGTTAAACAATATACAAGAATGTAACACATCTTTGCATTAGTAAGCAAATGTTCCACAGCATAAATGAATGTAACACATCTTAAATTGATATTCCACAACATACCTCTTCAGGTAAAAGTTTTTAAAGATGTACAATCTATCCCATTTTTCTTAAAAAATATAGCTTTACATGTCTTTAAGCATATTTAAATCTGTTCCATATTTTAGATATGTGATCAGAATTCAATTTTTTTATTTTTGTTTTTGATATTATAATTTATCATTTCTCCCTTGCCTTTACTCCCTCTAAACACTACCATACAGTTTTCAATGTTCTGTCTCAAATTCATGGCCTCTTCTGTCATTAATTGTTGTTGCATATATATATATATATTAAATATAACCTGTTCATCAAGTATAAAGTTATTTGTATGCATGTTTTCAGGACTGACCTTTTCATATTGGATCCAATTTTAAAGAGACAAATCTTTCACAAAAATATTTTGTGTTAAGACTTGTGTATATCCAACATAACCATTTATGCTGAAAACTTCTATTTACTAAAGGAAACTGTAGCTGTTAAATAAATAATGTAAAAATATTTTTGTGATGAGAAATGCAATTCAGGCCTGGAAAGATGGTTCAGTGGTTAAGAGCACTGGCCCTTTCTGAGGACTAGGGTTCAATTACCAGTACCCACCTGGCAGCTCATAGCTGTCTGTAACTTCAGTCCCAGAGGATCCAATGTCCTCTTCTGGTCTTCATGTATACTAGGCATGCACATGGTGTACAGATTCACATGCAGGCAAAAATCAATATATGTTTAAAGAAAGAAAGAAATGGGCTCACCTAATAACTCTGAGCTTGCCAGTCCTACAGGTGAGCCTTCAGCAGAATAGCATCATCTCCAAGAAAACTGGCACAATCTCAAGTTGGTGTCATCACTCCAGATTCACTTTTATTTTTATACATATATTTTTATTTAATTTATAAATGATCTTATTTTACATATCAATCCCAGTTCCCTCTCCCTTCCATCCTCCCATGGACGCCACCAACGCCCCCATCCCAGCTCTCATCCACTCTCCAGGGAGGATGAGGCCTTCCTCCTTGGGAACGGGCTCCCAAATCCATTTGTGCACTAGGGATAAACACTGTTTCCACTGTCAGAGGTCCTATAGATTGCCCAGGACTCCTAACTGACACCCACGTTCAGGAAGATTGGTTTGGTCCTATGCTGGTTCCCCAGCTGTCAGACTGGGCTCTGTGAACTGCCACTTGCTCAGGTCAGGTATTTCTGTGGGTTTCCCTAGTATGGACTCTACCCCTTTGCTCATCACTCCTTGATCTCTAAAACTGGATTCCAAGAGTACAGTTCAATGCTTAGCTGTGGGTGTCTGCTTCTGCTTCCCATCAGCTACTGGTTGAAGGCTCTAGAATGGTATTTAAGGTAGTCATTAATTTCTTTATAGGGGGAGGGCATTTAAGGTACTCTCTCCACTACTTTTTAGATTCTAAGCTAGTGTCACCTTTTTTGAGAGGCTAGCTCTGGCTACTACATTTCAAGCAGTACTTGTAAAAATTTGGAAATCATTTTGTAGCACCATAGTGACCCAGACTCTCCCTTCTTCCACAAGTCAGAACTCCCTGTGGAGGGAGGGGAAACTGCAGTTAGGATGTAATGTATGAGAAAAGAATAATTAAAAGAAAAAGAAAATAAAAGAAATAGAGACGCCCAGGCCTCACTATAGATTAGTAGAACCAAGTTTGAAGATGAGAGTCAGTGATTGTGTGTTGTCCAGCTCTAGAGGATTCTGCTACATCATCAAATGAACAGACTACTAAGTATGCCAGTGCTATCCCAGAAAGGCATAGGGCAGAAGCACTCAACAGTTGTAAAGATTATCTAGCAATGCAAGATCACCATAGTAATACATCACAAGTACTCCATCAGTTAGCTTATTTCTGCTACACTGGAAGGAAGTACATTGGTCTCAGTCATTTCCCATCTAGGTGATACATTCCCTGTCATGGATTTGAACATTTGAGAGGAAGGAGGTATTTGCTATTACTAATATTCAGAATACTGATGTATGATGTTGGTAACTGAAATGCTTATTTCTAATTACAACATTGTCAATATTTATCTAATGGTCTCTTCTTACTTCTTCTTTGATGCCAGAAGGATGAGTAGTACAGTATCCTCTACATCCAAAAATATCTCATTCAAAGACATCTTAGATCCAATTTCCTGGAAGCAGAGCCTGGGATGGGAATTCTGGTGTAAGCGATGTACTGAGTAAGCATTCTCAGAAGAAAGGAAACAGATTAGAGCAATGAGGGGAAGCATATGTTGGTTACAGTGTGGCAGTGAATGTGACTTCCTGGCTAAAAGTTCCCTGAATCCTGAGAGCAGAACTCGAGAGAAATGGGTAGCTAAGAGCCATTATCAGAAAACTGTAACAGCCAGGGATGGGGGAGGTGAGTGGATAAATCCAGGTAAAGGGATCCAGATGGACTCTCACCAGCAATTATTGTATGGATATTTTTGTGACTGTTTATAGTTTTAGATACTGTTGTCTATCTCTGCCTCATGTGAGATCTCTCCTCCTGTCTTGCCTCTGACGTCACAGAACCATAACTCTGGACCGGCCAGTTTCCTATTCTCAGCCATATCTATGGATAAATCAAGCCAAGTATTTATATCCTAAACAGTTCATAAAGGATTGCTTAGCCTGAGAATCACCTTTCTCAGTTGAATATATATTAATTTTAGAAACACTTGCTATTTCTTATTTTTTCCCTGTAAAATGAAGGTATATAGTAAATAACTATTAAATACTGTTCCATTCTTTTTTAAACAAAATTTTATTTAAATTAAAAACAATCTTATCTTACATACCAATCCCAGTTCCCTCTCCCTTCCAGCCTCCCATGTCTCCACCAACCCCCCATCCCACCTCCCATCCATTTCATGGGTGAGGCCTCCCATGGGGATCATCAAAGTCTGTCACATCATTTGGCACAGGGTCTAGGCCTTCCGCCATGTATCTAGGCTGAGAGAGTATCCCTCCATAGGGAATGGACTTTCAAGGTCTGTGCTCTAGGTATAAATACTGGTTCTACTGCCAGAGGCCCCATAGACTGCCCTGGCCTCCTAACTGACACCCACATTCAGAGAACTGGTTTGGTCCTATGCTGGTTCCCCAGCTTTCAGAATTCATTTGCATGATAGTTTTTGTTCAGAAAATAGTTGTTTTATAAAAAACATGCATTAAAAACTAAATCTAGTATTATTGACAAAATCAAGCATTAGTAAGACTGGAATGTTTTAGTTCATGACAGGGAATCCCATACCATTTGATAGGAACTATGATTCTTTTATCAATAATTGACACTACTTTTTCTTGATAATTTTAAAGAAGAATTTCTTTATAATATCATAGAACTACAAAGTTGATCCTCAAATCTTTTTTTCGATGATTTGTGTAATGTATACATGCGACACAAAATCATCAAATGTCATAATTTTTCTACTGTAGGCTCTTAAAGAACACAACAGGAAATGAGGTGTCGTATCAAAAACAATTGCTGCATTATTTCTGTGTGTCTTGTCCTCAAGTGCAAGGTGAAATTGAAAAACTTCCTGAAGTAAATTGTAGATGGCTGATCTACTTACCAGAGGATACCAGTCTTTTGTGTTCATGAAAATAAAGCACCTATTCAGGCATATGTAACACTGAAAAAATGCCCTCACTGAGGGAAGAAGTTCCAACAGCAACAAAAAAGGCATTTCTCCTTGCTAAAAAAGCCTGTAAAGGCAACACAGGATTGTCACTGAGGCACAGATTAGATCTCAACCTTGACTTAGACTTTCCCTTGTGGTATGGCACAGAGTACAAGTTGCACAGCACCAATGACATTTCTGCTTACAGGACTCCTTGACTGACTTTCCATTTTCATTATGACTTGTCATATTTATCAAAGGTAACAGTCCTGAAGCACTGCCGAGTCATGCTATCTCTCAAGATGTGACTTGAAATCATCAATGAAAACAAAAATGTCCTGAAGGAATGTGTCCTGGCTATCTTCTTAATCAATATGCATTCTCCACTCTTATGATCATATGAGAATACTTTCCCTGGAAATTTAGCAACAGAACAAAGAATCCCCAGCATGCTGACTATGGTTCCAGGGTTATGTGCCATTACAGTTTGAATATGAACTATCACTCTATGGACTCATGTGTTTGAACAGTTGGTCCCTAATAGGTGGCATGTTTTAGAATGCTGTGAAAGTTACAGGATGGAATCTTCTGTGGTGATATTTTGTTTATACTCTAACAAATAAAGCTTTCCTGAAGATCAGAGGACAAAGGTAGCCTCTAGTTAACCATAGAGGTCTGGAGGTCTGTACATACAGACAGGAAGTGAGATAACTGAACAGAGAGAGGAATATAGGCAGGAGGAGACAGGAACTTGGTCTCTTTTCACTCTGAGGATTTCATAGAGCTAAGAGCTCTCTATTGGCTGGCTGCTCTGCTTCTCTGATCTTTCAGCTTTCACCCCTTAATATCATCCAACTCTGGGCTTTTATTATTAAGACCTACTATAATTCATGTTACAAGTTTCACAGATAAAGGTGGGTCACTGGTGATAGGTCTTAGAGGATCATAGCCTGGTTCTATGCCCACCCTGAGCTCTTTGATTCCTGAACTGTCCAGATGTGAACAAACTTCAAACTCCTGCCACCATGGCTGAGTATTCTGAGATGCCTTCTCAGTTGCACCTTCAGGATAATAAACATCTGTTTGAAGTTGCTTTTGTCAGTTATTTTTGTCATAGTGATACATGAAGGAACTAATACACATGCATAAGAAGTACAACATGGTGTCGGTTGTTGATCATCTGGGAAGCTGTGTCTACCCTGGGATTTTACATTAGTCAAATCATTAGACTATGTAAATTAGAAATATCTGACATTAAATTATTTTTATGAAAGTAACTAAAGATTGATCACCAAAAAAATAAAACACTACTGATGATTCCTTCCCAATGCAGAAATCACTGGAGGGCAATTAAGTATGCTTTTCTATTTCCAGTGTTACAGCAGAGGCAGCTTGGAAGAAAAAACTCTTTGGCTAGTTTTGCTAATTAAATGGATAGGGTTTCTTATATATGCCAGCGACCCAAGGGTCACTGTTAGAGTTTTGTTAATCTTTGGAGTTATAGTAGTTATATAAAGGGCAGGTAGAACAAGGAGGAAAGTATAAGAAGATAAAAATAGCATTGAAAAAAACTTGAAGGTCAAACTTTCTTCTTTCATGATTTTTTCTGATGATAAAAATAATGCTTTCTGAAAAAGAAAAGTTTTCAGAGCTAACAATCTCTTTCCATTTTTTTTAAATAGAAGTTAAATCATGTGTAACAGAACACTTGGAGACTTCTGAGGAAAAACTAACTACAGTTTTTACCAAAGAAAATGATTTTAAGCTATTTGTGGTTTAGGAACAACACTAGACCATATGTTTGACTCAGGTAAAGTATGAGAGGCCATCACATGGGAGACCACCTGACTCTTAGAAGATATGACTTTGTGTATATGTACATGTGTTTCTCTATGTGTGTGTATGAATGCCAAAGGTCAACATCTGATGTCTTCCTCAGTTGCTCTACACATTATCTTTTGAGATGGGTCCACTCACTAAATCTGGTGATTACCTACTGCCAAGATTGACTGTCCAGTGAATTCTGAGTATCAGCCTGGTTCCACGTCCCAGTTCTGCCATGGCCATGTTAGGGTTACAGAAACACAAACCACATACAGCTTTTTAAACATGGATTTGGAGATCAGAATTCAGATCCTCATGTTTGTGTGCTGGCAGGTACTTTACCAACATTGCCCTAGCCTCATTACTTTTAATGTAGTAGTTTGAAGGAAAGCCTTCATAGTCCATATAGTTAGTACGTGCCGGTTGAATTGTTCCAATATTCTTTTCTGAAAGAAGATATTCCAGTAAATCCCGTCCTATTTCTCTTTTAAGTGCTTCCAATAAACTTTAATAGATGTGAAGGTCACTTTTGACATTTGCTGGAAAGTTTGATATTTTTCATGATAATATAGAATAATGTTTTATTGTATCTACATTGTAAATCTAATTTTTTATTCATCTCTTACTTATTTATTTAAGTCATAAATGTCTGTTAAAGACTATCAGTCAACCAGACTGAAAACGTTTTTAAATAGAGAAGGACTATAAAGTAAATTAAATTATTTGGTCCTGTGTAAAATTGCTATTTAATAGAACAACTACCTGTATTATTTAAGAACTCAACTAAAAACACTTAAAATTATATCATAGTCATTTGAAGACACAATTTTTAATCATCCACAAAGGAGATCTATTCAAATTGTGATGATCCCAGGCATGGAGAAAATGGCAAGCTAATATACGGCAAATCAAAGATTTATGGAAATAGTCAATGTGTGTATGACTAAATTTGTGATAAATACAGATGTGAAAAATTAAATTGCTCCTCCGGAAAAACCAGAATCAAGGGAAACATCACTCTCTAATGGACCTGCATTCTTGGATGGGCAACCCACAGCTTTACCATATGCTAACAGAGCTTCTTTCCACTTGTAACGTGAAGTTGTCAATAAACAGAAAGATGTATGCTCTTGAAGGGCTCCCATCTTCCCATAAATGACTGCAAAAATACTTCCCTATGGTCAAGTTGTTATTTTTAAAGAATTTCATTATTTCTCTGTGACTGTTTGACTTCCTTATTTGATTGAAAATTGTACTCTATTTGCAGGCTGTCTGTCATTTAATTTTCTCTTTGGTCTTAAGGCCCATGAATTGACTGCCTGGCAAATGTTTATTTATAAATGAGCACGAATGATCATTTATTAAGGTAATAAGCATAGGTTAAATTTAGTGAGTAAGACATTATGCATTGTAAGTGTAGTGCTTTATGCTTAATAGAAGGAAATGTGTATGATAATTAATATGATACCCAAATGTAATTCAGAAATTGTGAAATAAAGAGTGAGCTTAAACCCACTCAAGCAGGATATTAAAGTGTCTTGACACTTAAACTAGAGGCTTCAAGAAAATCTCACAATAACACAGCAATGACACATGTTACTCATATCATGTATTAGGGATTTGTTTGCATTTTAAATTCTTCTCTTTTCCCATAAACTGACTTATTCTGTTGCTAAAGAGCAGTGTTGTTCTCTTGGCATCCATCACAGGGCTAAAATTTTGGCTTCTGGAGCACAGGTGAGTAGTCTGTCAGCAGGGACACCATGACAGCCTGGGATGACATAATAAAGAGAAAGAAATGGATAAGCATTAGCAACACTCTGCCTTAGGACCTAAAGCAAGAGAATTAGGTTTCAGTCTCTCACACCTAGAGTTAAACTATGTTTTCCCAAGGACATGATAAGAGAATAGTTCTCAACTGATACTCATTTTCGTTTGGACAAAAGACGGTTCTGAGGGATTAGACATACCCAAATATATTCATAAGCACCATGCTTACTTAGGACTCATTCCAGGTCAGAGACTGAAATGTGGAGTCATGGTGCTCACATGATTGGATGTTCCAGCCAGTAGTTGGAACATGCATACTGACTGGTACTGGCTGGTTTACAGTCATATAATCCCTTCTAGCTCCATTCCTCATGTTTACTCTGGTTTGGCCACTTGGAACCTAGAGAAGTTTGGGAGAAGCCATATGTAATAAGTGTAAACAATTCAGGCAGATAAATAATGCCTGGCCTCTGAATTTTTGTCCTCTGGAAAAGAGGGCTAGCTTTATAGACAAGAGTGTAACTTGGACTTGGGCTGTCAACCACAAATAGTTATTGTCAATTTTACCTTACTTGCCCCAATATCCATGCTAGTGACAGTAGAAAGTTATCAGAAACAATAATAGTGAACACACACACACACACACATCACACATCAAGTAATTTTTTGGATACTTGTCAGTATAGCATACTAAATAACTTATTATCTGTCAGTCAAAAATATTTACCTGCCACTAGGCTAGATGATTGGGTGAGTTAGAAATGAACTTTCGTGTATTATCTTATTTAATACAATGACCTTCTAAGGTGGGTGTCTGTCATCATTTAGAAATGAAAGAGCAGATAGGGCAGAAGTGGGTTTAAAGCTGAATTCTCCGGTTCTATTCTTTTTTGTATAGTTTTGGTGTTTTGTCACTTTTTAAGTTTTAAAAACAACATTTTCCAATTTACATACCAATCCCAGTTGCCATTCCCTCCCCTCCTCCTGCTACCCCCTCCTTCCCCTCAGCTAAGCACTGGGCTGAGCTCCCAGAGTCCAGTCTAAGAGAGGGAAGAGCAATAATATGAGCAAAGGGGTCAAGACAATTTGGGGGAAATGGGCATAGGTGGGTGACAGTAGTGTGGCTTGGACAATTTGTATGACTACTGGCAGTGGGAGCAGGATTTATACCTAATGCTTGAACTGGTTTTTTGGAGCTCATTCCCTATGGAGAGATACCTTGCTCAGCCCAGAAACAGGAGGGAGGACCATGGTGCTGCCCCAAATGATGTGACAGACTTTGTTGACTCTCCATGGGAAGCCTTACCCTCTCTCAGGAGTGGATGGGGGTGGGATGGAGAGAAGTTGAGGGAAGTGGGAGGAGGAGAGGGAGAGAGAACTGGGATAGGGCAGTCTGTGGGGCCACTGGTAGTGGGACCAGGATTTATCCCTAATGCTTGAACTGGCTTCCTGAAGCCCACTCTCTTTGGAGGGATACCTTGTTCAACCGACTCTCTTCTTAAGAAGCAATTTTAGGGCAGAGTAGTGGTGGTGCATGCCTTTAATCCCAACACTTTGGAGGCAGAAACAGGCAGATCTCTGTGAATTCGAGGCCAGCCTGGTCTACAAAGCTACACAGAGAAACTCTGTCTTAAATAAAATGATAAAAAGAAGCATCTTTGTTGCCTCTGAATTACATTATTCTAAACTTACTGTGTAAGTGTCCACAGGCTCCAGCAACAATACAGTGTTGTGTTTCAAAGAAGATTACCAAATATGCCTTAACAGATTTTGTTTTAATTGTGGGTATATGTATGCATCTCTGTGTGGGCATGTGCATATAATTGTACTTATTTGAAAGTACACACAGAATCCAGAAGAGAGTTCTGAAACCCCTGGAGCTGGAGTTAGTAGGTGGTTATCAGCTTTCCTTTGTGGAAGCTGGGAACAGAACTCATGTCCTTGGCAAAAGCAGTATGCACCCCTGAATGTACTTTTAATTAGCTAGCCCATGATGACTGGTTTCTGTACTTGTTATCAATTTAAGACCTTTTATATTATATGAAGTGGTAAGATACATGAACCACAAATAATGAATATAAGGTGCAGTTCTTCTGAACAGTTGGTGGTAAAAAGTGGGTTCCTCCTTGCTTGTCCTGGGAATCTCTGTGCTCAGATAACTCTTGCCTCATTAAATCCTCAAAACCATTGAAATCTGCTTCTTTTTTTTAGCCTCAGTTTTTTTCATGTGAGAAAATTTGATTAAATGAAGTTAAGATATTTCCTCAAGATCAGAGAACTAAATTTAAACCCAGACCAGTATCATGCATTGCCTTTCGAGAAAAAAGTGCTTCTAGTACATATTTAGGATATGTTGCAAGTACTCTTCTAGACATAGTGTAGAACATCACAGACCAGGCCATTATTCTTAGAAATTATCACTGTCTCTCATTTCAGTAGAAGAACAAGTAATAGACGAAGAAATAAAATATACAAGGTGTTACTTTTAGACAATAAACATTTAAAGTAGTTAAAAGGATGCCGAAGAATTAAGTAAGAGTGGATGACAGCCTAGGGAGGTGTTGGTAAAGAGAGACACTGATAAAATGGAAAAGGACCCAGGGAGGCCATTCTAGGACAAAAACATGTAACGGACAAAACTGTTTTAGCTCTTCTAGGGGTTATAGGTCTGCAATTTCAGTTTTCTTTTATTTCTTATAGTCATACAACATGTCAAACTGATCTTCACACACACAATTAGAAATGGGCAGTGTTGCTGGATAGACTCAAATTAAAAATTATACTTACATACAGATGTCAGCTAAACAATACTTTTTCTCTTTATTATAAGTATACTGTATAGAATATATTTATATTAAAATACATTGTTCATCTGAAATAGCAATTTAACTGGGCATAGTGCATTTAATCTGCCAATCCTAGCTTGGAGAGAAGTGAATGATTTCGAGTACTGTGAATTTTTTCCATATATATATATTATTTTTAAATTTAAATTTAAGTTATAAACAAGGTTGCTTCACATGTCAATTCCAGGTACCTCTTTGTTTCCCTCCCCTCCTCCCATGCCCTCCCACCAACCCCCCCAATATTCCCTCATTTCTCCAGGGAGGGTGAGGCCCTCCATGGGGGTGTCAATAGTCTGTCATTTCATCCAGGGCAGGGCCTAGACCCTCCCCCAAGAATTCAGAGTGAGAGTGCATCTCACATTGCTGGATGGGAGTCCAAAGTCCATTTGTATACGCGGGATAAATACTGATCTACTGCCCAAGTCTCAATAGATTACCTAGGCCTCCTCACTAACACCAACATTCAGGGGGTCTTGATCAGGTCCCATGCCAGATTCCCAGACATCAGTCTGGGATTCAATAGATAACCCTTGTCAGGTCAGCTGTTTCTGGGGGTTAAACCAGCCCAGTCTTAACCCCTTTGGTCATAAGTCCTCCCTCTTTGTCACTGGATTTCTTGAGTTCAGCTCAGTGCTTAGCCATGGGAGTCTGCCTCTGCTTCCATCAGCCACTGAATACAGGTTCTGTTTCCCAGACTCTCTGGCCATGGGATTGTAGGCTAGCACTCCCCAGATCTATGTCTAAAATCCATATATGTGAGACTACATGCCATGTTTCTCTTTTTGTGACTAGGTTACCTCGCTTAGGATGGTTTCTTCTAGTGCCATCCATTTGCCTGCAAATTTCAGGATTCCATTGTTTTTTTCTGCTGAATTGTACTCCATTGTGTAGCTGTACCACATTTTCTCTATCCACTCTTCGGTTGAGGGACATCTAGGTTGCTTCCAAGTTCTGGCTATTACAAATAATGCTTCTATGGACATAGTGGAACAGATATCTATATTGTATGAATGTGCATCTTTTGGATATATGCCTAAGAGTGGAGTTGCTGAGTCCTGTGGTAGGTTTATTCCCATTTTCTGAGGAATCTCCATACTGATTTCCAAAGTGGCTGTACAAGTTTGCACTCCCACCAGCAGTGGAGGACTGTTCCCCTTTCACCACAACCTCTCCAGCATAAATTGTCGTTGGTGATTTTGATTTTGGCTATTCTGACAGGAGTACTGTGCATTTTATTTGCAAAGGTTCCATACTTAAGGACCCTCCAGATAACAATACTATTAAGTATTTTCATTTTTAAAGGAGTTTCTTTAGGTTACTTTAGTAGTATGGGTTAAAAAATATAGACAGAGGGAAAAATATACCAGGAGTTTTGCAAGTATTGCTTTCTTACTAATCACATAAGAATACAAAACCAAACCTTCTGGAGAGGAAAGGGTGTCTTTTATTAATGTTTTAAAGTGAAAGAGCCTAAAAGTCTGTGCACTGTGGAGAGAATGATGTGTTCAGGAGAATGCTGGGAAAGCATCCATGGCAAAGTACTTAGTGTGGAGGTCTTAAAAAGGAACTGAATGAGCACACTTCTGCTTAAAGATCTTATACCTTCTAGGAACAGGCTCTACCTTCTGTGAGCATATACCTTCTAGTAGTCATTGTATGCATCTCAGACATGGAAGCAAGGTCATATCTTTTCTTCTTCCTTCCATTATGATTTTAAATGAAGTTAGATAGTAGAAAATCATTCCCCAGTGTGGAGTTGTTCAATAGAACTGTCTGCAGTGATGAAAAGACTGCCTTGCTATCTAATATGCTAGCCCCTAGCTCCATACAGTATTGAACACTTAATGTGGGTTTTGAGGTTAGTTTGACCGAGAAATTGAATCTTCAATTTATTAAGTTTAATATAAATTTAAATAGCTATGTGTACCTAGTGGCTCCTGGATTAATAGAACAATTGTAGGGTATTGTCCATTTAGAGCATTCTGTCAAAATTATCACAGCGGTGCTGAATCTAAAGGCCATTCTAAACAAGCAGAGAAGAATTTCACTGCCTGTAAAACAGGAATGCAGTCTAGATGATCTCTCAGGTCTCATTCTGCTTGCAAATGTTCTGCACTTTGAATTGTAACAGGCTGTGTGAGGGTTGCATATTATCCTCTCATATTTTCATTTCAAATTCCCCAGTGCCTGGCAGAGCATTTGGCAAAGCTTGGAAGCTAACATCATGTGACTGAAATGAACAGAACTCCAATGGACCTCCAAATCCTGCAGCATAGCCACAAGGAATACAGCCATGTGCTGCCACCTTTTCAGCATTCATGTCAAACTTCTTAAATAATCAGTTATGCCTTAACTGATTTATTTGGATCACCTTGGAACTTCAATTGCCCTATGATTAAAATAATGTGTGGCTTGGGCAGTATGTGAAGCCACTGGCAGTGGGACCAAGATTTATCCCTAGTGCTTGAACTGACTTTTTGGAGCCCATTCTCTATGGAGAAATACCTTCCTCAGCTTAGATATAGGGGAGAGGACCTTGGTTCTGCCTCAATTCATGTGCTAGACTTCATTGACTCCCAATGGGAGGCCTTACCCTCTCTGAGAAGTGGATGGGGAATGGGTAGGGAGATGGTGGTGGGATAGGGAGGGTGGGAGGGAGAGGGACTGGGATTGCCATGTAAAATGAGAAAAGGTTATTTTAAAAATAAACAATCAATAAAGATAAATAAATAAAATTATCAATAATAGTATTTCAATGATAAAAAAGTAGAGTCAGAGGGGAAATTTGACTGTCTTTTCCTAAGGTGAATGTTGGAGAGCGTCCATTTTTTATTTTTTTATCATCTAGATCTTTACTACTCAAATGGTGCTCCATAATACAATGGCACCTGAGTTCTCTAGGTCTTCATTAGAAATACCAACTCTTCAGCCCCATCTCAGAACCAGTAAGTCCAAACTCACCTAGCAAGATACTTGATGAGTGAAATGAACATTAAATATTCAGCGACTAGCCTAGATGACAGAGCAATTGCAATTTTAGCCAAAATAAGTGTCCCGCTGTTCACTGAATATTGCAAAGCAGTTTTAAGGCTGATATTTCTTAGCATATCGGTGACAAAGATGATCAATGGCTTCATCTGAAAGGGACTAAAATTTGACCTGAATTTTGGAAATGTTCTGTACCTATAAACACACACACACACACACACACGCACGCACGCACACACACACACACACACACACACACACACACACACGGTAAAACTCAAGCAGAGAATTACAATAATTTGGTTAAGGTATCAAGAAAAGAACAATAAAGGAAAAGATGAGAAGAAGGAAAGAGTAATTTTTGAATGCCCATTTTACACCAGGAACTGAATTAGCTTCACTGAACACAGACAAATTAAAATCGAAAAATCTGTAACACATTAACACTTGGCCAATAATAGTAGCTCCTTCTCACAGCACTTAAAATTTTGATTAAAATCGATGAATTTGGAAGGGGATCAATTTTTGTTCATTAAAACATACTATGTGTGCTAATAAGAATTACTGACTTATGAAGTTCCTGAGCAAAAATAGATACTAGGCTGGCAAAATGGCTCAGCAGGGAGGAGCTGAGTTTGGCCCCCAAGATCCACATGGTGAAAGTAAAGAACTGACTCTTGCTAAAACCTCTCCTGGCCTCCAATTACATGCCATGTTAAGTGTATGCCATCCCTGCACTCAGAAATAATTAAATAAAATATAACCTAATAATACAAATAGATGCCATATGAGCAATCAGTACAGTTGGATAGACTTGGTTGTTTATCTACCCGAAATCCTGGATTAGCCAAGTTGCAACCACACTTAGAGTCTCTTACCCTGCCCCCCCTTTCCTTACCATGATTGTCCACTTCCTATTTTCTGCCTCTGGGAACACTAATGACCGTGGAGAATAAAACACTTCATCATCCACTTCTTCTGGCTTCCTAGGCAAGCAGTGTAAAAATGTCCAGTCAGACGCAGCGACTTTAGCAGTCTAAAGAGACAGGGATAAGATCACATTTTAAGTATTAACATATATATATATATATATATATATATATATATATATAATCTTCTTCAGTATTTAACTGCGCATTTGTCCTGGCATAATGTTTCACTACAAAGTAAAGGGGCAGAGTGAAGCTCTAAAACACACTAGGGATAAAGAATTAGTACCTTTAATCTATGGCACTTTTGAATTGGGGAGATCATCATGCCAAGTTAAATCAGTAATTCACTTTTCTGGTATTCTGTCTAGCAGGGTAATGGACATTTTTAGTAATGAACTCTCCTAATATGCAGTTGATAGCAAAAGTTGCCAATACAAGGAAGTTACTCTGATGCAATGGTATTATATTTTGAGCCTTTTTCAAATTACAAGTTTCAGCATTTGATGCATACTTTTTCACAGATTAAAATAATTTTGAGGAAAGCAGTGAGGTAGGAGTACATTAAAAAGGGTTCTGAAAACTCTGCACTAGTTATTTTCCTCCCAATTCAAATTCGCTACCACTCGCAATTTTTACCCACAGTTAATTCCCCAAAGTACCATTCTCCCATCCATTTCCGTTTTTCCCTTATAGATTCAAAACTATATTGCCTCATGATTTCTTACCTCAAAATTACTGTCTTTGTACGGAAATTTTATTTCACTTTTAAGTTGAGAATAATTGAGCTTCTAAACTACTGGCAAAATGAGATTGAGTAACATTTATACTTGTCATACATCAGTAAAATTATTATTCTGCAAGCTTACAGTACCAGAATCAGACAATCACCCAAGGCAACAGGAGGCAAACCATAGGTAAGTTAAAATAGCTCCACCAAATATTTGAAACATATATGACAAAAGATTAACCACAGTGTACAAAACCTCCTAAATACAGTGATAGAAAACAAGTAAAGATATGATAGCAATGTAAAGACATAGAAATGGAAATGACCAATAAATATGAAAAAGGCTTAGCATAATCAGAAATAAGGCAAGTTTTAAAATGACAAGATACTATTTTATCTTTAATTTATAAGATACAAAATATAAATTGCTAAGATGTATGGAGAAAGAACAATAATATTCATCTAGAAGAGTTTAAACTATTCACCCTGTTGGAATGAACATCAGTGGGATTTAAAAAAGTATATAACACATCACACAAAAATTTTTCCTTCAGAAATGTATGATGGGGGTTCACACCCATGAGGAGGAGTGGACTGGGGATGGGCTGAGGGGAGTCAAGGGGGGTGGGAAGAGGGGTGGGAGAGAGAATTGTGGTTGGAATGTAAAATGAAATTTAGAAGAATAAATTATAAAATAATAAATAATTAAAAAGAAATTATTCTCTAGTAACATTTCACAAAGAAATATGAATAAGGTAGAATTGTTTGAAACTAGGATTTTAAATATATAGATTAATATATAAATAGGAATAATTATGAATAAATTATCATTCACTTGTACTTTGGAATTTTATGTGCAATATAAAATATCTAAATAGAATTAACATTTGGAATTGAGTTTTGGCTGGAAGGAAGTATCAGGGATACTGGTGATGTTTCTCCATCTAGATGCTGGGAATAAATCCACTTTGTGGAAGTGGAATCATCTTTTTACTTAGGCTTGTGCTTTCTTCTTTACATGCATGCTGTTCCTTCCTTCAAAAATGCCCAGGGGTTGGAGAGATGGGACAGCAGTTAAGAGGAGCCAGGTTCCATTCCCAGAACCTAGATGGTGGTTCACAACTGCCTATAACTCCAGCTCTAGTGGATCCAATGCTCTTTTCTCATCTCAATGGGCATTGAATGTAAGTGATACACAGACATACATGGAGGTAAAATACCCATAGACATAAAATAAGAATTTTACAAATTCAAAATATCTAAATGAATTGATAAGAAAAATCTAAATTTTGTCAAGTGAAAAAAGCAAGTGAGAATAATATGTCTAAGTACCATGTATCAAAAATCAAATCAGTATTCATATATAAATAGGCAAACATATGTAAATGTGCAGAAAATGACTGAAAAGAATCATATTATATAATAGCTATTTGTGAAAATAACTGCTGAGAGGTAGAGAGAAAGAAAAATAATCATGCTGTTTACAAAAGTTCTTAATGAATGAAACAGTTTTGCTGTGTTTTCCAAACTTCCATTCTATTTGATATGTAATGTAAAAAATTGTTTCTGTTACTTTATTCATACTTTTTCTGCATTTGTACAATCGTTTCTCCACCCCAGTGTGCTCCTGTGATTTGGGGTTTGCTTTCAACAGAGGTCCTCTAAGTGTGGCCCTCAAGTAGCAGAATTGCATCACCTAGGAATCAGATTGAATACAAATTCTTATGTGCATGATCTACTGTGTCAGAACCCCTGGGGTTGGGGCCACCCAGCTGAGGATTAGCAACACAGGGGCCATTCTGATGATTGTTCAAGATTGATGGAGGCAGAGAGTATATGGAGGAAGATCTAATTGAGTGATGGAGTTCTTTGCCTAACATGAACTAGGTCCTGGATTCTATTACAAAGTCCAACACAAAAGTAAGGGTTGAGGGAAGGAAGAAGGCAATCAGGAATAAAAGATTGATATGCAGCTTTTCTGATCTTCCCGGTAGGCATTAGATTGAAGTGGTGTCCCTTAGGGATCCCTAGGGAGAGTTTGCAAAGCTATCATAAATTTAAGAGACAGTAAATAAAAGCAAGAATCAACGTGGCAAGCACAGTTATGGGGCTCTCCTTATGGGAGAAATCTTAAGAAACTGTATGTTCTTGAAGAACCCAATGTTTCCAAACTTGCACACAGTAAAGCATTTTGGGACCTCTATTATTGTTAGAGGGGGGAATCTTAATTTTCTCTATAGCTGAGGTTTCACAAGTGTTTTTCCAAAGGATATCACTAATGTTTCAGAGGAGGGGGATCATTTTGAGACGCAGTGAGTTCTTAATACGGTATGAAAGGCCAGTCTACCATCCCTAAAACGAATGAGTGCGAAGGTGGTTCTAGTCTTTATGAATGCAATTAATGAACCTTCAAAGAAGCAGCATTTTATACCTTCATTGTAACCTGGTAACCCTGGAAAGCCTTAAGGCGCTTCTTCTTCTCTTCCTCTTGTCCCATACTTATCCAAGTGTCTGTAATTAATACATTGCCTCCGCGTGCTGCTTCCAATGGATCATTTGTCATTGTCAACTTGGTACCATTCTAGCATAGAGAAATTCACTGGTTAAAAAAACAAAAACTTCATGGGAAAGTGAAAGTCAATTCAAGTATTGTAAGTAAAGAGCATACCTCCTTGGCATACTGCTCTGCCAGCTTGACTATATTAGGATCTGGCTCATAACCCTATAAGAAGAAAAATAGCTGTTATTTAGGCAATTAGATAGTTTAGTTACATATGACACTATTATATCATTTACCTACCACATATCTAATGGCTTAAAACCAATTAAAGCTCAAGAACAGTCTCTCTCTTTGCTTTTAAAAAGATGTTGCATGTTCCATGTTCAGTAGAGAACATTAGCTTGCGTGCTGTCTTCTGACCTTTAAAAAGGCAAATAAGTGTTCCATATTTCCTGTACTGTCTCTGTCTTCCTCAGGCGTAAAGACAAATATAGAGCATGACATTTTCTACCTCATGACATACCTCTCTTTGACATTTTAATGGCATAAGAGGGTTAGGTACATAATTGTACAGCGTAGTGCATTTTTATCTGTGCCTTTGTGCACATGGCTTTTCCTCACCCATTCCATTAACAATTTTTTGAAGTCTCAGTTTGAATGCCTGCTCCCCAGAAAAGTCCTCTGTGACCAAGCAAGCTAAATACTAAAGGACTCTTGCATTACTCTTTTCCAAGGGAGTGTGACTTGTTTTGAAATGTCATTGATACATGTGTTTAGAATTATTTGGAGAGGTAAGCAAGTTGCCTATAAAGAGGTACTCATTCTTAGAATTAAGTGATTTTGCATCCTGGGGGTCTTGTCTACTAATGGACATTCTGCGAGCAACAAAAGTGGCTAAAGATATTGCTATGCTGTGATGAAGAGCTTTCCCCAAACTCTTGTCTGTTTTGTACGTAACAGTGTGAATTGTTTAGTACTTGCTTCTTATGTCAAAGCTCATTAAGAGTCTCCAGCCCCTCTGGCTACATTTCCCCACTGCCATGTCCTTTAATTCTTCTCAATGTCCTGTCACAGGCAAGCTGATCTTCTTGGCGTCCCTGTACACATTTGGTCCCTTTCTGTCATTCCAGCCTTTCAACTTTGAACACCTCCTTCAGGTGAGTGTCTTCCTCAGAACATGTCAGCTCACGAACTCAAGTTGCATCTCCAGTTCCTCAATATAGCACTGTGTCTGTTCAAATCCCACGCTTATGATTACCCTCCTCCATCATCCTCAGTTTTGAATACTTAGCATTTATTATGAATCAATTTTTATACATGATTGTATAAAATCATGGATTCATGATGAATATTGTGATATCCCCTTCACACCCCCACCAATATGGATAATCATGATTAAAGGTCTTACTATTCTCAGTTGCTATGGCGGTGCCCGAAGGTGGCCTCATCTGTTAGCCCCCTTGGGACACTGACTCAGCTACAGAAGATCACCTCACTCAAACAAACATAGCCTTCTAGAACCCCATATATTCAAGGAGTGATTGATAGGAAGATATGAAAACCAGAGCCTCTCTGCCCAAGTTCAGACAGTATTAAGTGGCCATTCCATATAGAAAATGCTCTGTAGGTCGACTGAAACTGTAGGTTGGGAACCACATCAGCTTCTCCTCCTGAACACTCCTGTGTCTTTACTCAACCCTTTTCCACAATCATTTATTTCAAGGACATATACTGTCATGGGAATCTTATATACCCTACACACTGAACTCTCAGATTCTGCTTTTCAAGAGCCTCAACTTGTTATAGGCATGCTCAGATTCATTCATTTGAAAGCTGGCTTCTTTAGAAATACTTATCTATCACAGTTTGACCATCATCAAATTATGGAGGATAGAAACCACCAAGATATTGAATATGACAGGTGCAGACATTTTAAAGCATGTTTTGATATGCTCACACAGCCATGAGCTTCTGGAATCTGGGGTTTATAGGGACTTGAGGAATGTAATTAATAAAGGTTTGTGAGTTTGGTAACAAATGTTGTGAACAATCATACCAGTAAACATGAGTAAAGAGACTTGTATATTACACCAGGTGCCTACTGCTCTGAAAATGTAGTCTTCCTTCCAGAGAACTGGTTTTGGACTCTCTAAGAATAACTATTCTTAGAGGAGGAATTGTAAGTACTTAGACACTGGAGAGAGAGACTCTCTTAGGCTTGGAAATTAGGAAAACACTCAACCTTGCACAACCCTAGCCATGATATAGAATGCAAAGACAGATTCTTCTCTCGTGTCTCAGTTTTTAATGCTAAATCCCCCAGTGACTTCTACAAAAATCTTCGAACCAAATGGAGAAGATGATTAAGAAACCTAGTCGAGGGCTGGAGAGATGGCTCAACTGTTAAAGGCTAGGCTCACAACCAAAAATATAAGAAACCCAGTTGAAATATTCACTTAGAACAATGTTAAAATGCATTACCATTGCTGGCTTATGGAATACTGATGCAAATCATTGACAGAATAATAATTTTTGAACTTGTAAGTTATTCTTGGATGAGGCATGAGGAAATGGGTAACTTATCACTGGAAGCTGTTGTGTTTCTTAAATTTGCAACAATTCTCCTAGCTTTATCTAGGAAGGAAATAGTTCCACTAACAAGCAAAGATTTACAAATTGATGGAACAACTTCTGCACTATTAGACTTAACAGCAAGATTGGTTTTCGTGGTTTTTGTTTAGAAAAACACACCTTGCTGTAACAAAGATTTAAGTTGATTTTGGTATACTTTCAGTGAGTTTCCATAAAAGAACAATACTGTAATTACTCTATAATATTAGAATTTTTCTTTTAATGTTGACATACAATATAATGTTTAATCTGCATATTTCTTCAAAAGAATGCAGCCATTCCAAAATCACTTTACAGGAGGGAACAAGTATTGTTAGTGTGCATTGTTACTGTAAAAGCAAATGCAATCACATGTTGCCTTAATGTGGAGCCCTTCTGCATATCAGTGTTCTAGTGAGAGTGTGTTCAAACATGCCACATCTGAGTTTTTACTTCAGTGCATGCTAAATGAAAGGAGTATGATGATTGTTGCAAGGGTCAACTCTCTGAGTCAGTAAAATTTAATGTAATAGGAGAGCTTCCACAGCATGCTATTATTGCACGTGTTTGCCATTTGTTCTACAGTAGGACAGGTACATTTAGGCAAATAATATCCTTAGAAAAGTCATGCACTAGAGACAGGGCATAACTCAGTGACAAAGTACTTAGGTAGAATAGATGAGGCCCTGGTTTTGATCACATTGCAACACACACACACACACACACACACACACACACACCAATGGGCAGAATGTAAATTTATTTGGAAACGGGGTCTTTGCATATATAAGGACTTTAGATGAGGTCATGGTAAGTGATAGTAGATCTAAATTTAATATGATATTATTTTGAAGACGAGGAACATTGCACATAGAGATACATGGACACAGAATGAAGATGATAGAAGAAAGGCTTTTAATTCAGGAAGAAGGCAAGTAGCAAATGGAATATGGCTGTGCCAAAACCTAGATTTCAGACAACATATTACTGTGTTTTTGGAGTCACCCATTTGTGGTAATTTGTTTTAGTCACTGTAGAAAACTAAGAGAGAAGGATGCATTGACCCAAATTGACTCAGCTAGAAGAATAGAGAAACTGCTAAAGTGTTTTGTGTTAACTTGTTTGGGATTTTAACAGGCCATGCAAGTATGTTTCCACCACAGAACAGAGCTTGCAGCTTTTTTCAGAAGGCCACTCTCTGGCTACCAGGCTTCTCTTCTCACTGTAAGTATCAGAGAACTTGCCACTCCACTATGCCTGTTATCACTCAGCAGTAACCGGTCCAGAAGGATGGAAAGCTACTCTCATGCCTCCATGTTGGGACAATTCTAAAGCACACCTTACACCCTGGAGGTCACTTAATGTCAAGTTAAGCTTCTTTCTATTGGACTGAAAATATCATGATGCTAGGAAGACCAAATCATCCTGGTTTTCCAAATACTCTTGAAATTTTAGCAATTAATGACTCTCACTTCCAGAAATACCTCAGGTCTAGGGAAGCCAGGATAGTTGGTCCCCGTAAATTGTACCCTTTTTTGATTCTTCCCTTTCCCTGATCTTCTCCTACTAGTTCCCTGTAAGTTTCCTAAATCCCTACCAGGGATATGTTAGGAGGAAACTTAGCCTAAAACACTGGTCTGGTTTGGTTTGCGTGAAATGTGCATGAGATACTCAAGGACTGGGTGCCTACTATTCAAAAAATTCAGTTAGTTATCCTTATGCTGTCATTCATGTCCTTGGAAGTTGATAAATAAATGTCAAATTCAAAAAACAGAAGCAGAGAGAAAAAAATCGAAGTCCCCCTACACTCATGTCAGAAAGAGCCACAGGTGTGACTATTGAGAAACAGCAAACATCCCCTGGGGAAAACAATCTCCCTTTTACCTCTACTATTGAACCTTCTAGAGGCAACAACCATTACCATTTCCTTATATAGCAAGAGTTAAGATATGAAAGCAAGGATTTCCTATACATTCTATGAAAGTGTATAATCAGTATAGGATACATGTAGGGATAGTTTTCATAGGCACATGAGACTCAGATTTAAAACTCCCAAAAGACCCTGGAGATGAGGTTTGAAATCTTAAGCTGGATACCAACAATATGTCCTTCACAGAGGACTGACTTTTTTCTTTCTTTAATTTTTTTTAAATCAAATTGCTGTATCGGAGAGATTACAGAACCATTTCCAAGCACTGAGGATCTTACATTGTCTGCTTTTCACTGCATTTTTCAGACTGTGTGATGATAGATAATACACAAAAATGCCATTCATCATAATGACCAGTATTAGGGCATTCAAAGATATAATTTGGATGTGCTTTTATCACTGACTCAAGGAATAAAAGGCATCAGCCAAGACTAGCTTCCACTATAGAAATGGAAAATTGAGCTCTTAAGAAGCCAGATAGCCATTCAACAAAAGTGTTCCTCATATAGCTTAAATTGGGTGGCCTCAGCTATGCTGTCCCTGATCACAAGCTTTGGGTAATAGCATCTGATCAACAAGAAATTTCTTTCAGGGCAGAAAGTTTTCCTACCTTTGGAGTAGCAGCTTGAAGGTGCATCCCAAATTTTGCAGCACTCATCATGATGGAGTGCAGGATGTTGTTCCCATCTCCTATCCAGCTGAGGGTAAGGCCTTTGAGAGAGCCATAGTGTTCCTAAAAAACAAGAGGTAAAGTGGATTAGCTACGGGGAGGAAACTTTTATGGAACAGTTACTAGAGTTAAGATAAAGGAAACAGTTTTCCACTCAAAATAAATGCCTTGTTGGAATGAATAAACTGTATTTTGCACTAAATTAAATAACATGAACTACAAAACAGTAGTTCAAAATGGTCTAATATCTTGATCAGAAATCCATCCCCTAACTGGGTGGAAATCCTCTACTCAACCTAAAACCACCCTGGACAAGAGAACAGAGAATAAACAGAACCAAGGAGCAAAATAACCATCCAACAAATACAAACTCAGAAGTCAGCACCTAGACCTATAATCATTTCAAACCCAGATGCCTAAATGTCAGTGTAAGAAGAGAGCCAACAACAGGCAAGGCAATATGTCACCACCAGAAACCAGTTATCCCACTAAAGAAATCCCCGAATATTCCAGCACAGCTGAAACATAATCAAAAGACCTTAAACACAAATTTATGAAGATGATAAAGATCCATGGAGAGGAATTGAACAAATTCTTTAATGACATCAAGGAAGGAACAAACACAAAATTGGAGGAAATGAATAAATTCCTTAAAGAAAGTCATGAAAAAGTTTAAGTAAAGTTTAAGTAAATCAACAAAATTGTTTAAGACCTGAACATGAAAATAGAAGCAATAAAGAAAACACAAACTGAGGGAATTCTGAATATGAAAAAATCTAGGCAAATGAACACCAATAGACTACAAGAGATGGAAAAGAGAATCTCAAGCATTGAAGACACGATAGGAGAAATTGATATGTAGGTCAAACAAAATGTTAAATCTAAAAAATTCCTGACACAAAACATCTGGGAGACTGTGAAAAGACACAATGAAGAATAATTGGAAGAGAAGAAGGAGAAGTCTAGCTCAAAGACACATAAAATATCTTCAACAAAGTCATATAAGAAAATTTTCCTAGTCAAAAGAAGAACATACCTATAAAGGTATGAGAAGCTTAAAGAACAACAAATAGATTGGACCAGAAAAGACAGTCCCCTCAGCACACAATAATCAAAACTAAATACATAGAACAAAGAAAGAATATTAAAAACTACAAGAAAAAAAGACCAACATATAAATGCAGACCTATTAGAATTACACCCAACTTTTCAATGGAGATCCTAAAGTCCAGAAGGGCCTGGACTGTAGACAGACATTGAGTTATTTTCTGCAGACTCTACGAGGCCACATATGACATCCTAGACTAATATACCCAGCAAAACTTTCAGTCACCATAGACAGAGAAAACAAGATAGTCCATTAACAGGTCAAATTGAAACAATATCTATCCAGCCCTAGAACCAGAAGGAAAACTCCAACCCAAAGAAATTATCTACTCTCATGAAAACACAGGAAATAAATATTTTCACACAAGCAAAACCAAATCAAGGGAAGCATGCGCACATGTGTGCATGTGTGTACACACACCACCACCACAACTATCACCACCACCACCACCAAAATAACAGAATTAACAATCACTGGTGATTGATATCTCTCAATATAAATGGACTCATTTTCTCAATAAAAGGACACAGACTAACAGAATGTATTTCAAAAACAGGACTCATCCTTCTGCTGCATGCAATAAATGCACCGCAACATCAAAGTTAGACATTACCTGGGAGTAAAGGGATGAAAAAAGATTTTTCCATGCTAATGGACCTAAGAAAGAAGTTGCTGTAGCCATTCTAATATCTAACAAAATTGACTTCAAATCAAAATTAATCAAAAGACATAAGAAAGAAAATTCATATACTCACACTTATCAAAGGAATATTCCAAGATGATCTTTCAATTATTAATGTTTATTCCCTGAACACAAGGCCACCCACATTTGTAAAGGAAACAATACTAAAGCTTAAATCACACATCCAGCCTCACACATTGAAACAAAGTTGTTCTTTGAGAAAATCAACAAGATAGACAAAAAGAATGTCTAAATTAACAAAGCCAGAAACAAAAAGAGGGACATAACAACAGATATCAAATAAATCCAAAGAATCAATAGGTCATACTTTAAAGACCTGTACTCCACAAAAGTTAAAATCTAAAACAAATGGATGATTATCGTGATAGATAACACTTACCAAAGTTAAGTAAAGATCAGATAAACTATTTAAATAGACTTATAACCCCTAAGCTAATAGAAGTAGTTATTAAAAGCCTCCCAAACAACAAACCAACCAAACAAACAAACAAAAAACTGAGACAAGACAGTTTTAGCACAGAATTCTACCAGACTTACAAAAAAGAGCTAAAACAAGTACTAGTCAAATTATCCTACAAAATAGAAACAGAAATAATTTCGCCAAATTGTTTTCATGAGGCCACAGTCACCCTGATACCTAATTCACACAAAGATTTATCAAAGAATGAAAATTACAGAACAATTTCTGTCATGAACATAGACACAAATATAATAAAATACTTGCAAACCAAATTCAAAAACACACAAAAAAAGATCATCCACCACGATCAATTAGGCTTCATCCCAGAGGTGCAGGGGTGGTTCAACATATGAAAATCATTCAGTGTAATCCACCATATAAACAAAGTGAAAGAAAAAAAATGATCATCTCATTAGATGCTGAAAAAGGTTTTGTCAAATCCAATACCTCTTTATGAAAAACATCTTCGGCAGATTAGGGACATACATAAACATAAGAAAGGCAATATTCATATTGCAAGAACTTTGAGTCTTTAAAGAAAGAAATTAAAGAAGACATCAGAAAATGGAAAGATCTCCCATGCTCTTGGAAAAGTAGGATCAATGTAGTAAAAATGGCAATCCTGCCAAAAGCAATCTACAGATTCAATGCAATCCCTATAAAAATATAAGCACAATTCATCACAGACCTTGAGAGAATAATAATCAACTTTGTATGGAAAAACAAATGACCCAGGATAGCCAAAACAAGCTTATTCAACAATGCAACATCTGGAGGCATCATCATCCTTGACTTCAAGTTCTATTACAGAGCTGTAGTCCTCAAAACAGCTTGGTATTGGCACAAAAATAGACAGGTAGACCAATGGAATCAAATTGAACACCCTAAAATTAACCCATACATGTATTAACATCTGATCTACAACAAAGAAGCTAAAAATATACAATGGAAAAAGAAAGCATCTTCAACAAATGGTGCTGGCATAACTGGGAGGCTGGCATGTAGAAAATGCAGATAGATCCATGTCTACTGCAATGTACAAACCTTAAGTACAAATGGATCAAAGTCCTCAACATAAATCCAGACACACTGAACCTCTTAGAAGAGAAAGTGAGTGGTACTTGAATGAATTGGTACAGGAGACAACTTCCTGAACATAACACCAGTAACACAGAAAGTGAGGTCAACAATTAATACATGGGACCTCCTGAAACTGAGAAGCTTCTGTACAGCAAAGGACACAGTCAGCAAGACAAAAAAGCAGCCCATAGAATGGCAAAAGATATTCACTAATCCCACATCTGACAGAGGGTTGATCTCCAAAATTTACAAAGAACTCAAGAAGCAAGTCTCCAAAACACCAAAGGATCCAATTAAAAAGTGGACTACAGAACTAAATAGAGAATTCTCCTTCAACTGTTTGAGTTGTTTCCTTCATTTGTTTGGTTGTTTTTTCTTGGTGCTCTTTAGATTCTTTGAGAGATTTGTTTATTTCTTGAATTTTCCCCCATTTCATGGATTTTTTTGTTTGTTTTTTCTTCTATTTCTTTAAGGGATTTCCTCGTTTCTTCTTTGAGGGTCTCTATCCTCTTCATAAAATAATTTTTAAGTTCTGTCTCCTGTGCTTCGTCTTTGTAGTGCTTTTCAGGTCTTGCTGGTGTTGGTTCCCTAGATTTTGGTGGAGTCATGTTGGTCTTCTATTGCTGAGTGAGCTCTTATTCTGTCTTCTTCCCATCTCTTCTTCCAGTGGGTGCTGGTGGGGTCTTTCCATCTCCACTGGTCTCCTTCCTTCCTGAAGCTGAAGCTGGGGATGCAGACACTGAAGCTTAAGCTGAAGCTGGGGCCTGGAATGGCTGATGTCATTCCTGTGTGGGCAGATCTTCTAGACACCAGGAGCGGCCCCGGAAGATCGAGGGGATGGGTGTTGGGCAGGGGATGGATTCTCAATAGAGGAGTCTAAAATGGGCTGAGAGGCACTTAAGAAAGTACTCAACATCCCTAGCCATGAGGGAAATGCAATTCAAAACAACTCTGAGATACCATCTTACTCCTGTCAGAATGGCTAAAATCAAAAGCACCAACTACAGGTTATGCTGGAGAGGATGTGGAGAAAGGGGAACACTCCTCCACTGCTGGTGGGAGTGCCAACTCGTACAGCCACTTTGGAAATCAGTATGGAGAGTCTTCAGAAAAATGAGAATCAGCCGACTACAAGATCTAGCAATTCCACTCTTAGGCATATATCAAAAAGATGCACATTCATACAATAAGGACATCTGTTCCACTATGTTCATAGCAGCAATATTTGTAATAGCCAGAACTTGGAAGCAACCTAGATGCCCCTCAACTGAAGAGTGGATAGAGAAAATGTGGTACATCTACACAATGGAGTATTATTCAGCAGAAAAAAACAATGGAATCCTGAAATTTGCAGGTCAATGGATGGCACTAGAAGAACCCATCCTGAGTGAGGTAACCCAGTCACAAAAAGAGAAACATGGTATGTACTCTCTCATATATGGATTTTAGACATAGATCTGGGGAGTGCCGGCCTACAATCCCACTGCCAGAGAGTCTGGGTAACAGAACCTTCATTCAGTGACTAATGGAAGCAGAGGCAGACTCCCACGGCTAAGCATTGAGCTGAACTCAAGAAATCCAGTGACAGAGAGGGAGGACTGATGAGCAAAGGGGTTAAGACTGGGCTGGTTTAACCCCCATAAACAGCTGACCTAATGGCTGGGACTCCAGCATGGGATCAAGACCCGGTGAATGTGGGTGTCAGTGAGGAGGCCTAGGCAATGTATGGGGCCTTCGGTAGTAGATCAGTATTTATCCCTGGCATACAAATGGACTTTGGGTGCTCATCTAACAGTGAGAGATGCACTCTCACCCTGGACACTTAGGGGGAGTGTCTAGGCCCTGCCCTGGATGAAATGACAAACCATGGACAACCCTATGGAGGACCTCACCCTCCCTAGGGAAAAGAGGGGGTATAGGGGTAGGTGGGAAGGCATGGGAGGAGCGAAGGGAAAGGGAGAGGGACCTGGGATTGACATGTGAAGCAATCTTATTTCTAATTTAAATTTAAAAATAAAAATTAAAAAAAGAAAGGCAATGTTCAGCAAGACTACAGCCAACATAAAATTAAATGTAGAGGAACTCAAAACAACACTACTAAAGTCAGGAACAAGACAAGGCTGTTCATTATTTCCATATAGTACTTGAAGTTCTAATGAGAGCAAAAAGAAAACTGAAGAGATCAGGGGGATACAAATTTGAAAGGAAGAACTCAAAGTATTGCTATTCACAGATGATATGATAGTGTACACAAACAAGAGGAAAAATCTAGCAGGGAACTCTTACAGCTCATACATGGCTTCAGTGAAGTAGCTAGATACAAATTTAACTCAAAACTATCTGTAGCCCTCTTATATACAAATGATAAATGGGTTGAGAAAGAAATCAGGGAAACAGCACCCTTAACAAATAACCACAAATAATATAAAAATATCTTGGGGGTAACTCTAACCAAGCAAATGAAATACTTGTAAGTAAAAACAGTCAAGTCTTGAAGAAAGAAACTTAAGAAGATACCAGTAGGAAAGATGACCCATGCTCATGGATCAGTAAGATTAACTTAATAATAGTAGTCACCTTACCAAAAGCAATCTATAGATTCAGTGCAATTCCCATCAAAATTCTAGCACAGTTCTTTACAGCCCTTGAAAGGAGAGTACTCAATGTGTTATGGAAAAACAAAATAGACAGGATAGCTAAAACACTCTTGAACAACAAAAGAACTTCCAGAGGCATCACCATTACTGATTTCTGGCTCATCTACAGAGCTATAGCAGTAAAAGCAGCATGGTATTGGCATCAAAACAGATAGGTTGATCAATGAAATGTAATCGAAGACCTAGATGTAAATTCACACACTCATTAACACCTGATTTTTGATATGGAATACAGAAATACACAATGGAAAACAGAAAGCATTTTAATAAATGGTACTGGTCTAACTGCATACTGGCATGGAGAAGAATGCAAACTGATCCATACTTATCACCCTGCACAAAACACAAGTTCAAACAGATCAAAGACCTCAACATAAAACCTGATACACTGAACCTAATAAAAGAGAAAGTGGGGAATAGTCTTGAACACATCGGCACAGGAGACAATTTTCTGAACGCAACACTGATGCCACAAGCACTAAGATCAACACTTAATAAATAGGACCTCATTAAATGGTAAACTCTGTAAGGCAAAGTGCATCATCAATAGGACAAGACAGCAACCTACAAAATGGGAAAAGATTTTCACCAACTCTACATCAGACAGAGGGCTAAATCCAGTATATATATTTCAAGAAACTAGACATCAACAAACCAAATAATCTCATTTAAAATGTACACAATGGGTTACACCTCAATCATTTCATTTTAAAATAATAAATAAATCCAAAGTAATTGCTTTAGCACCTTAGAATTTGTCATAAGTGTCTGAAGACGGGGCTTACTAGTAAAGTTCTTTCCAAACATGAATGAGGCTAAAGGTCCCATCTGTATCCAATCCCCAATACCACAAAAGAAAAAGTGATAAAGTATTATGATGAAACCCACAAAGACAGCTTACCAGATAAGAGGGAGCTTTGAATCCCAGAATGATGGCTTTGAGGCCAACAGGGGACTGATCCAGACTCCATGAATATAGTGCCAGGGAGGAGGCCACAGAAATCATTGGGTCTTGGGTAGTAGATCAGTGTTCACCATGGTTTATGAATGAGCTTTGGGAGCCCATTCCAAATAGAAGGATGCTCTCTCAGCCTGGACACATGGGGAAGGGCCTAGGTCCTACCCAGGATGAAACGACAGACTTTAGAGATGCCCCCAAGGAGGGCCTCACCCTCCCTGGGAAATGATGTGTGAATTTGGTGGGGGGCTGTGGGGCTGGTGGAGGGACAAGTGTGGAGGGGTGGGAGAGGGAGCTGGGACTGACATGTGAATCATTCATGTTTCTAATTTAAATAAAAACATATATTGAGAAAAAATAATTGGTTTTCAGTTTTGTTTTTTAAGTTTAAAAATATTTATTTTATGATTTATTTTATGGAGGAATGACAAGCACATGCTATAGCATGTGTGTGAGTATCATAGGACAACTTCCAGGGTTAGTTGTCTCTTCCACCATGTGGTCCCCCAGAATTGAAGTTGGGATTGGTGACAAATGCATTTACTCACTGAGCCACACCACCATCCCCAGTTTGTCTTTAAATTTATGTAGGCTTAATATATTAAAAAAGTTGAACATTTGTAAGATCAAAAAAGGAGAAAGACTAATTTGGAGATCATGGAACTACTATGTGGCTAAGCTAGGATGTGAAGCCAGATTCATGTCACTTAGACTTCATGCTCTTAATAAAATGTTCTTTATTCACCAAAACCCCATTTTAGTGTCTCCGTGGTAAAAAAAAAACAACACTGCCCAGGGGTCAGCAGGAAACCCTATGATGAACAGAACAGCTCACCCCCACCCCCAGTAAGCTCATGATTTAGTAATGATAAAGTCCCAGGGAGAAACATGAATCCATCTAGTGTCTATATATAAGGTTTCACCAAAAAACCAGCAACTATCCATCTGACATCAGTATTCCGTCTTCTCTGTGTGGATCTTGTCTTCATTTCTGAACAGCATTTCTTTTTGTTTGACCTCTCATTTCAATCTTCCCAGCTTATTCAAATGAGAAAGAAGATTAGCTAATCCTGTTTGTCCTGTCTCCTCAAAATCATCCAGAAACAAAGAAACCCTGATTGTTGAGAATCCAAGAGACAAAAAAAACCATGTAGTTTGGCTGTGTCTAATCAAATAACGTCAACATTAAAAGTTATTCAAGTTCCTGGTGTGAAAGCACACGGCTGAATAGGACCCATAACTCTAGAACAGCTACATATTCTTCATTCTCTTTGTAATCAATTTATAAAATGACAGACGCTTCACTCTTTTAATTACTAACCATTTATAGACCATCTCAAGCATCTGCACTGAACTCCTCTGATCTTCATTTCTAAGTTACAAAGTCTGGTGAATGTAGGATCACTGCATTAGTTACTTTCCACAATGCTGGGATGCAATACCTGGCAAAAGCAACTTAAGGAAGGAATGAAGGCTCATGGATACTGTCTTTCACTGTGGGAAAGTCAAGACAGCCAGAGTTTGAAGCAGTGACATAGCATCCATAATAAGGAAGGAGAGAGAAAGATGAATAACAGTATTTAGCTCACTTCCTCCTTTATTTTCCACTTCAGGATCTCAGGTCATGAAATAGTACTGCCCATAATTAATACGACTCTTCCCACCTCAGTTGACCTGTTGTAGACAGTCACTCACAGAAATATCTAGAGGCTTGTCGTCTGGGTGATTCTAGATCCTACCTACCTTCCAAGTTGACAATCTTACGCAGCAAAAAGTAGTGTCAATTCTACATGTAATTGCAACCTTTATTCATCAACTGTTAAATGGAGCAAAGTGATTGAACAGAAGATGAAAGTGAGGCTAGAAGGGCATTGGAAATGGGATTGAGAAGAAAAGGATCATACAATCTGTTTACAGCAATGCACGGTTTTCTGCATCTATAACACTCACATATATGCAATAGTTATTTCTCAAGATAGTGAGAAGCAGTGCTCGCTTCAACGGTACACAGAAGATTAGCGTGGCCTCTGCACAAGATAGTGAGAAGTAATTCATAATAATGATTAAACATCATTTAAGCAAGTAGTTCTACTTGATGATATCCAGGAATTATTTTTTTCTGCTTTGTAAAGCAAAGAAATACACCAACCTGGAGTGTGAGGTAGTCAGCCAGGATCTGGATGGGATGATACAAGTCTGAGAGTCCATTGACAATTGGAATGGATGATTCCTTAGCCAGGATGTCCAGATCTGATTGTTTATACACTCGAGCTAACACTGCATCTGTCATGCTAGATAACACACTGTGGCAAACAAATAAGAGAGATTCTAAGCTTAATAACCCCTCCTTTAGTACAAGGTCCTTAAATATATGAATAAGTACTAACAAATGAAAATGTGTATTACACACCTATGAACATGACAGATTGAAAAGCTAACACTAAACATATAGTCATTGTGGAAAATAGATCTTGTTTCAACCACATCCTATCCATTGATCATGTTACATTTTTTTTGGAAATAAGACATCAATTTGAGCCCCCCAAACACAATGAGGTATAATGAATGAATGCCAGTTTGTCAGTTTACCTCAGTATAAAGGGAGAAGACCAAACAGGAAGACATTCATAGAAACATTAATGACCTGATATGTGGCTAATTTTCTCTTACATTAGCCCATGGGGGGTGGATTTTCACTGTTTCCATAAAATATAAAGTATCCATGTAGCAGCTGTGGAAACACACATACAAACTGTCCTACAAGAGAGAACCTGCTGTATAGGAAACCTTCCACTGACAGACTCTTGATGTCATACCTTCTGCATCTGCAGCATCAAGGCCAAGGCCACCTTCTCCACAGCTGTTCTGCCCAATGGCTTAGTTCAGCACAGGGGAATGGAGCTGGACTATTTAATCTTTCCTCTGAGGTTCCCCATTGCCAAGGCAAGCATTTTTCATAACTACGTTGCTACCTGGATCTCTTCTACTTCTGCCTAAGTCTTCTTCCTTACTTTCTCCTGTATCCAGGTCAATCTTCCATGGGTGTTTCCTCTAATAAATGTCTTGCATGGCTAATTCCATCTTGGAATCTGCTTCAGAGTAGACCTGTACTAACAGCTCAAAATGAACTCTGGTGCTAATACAATTCAGTTCAATCATTCCCCCAAGATTCCTTGCTTACAGCAACAAAGATTGAAAAATATACCCACATATAATATAAGCATTTCCTAAACATTTTGATTCTTTCAAATGTTTGTAGACTGTTCACAGCTATGATTCCTAGACTTCCAGATGCTTGTTTGAATCAGCAAAGTTTCTAAAAACATCTGGAGATCTACAAAATATCTCCAACTCCCTGATTAGTAACTCAAAGGTATTTGAAATAAGTAACTATAATGTATTGTTACCCTTCCCTAATAAAGCAGAGAGCATTTGAAGACAAAAATGTGTGGGGATTGATCATTAAAATCTGTAAACTGAGCTGCCTGAAATTTACTTTATTGTTTTACTTCTTTTAAAAAATTTTGTTATGGATGGGGGCTTTTCCATAATGGGAACTCAGGAGAGGAACCCAAGTAAATTGTAGCTCTGAACTACATAAGTAATTCTGTATTATAACATGAGATAGGTGAATAAAAAGCCACTTTATAGTTTAGGCAATATCACTCCCCCTCAAGGCTCAGGGACCATTGCAGAGGAAAGGGTTGGAGAGAATTGCAGGAACCAGAGGTTGGAGAATACCAAAGTAAATCAGTGTCCTCTGGAAATGACAGAACCACTTCACCCATGAACTCACAGCAGCTGCCCATAATTAAGGCAATCAACATTCTATCAGGAAATAAGAATGATAGCCCCTACCACTGAGGCTGATATATACAGTTTATGGCTTCTGGGGGAGAAAGGGTTAATTTTCTTTAGATGTGGTTCCTGGTTCCTGATTCCAGTGAATAACACTATCCTGAGAGGTATATAGGCAGCACAAAATGAATTCTGCGGGTATTTTTTTTATAATGAAACAAAAGTTGGGTATTAGTTTGGTAGGTGGGGTGGATTTTGGAGGATTGGGAAAAGAATGAGGTGTAATATTATCAAACATATCATATTAAACTCTTAAGGAATCAATAAAATATTTTTAAAAACACATAATATCTGTTATCCTTTGGTGGTGTACTAAGACAAGGCATTTCAAATCTTGCTCCACACGAAAATAATTTATTTTTGATGCTCACTCTACGTAGTATATATTATGTAAGAAAAATCAGAATTTCTAGGGGATACTCCTTTTTGATCAGTGTTTTTGTTTGTTTAATTTCCAAGGAAATCTCAATTTTAAATTAAAGTGAAAAGCAAAACTAGCACACGGTTTTTCATATTAATATTGACAGCACCTGGACCCTTAGCGGTGACAAAGGACCTCAGAGTCCACTGATGAAAGATGTCCACTGTAACTGGATGTCCAAGTCCAAATTCACACATTAAAGTTGAGATTCTTACTAAAAATGGAATGAAAGCTACCATAGAATCCTAACAAGTTAGGGGAAAAATCAAAACTAAAAACATTATTCTGAGGTAAGATAAGAGCCTGTAATAAATGGTAGAGAATGCTTTCTGAGTAACTTAAAATCAAAAGGTATCTCAAATTCTCTGAGTGTAGAATGATTCACTAGTAAATATTTCCCAGTAAAGCCTTCTGCATTAGAGCAACCAGCTAACCCAGCTACCCACAGATCTGATGAGCTGAGTCATTTTTGAGCTGTACTTTGTTGAGTAAGAGAATTTTCCCAGATATAGGGGATGACTTCTGAGTCCTGTAGGTGTTTCAGATAACCATTCAAAGTTTAAGAACCAAGGCATTAATAGCTATGTTAAAATAATTTTACATCTGCTTTCCCTTTCTGGGGAATCATAATGCAAATCTTCTTCCCAGTAGAATGCAAGTTTCTAACTCTACTTTGGAAAAGTAACTCAATGAAAGTAGACAACTCAATAAGATCTGAACCATAACCAACTAGTAAGTTCATATTTAAAGATAATCAAGTTTATGATACCTATAACCTTGTAAGAGGAATGTAGAAGTATGTGTGACCTTACATATGATACTTTAAACTTCTTTTCACATACATGACCTCTTAAAGTGTATACAGATGCTACCAAACCCAGAGACTTTATACCTAGGTCTCACCTCTTAAATTTTCATCACCTCCTACTATCCCAGCAGTTTATGATTCACCAGTGAATGTGTTAATCTACTGATGAGTCACAGCATTCATGACTCAATCACTCCCCCATGTCCCACATCTGAACATTTCTGTAATACTGACTAAGCCATGAACCTTTTGGGATATATCAAATCCAAACCATAACAACCCCTGTGTGAATGAGTAGCCAGGCATGGAGAAGAAATATATATGGTTTGAAGACATATGTGGTTGAAATGACAGGACAATAGCACTGGGCATGTTTATAGATTTGGAGCAGACAAATACTGTGTAATATATCTTGGGAGGATTATACTCTAGAAAATTCTCTATGCTGTATGATCGCAAAGAACCTGAGAGTGGAATCTTGTAGTTACACTACATACCAGCCTTCAGAAAGCAAAATCAGCATATGCAGTATTCCAGCTGTTGAGCCATTTTGGAGAGGTATGAATGAATTTATGAAATGTCTGCTAACATATGCTCTACAAGTTTGATACTACAATAAAGGAATGTAAAAAAAATAGCTTGCAGAAAGAACTGGGAGTATAAACCACAAAACACCACCACCAGCACTGAGGGAAAAGTCAGGTATGGTGGTGCACACCTTGAGTACAACACTCTGAAGGTTGAGATAGGAGGATCATCCCCTGTTCAAGGCCACAAACACACACACACACACACACACACACACACACAGAGAGAGAGAGACAGAGAGACAGAGAGACAGAGAAATAAATCTGCATTCTAATTTCTAAAGCAGGGTACAAATAAAACAATCATTTGGGATAATCTCTTCATGATCATGCATAGTTCCGCATCAGAATAGAAATTTGTAATGAAAAAATGGTACCCTACCCTTATAGCTATTCAAATACAAGAAAGAACCTGGGGTATTCTGGTAAAGTCTCTCTTGTGTTAAAACAGAGGGAATGGGAAAACAGCATGATATGATAGACTGGAAGGATTAAGATTTTATACAAACATTAAGTATTTCCATTTCAGCTCAGTCAGTTACCACAGGCATCAGTACAGAAGCTGTTATTTTTGTTGTTGTTGTTACCTAGATTCCTGCAAGCATCTTTAGCACAAAGAATTTGGTCTTTAACACTACTCTATTTTTTTCAAAAACAGACAGAAAACCATTAGAGGATATTCAATTCAATGTCCTTGGCAGGATAAAATCAGAACAGGTCTGTAACATCACATTATTGCCAGGAAGCAATAGAGGCTTTTAAATGGCAAGGGCACAGCTGATGAGGAGGGAGTCAACTTAAAGGAGCTTCCATTTTCTATCTATAATTATTGATAGCAGTAAAAGTTATTAAATGAAACAAGTTCTATTTGTAAAAGGCAATAAATGGCACTTGTAAGAAATGGATTAATAGGAAGAAAAGCTACAAACATAAAAGAGAAATATGAAAGAGAAATGAATTATTACCTCTGCATTTAAATTTATTTAAACAAGTAGGAATACATAATGTATGCATGTTTGTATTTTCAGATAGATATTTTATGGGATTTTTGTTAAATATATTTTCTGGATATTAAGCATATATCTATTATTTTCAATATGCATAATCCATAACAAGTTACCATAATTTATCAGCAAACTGTCTCTAGAAACAGTAGAAACTTTTCCAAGAATGTGACCTATCTGCATTTGAGGCTTTGTACAAATAGAAACAGCAGAGACCCCATCAGTTAACTTGCACCAGTTGTCATGTGACTTCCCATAGAAATGGGATAGAACTGTCATTCCAAAATAATGACTTAGTTAACTGTCACTCTTAAGTTTCAGATTCATTTTCCTGTTTCTCTGAAGGGGAAATCTTTTCATGACTTAACTAATTCTAACCCAATGCAAAGAAACAAGGTGTATACTTTAACATATTGAGAGAGGACAAGAGTGATATATTACTAGGCCGTGACAAAGGGTCATGTCAGAAATAAAAGGCAAACTTCAGAATGGGCATGAAATATAATAATAAGGATCTTGTGGCAAACAGAAAAATGGGTTGCAAAGATACCCATGTTCCAATTCTCAGAACCTTCACAAAATGAACTGCACAGATATAATCAAAATAAGGACTTTGAGAGGAGAAAATTCCACTGGGTTGTACTCAATAGAATGTCAGATGCCTTTATAAGATAGAGAAAAGACATGAGGAATGGAAGAGAATGAGATGGTGAGAGGTTTGGAGATGAGCTGAAGGATGTGGGCAATCTCTGGGAGCTAGAAAGGGCAAGAATTCAAATCTTTCCCAGAACATTCAGAAGGAAGCATCTCTTCTAAATTTCTGACTCCCAAATAGAAGTTTGTTTTAAAATTTCATAAGCCATGACATTTGGGACAGTATGTTAACAAAGCAACAAGAAACAAACAGCCCCATGACAAAAGTGAAAACTATTGTGATAACAATATACACAGCCCAGTTGCCTACAAGTGGAGTTCAACTCACCTTGAGCTTAGCAACCAGTTCTCATTAACCAATCGGAATCAAGCGCTTAACAACCCATATAAATTGTAACCCTGTGTTCCTGAGATTATTTTTTTCCTTTCCATCCTGGCCAAATTATTTAAACCCTGAGAGGATGGGAAAGCATGTACACCCCAAATAATGCTTAAATTCCAAGACTGTGAAAGAATAAAAAAGAAGGTATAAAAATAAATAAAATAATATCTCTGAAACTAATAACATTACAGACTGATTTATCATCAAAGTATTAGCTGACTCTGTAATCAACGTGATATTTTTCTGTGTACATTTTCCTTTGTAAAATGCTTAGAGCATTCAGGGGGATATGAAATGTTAAATGTTGAAATCACGTGATTAAGTTTGCAGTCAACACTGAAATGTTTGAGATGTGCTTTGTTCATTTATTGCACTTCTTACACATTTGATTGTATAAGCAGTATGGATCTTTTTTCTGTTTGTAATGCTAGGGATAGAACCCGGGACCTCATGCATGCTATACAAGGGCACTACCACTGAATATACAGTCAGCCCTTCCATACACATCTTTAAAGAAACACAAGCCTGAATGCACATTAGAGTCACCAGGAGGGCTTGCAAAGCACCATCGACTCTATTTCTCATTCAGAAGGTCTGGTTTCAGATCTGAGAGTTTGCAATTCTAACAAGCTCCCAAGGGTTGCTTATGTTTTGCTTTGGTAGCCACATTTAGAAAGAAAGTGATTTACAGGAATACATTTTGTATTCTACTTAAAGGATTGGAAAATGCTTAAGAAAGTCATGTGGTTAACAGACTGGACCATAAACAAAGAATAATGTAAGGAATATTGCAAAAAGGAAGTATGTCAAAACTTTATTGAAAACACTGCTTGGTCCCCCTTTAGCCATAAAAGGTGCAGGTCAGGTGGCATCCAATGATGTGGCTATGATGTGCGCAAACTGGGAGAAGCAGTACCCAGAATGTTTTTGCATTAGAAACACTTGGGGGGAACAAAAGATATGGAAGACACTTTAGGAAATTAGTGCATATGATTTTGTCTGTGGCATTGGTTCCTTCGTGCTTATAGTTGCTAGAAATAGAGAAATCACTCTTTTTATGCTTCCATGCTAATAAAATTAATTCTAAAATATAAACAAACCCTCTGATTGAAAACAATGACAAGCTTGCAGCTAGAGCTGGGGGCTTCATGCAGCTCTCTAGTCATGTAAAACCCCAGCTTTAGAAATCTTAAGATCTTGATTGTACTTGTTACAGATGTAAGGCTGACAAGTTAAAAATACTTCCTGGCTCTGTAAAGATTTCTCATTTTGGTCTCTTTTCATTTCTACTGAGCAGAGATGGAGCTCTGCTTGATTTCCAGTGGATGCCTGCAAGTTTTCAAATGCAAAACAGCTTTGGCAAAATCTGTATTTCCAGTATTTGTGATGCCGCTATACACACCTACATGCCATAGGTATTTAATACCCAATATTGGAACTTTCAAAGATAGATACAACTTAAAATATTTCTACATCCTATTTTGTCTAGATGTTTGATATGGAAATCATCATTTTTTCCTTTCTGTTCAGTGAAAGAGGAATAGTTGAAGACTTTTAATGGAAAGATGGTAAAGGGCAACCAATGTTATTGATGGTGGTAAGTATCATTGCCAATGATATCTTTGAGTGGTTTTTATCAAAAGGAGTTCTACTGTAATAATCAGAAAATACATGTTGATATGATTGTAACAAAAATTAAAAAGTTTATAAAACTTATCATTCAACAAAAGAAACTTTTCTACTTGTGGTAGTGGGTGCATGCCTGTAATACCAGCACAAAAAAATGTTGAGGCTGGAAATTTACTGAAAGTTCAAAGTCAATTTGGTTTACATATTTATCTCAAGGCCATCAAATGATACATACCAAAACTATGTCTCAAAGATGGAGGGGCAGGCTAGGGATACAGCCCAGTGACAGGGTGCTCATCATATGCAAGGCCTCAACATGGCATTAAGAAAATTTCTTTCAAATATGATATTAAAAATAACTGAAAGTGGCATAGAGCTTCTTACATTAATGGCTAAATCTTGGCCCTGTTAAAGAAATGAGATGATTCTGGATTGTCTTGTCATCAAAGATGAATGGGATTTGTTTCAAAATGAGCCAACTGGGACACATACCACATTTTCCAAATATGGGACAATATATACATCCATTAGGATACCAACCATTGTATACTGAAACTTTCAAATATACTAAAATCCCTGAGTTTATAAATATGTTAAAAAAGAAGAATATTAAGAATTATAAACTGGGTGGTGGTGGTGCATGCTTTTAATCCCAGCACTCAGGAGGCAGAGGCAGATGTCTCTGAGTTTGAGGCCAGCCTGGTCTACAGAGTGAGTTCCAGGACAGCCAAGGCTACACAGAGAAACCCTGTCTGGAAAACAAGAGCAAACCAAAAAAAGGTATTATAATAATAAGCAAGCCAGACTACATAAAAATGAAAGAAGGTTGTTCAGTATGTCAAGAGTGCCCTTGGGCTGGAGAGACGGATCAATGGTTAAGAGCACTTGTTCTTGCAGAAGAGCCAGGTTTGTTTGATTCACAGCACCCACAGCACCCACAGTATGGCTCACAACTATTTATAATGGGGCCAGATGCCTTCATCTGGTGTGCATAGAATGCATAAGTAGATCTTAAAAAAAAGAATGACAACACCAAAAAACGAATGCCCTAATGATTGGCATATCCATGCAGTACCCTCCTGATGATTGAAAGAATGGTATGGAAGAAACCATGGTTGATCTAAATACATCCTTTCCAGGACACAGTATCTGTTGTTCTTTGGTATATTTTGATTCTACGTAAGACTGTAAACTTACATGGGAATTAACTTAAACACTTTTAAGTCCAAACAAAACCAAATAATCAAGTCTCCCTATGGTCCAATGGAAGTCTGGTGCAGACTCTGTAGGATTTAGTGAACACATTTTTAAAAACACAGGTGATGGGTGAAGTCCTTCTGTGTATACATTTGTAGGTGGGACTGGGAGTCAAGGAGGATTCTGGGAAATTCAGTGAAGAGTAGGAGTCCGCATGTGATCCCGGAAAGAGAAGATGTATGAGGCTGGTGTCCCCAGTAAGATAAGACCTTGTAGAAATATATATATATATATATATATATATATTAGTAGTTATTGGTAATACTTAAGACAGAACTCGCCAATGAGAAGCCCCGGACATTGGCCGAGAGCATTGTAATTAACAGAGTCTCTGTGTATTATTTGGGGTTGACACAGCTCTGGGACGAGACTGGTGGGAAGAATGCTCTTTATACACAGGTCAGGTTTTGAGGCATGTCTTAAGAGCCAATGAGGGTGTTGATGAGATGGACAATCACATAGCAGTTTTCATGCCCTCAAGAAATTGTTAAGGAATATCTGACACTGGTATATGAAAAGCAGGCACAAGGTGCTCTGAAAAGGTAGAAAGAGGTGGAGACATCAAAGACTGCTCGGGACACAATTTCCTGGGGGTTTGCTGAGGGTCAAGTGAAGAGGAAAGATTTGAGTAACAGGGAAGTTGCTCTTAAATGTTGCCAGGGCAAAGGTGACTGGCAGTCAAGCTGAAATGTACCTGATCATATGCTGACATAGTCTAACTTAAAAACAAAACAAAACAAACAAACAAACATCAGTCACATTCCAGTGCCTAACGTGCCAGGGTTTGGTTATAAAGTTCCATAATACTCCTTATGTGGTTTTTGTGTATTTATCAAAAGGCAAGAAAGTTTTAGGGAACATTAAGGATGGCCACAAGTTATTTATTATGTTCACAGTGAGTTCAAGATAGTGCCCTACAAATTTATAAAAAACCAGAAACAAACCGAAGTTTAGTCTCATAAGGTCCTGCAATTCACATCTCCATTTTTTCCTATCCTACCTTCACCAAGACTGTGTATCTTCTGAACTCCAGTGTGTTACCAGTGACACATATTATTTGAATAGCTAAGTAGGAAACAGTGGGAGGAATTTGGTTGTATGTAATGACAACAGTGAGAAATTTTGTAATCAATTTCAAGGTGAATATTCCTCCCCCCCCTCTCTCTCTCTCTTATTCTAAAACCATCCAAGGTCCTGCAATGGACATAGGCGGTCTCTCTAGTGTAAAATGATCAATACTCTGTAATGAGTATGTTCCAGGAAAGAAAATATCTCAGCCCTCTAGCATTTCTAGCCAGGTTAGAATAACTTTCGCCCCTTTGGACTGCGTTAATAAAAATTGATAAAGAAACAAAAATATAGCTTCAGGAAACCTAAATGCAATCTTCTCAAATGGATTGGTGTTGAAGGACTAGGGATGAATTCAATTTTCATATTTATTTCATTATGAATTTACCTCTAATGACCAGATTATTTTGGCTTAGATGTTAGATTCTGAGTCTGAGGACTCCAGAGGGAAAAAAACCCTCTAAGGTGTAACGGTATTTGGAATGACCTCATCACAATGTGCCCTAGTAATTTCAGAGTTGAGTCTGTGAAAACTGTCCAGGAAACCACAGAACTGGCTAAAGTTGAGTCATAGAGTGTCCTGAGATTGAGTTAAACCAGAACTTGCTTCAATCAAAATTGCATGAACTCCTTCTGTACCCATATCCTTTAAAACTTGAACTCATTACTCTTAATGAAACTCACAAAATAAAATCTTGGTTTTACAACCCAGAAAACTGGAAATGAGAAATAACTGAACCAACCCATGAGGGCTAGTATGTGCGAAAGCTGTGAATTGAATTCAAAACTGGTTCTGCTTCAAAGTCCTTGATCTTTACCCCATACTGTGCTTCCTCTAAAAGAATATAGCATGATTCAAGCTTGAAGAAATTGGCCGATATGACAATTTAACCAAGGCTACACAACTGTCCTGGGCATGTCACATAGGTCATAGCATTTTATTAGCATCTAATTAGGCACCTATTTATTGTTATATGTAATTTTGGAAATGTTTTACCAAAAGCCTCAGAATTTGACCTTTTCTGATATTAATATTGCTAACATAAATACATTAATGATAATATTTCATCCTTTTATAACATTATTTTCAATAAGTTGATGATTTGCTATTCCCATCTGTTTCTCATGCTCAAATCCTTCCCCGAAGTTCATCATTTGAAGTATCAGCACCATACTGATAGGAAAATCTTGCATGCTGCTGCAAGGATAAATGTATATGTGGCCAGAGTGGTTTCACTGGTGTCCCTTCAAAGCATTTGTCCATCCATAAATGCAGAACATGACTTTGCTTGCAAGTAGTGTCTTTGAAGACTAAATTAGTTAAGATGCAATGGTACTAATGTGAGAGAAATCCTAAAGTCAATGGATGCTGCTCCTCAACACAAATTCAACTCTTCTCCTTTTTCATCTCCTTTTTCTTCTTGTGTGTGTGGGAGGTCACAAGGGTGGGGGTGAACCTGGGAAGACTGGGAAATATGTGCTGAGTGCATGCTTGGAAATTCCCAAATAATCAACAGTAATATTATGTTGAAAAGATAGGACAGGATACATAGAAACACAGAGAGAATAAAGCTTAGAAAAAATAGAGGCTGACTTAGAAGTGATGCAGCTTCAATTCAAGAAATGTGAAGAACTGCTGGGAGACAGCAGAAAGGGAACCAAGATGTTGGTGACACATGAATATGGGTTTTCTATTCTCTATAATTGTGAAAAAATAAAGACGTCTTCTAACTTTATGGCAATTTGTTATGGTAGCTCAAGAAAACTAATATAGTGGTTCATGCTAGCTTTCTTAGTGTCCCATCAGAAGAACACTTTAGCAGTCACTACCATGACCAAATGACGTCTGTAGTGAAAGTCATTAAAGTAGAACATCACACTATTTATTTTTTATATTGAGCCTTTCGTACATATGGTTTCTGAAGCCATATCACTAAGTACTGTATTAAAGTGAAAATGACTGTGAAGCCATTATACACCTTTCATTAGTGCACTCAGAACATTAGGCATGAACAGCTGTCATTATGGAAGAAACACAAAGCCTCAGAACTAGAGAGATAATGTCCTACTGTTGTAGCTGAGTTCCATCTGATTTTAAAATTCCAAAGACTTGAGTCATAGTTAAGTGTCACTCCTGGTGTGACACCTAAAAGTACAATCTCAGAGCAAAGAACAAAATAGAATATCTAACTCTTAACCCCAGTGGAACACCAGAGAATCTGAAAATACCTTCAAATATGAAGCAAATATCAGGGAGCATCCACAAGAATGTTTTGTGTTTTCTCATACATTAAGAGGTGGAAGAGAGTTGCAAAGAAAGATTTCAAGAAAGGTCAGAAAGCAGTGGGGCAGATTTTATTCTGTGGGATGCAAGTCCTTCAGTGATCCACGCTCCATTACGGAAATGTCAAAGTTTAAGGCTGTCGTTGCATGATAAATTCAAGTACTCTGACCAGTTTTTAAATTGAGTTTTATTTGATCACTGAGAACCTATCTCTTTATCAGTGAGCACTGGAGAGGGAGACTGTCTATCCTCTAGGGCATGCTGTGTAAAATGAAATATAATAGGGGACAATTGTTCAGAAAATTATTACAAAGCTCTTGAAGGTATTATTGTGCATGGCCAAACTTCTTCGGATTGCTTCCTGGTTAGCAAGGTTGAAAAGCATGGTTATGTAGGAAAGAGCTATGTAGCAGTCCTGAAAATGCTATCTTTTGAAATGGCCTGCTCACAAGGGTGACCCTGGGCTGGCAACTGGAAATGTATCATTTAGGAGAGTTTTCCTGAGCTGGTAAGTATATACATGTTGGGGTCATTTGGAACAACTTCCTTCTAAGAAGTTGGTATGTGGATTTATGCAGATTGCTGAAGTGACCAATCTCCAATAAAAACCCTGGGATCTGATTTTTTTATGAGAGAGTAATTAGGTGTCTTTATGTGACCAGTTTCCAATAAATCCTTGGGAACTGTTTCTCTGAGTGATTTATGTACATCTCATGTGAATTAACTTAGTGAAGACTTAGAAGCTTGTGACTAGTCTTGTCCACATTTCACTCCATATGCTGTTTCCCTTTGTAACTGTTTTTGCCGTGTTGGAATAAAACTCAAGGCCTTGCACATGCTAGGCAAATGCTGGTTCACTGACTTGTACTCTCAGTAGTCATTTTGTGATTTTCACTTGTAGTTTGTAGTTGCCATGAATTTTGGCCAAGAAGCAAGTGAACTCTCCTAATGAATCATTGAGCCTGTATGTTGTGTTGAGAATCTTCAGCATAGCAGCTTCTCCCCAATATCACTGAACAGATTATTCTCATATTCTCTCTCTCTCTCTCTCTCTCTCTCTCTCTCTCTCTCTCTCTCTCTCTCTCTCTCTCTCTCTCTCTGTGTGTGTGTGTGTGTGTGTGTTTCAAGACAAGTTGTAACAGTCCTGCCTGTCCTGGGATTCAGCTCTGTAGATCAGGCTGGCCTTGCACTCACAGAGATCCATTTTCCTCTGCCTCCTGAGTGCTGGGCTTAAAGGTGTGTGCCACCACCTCCCAGCCCTCATTGTATTTCTTAATTTACCTACCTTCAGATTAGCAACTATTCAACTCAGGCTTAGCTAAGGAGAATTTATCCTCAATATCTTGTATGATAAATAGATATATTATTACACATCAGAAAGTAAAATATTTGTTCATTAATTGTAAAATCATCCTTGGCATATTTTTCTACTAGTCTTTAAGATCTTTCTTAATGACAAATATAAGTTTTTAATGTAGGAAAACCAATCATAAGAGCAAAAAGACAATCTTTAAGAAAAGAAAAATATTTGCAAAGCATGTACCTGAGTACAGGGGTCAAGTGCAAAATATTTAAGGAATTCCTACAACTCAATAACAAAACAAACCCCAATTTTCAAAATGTGCAAATCATGTGAGTTGATACTTCTGCAAAGAAGCTACACACTGGCCAACATGTATTATGAAAACATGTTCAGTGTGATCCTAAGGAACACTCAAATCAAAGCCACACTGAGCTATCACTTCACACCTGTTAGAATTGATGGCATCCAAAAGACACAAGGTAAGTGGAGGTGAAGGTGTAGAACTCAACAAAGCCTTGTGTTGATAGGGTAGTCCTTCTGTGTATATGTTATCTTATTGGTTGATAAATTAATAACTTTTGGCCAATAAGGAAGCAAGATAGGTAGGACTAGAAGTAGAGGAGGATTCTGGGAAATGTAGTCAAGATTAGACAGTCACCATGTGATCTCTGGAGGAGAGGGCACAAGTCTGGCATTCTTGGTAAGATAAGACCTTATAAAATATATATTAGTAATTATGGGTTAATAATTAAATCAGGGCTAGCCATTAGGAAACCATAGCGAACAGCCAATAGTTTCATAATTAATGTAGCATCCTGCTTGTTCATTTGGGACTGATGTGGCTCTGGGATCAGACTGGCAGGAAGAATGCACGTTACATTGTATACTGGGTGAGGATGTAAATAAGTGTTGAACTTAGGGAAAAAATAAAAAGTGCCCTTGGCATATTAAAAATTAAATTATCTATCTTTTAGTATTAACAATTGTGGGTATTTATTCAAAATAATTGAAATTAAGATCTAAAAGACCTTTGTATTTTCATATTCTTTGCGGCATTAGCCACAAGAATTTAGATGTGGGCACCACTAGATAAACATATGGCTGGAAAATGAAATGTGGCAAATACACACAATGGAATGTCGTTCAGCCCTCAGAAGAAGGAAATTCTGCCACTTGCAAAAGTATAGCTATACCTAAAGACATCATGACCAATGAAATAGACCATATGGTGCAATTCCCACTTACATGACACATCTGAATAAGTCAAACTCATAGAAATAAGGAATAACATAGTGCTTTCTAAGGAGCTGAGGAAATATGAACATGCAAAAAATCAGGATTGCTATTCAATAGACCTAACAGCCTTATAAACAAAATGGATGAATAAGCTTCAGGGAAATTCTATATGATGTACTTTGTGATGTTTAGGTAGTTAGTACCTGAGTAAGGAAGCCTCTATGCCACTGGCAGGTCACCCTACCTTGTCTTCATCCTAGCATATAGTTCAGTCTACTCTGCTATTCTTGTTTGTTTACCTGTTTAATACAGTAATAGCACATATCCTCACCACAAGAAAGATCTTGTTTGACCTGATCAGCATTTGATTCTCAATGGTAAAGCAAGGTTTAGTAGAAAAAATCAGACATTTACCAACTGCTTTTGAATAACTGAAAAGTTAAATCATTTGAAAGACTGTTATATTCTGGAAATTGCATTTAACAGTGATCAAGGACCCAGCCAATTTCGCTTTTATTCCCCCATCTTTTGATGGCGTATCTATTGAATCCCGCCCCCAGTTTCATCTTCCACCAACATAGGGCATTTTTTTATTGTCCCAGGCCCCCAAAGCAGTCAGACAGGTAGATTAGAAAAGCAGTGCCATCAATCAGTGTCAGATGTGCACTGTTCTCTTGACTAGAAAGGGCGAGCACTGTCATTCAACCACCACGCAATGCCTTTACATGTTCCGAAGTGAAACTTCTACAAAAAGCAAAGGATCCAATTGCTAAGGGTTGTTTGGTGCATATTGCAGAGTAGATGTCATTAAGATTCACTTCCCTCCTCCTGTTCAATTGCTTCTGTGGAAGGCAGTGGATTTCTCTTGTCTTTTTCAATTTGGGTTTATTGAATTTCTGAATCTCAGCATATCTTGTTTGTCAGATATTTTGGCAGATTAAGCAGTAATGGGATACAGAGAAGATAGTCAAATGTCTACAATAACCGCTACTCTTTCCTGACACCCCCATCTCCCAGACCAGCTTCTTTTTATATTGGAGTACACATACACTTATTTTTTTACCCTAATTGCATTTGCCCTTGAGGTACAGCCTTCCACAGTTCTCCCATAGTGAACCCATGGAATTCAATTTGAAACCACTGAAACAATAATACTTCTCCAGCTCTCAATGTCACCCAAGGTTCTTATATCCACTAGCATGTATATACATGAGCTTGGAAGTTCAACCTTTAATGCAATATGCTCAAAAAGCTAACCTATTCTTTTTTCCAAAAGCAAACACACACACACATACTTCATTAACAGGAAATCTGGAATAATTTAACAACAATTATTTTTCATCTTTTATAATAAATTGTCATGAAACCATGTGGATTTCTTATCCATCCCTTTATTTACTATGACTTCATTAACAGATCAGTGCACAACAGCCTAGCTTTCCCACACAGCTTCCCAAAACTTCTCTCTCTCTCTCTCTCTCTCTCTCTCTCTCTCTCTCTCTCTCTCTCTCTCTCTCTCTCTGTCTCTCTCTGTCTCTGTCTCTGTCTCTCTCCCTCTCCCTCTCTCTCCTCTCCTCTCTCTCTCATACACACACGTGATATATGCACATTTTCATGTGTGTACATTCACACATGTGTGGGGACAAGAAGTTGACCTTGGTGTCTCATTCGCTTGCTCTCCACCATATTTATTTGATATAGGGTATCTCACTAAACCAGAAGCTCATTGAGTTAGCTAGGATGATTGGGTGTCTAATGAGCTACAAGAATCTACCTGATTTCCCACTAGTGCTGGGGTTAAAGTTTCATGCCACAGTACCTTGCTTTACTGTGGTGCTGGGAATTAAAACTTGAGTCCTTATGCTTGCACAGCAGGCACTTTGCTGAACAAGCCTTCTCCCTAGCCCTCAAGTATCTCAAAGTGAATCCAATTGCTCTTATGTCATCATTAGCGTCCTCCAAACCAGCTTAAACTTAACTGGGGAACAAACTTGTAAGTACAGGGCCAGAATTTCACAATTTTAACAAGCTTACCAATTCCAAAACTAGGTTTTAAAAGCCTTGTCATTAATCTCTTTACCTTCCATTTCTACTGTAATCCAAATTACATCTGTTCACATATGTACAGATGTTTACATTGGAACACACTTCTGTTTAGTGATCACCCCTTAATATGTTATACATTCCATGCATTTGGTAACGGGGTGAGAATTTTAGGATTGGTACGTAGGCTCAGTGGTTAAAGACACTCACTTGCTACCAAGTCTGATGACCTGATTTCAGTCTTAAGAATCTACATTATGAAAGGAAAAAAACCAACTCCCACAAGTTGTTTCCCAATTTCCACATGCACAAATGTATGCTTACCTACACACACACACGCACACACACACAGACACACACACACAGAGTGACAGAGACAGAGAGAGAGCTAGTCACACAAATAAAAGAAACAGACAACATCACCGTTTAAAAAATAAAAACCCAAACTCACAGAGGAGACAGTGTTTGAATTACCAAAGCAGACCTGACTGTTATCCTTTAACAGACTGGAATCTAAGGCTGACTCTTGGAATAACATCTGGGAACTTCATTCAGGGAACTGATTACTGTCTGAAATGTTTTTATAAACAATATAGTTTGAAATAAACACACGTTTGCTCTTGGCAGGTGCAGGAATTTGGTAGGAATGTGCTAATATGATTAATTCAGCAAAAATTGTGAGCTGAGCTGACTGTGGGCCTCTTGTCAGTGTGTCACACTCAGTGGCACATGTCATTACTCAGGGCATTAGGTATATCCTGTGTGGCTCCATTTTAATCTTTTAGGTTGGATTTAATGATCAGAAAGAATTATATGGGGCTGGGCGTTGGTGGCTCACGCCTTTAATTCCAGCACTCCGGAGGCAGAGGCAGCAGAATCTCTGTGAGTTCAAGGTCAGTCTGGTCTACAAGAGCTAGTTCCAGGACAGCCTCCAAGGCAATACAGAGAAACTCTGTCTCAAAAAAGAAAAAGAAAACAAACAAACAAAAAAGAATTATATGAATCCAATATTACACTTATTCTACCATATACAATAATAGAAGTAACTGTATAAACTAAAAAGGCCACAGTTACATTTTAATGGCCTGTCATTTTCTTTCACTAATCAGGAATATCTGTACTATATTAACACCTTGACATTTGAGACTCTGTTATCTCAGCTAGTATGTATGCTACTGATTATATCATTTCACATTTGTGTGTCAATCAGTTTGGACTGTTACTAGAGTTAAATAAGTTAGAATAATACTTGTCCAGGTAAGTCTCTCCTATACGTATTATTGATAGAGATGAGCTATGAGCCACTTGCAATTAATCCATTAGCTTTTGAAGTAACATTTGGAAAGAAGAAAATGTTTACAAACCGAGCTGTGTCCGTGAGACTTTCATTCACACCCAAATGAATGTCTTGCGTAGTAAGAAAACAAGGGTGTCCTCCCAGAAGAGCAAAGCCTACAATGAAAGAAAAAAGAAAGTGTTTTTTTGAAAATAGAGCTAAAGTGAAAAACAAAATCATGAGGCATCAGCACTAGTGCCATCTCAATAGAAAAGCTTAAAATCTGTACTCCACAAAATTTGAAAATTTAAAGGAAATGGACAATTTCCTGGATAGATATCACTTGCCAAAACTAAATCAAGAACAGATAAACAATCTAAACAGACCTATAACCCCTAATGAAATAGAAGCAGTCATCAAAAGTCTCTCAAACAAAAAAGCCCAGGCCCAGATGGCTTCAGTGCAGAATTCTACCAGAAATTCAAAGAAGAGCTAATTCCAATACTCCTCAAAGTATTCCACACAATAGAAGCAGGAGGCTTACTGCCAAACTCTTTCTACGAGGCTACAATTACCTTGATACCCAAGCCACACAAAGACACAACTAAGAAAGAGAACTATAGACCAATTTCCCTCATGAACATTGATGCAAAAATACTCAATAAAATACTCGCAAACCGGATTCAAGAACACATCAGAAAAATCATCCACCATGATCAAGTAGGCTTCATTCCAGGAATGCAGGGATGGTTCAACATTAGAAAATCTATCAATGTAATCCACCATATTAACAATCTGCGAAAGAAAAACCACATGATCATCTCACTAGATGCTGAAAAAGCCTTTGAGAAAATCCAGCACCCCTTCATGATAAAGGTCCTAGAGAGATCAGGGATAACAGGAACGTACCTGAATATAATAAAAGAAATACACAGTAAACCAACAGCTAACATCAAACTAAATGGAGAGAAACTCAAAGCAATTCCTCTAAAATCAGGAACAAGACAAGGCTGTCCACTCTCTCCATATATCTTCAATATTGTACTTGAAGTTCTAGCTACAGCAATAAGACAACAAAAGGAGATAAAGGGGATACAAATAGGAGAAGAAGTCAAACTTTCACTATTTGCAGATGATATGATAGTTTACATAAGTGACCCAAAAAACTCTGCAAGGTTACTCCTACAGCTGATAAACACCTTCAGCAATGTGGCAGGATACAAGGTAAACTCAAAAAAATCAGTGGCCCTATTATATACAGATGATGAAGTGACTGAGAAAGAAATCAGAGAAACATCACGCTTTACAATAGCCAAAAACAGCATCAAATATCTGGGGATAATGTTAACCAAGGAAGTGAAAGACCTGTATATCAAGAACTTTGTGTCTTTAAAGAAAGAAATCAAAGAAGATACTAGAAAATGGAAAGATCTCCCATGCTCTTGGATTGGTAGGATCAACATAATAAAAATGGCAATCTTGCCAAAAGCAGTCTATAGATTCAATGCAATCCCTATAAAATTCCATCACAATTCTTCAAGGACCTGTAAAGAACATTAATCAACTTTATATGGAAAAACAAAAAGCCCAGGATAGCCAAAACATCCCTATACAATAAAGGAATTTCAGGAGGCATCACCATACCTGACTTCAAGCTCTATTATAGAGCTATAGTCCTGAAAACAGCTTGGTATTGGCACAAAAATAGGCAGGTAGACCAATGGAACCGAATCGAAAGCCCTAATTTTAACCCACACACCTATGAGCACTTGATTTTTGACAAAGAAGCTAAAACTGTACAATGGAAAAAAGAAAGCATCTTCAACAAATGGTGCTGTCATAACTGGGTACTGGTATGCAGAAGACTGCAGATAGATCAAGGTCTATCGCCTTGTACAAAACTTATGTCCAAATGGATCAAAGATCTCAACATAAATCCAGCCACACTGAAACTTTTAGAAGAGAAAGTGGGAGATACTCTTCAACGAGTTGGTACAGGAGACCACTTCCTAAACATAACACCAGTGGCACAGGCACTGAGATCGACAATTAACAAATGGGACCTTCTGAAACTAAAAAGCTTCTGTAAGGCAAAGGACACAGTCAAAAAGACAAAAAGGCAGGCCACAGGATGGGAAAAGATATTCACTAACCCTACATCTGACAGAGGGCTAATCTCCAAAATTTACAAAGAACTCAAGAAACAAGTCTCCAAAACACCAAAGGATCCACTTGAAAGGTGGGGTACAGAGCTAAATAGAGAATTCTCAGTAGAGGAGGCTAAAATGGCCAAGAGACACTTAAGAAAGTGCTCAACATCCTTAGCCATCAGGGAAATGCAAGTCAAAACAACTCTGAGATACCATCTTACTCCTGTCAGAATGGCTAGAATCAAAAACACCGAAGACAATTTATGCTGGAGAGGATGTGGAGAGAAAGGAACACTCCTCCACTGCTGGTGGGAGTGCCGACTCATACAGCCTCTTTGGAAATCAGTATGGAGATTCCTCAGGAAAATGGGAATTAATCTACCACTAGACCCAGCAATTCCACTCTTAGGCATTTATCCAAATGAGGCAGGTTCATACAACAAGGGCATCTGCTCCACTATGTTCATAGCAGCATTGTTTGTAATAGCCAGAACCTGGAAGCAACCTAGATGCCCCTCAACTGAAGAGTGGATAGAGAAAATGTGGTACATTTACATAATGGAGTATTACTCAGCAGAAAAAACAATGGAATCTTGAAATTCTCAGGGAAATGGATAGCACTGGAAGAAACCATCCTGAGTGAGGTAACCCAGTCGCAAAAAGACAAACATGGTATGTACTCACTCATATATGGATTTTAGACATGGATCAGGATAGTGCCAGTCTGCACTTCCACAGATAGAGAGTCTGGGAAACAGGAAACAACCTAAAAGATATGCATATATGCATAGTACACAAGAGAAGAGGATGGAGACAAGATCCTCTGAATGGATGGGGAACACGGCGAGGGGTGGGGGGGAGTGGGACCTGGGAAGAAGAGAGGGGGTGAAGAGGAAGGGAGTTGGTCATGGGGGAACAGGGGGTTGAGGGGGTGGGGGTAGAATAGGGGGAAGAGGGAATCATAGGTTCGAAGACAGATCAGGCACCAGAGTGACCTCGAGTGATCTAAAGGGATAACACCAATTGGCAAGCTAAGCAATAGTGGAGGGACCACCTCGAATGCCCATCCCTGATAATGAACTTGATGTCTATAACCATCCGGGAGCCGTCATCCTGTGACTGATGGAAGCAGAGGCAAACACACAATTAATCACTGAACTGAACCCAAGGAACCCAGTGACAGAGAGAGAGGAGTGATGAGCAAATTGACAAAGAATGGGCTGGCAAAACCAGCAGAGACAGCTGAACTGAACAGGGGAGAGCTCTTGGACCCCAGACAGACAGTGGGGAGGCCAGCATGGGACTGATCTGGACCCCCCAAATGTGAATGTCAGTGTGAAGGCCTGGGCAACCTATGGGGCCCTGAGCTGTGGATCAGTGTCTATCCCTGGTATACAAACTGTCTTCGTGTGCCTATAGCACAAAGAGAGATGCTCTCTCAGCCTGGACTCTTGGGGGAGTGCCTGGACCCTACCAAGAGTAAAAGGACAGACTGTAGATATCCCCTATGGGGAAGGATTTGGCAATAGGGTGGGGGGGGGGGAAGGGGAGTGCTGGAGGAGGGGAGGGAGAGGGAACTGGGATTGACATGTAAAACAAGCTATTTAAAATTAAAATAAAAATGATAAAAAAGAAAAGCTTCCACCTTAAATCTCTTCAACCATTCTATAGGGAATTTCCAAACCTAGCGAAATGACAAATCAAGGGATGAATATGAAAAATATGCAAAATTGAATATGCAAAACCACTTCACTTTCCTTCAAATGCATGCTTTTTCCCCACCTCCTTCGTATTCACGAGCTGGTAATAATGGGACATTGCTCCGTTTGGGGAACTATGCCTGCTTTTTAATTCTTCAAATTATAGAAAGGTATTCTTCTTAGAAGGACAGAAAAATAAACTGGAGTTGTACAGGATGTCCTGGGTTACAATGGAGCATTATTCAGTAATAAAAAAGGAAAAAATACCTTTAGAAATGTTATGCTAAATGAAAGAATAACTACTTAGTGTAGGGAAATGTCTAGGAGTAAGTATCTGGAGTAGAAGTAATTAAAACAGCTGTTGCTGTAGCTAGGAGGGTGTGATTGACTAGAAAGGGGCACTGCAATATTTTCTGTGTAAACTGAAATAGTTTACATCTTCGTAGAGTTTATAGCTTATACAGACACGTGCATTTGTCAATGCTGAATGACACATTTAATATTAACCATTTTCTAGACATAAATTATACTTTAAGTTAAAAAACAAATCAAGCACTGAGATGGAGGTTTAAAGTCAGTAAGAGATAACAGGTTACTAGCCCTCATCTTCTACTGAAGACAAAGCTAAGTACCAACTGGGCCATTGCCCTCACTGCTTTCCATCATATGTGTACTTAGAGTATTACAGATGCTGGAGCACAGGAGCCTGGCTCCTGCCCTATTCTCCCAATACATTCTATTTAGAGGTTGAAGGGGATTAGATACATACAAGTCAGCCCCAAGCCACAGTTCACCTCTGTGACAACAACAAGCAGTCTCTTGACACAGGATCAGAGGCAAATTTGTGGGAGGTGGTGACAGCTGACCAGAACTTTATTATGCCACTTGAGACAGAGTCCATGGGCAGCATTGCTCCAGTATATAATGAAAGGCAAAGAAGCATAATTTTAAGATAAATACTTGTATTTTGCAAACATGCTTTGCCTTTTATATTAGGTGTCAGATTTATGTCCTGGAAAACATATAACTTTCAAAACTTGCTAATCTCATCTGTTTAGGGGATTAGTTTATAAGAAGGAAATCATGAATCACCCAATGAATTGGGTGAGAAATTCTGGACCTACAAATGGGAGTTTGATTCAAAATTTCCTGAAACTCTCCACTGATGTGTTAGTATAATTTGAATAATAATATTTCAGTATGGACTATGTACTGGTTAGACATTGTTTTATCAACTTGACACAAGCCAGGTTCATTTGGGAAGAAGGAACTTCAGTTGAGAAATGCTTCCATAAGATTGGGTTGTGGCCATGCCCTTAGGGCATTTTCTTAATTAGCAACTGATGAGGGAGGGCCCAGCCTATTGTAGGTAGTGCCATCCGTGGTCCTGGTTTCTACAAGAAAGCAGGCTGAGCAAACAATGGGGAGCAAGCCAGTAAGCAGCATTTCTCTATGGCCTCTGCTTCACTTTCTGTCTTCAGGTTCCTGCCTTGAATTCCTGACTTCTTCCCTTCATGATGGACTGTGACCTGAGAATTTTAATTAATATGAAATAAGCCATTTCCTCCCCAAGATGTTTTTGGACATAGTGCTTATACAGCAATAGAAACCCAAACCAGGACAGATTGTTATTAAATGTCATTAGGTATCATTTAGTTAATATTCTGGGTGTTTTAAATAATGTAAAGGAGGGTTTGGGAGATAAAATGTCATAATTTTAATTTATATTAAAAATAATTTAACAATGAGAAGAAATAGACAAACAATATGCTAACAATTGTTAGATATAAGGGTTATTGTATGTCCTTTATGCTAATCTTTCTACTTCTGCATTTATTTGAAAATTTCTATAATAAAAGAAACCATCAAAAGCTACAATAATCATTATTTATGTGAGTAGGTCTGTCATTTTGCTAGGAATCAGTGTGTCCTGGATCTTATAATACAAATAAAGAACATTTACTGGCACTTTATATACCTTTCTCCATTGATTTCCTCTGAGGAACAGTCTAGTAAATGCTATTAAATGAATTTCATAAAACATAACTTTTTGGTTTTCTGTAATTTATATTCTAGTGGGTGAAATACTGATTATACAGTGAGTGAGTAACCTCATACATATATTAGATATTAGATAATGATAAGTATTATAAGATTTGAGTAAGAAAAGGCAACAGGAAATGTAAGATAGGAATTGCCATTTTAAGTGTCATGGTCACTGAAGAGATATTTTAGTGAAAGTTGAAGAATGCATGAGTGTGGACCATGACAAACATATAAGATGGGGGGAAGACTAGTTATTTGTCCTGTGTAAGGCTCACATGTGGGTGTAGAAAATACAGTGTGTGAGGAGGAGTAGAAGGGAGGCTGCATAAGGAAAGTAGGAATAAAAGGTAAGAACTACGTTTGTCTGAGGGAAATGGAAATCTACTGATGGCTGGAGCAGATGAGTAAGACAATTAGGATTCAGTTTTAATGAAGTATATAAATAATAGGACAGAGTCAAAGAGGCCAGAAGGAAAGACATTTATAAAATTTGGATGGAAGTCCAGAACTCAGACCATAATGACAGCAGCTGGAGTAGTAAGAAAGTGGTGTACAATTGTTATAATCGTAGTTTGAATGTAGTAACAGCACTAAACTGCTGGGCTTGTTTCCTCCCTCAAAGAGTATATTACAGCTATCAGAGGACTTCCAGGCTCCTTAGCCACACTCTGCTTACCTACATCTGTATCCATATACTCTGCTTTATTTCTCATTAAGAATAGATGAACTTCTCATCTCTCTCATTTCCATGTGTCTTCCTACCATCTTAACATGCCAAGTTCATTCATATTCTTTAGATCTTTACTCAAATGCTTAACAATTCATGTGTTATCTTTTTCCCATGCTCCCCTTCATATACTACAATTCAACCCCTTTGACTGTTCATGAATACTATCAATTCTTTTTGTCTCATATCATAGACCTCAAGAACTATGCTCAATCATTAATAGAAACATTTTTCTTGGTACTACATTCACTTTCAAGTATCACTTTAGTTTCTTGCTCCCCTCTAATTAGTCTTTCTCTCTTCTCATTTCCTTCAAAGCTCCATAAAGATTTACTAGTCATCACTTCAGCAAAACTCCTCCCATCAATGTTAACATGACCTCCACATTGCTCCATCTTTTTGTTCCTCTTTCTTCTCAATCTCATTAACAAAATGGAACACCAGTCTCTCCTTAATAGTCATCCTTTATATAAACTCCACGATACCACACCTTCTTCCTTTTATATCCAGCTTGGCAATTATTCCTTCTTGGTCTTTATTTCTGGTTTCTACTATTTTCCTTGACTTCTAAATATTGGTGCATTCCAGGGGCAGTTCTTGGTCCTCTTTTCTCAATCAACATTCACTGTATCAAGTTTTATGGATTCAAATACCATCTCTATGCTGATGACTGTTAAAACCCCCTTTCTAGTCTCCCTCTTCAACTCTAGACTCATATTCAAGAGCTTTTTTAAACATCTTTCTTTGTATGTCTAATGAACGTCTCAAACTCAATATAAACGACAATGAATATCTGGTCATTCCTTTTCAACCTATTCCACCTGCAGTTTTCATAATGGCTCATGCAGAAATCTTGAAGTCATATTTGACATCTATCTTTTGCCAAGAAATTTAATCTCTTTGGATATCATTTTAAGGCATATTTAGAATTCATCCCTCTTAGCTTGCTCATTACTCCCACACAGGGTCTAGCCTTTCTGTCTCTCCAACTCCCACAACACTGATGTATTTCACTGCTTTTGTCTTATTTCCATTTCCCTTACACACACAGTCTATTTTCAGCAGAGTATTCATTGCAACTTTATAAATGCAATATAAATTATGTCCACCTTTCCCCAAGACTCTCAGGTGATCTCCTATTTCATTCAGGGTAAAGGCACAAATTCCAGTAATGGTGCAAACCTTTCTGCTTTGTCAGTAGACACATTCTCTATGCTGAAAGTACATATTTTCATTCAACATATCCTATAAGTTGCTTATTAATTTTGTCTATTATTTGTTATCTCTGTACCCATTAGAAAGTAAGCTTCATGAGAGAAGGGAGAGGACCCATTTCCCAAACTGTTAAGCCTTCACTCGTTTCATCTCCATCAAACATCTCTGTAGTGTTGATGAAAGAACAGAAACTTCTTATCCATGGAATCAACTACTGAAGGTCAGTGATGATTGTAAACGATATTCATCCTTGAACACTACATTTGTGTGTAAACAAGTAAAGTTACACAAACCAATTTTAATACTGCAATTTATCAAGAAAATATTTATTGTACACCTCTACCATATGCCAAGAAAATGATAAGCACTACTGAGTGTTGTTACTCTGAAGAAAGAGGGCAAAGAAAATTCAATGACACTTACAGGATAGCTCATTTGATGCATGAAGACCTCAGTTTGATGCCCAGAACCCATGCAAAAAATACTGGACATGGTGGTATGTGTTTATAATCCCAGTTCTGGGCAAGTAGAGACAGGCAGATCCTCAGGGTTCACTGGCCAATCAGCCTAGCCTATTTGTGGTCCAGATCAATAAGATTCTTGCTTTCATAAAAACAAACATACAAAAAGAAGATGGCTAGTGGGTGAGGAATGACACCCAAGGTTGTCCTGTGCCTTCCACAATTATATATACATACACATGCACCCATTCACATACAGACATCTGAGCACATGTGAAATACACACGTCTATGCAAAGAGAACGTTTAAAATTGCTTGTCATGTCTGATTCAAGTTTTATTGCATCAGGTAGAAGCCAATCTGCTGCAGAAACGTGAGACTAATCTGATGTTCTAACACTTCCTTCCTTGTGCTGCAAAGTAGATTCCTGTCCAGCACAAATGCAGGAGGCAGAAGTAGAAAGAAAGGTCACTGGAAGTGTTTCTAATTAGGAATCAAGGATTTCAACAGCTCGTGAGAAAGAGCAAAGGCATGGGTCTGTCTTAACTTTGGTTTCTATTGTAATAAGACACAATGATGATAAACAACTCGGGGAAAGGGTTTATTTCAGTTTAGAACTCTCACGGCACACTCCATTGCTGAGGGAATTCAGGGCAGAAACTCAAATAGGGCAGAAACCTGAAGGCAGAGCTGACACAGAGAGGATGAGGGGACACTGGTTACTGCTTGCTCAGTCTGTTTTCTTAAAGCACCCAGGACCACCAACCCAGAGATGGCACCACCCACAGTATGCTGGTCCTACCCCCCATCAATCTTTAACCAACAAAATGGCCTACTGACTTGCCTACAGGCAAATCTTAGGGAGGTATTTCTCAACTGAGAGTCCCCTTTTCCAAACAACTCAAGCTAGCAAGGTTGAATACTGCTTCAGAGAAGACCTTTCACTTTTCAACTGGTCAAATAGGGGATTTGGACAGCACTAAGAGCAGCCATGGCAGAGAAGAAGGAAGAGGATGGTTCTCCACTATCCCTCCACACTTCATTCAGACAAATCCTTTTACCTCTTACATTTGTTCCTGCTTTCATATCAGATATTTTCATTCAGTGGCTTTTCTCCTGTTAATTTCTCAATATCTGTTTGATAAAACAAAGTAAGCTTATATTTCTTTTTGTTTTCTTTACATATCCCTGTGGGCTTTGGAACAAAGGGTATAATAGAATCTATTCGGTATAAACAGGAGAGATCTGATGCCTCTTTCTGGTAGAACCGAGGCAGTCATTAACCTCTTTGTACCCTGCTGCCTTAGCTTTTGACTAGAATCCCAATTTTCATATTTGTATCTTTGTAAAGATGATGAATTTGAAACATCTGCTACAGTACCAACTTCAATTTCACCTTGAAGTGACATGCTCATGTTATATAATGGGAAGAACCATCACTTGGAATTCCCTATGTGTTTTTCTCTCCGCTACAGCATTTACTAAGATTAAAAAAACATGTATCTGTCTATCAGCTCAATTAATTTGCAGTAAAAGAATACAATTGCCAGTAGATACACAGGAGAATTGTCTGGTTTGCCAAGGAGACATACACTGAGGGATGCAGTGTGAATAGTCTAAAACTACACACAAACATAATGCAGAGGAAAGAAGCCATACTGAATGGTTCCTTTAATATAAAGGTTGAAAACAGGCACAGCTAATCTGTGGTAGTAGATGCAAAGGGCTTCTGAGTCCTGTTAGCATTCTGCTTTCTTGGGTATTTGTTACAATTACATATTTACAGTAGGAATTCATTGAATTATCATATACTTAATGGTCTGCACACTTGCCTGTGTGTTAAGCTTTAATATACATGTTTCATAAACAATTAATATGGGTGGATAATCATGTTCTATTTCCTAAAATAAGTATAAATGTTGCTGGGTCCCTGAGTCTTAGGCTTAAGATGGAATCCTAAGGACCATACTATAAGAATCGCCTCATCCCAGAGGTGGTATAATTCTGTGGCAGTAAGAGACAATGAGATACAACATATTTTCATTCTAAATACCAAGGGCATATGCTGCATCTGTTGAAAAAAGTATGGTAAAGGACAGCCATTAATATGCACATGAAGAGGTTGGGATGCAGTGCTGTGACAAAGTGCTCAAACAAGATCCTGGTGTCTATACCTAATGACAATACATTTACACAGCAGAACTGTTTTTCCATGGCTTTGTCATTTCTGCAATCATTTAAGGCAGCTTCCCACCCTGATTTGTCTGTAATTGAGTTTGGTTGGCAGCATGCCATATCCAATTAGGCCCATAGGGATTTACTGAGGATAATGACAAATACTCTGTAAACCAAAAAATTTTTAAGGTCAAATATTCCTGTCCTCATGAATTTGTTGATGAATTTGTTGAGTTTGCAATTTTGCACAGGTTTTATAGCACTTCTTTTTATTTTATTTTATTAACATTTTCTTAATTTATTTACATACCAATCACAGTTTCCCCTCCACCCTCTCCTCCCATTTCCTCCCCAATGCCTACCCCCTCCTCGTCCACTCCTCTTGCATCTCCATTCAGAAAGGGGCAGGCTGCCCATGGTCTTCAACAAATCAGGAAACATCAAGTTGAGGCAGACCAAGGTCCTGCCTTTGTGACAAGGCTGGGCTAGGTAATCCAGCCTGGGAGCAGGTTCCCAAAATCCAGCTAAGCCCCAGAGACAGGTCCTATTCTCACTACTAGGAGACTTGCAAACAGATCAAGCTACACAACTGTCACACATGCAGAGGGACTAGGTCAGTCCCATGCAGGCTCTGTAAGTGTTGTCCAGAGTCCACAAGCTCCCAGGAGCTCAGGTCAGCTGTCTCTGTGGGTTCCCCATCATGATCTTGACACCCAACCCCTGACTTCTACAATCCCTCCTTCTTTTTTTTCAGGATGACTCCTAGAGATTTGCCCAGTGTTTGGCTGTGGATCTCTGCCTCTCCTTCCATCAACTACTGGACGAAGGCTCTCTGATGACAATTAGGGTAGTCACCAATCTGATTACAGTAGATGGCCAGTTCAGGTACACCCAGAGCACTTCTTTAGAGACAGTTGTCATCTAACAAAATTTTTAGTGCCATTTGTGAAAAGTATTTCACTAGAATAAAATGTGACCATCTCATGCTTCAGTTAAACTAGATTTTTTCAGAAATAATTGCATCCAGTCACATGTCTGCCATATGTTAGCTATATGCACTTGGACCTGAACCTAGGTCAAGCTGCTCTCCTTCATCTTACTTTCATAGCATTGTCATGGGGATGAAGTGAGGTGATGCATATAGTTAATATGGAGCATTTGTCACAGAGTCATTATCCAAAACTGTATCATAGCCCCACTCCCCCCTTTAATGATAGCTTTAGTACAACATTATGGAGGAAACTATTCAGGAATATTTCAATATCAAGTATAATATTTAAACAGAAAATTATGGAACAACCAAGGCACATTCACTATAAATACTAAAAATTGAAAAGGTTTTATGAACTAATTCTTTTGGTGGCTTGAAAAAAGTCTATCTCTCTTGAGGTACTAGTAATTTTTTTAAGATAAAATAAAATTCTGCCCAATTTCTAGATCAGTGTTGGAAGGAAATAGAGTTTGAGAATGACTGTCAGGTTTATTCATTTCTCTCCACTATGGCTCAGATGCCAAAGAAATGCCTTACAGGAGCCAGATTTAAAGGGGAAGATGGAGCCATCTGTTTCCTTCTGAGGACTTTTAAGATTAGGTGACACCTTACATATTTTCCTCTTTCCGTTTCCTTCTCTCAAGGGAAAAGGTAAGTATTTTAATAAGAAGAGATCCAAACCTCGGTGCTACTTTTATTGAGTAAACTTAGAGGTCACTTAATCTTTGTGGAATTCTTTTTTTGGGAGTGGTGACTACCTATTTGATGAATTTCATGATTAATCAATATGAAACTAAACCTTATGTAATAGAGTAGTAGCTCACTTTGAAGTCTGAGAAAGTACTCAGTGATGCTTATAAGGTAGGGTAAGGCATTTGAGGAGTGAAGAATCAGTCAATGTTTATGTGGTACTTCTTTCTCAACCCTGATTGGTCTCTCAGGTCACATTATTGACTCAGCTGAATTCTGATAGGGGAGAAATACAGAGGAAAAGAAACGAGGTAATTTGTGGCTTTCAAGTTTCAAAATAGACTTTTGGAAACTCTTTGTGGACATAGTAGCTTTAGAAAAATGAAAACAACTTGAATTTTGACTGTCTGGCTTCTAGGCACAGACAGTGGTACTAGATTTGGAAGTCAGAGCAGGTTTACTTCTAACTTGTCTTTTCCTCACATGACCTCTAATACAGGAACCTGGAAGGGAAACAAGGAGAGTACTAAAGAAGAGCTAATAGCAATAGAAAGAGGTGGGCCTTTGTCACTGTGCATGCTGTGTGCTCCCCAAACCAACTTCCAAGGGATGAGAAACATAAAAACCTCATATGAGTTTGAGGAACTCCAATGCTGTTTTCTGCTGTTACGACAGAGCACTGGGAGGCAGTAAATGGCCTAGAGTTCCTTTGCACTGTCTTTGAGAAATGCACAATTAGGTAAAGATGGCCTGCCTTATGGTATCTCTGTTCCAGTGCAGTATGGAGTACTACCAGGAGCTAGAACAAGACAATCTTAACAAGTTCTTGTACTCAAAATGAGACAAGCCCTACAGCAAACTGCAGAGCTAATAGAGGTACAAAAGTCCCAAAAGCTCCAGTGTAAACATTAGATGGCCATGTCCTGATGACCAAGCACTCTAGCTGATCCCTACCTATCTAGACATTCAAATATTAACCAGGGCTTAGGTATAGTAACTGGATAAAGGGAAAGGAGACCCAAGATTCACAACATAAACCTCGAGACAAGTAAGGACTGCCAAATTCAGAAGAGGTTAAGTTCCCACAATCTAATTGGCACAGAAGGAAATGTTCATGAGTAAAAATAGACACATTTCTCACATGAATTAAGGCCTCATGATTTGTGTTCACGTATACTTGGCCATTAACATGAAGAATATCTGAAGATTGAAGATTATAGTCAACTCTTCACAGGCTTCCTACAGACCAGGCTAATCTTTCTGCCTACAGATTTTTACAAGAATTGAAGGACACCCTTGCACTGCTGCCCAGGGTGAAACACTTGCTCACTGTGGTTCCTAAAGAGACACAAAAAACTCTCTAATGACATAACCTTCCAAATGCCCATACTACAGCCAGCTCTTCAACACAAGTGTGGGCTTGTCAGTGGACTCACCTGTTTCTGTGGACAGTCTTGTTCGAGTACTTCTTTTCTCAAAAATCATTCCTAAGGATTTCCCTTGCAATAAAGGCAAATACTGAAAACCAAGGACAAAAATTACAATTAAAATGCAAAGTATATTTCCTATGCAATATCAAGGGTTGTATTTCAAAATACTAATAAAAATACAGACCAATTGATCACTACTTCTGAAGAAGTGGCCACGATATTATTTACAAATTAAAAGATGCTTCACATTCAATACACACAGCTTATTAACATGAAATTAGGAATTAAGAATGGCTTGGGACTAGGCCCTGCCCTATATGAAATGACAGACTATGGACACCCCCATGGAGGGCCTCACCCTCCCTGGGGGAATGAGGGGATAACGGGGGGAGGGATGGGGGGGAGGGCACGGGAGGAGGGGAGGGAAAGGGAGAGGGACCTCGTACTGACTTGTGAAGCAACCTTGTTTCTTATGTAAATTTAAAATGGAAAATAAATAAATAAATAAATAAAAAAGAATGGCTTGGGATATGGGTGTAGCCGGGGCTAGCCTTGAACATGTAGCAGAGTCAGGTTTTGAACTTGTGATCCTCTTATTTCCATTGTTTAAGGCCTAGGGTTACAGATTCACTTTGCCTGCATATAATATTACTTATGAGTGGATTCAATTTGGGAGCTTATCCAAAGCATACTATTTCACAATGGAACCATCATCTTACTGAACTCTATTGCATCCCATTCAATCTTCAGTGATGCTGAAGATGTTTTATTCAGAGGAAATTTCTCGTCTATTAAGATCATACTCTTTCACAACATGGGACACTAAGAGTCTTACTTAGGACGTTGATGAACCTCAGTTTTTCAGCTTCATATTCATCAGTCTCCCTCATGAGAAAACAAAAAGGCTTTGTTCCTAGAAGTCATTTGTAAACACTCTGGGAGTTTGAGTATTGGGTGGAGTTCTTCTTCCTTCCTCTTGTGTTAGTAGACTTCCTGTTAAGATGCGCTCTGGTCTTCTGGTCTTCAGTCAGCAAATCATGAAAAGGCAGAGGTTTGTAACCTAAGGAAATCTTTCCCCCTATTTTAGGTATTCTACAAGAACATCAGCACATAGAAGTTGGAGCATTGCCTGAACTCTTCAGGGCTTGGAGAACTAGCTATCTAAATAAGAAAACCAGAATCATATCAAACTTCCTCAGCTTGAAACCAAATCTTTTAAAAAACACTTTTGAGCCAGGCAAAGTGACACATCCCAGCACTGGGGAGGCAGCAGCAGGTAGATCTCTGTGAGTTTGAGGTCAGTCTGGTTTACATAGTGAGTTCCATGTCAGCCAAAACTATAGAGAGACTCAGTCTCAGAAACAAACAAACAGTATTTGAACAAATTCGTAATACAAATCTACTTTCACAACTAAGACCTTTAAATAAAGCCACTGCATTAAGCATTTTGAAACAAATTGCTCAAAATGCAGAACAATGCCCAGAGTTAAGCACCACATTCAATTTCTTCCCCTATTTGACTAGCATTTACTTGTTCCTTCATAATTGGGATGTTTTTAAAAACACAACCTCATCATTGTGAATATTGTCATAATGATGACATATCTGACATATATCTAGAACAGAAATGTATTGTTAAAAACCAATATATCATCTTTAACTGATAGAAAACACATAGAGAAAAGGGACGTATAAGAACAAAATCTTTCTAAACAAATGATATCTCAGTTTCTGATCCAGTTACTAATGAACTTCAGAATTCTTCTGGGGGGGAAGTGCAAGGACTTGTCCTAGAATAACTGCTTTTCATGATTATTTATATGCCTGTACATTCGTTGCTAATCAATTACCTTGCCTGTGAGGTTTAATTATTTAGCTAACACTCAGGAATTTTAATGTACTTTGTTTCCCTCTGCCTTAGGAAAGCTGTATCCCAAAGGTAATGGAAGAGAAGAAAGAAGGAATGTCACTTACTTCTCCTTTGTGCTTTATCCGGAATTTCAAATCTGCAGATAACCATAACATGTACTGAATCTCCTCTCCGGTGAAGTTCTTCAGGGTGAGGAGATCACGGCCTTTCAGTTGTACTTGGCTCTGTAGTGGCTTCCCACACCTGCAAAAGAAGAGAAAAACCAAAAGAGGACAATATTTATTCAAGAAAATGGTGTTATGGGGTAGTCCTTTGGCCTATTCTTAAAATCAAACATAGTAAATCACATGGCATAGCATGTCTCTCTGCAAAGTGTTAGTGAAACTGATATGGTTGTGATTTTGATTTTATTGTTACGTTTAAGAGAAAAGAAAAAATTATGGACATTGAATTCTGACATACTTGAATTAGCTGGATGGACAGTTTTGCCATTTATTAAATCACACAGCTTCAGGCAAGTTATCCAACCTCTGTCTGCAGACGTTTCTCACCAACAAAATGAGTGTAATAGTTCTATAGTGTCAATGTAAAAATGAAATTATTTAAGTCATGCAAACCAGTGCTCAACATAATATGCAATAGGTAGACCTTACCTACTCTTACTGAAATCTATGCAAGCAAGTTTTATTATGCAGTACAGAAAACTGTGTTGTTTACCCTCTACTCTTTTCAGATCACTTTGTAAAGACTGACTATATCATCTATATAGTCAGCCCTGTAGCTTTTTTAGAATGGTGCAGAAAGAATTTTTAAATTTCTCTGGTTACTTTTGCACCCAGAAGAATGATAGTAAAGTAGCAAACAACAATATTTTACCAATTATAAGCACTTTTTAAGTTTGGGAAATTCATTGCAAGTTGACACCATTTGCCTTCAGCTCATGTGTGATTCATATTGGTCTCCTTTTTTGGGGAAAAGACAAGTCAGAACCTGGTTCCTCTATTTCCTTGCATCAGTCCCTCAAGGTGAGGTCAACAGGAGAGCAAATCTAGTTACATTCTAGTTTCCTAGTATTGGTATAGGTGTTTGAGGGTGACTGTTTATTTATGGGAACCCTCTAGAGAGATATTCCCAGAAAAGCTTTTGATATGAATAAAAGCAGTTCTTCAGGTATTAATGGTTTTATGTTTATCCAGCCACCACCACTCCAATGAGATCTTTACACGTCTCCAGGACATCTCTTGTCACGGCCAGAAACAGTGCCACGTTACCAGTTCTTTTTATTATTCCATCCTGTCTCATCAGCAGCACTCCATATTGCTGACAAGATTAATGTCCATTCTATTAGAGTCCTCTTTTAATCTGCCATCAAGAGAGTGAACTAGTCAGTACCTCTTACTTTAACCCCCCTCTTTCTCTCTCTCTCTCTCTCTGTGTGTGTGTGTGTGTGTGTGTGTGTGTGTTCATGTGTTCTAGAACCTACCTAATTTTGTACCCTTTAATTGACATCACTCATTTCTCCATCTACTATTTTCACCTTCATCCTTTGGTGACCACTGTTCTGCTCTCAATTTCTGAGTTCAACTTTTGTTTTTCAAGACAGGGCTTTTATATGTACCCTTGTCTGTCCTAGAACTAATGAGCTCTGTAGACCAGGCTGGCCTCAAACTCACAGAGATTCCCCTGCTTCTGTCTCCCAAATACTGGGATTAAAGATCTGAGCCACCACCGCCCAGCTGAATTCAACTTTTTTACATTCCACATACAAATGAGATCCTGAGGTATATGTCTGTCCTGTTCATGGTTTATTTCACTGAACATATAATATTCTACATTATGGTGTTGTCCCAAATGCCAGAATTTCTTGCATATTTACACGATGAATAGTATTTCAGTGTGTGTATATATATGCCACGCATCTTAATCTAGTCATCTATTGATGAACACTTAGGTTGTTTCCTTATCTTGGCTTTTGTGACTGATGTCTATCATGATGGCTAGACTACCATATTTTAAAAAAATCTTCTGTTAATCTCCATACCCTGGCTTGGTTTTTGTAATGCATTTAATAATATGCTAGCAATAACATGTTTTAAAACTGTCTGTCTTATTTGCAAGTCTGTTTTGAGGAATCTGACTACTCACTCTGACTGAATGATAGTTAAGTCAACATTGGCTTGACCTGAGTAAAAACTAAACAGAAATATATATATATATATATATATTAGAATTCTGTTGCATTGTGTTTATTCTTGTTATTTGAGGTAATCACTGTCTAAAATGACAGCTTTTATTTAATTAGTCCAGTGTTACCTGTATTTAATAATAACTGATATACATCACACTAGGGGGTGAGTACTAATTATAAAGGATGATAAACAGAAGGAAATTGATTTACCATATCTATTAAACATTAATTTTTACTAGGAACATACTAAATGTCACAAACTAATACTTTTCTATCATAAGAAAAGAATTAAGGTATATATTCTGTTGAGGTAGATTTATGTATATATTTTTTCAGTAGTGACATGGTCATAGGTCTGAAAATCACAAGTTCATTCCAACTGATTTCACTTTGTGATATCTGAAAACATGGACAAATTTCACTAAATAACTTTCTAGCAGGGTGAACTTGTTCATACATAGTTCAAAAAGTGAGCACATTTTTTCCAGAACACATGATAAAAACTGTACATTTCAGAGTTTTGAGTTGATAAAGAAGATTATTCCACAAGGATTGAGAATTTGTGGGCAGGCTGGCTAATTAGTTGCTGTATTAATATAAGATACTAATGGTGTATTTCACTACACATAGAAAGAAATTCATCTTTTCAGTTTTTGTGTGGAACAAAATTTTGGTCCATTCTCCTATTTCAGAGATATAAGACTGTCTTCAACTTCACAATACATGAAAAATACTCTACAAATGGGAATTTATTTCAGTTGTCTTCAAATTTTTAGCTAACTTTCAACATCGGGCTGGAGAGATGACTGAATGGTTAATAGTGCTTACTATTCTCTGAATTCTGGTTTTGTTCCTAGCACACATATGGTCACTCAAAATGCCTGTAACTCCAGTTCCAGAGAATGTGATGTGCTCTTCTGACTTCTGCAGGCTTATGCATGTATATAGTGTAGGCGTCTTGTCAGTGAACTTGTAACGGTGGCCACACCACAATGTGGTGCACAGACATACATTTAGGTGCAAACACATACACATAAAATTTTAAGATATTCATAAAGAATTTTAAATATATTAAAAAGAATATAAATCTGTAACATATGCTTATTTATAAAATATGAGTTAGCATAGTAACATTTATACAACAAAGCATAATAAAAATAAAAGGTAAAATGTAAGTAATAAAACAACAAAATACTAAAAAAATAATTTACAACAAAATACTAAAAAATAATTTCTAAATGTGCAAAACATTTTGCTACCTAAGAAGTTTCTAAAACAGAATGCTATTTATTTCCTTCTACTGGAGTCCTAGTTAAAAGTATATAAAACTATATACAATATCTCCATGCTAGTAAGTCATTCACTAGACGACTTTGGTTCATACTATTTATGTAGAAAATTAGACTTCACATAATAAATTTGGTTATGCATTTGGCTCTGCTAATATTAATTAATGATAATATTAACAAACACATGGTATGTATAAGCACTGATGCTGTTGAGAAGAAAGGCTTTGACTAATATTTATGCAGTTCCAATATCAACTGAAAATTTCTTATGGAAATCTGTCTTAAATAGACACATGGCAGCATAATCTTAACCACTTCACATTTAGGGTAGATTTAAAAATACATTTTCTTCTAGAATATAGTCTAAGTAATGTATGATTATAAATGACAAACTCTTTTGACTCCTTGTGTTATGATAACACATAACCATTGTATGAGACTTCCTCCGACATTATTTTTAAAGGAAAAAAAATGTTCGGTTGGAAAACACTCCCCCTTCCCCCGGGTTTCAGGGAATATAGGAAATGTGACTATAGCTGTTGGATTTTCATCTGCCAACAACAGGAAAACATACTCATGGGCTCATTTTAAGGCCGTACTCTTGACATGACATTTAATCTGTCTTCTGGTTATTTTTGGAATACACAGAAACTGGCTTTCTGTCCATAAGGATTCACTGCCCTCATTCTTACTATCATCCTCTGAAGGATTTTGATATGCAGTTTCTTCCTGATGTCTATGAAAGGAAGCAGAAAAGAGGACCAATGCCTTTTAATGATACAAAAATTATAGCTTCTAGATCTGATTACTGCTCTTTCAAAAAGACAGGTTGGAGGGGGTATGGAGTCTTCAGGTCTTCCTAACATTTGTTCTTGTGTATTTCAAACCCTATGTTAACACAGAGGGTACATGTCTTGCTGTTGAGATTCATTGTAAGATGCTGATAATGATATTTCTCCACTGATAGAAGATTTGAGTATAAAGGTACAATTGTAAGACAAATATCATGTTTGGCTATCTTTTGGTCAAGCCCTTTAATTTATAAGTGTATATACAGTAGATACCATTCATTTTTCTTGTAGAGTGTGAGAGACATAAAACTCTATTTATTACAGAAGGCAGATTTTCTGTAGCATCAGCTGATAATGTTGCCCTGACTCCTATGGCCCAGAAATTGTACTAGCAACAACAATTCACAAATACACTTTCCTGATCAAACAATCCTTGTGTCCTCTGGTTTTGTTTTGCAGTAAGGAAATCTAGTCTCTTCACAAATACTGAAATGGAAGATCCCATTGTAGTCATTACAACTACTACACTAAACAGAGTTCTCAGAACTTGTCTGTTTAGCATAACTAAAGCTTTATATTCATATTCCTCATTCTCCACCCTCACAACCATTTCTGCAATCTCTGATTCTCCAAGTAGGACTATCTTCAATGTGATGTGTATGTGAAATTACATAGTAGTTGTCCTTCTGTGACTAGCTTAACTTACTTAGTGTGAGGTCCTCCAAAACTTACTTTAGAAAACAAGCAAGGGTGTTTTCTGCCTCAGCATGCTTATGTTAGGTCATAAATAACCATTAACCTGAATCAAGACAAACTAACCTTAATAATTAGTGGGAAATTAATATTATTCTGTGACTTCTAAGAAATCATTGCCAAAGCATTAAAAGTTCTTTTATGTCCCACCATAATCGTGGAGAGAATTGCAAAAACATCACAGCAGATGCATCTTTAATGCACTGCAATTCTGAAGGAAACAGTGAAACTTGCAATGCTTTGTTCCTTTGTAAAATCCATCAAGAGCAATTTTCACAGTGCTTGATTTTTTATCATATATCTTCCCAAACACAGCAAGGCTCTCTTCTATTCTTTGAGGAATTGCCATATTCTTTCCTCAGATTGGATTAACTTCTAATGGTTTATCCTTTGCACTTTCAATGTTGTATATTATCTCTCAGAATTCTTTAATAACAAGTGTGTAGTGAGTATCACTTCCTCATAGACAACTTTGTTCTTTCCTTACAACCATTTTCTGCATTTATGTCATTAAGTTTCTCTGGCTGTATAATTAGTGTCTTTCAAAATATAGGCACAATCAACAATTCTGTAGCCAGTTGTTTATTCTACAATTTAATATGGATTCAACTCAAAGACTTGTGAGGCATTGAGAATAATTAGGATATTGCTAAAGCTGAAACTCCCCTAGGACTCAGCTTCTCTATGACAGGATTTGGTCTACTGAGAACAATGAATGGGCATGTATTCAGAAATGAGCATACATGCTAAGTATATCTCTTAAACTGAGGTGCCCAGACCTAAACAAACCTGATGGGAAAAACGGGTGGCATCAATGTGTGCCCACAGCACCAAGATGAGTTTTAAGGATGGTAATAGAGACCCTTAAATTCCCTTTGGACAGAAAAGTTGCCATAGTTCTCAGTGCCAAAAAGTGTATATAAATAGACATGCTACATTTTGAGACACCAATAAGGGAGGGTTTGACCTATTGGCTAGAAAAAAAATTAAGATTAAATGCACCTCAATCTGTTTATACCATTGAAAATTCATTAGAGTAGTCATTACCCTTTTGAATTCTATCCAGGAGGTGGAGTAGGAAATGTTAGCTTGGGAAAGAGTTGTTTTTCATAGATATCAACAACTAACCAGGAAAATTTATCATTAAAAGGAAAGCAAACACAATGGTCTTAGTTTAATTCCTATCCTGTTTATTATCAACTCATAGAACATGCCTTGGCTACAAAATGAAATTGCCACACCTCTTCCCTAAGCTAATAAAAATTAGAGAAAAGTACAAGAGCTCCACAATTGGGCCACATTGAGAAAACTCACACACAAACCTCTTTTTTCTTGGTCCTTGTTAAACATTGTCCTGTTTGGGGTGATAAAAGCACATTCTAATTAGCCATATAAAGGGACTGGCATAAAGTTCCTAATCTCCAATCAGGCACAGCCTGCTCTAGCTCAGGAGAACTGAAAGCAAGGCACGAATCACTCTTTGTAAAAAGAGAGGTATTTTAATTTGGGTTTAGTGGGTGGTGGAGAGGTATGTGCATGGAAGTATAGGTTCCTGCTTGGGGTAGGGGCCTTGGATCCCCCCACCCCCACTCCCGCCCCCACCCCCTGGCTGGAGTTATGTGTTCCTAAGCCACCAGATATCTGTGCTGGGAACTGAACTGAGATCTCGTGCAAGAGCTGTACAGGCTCCTGACCACTGAATCATCTCTCCAGTCACACACAAACCACTCTTCATTTTTTCTCATGAAGAATTACCCTTATTGTGCTACAGTATACAAGAAAGAAACTAAAAATAAGCAAGGCACCTCTCAGATCAGAAACAAACTACATTATCATTCTCAATTTTTTAGAAATATATTTTATTTATCTTATTGAAAAACTGGGCCAGAACCTTGTGCATGCCAGGAAAGCCCCCTGCCAGTGAGTTACATCTACAGTTCCACATTTTCATTCTTCAACTCACATACAACAGAAAGAATACAACATTGGGGCAAATGAGAATTGTGGACAGATTTCCCATCAATGATATCAAGGTGACATGTGTACCAGTTACCTGTAGTTGGGCTTTACTTAATATTAGATTCATAGACATGAATCTAAATGTATTGCACCTTGTAAATATATACAAATAGTATGTGCCAATTCAAAACTAAATTCAAATAAGATTTTAAAACCAATTTGCAGTCTAATTAGAGCCAGAACCTTTGAGAAATGCATAATTAGTTCCTTAAATTACATGATTTGAAAAAATAAATGAAGAGCTTTCTTAAGCCCAAATCACTAAATACTAAGAATTTCAGTAGAGAGTCACATATGAGCTTTACCTAAATATCTTTCTAACTAGGAAATGGAAGCGTATGGGCTACTGGCAGAATAAAATCTTTCATCACTACACTCTGCATTTTCCAATTCTAACACATTAGTTGTGTGTGGGGGGGGCTTGGATGTGTTCTCTGGAATAATTGTATTTCATTGGAATAGAAACTGCTTGATTTGAGTAAAATGTGTTCAGTTAGGAAATGACTTTTTTTACACTTTTTTATTATATATTTAAATTAGGAACAAGCTTGCTTCCCATGCCATTCCCAGATCTCTCTTCCTCCCCTCCATGCCCACTCCACCCCCAGACCCCCCGGGCCCCCACCCAACCCCTACCCCATTTCCCAGGGAGGGTAAGACCCTCGCTGGGAGATCTCTAGAGCCTGTCATTTGTTCCGGGGAGGGCCCAGGCCCTCCCCAAAGTGTCCAGATTGAGTCAGCATCCCTCATTGTGGGATGGATCCCCAAAGTCCATTTATGTGCCAGGGATAAATACTGATCTACTACCCAAAATCCACATAGATTGTCTGAGTCTCCTCACTGACACCCACATTCAGGAGGTCTGGATCAGTCCCATGCTGGCCTCCCAGCTGTCGGTCTGGGGTCCAAGAGCTCCCCCCTTGTTCAGATCAGCTGTCTCTGCTGGTTTTGCCAGCCCATTCTTTGCCAATTTGCTCATCGCTCCTCTCTCTCTATCACTGGGTTCCATGGGTTCAGTTCAGTGTCTAATTGTGGGTGTTTGCCTCTACTTCCATTAGTCACTGGATGAAGGTTCTAGGATGGCTTTGGCATCAACTTCATTATCAGGAATGGGCATTTAAGGTGGTCTCTTCACTATTGTTTAGCTTGCCAGTTGGTGTCATCCCTTTAGATCACTAGAGGTCTCACTAGTGCCAGATCTGTCTTCTAACCTATGACTTCCTCTTCCCCCTATTCTACTCCCCACTCAACCTTCCTGTTTTTTTTTTTGGTCTTTTGAGGCAGGGCTTGTCTGTGTAGCTTTGTAGTCCATGCTGGCCTCGAACTCACAGAGACCCTCCTTCCTCTGCCTCCAGAGTACTGGGATTAAAGGCATGCACCACCACTGGCCAACTCACTTTCTTTCTTTATAAGGCACATTAGAAAGCAGTCAAGGGTTTTTATTTTCACAAAACTCCGGAATGGATTCCATTGGTGTGAACAGATAACAAATTGTTTTCCAAACTTAGAAACTTTATCATTAGCAGTTGTAATAATTTTTAATACAATTATTTGAAACCTTCTTTCTTGTTGTTATATACACATGTGTGCCATAACTTATTGTTGATAAAATTCAATGACAATTTCTAAAAACATTTTAGAACATCATTATTGAAAAATTGTGGAAATTCTTTGAGCACTGAAGAATAGAGACCTGCAGCAATTTTGTGTGGACCTATTACTAAAAGCCTGATGACTTTTCTTAACTAGAAACACTAGAATGCTTCCATTATTTTCATTAAATTACTAAATGGCAGATGGGGGTGGGGAATCCACTATTGGCCAAAGGAGAGCCTGTTATCCCCATTTCAATTTGGTTCTACGCCTTACATATGGTTTTCTGAGATCAGAATAGGAAAGCCATTTTAAGGTATTTTAATTTTTTATATTGAAACACAATCAAAATCCTTGATGCTTGTCTCTCCTCTGTGCACTGTTTGTGATCACTTTATCTGAGTGTCTGTGTGTGTGGGGTGAATGCATGTATGGGATGAAGGAAACATAATGAGTCACGTGAGTCTTTGTGGAGGTCTGGAATGAAATACCCAAAAACCAGTCACCTCCGGCTCCAACCCATAACCTCCACAGAATTGGCTAGCTTAGCTCAATATTCTTTGAAGAAATTTCTATTTGAAAGATGAAATTGAAGTGCACTTATAAATTGGTCTTCTCTGACAAAGAAAGAGATTTTTAGTGGTTTCTTTAAAAGCTATAAGTGGCTTTCCTAACTGGCAACAAATCATAGAACACTATTATCGAAACCCAGCCAGGCTCCACAGCCTTGGGCATGAGATGGAATGCCTGATGATTTGCTGTTTTCACCATTCTCGGTGTCTGAGCCTATTGATTTTGAAAAAGAAACGAAAAGAAAAACATGAATTGCCTAAAACTGATTGATCCAGGTGTCTGTGTGGATGACTTCAGCATTACTTCAGCTGTTATTTTCTTATGTACATTGTAGTATGTGACTATATACTTCTGTTGAATCTCAGTTTTGCGGCACTGCCAAAATCCTAACCACACATTTCCTGTGAGACTCTAATGGTAAATTCATATGATCATGGACCCTCCACTTTCCCCAGTGATGGAAAAAAGAGAAAGAAGTCAGATGATGGCCAAAAATCTAAGCAAAAGGTGTAACAGTGAATACAGGGAGCTTTTCTCTGTTGTTAACGAAACTTGTCAAAGTGTGAGAGACTAGTAGTTTGGAATTAATCTATATGGGGTGTAGTATGCCTAAATAATTAAACAGGAATGCCAAATACACACACTACATGAGCGTACCCCACACAAAGCATTTCAGTGTGTGTTCATAGCCTTTGTGTCATTGGGATGAAACAGATAATATAAACAACTTAAGGGAAATATCGTTTTGTTCAGACTTCCAGAAAGTTCAGTTCATTGTGTTGGAAAGGATGGGTCAAAGAAGAGCAACTCACATTATGGTGGCCAGAAAGCAGGAGAATGGGAAAGTTTTCCTAATGAGTTAATTCTCTCTGACACACCTATAGTGCTGTGCTTTACTCAAATCCTAGATGCTCCTCAGTGTGGCTAAGTTGAAGAAATTAACCATCACATAGCATTATCTTATTTTTGATAAGACATATACTATTCAGTTTTTCAAAAACCTAGCTGACTTGTATTCAAAAAGCCAATACAGATGTGGGCTAATTTAGCTGATCTTTGCTCCAGATCCTATTTGGTTTTAGAAATGGCTAACTAGGAACTTTAGAAAAGCAATGTCCAGAAGACAATATTAGTCCCGAGGCTAGTACATATGAATAAGAGAATATCAGCACTGGTCAAAGAAGACAAGCATTTGGGACAGGTTTTACTTATAAAATTCAACCTGCAGACTTTTATGATCCCTCATGGGAGGCGTCACTGAGGAGTGGATGGGGGGAAAGGATGGGGAGTTGGTGGGGGAAATAGAAGGACAGGAGGGAAAGGGAGCTGGGATAGGTATGTAAAATAAGGTGGTTTTTACTTTAAATAAAAATTAATTTAAAAATTCAACCTGATATTAGTATAAAATTTGAGTATAAAATTTTATGAGTATAAAATTAAAGCAGCATATAACCTGCTAAAAAGGACATATGTCTAAGTTCTAAGCACTGGTTATTTATTCACCATAGTATTTTCAGTTCAGTGATTTTTCTTTGTTGAAAACCACAGCGTAAAGTGGAATCACCCTTTTATCTAATGTTACTCAGTGATGTGGAATGAAAAACAGAGAGCACTTATCTGTTATTTTACAGGTTTTGCACAAATTATCTCATTGATTATCACTAGAGTATGACTTCATGTGACTGAAATGAAGTATCTTATGTCCTAGTTAGGGTTTCTATTGCTGTGATGAAATACCATGGCTGAAGCAACTTGGGGAAGAAAGGGTTTATTTAGTTTATGCTTCCACATTGCTGTTCATCACTGAAGGAAGTCAGACAGGAACTCAAACAGGGCAGGAACCTGGAGGCAGGAGCAGGTGCAGAAGCCATGGAAGGATGCTACTGACTATATTGCTCATATGGTTTTCTCAGCCTGCTTTCTTACAGAACCCAGGATCACCAGCCCAGGGGTAGCATCATCCACAATGGGCTAGGCCCTTCTCCATCAATCACTAATTAAGAAAAAAGCCATGCAGGCTTGCCTACAGCCCCATCTTGTGGAGACAATTTATCAGTTGAGGTTCCCTCCTTTCAGGTAACTTAAGTTTGTGTCAAGTGAACATAAAAGTAGCCAGCACACCTTATGTGCCATTGCATTTCTAACATAATGCATACTTAATGAACCAAATTGGTACTAAATAAGTATTTGTTGAATGAATGATTGTCCCACCCTCTAATATGGAGCATATATTATATCCTCATCCATTTTATAGTTGAAGTACATTGCAGAAAAAAAGACAGTCAATTAGTATTTCTGCCAAGCCTGGAGAGCAACTCTATAGATTCCAAAACCTCAGGGCGAGAGTATACATTTGGGAATTATTTCTGTAGTTGCTAAAACCTGAGGATTTTTTCCAGGTGCTTTTTCAGATTTGTTTATATGATGGCACTAGTTAGTAAGACACTACAATCTCTGGGCTCCACTTATCCTATCTATAAAACAAGACAATGCATGATTAGATGATTGAGTTATCAGCTGATCTGATAACATGAGATTAATTTACAATATCATGTATAATATTTTTTCGTCTGAGAGCCATATAACGAAGAAGGGGTTTGAAGATGAGGCCATTGAACCTAGATCTATCAGGTAGTTGAGAGCAAGGAAACCCAAGCATCACTGTCACACATACATTTATTTTTGTTTGTTTTACTGTGTTGTATAGCCTTGGCTGTCCTGGATCTCACTCTGTAGACCAGGCAGGCCTCAAGTTCAAAGAGAACTCTGCCTCCTGAGTGCCAGAATTAACTGCACGCAACACCACTGCCTGAGTGTCGATATATCTCTTAATAGGGGGGAGAAAACGGCCAGCTGGAACCTCCCCTTAGTAATCCAGGGATGTTGTTTCACTGGTAGGTTTAGATTGTTAAGTGGTTCTGAGGAAATTCTGATTGTCATCAGACAACTTTTCTAGAAGCTTTCTGGTCACCAGGGTTTGTACCTCATGGCTTTGCTAACCAGCTAACTCCCCTCCCCTCCCCCCTTTACCACTGGTGCAGTGCATGCCAACTTCAGCCATGTGCTCTGTGGCTGGGAGTGGTCAATGGATAAGCTTTTGTACTGCACTCATTGAAAACAGGCTCTTTTGCTGTACATAGCACCAACGATTTCAGAGATGAATTTCAATTTTTTTTTACTTCACTTAAAAAAAAGCCATTGTAGATACTGGTAGCCCCAGATACTTAAGCTTTATCTGCAGCAGCTCTGTAAGTATTTGCTTCAATTCCATTTGCAGCTTTTTTGTCTTTCAAGGCTGAATTAGTCCCGACACCCTAGAGTGACATATTGTTTTCCAGAAAAATCAAATAAGAGTTGAAGGCCCTTGTAAATTACTGCCTCTAGTTTCCTTCAGTCAGTAGCAAATTTAGAATGTACTCAAATAGGAGATGTCAAGAACATTTAGTCTAGTGTACTTGCCTTGGTTAGCATGGTATAATTCAACTGCATAGTGATGGAGAGATGAAAACCCAGTTAGAATTAGAGGCAGCTGTCTCATGCAACTGTTAACTATGGCACTGCATTTACTCAGCAGAAGGAAGCACTGTGTGCACTCCCCTGCAGAACATAATTCCAGGGTTCAGTACTGACCAGCTCCCATTCTCTGTTACTTACCAGAAATTTCGAACCACAGAATTGTGACCCTTTCTAAGAGTTGCATTGTTGAAGAGGATCCTCAAATTAGACAGCATCTTCCTTTGCTAGTGCAAAAGAGGAAATCTCTGCTCTGTAGAGCTCCTCGGCCAGGCAGGCAGTGGGGCCACTGGAAAGCTGAGAACGATTCAGTTGCAGAGAGGGAGCAAAGGTCCTAGCACCCTTCCACTGCCTTATCAGATCAGCCTGCTTAGGATAGGGCAGGGCATGGTGCGGGGCCACTTGGACTTTAAGCCTAACTCTGGCATTGTTTTTTTAAAGAAAGAATCCTAACTCTTTCAGAGCCCAGCCTCTTCTCTTTTTTTCAGTATGTATTTATGCTGTCACTTGCTTGTATAAAATCAGTTGACAAGTACCCATTGAGCATACAATATATGCAAGGCACTGCCGTGCTGGATGCTGTGAAGGTACACAGAAATAACACATTCAGAAAATGGGAATTGTCAGTACAAAACCCCAGATGGAGATATGACAGCCCTGAGTATTTCTGTTGATTTCACTTTCCTACCTGGCACCCCCATCCCTTCCACAAAAACAGATATGAAAAAGGGCAACTTGAAGTTGGGTTTCCATGGCAAAAAGCTAAAGAGGCATAGAGGTATAATAAAAAGATCTCAGTCCCAGGGTTCCTTTTATGTCTTGCACATTATAGGTCTTTAATAAATCAGTATGAGCTTCCATTGAGTAGCAGTGCCTCCCCCAGCAACTCCCCAGGTCACTGAGGTCCACGGCTTGACATCCATTCCTTTATCCCTAGCTTGAAATTTACACGTTTTAAATTCTCATCTGTGTCACACAACAGGGTAGACTAGAATTTCAAAAGAGGAAATGATCCCATCACTGCAGAGCTTAAGATTTCAAAAATGTTTCCGGCATTTGTAAATACTATTCCTAGTACAGTCCCATATGAAAGGTCCAGATAAAGTTGTCCTGCATAACACACAAGAGGGAAATCTTTAAGCTAGGAAGGGTGGATGACAAGGGAGGAGGGAAAGGGGCAGGTGCCTCTTCTTGTCAGTTCATATGACTTAGCACCCCACCCTGGTATGCACCTGCTGGAAGTCTGTAGAATAATACAAGTAAATGTCACTTGGAGGCCTGCTATGGCTACTTCCAGAGCAGAGATGGTTATGCGATCATCATTGATATTGCCAGGGAAATAATCTTGACACTCTTCCCTTCTATCTATGGAGAATGATTTTGGATAGACAGAGAGAAAACTGAGCTTCCAAACTTCTTCTATATCTTATGTTCTGGAAAGAGTACTCCAGGTAGAACCGATTGTTTGTAAATGTACAGGAAAGAAGGGAGAGAGTGAATGTGCCAAGTAGAATAGACGACCGCGTGTTTGCAAAGATGGTAAAGCACATTTGAAGTAGAAAGGCGGGCCAGCTGGGCAGGGCTCAAGGACTGAAAGTATTCTCATAATACAGGGAGGGGAAGTGCATTCATGTACAGACCCTGAAGAGCACATGCTGATAGGAAGCTCACAGCATCACCCCCATATTGTTAGGAATTTGTGCTACTGAACAAACAGCTCATATGTGAAATGTTTGGGCAAAAGGCAAAAGGCAAGACAAGTAGTTTTAGACTAGAGAATGTGGGCAGCATTTCAGAAAGTTAGCCACCAGCCCTTCTACTTGTAAGGAAGTTGAAGCCCAAAGTCAGAGAGGACTAAGAGAAACTGAAGCTACCACAGAGTCTTGGTTAGAGGCGATGCACCACAGTTGAGAGGGTACTGAAGTCTATTTCATTGAATCTCAAAAGGTAAGCTGTTTCAGTGGAATGGAGAGGTACATCTCAACCAGCCCACTTCTTCTGATAGAACTGTACATTGGGTTTTGTGTTGTTGTTTCTTTTGTTTTGTTTTGTTTTGACCTTATAGGCTTTTGGGTTTGTATTAGTTACTTGTCTCATTGTTGCTGCAAAACACCAAGAAAAGATAATTTGAGGAATAAAGGGATGATTCTGTTTCACAACTTGAGGAGGATAATCATCATATGGTGAAGATGACATGGCTACCCGAACTTGACGTAGCTGGTCATATCGCATACACAGTCAGGAGGCACATCTCCTTCTCTCCTTTTTATTAACCTGGAACTCAAGTCCTTGGAATTGTATTGCTCACATTCAGGGTGGGTCTTCTGCACCAAATAACTTTTTAGAAATTTCATCTGAGATTGGTTTTCATGGTGATTGTAAATCCTATTAAGTTGATAATCAAGATTAACCATCATACTGGTCATGCTCAGAACTCACCCATGCATACTTAGTGATCCCTCCATTTCTCTGATTTAGCATCAGCTGCCTTCTTTGGCTCCCTACCTTTCCATTTTCAGACATTTATTCATTTATGTCTACCACAAAAAAAGAAATAGTCATGCTAAATCCTGTCCTTGATGAGCTCTGAGAATACAGTGATAAACAGGGAAGGTGAGTCACTATGTAGACTTCATGATTTGAAATGATTTAAGAATACAGCTTCTGTCTCTGTACATATATCCTAACTGAGCCCAAGTGACTTGTCAATTGTTCTTTTGCTCCAGGACACACGAGACACCCACTTCCCTAGATTCAGCTGGCAACAGTGTGGTATAGGATGAGTTTCCTAAAAGGTATTATTGATCTTTGATGGTTACAAGAATTGGGGGCTTTCCAGAACTTAAAAGAACTATAGAAGATCATACAGCAAGGTAAGGAAGGTGATTGTAGACTCAAAGGAAGGAACAAGTGGCACACATGGGTAATTACAAATGAACACACCAGGATCACACCACCAAGCATACCAAACCAAGATGTACGTGTCCTGTTTCTGTCCCCCTATGGTCTCCTTCACCACACTCACAAATATTATCCACTTTGTAGTTTAAGATTTCTGCTTGAAAATACATTTCCTATTTTTCTCCCTGCCCCCTTTATGAATAGTTATGAAGTGTGTTCAACAATGCTCTTAACAGTCTTCACTGGAATTCATTTAATTTCCCTTATAGTACATGGCAAGTTGGTCATCAGTATACCTAGTTTAGGTGGCTTTCATGATTCATTTTTCTCTCTGTCCTGCTCCTGCTTTCAAAGATTTGTACTGGACACAAGCTAAAGTCATCTGAGGGGAGGGAACCACAATTAAGAAAATGCCTCCATAAGATTATGCTGTAGGCAAGCCTACAGTGGTACTCAAGCTGTGGGTTGCAACCCCTTTACTAACTTCTATCTTCAAAAATATTTACATTAAAATACATAACAATAGCAAAATTACAGTTTTAAAGGAGCAATAAAAATAATTTTTATGGCTGGAGGTCACTACAACATATTAAAGGGTTTCAGCATTAGGAAGGTTGAGAAACACTGCTTAGTGATTGATGGGGGAGCTCGCAGTCCATTGTGGTGGTCCTGAGTCCTACAAAAAAGCAGAGTGAGCAGCACCCCTCAATGGCCTCTGCATCAGCTCCAGCCTCCAGGTTCTTGCTGTGTTTCAGTTCCTGTCATGACTTGCTTCAATGATGAACAGCGATATGGAAGTGTAAGCCAAATAACACCCCCAACTTGCTTTTGTTTATGGTGTTTCATCACAGAAATAGAAACCCTAACTAAGACAGGTTTCTTTCTTGGTGTCTGCTTTCTGATTACATCACCTTCCTCTAAAGGTTAGAGTTTAAAGCATCCTATCTTGGACTTTGAGGTTATCAATGTCATCATCTTGGTCTCCTATACCTGCCACACTCATTCTCAATTTTAATGAGTTGGCTTGAGACTGCTGGGAAATGCTTAATATCTACTTCTTTCAAAACAAAATGTTATGATTCGTACCACTCTCTTTTTGTGTCATATGAATATTCCTAAACAACCAACTTCAAGCTATGAATGTAACTTCAGTAATTACAGAGTTTGGAAAAACTGAGTGGAAAAATATTTCCTGCAAGCTGCTGTAAGTAGGCATCAGTAGTACACTGCTGCTTACAGCCAATTTCTACCCTTTGTCCCAGGCTTGGAAGATATTACTAAAGTTACATTGTCAAGGACCTTGAAAACCAGGTGAGGAAGTAAATGTAATCTGTTGTCCAGGAAAGATTGTTAAAGTTTTAAATCTGGGATAGACTAGAAGACATACATCATTATCTTCATTGTGTACCAAAAACACCAATCTGGTACTGTCTTTTGAGATATGCTGTAAGGAGAAAAATGGAAGCAAAACATAAAGTGGTTACTGTGGAGTAAGGAGGAGGTGAACATATGAAGGGGCTGCAAAAAGAAATATAAAATAAGAGGCTTGGTGAGATACAGATGTAGAGATTAGAACTCATCTTTGTGGAAACATGATCAGATATTGAAGGAAGGGATACTGAGAAGTTGAGATGACAAAATTTCAAATCTGTACTATGATGTTTGAATCTAAAATTACAAATATCTCCAAATTAGCACTAGACATATGAAGAATGCTCACTTTGCTGACATTTTCAACTTGTAACACTCAGGTATGAACCTGAAGTGTTTTTGTGACATTGCCATTATGTTTCCCTAGTCAAATTCAAGCACCAAAAAGGGAATGAATGTGAGCTTGGTGAGTTTGTCTCAGTCCCATGAAATTCTGAGTCTGCATCTAAAGTTCTGATTTTGTGTGTGTGTAACCAGTTATAGAGCTTGGAGTAGGTTTAGTATGCTTGCTATATATGAGACAGTATTGAATAACCTGATGTAGTTTACAAAAGGAAAGAGTTGCCCATAAAGATATCTCTGGTTAAGTGCACATATTGTTCTTTCAGATAACCCAGGTTCAGGTTCCAGCGCCCACATGATGGCTCCCAACCATCTGTAACTCCTGTTTCTGGTGAACTAATGACCTCTTCTGATATCCAAGGGCACCAAGCATGCACATGCTATACAGATGCACATACAGGCAAGACATCTATACACACAAGAAAATCAAAACAGATAGTTTTAAAAGTTACATTACTGTAGTGATACGTTCTGATTTATTTCATTGTGTTACTAATAGCATAAATAATTTTATAGCATGCTCTCTGGAAGCTTTATGATCTCTAGAAATCAGGGCTAGACAGATGGATCAGTGATTAAAAACATGCCCTGCTCTTCCAGAGGACCCAGTTTCAGGTCCCAGAACTTGCTTTGTATGGAGCTGCCTCTAAGTTCAGGTTCAGGAAATCTAACACCCTCTACTGGCATCTGCAGGAATACACACACACACACACACACACACACACACACACACACACACACACACACAGGCACACACAGGCACACCCATGCACACATAAACATGCACATGACATACATTCCCTACATGCACATATAATAATTAATACTTAAAGAGTTAGAAATCACAGCATTTTCTACAGTACACGTCTAGATCTTAAAAGTTTTGTCAAATTGTTGAGGGTGATATACCTTAAGCTGGATTTGAACAAAGAGGGTTTGTTTTGGTGTCTGAAATGAGCACATATCATGTGAGCAGGAGGGGAAGCAGCCTTAGAATGGGGTTGTGATAGGCAGCATTAGAAGGAGGACATGAGTCTTAGCCATTCATGACCTTATTAAATTTCAGTACCAGCCAACCTCATGACCTTCCCTACCACTGAACCCCCTTGCAATGTAAAATAATAAATGTCTTTACTATTAAAGCATTCTGGACTTGAATGTTTTTTAAATTGTGCCCTGGTAGTCAAATGCTAACAACACAAAATTAGCTTAGTGTTTGAAGGTTTATTTTTCATAGAACAATACAGAAACAGCAAAATCCTTCCAAGAGGTGTGGATTCTGCTTCAGATTCATATATATTGGTTGAATGATCTTGAACAAGTAAGTTTCTTCACTTGAAAATGGAAAAGAATATGTAGGCAATTTTATTTTTGTTTAAATTAATGTATTTGATCTTTAAAGATTTGATTTTTTAATTATGTGTTGTGTGTTTGTGTGTGTGCGATAGTGTGCATTTGTGTGTGGTATGTGCATGAGCAAATATGCAGCACCCATGGAGGTCAGAAGACAGTGTTGGACCTTCTGAATGTGGAGTTACAGATTGTGAGCTGACTAATGTGGATGCTGGGAACCGAATTCGGATCCTTTTAAAGAACAGTATGGACTTTTCCTATCTCTTGTTTCTGTCTCTGTCTTCTCCCTCTCTCTTCTCTTCCCCCACTCCCTTACCTTTCTCCCAATAAAACTTCCCACTTAAAAAAATAAAGAACAGTATGTATTCTTAACCAGTAAACCATATCTCTGGCCTGATATATTCTATTATTGATTAAAATTGTAAATTAGTATATCATAACCTTAACTTTGTTCTGTGTTTACATGCATTTTAAGATCTACCTACATTTGAGAGTAGACTATTGAAGTACCCCACTATATAATTGTGTGAATTGTACAGATTGGATAACCACCACTGCAACCTGGCTACAGAATAGCTCTAACAACAGAAGACTACCTTTTAAATGAACGGGTAATCACATTCCCTTCTCTCCTAAGTCATGAAATAGTAATCTTTTCTCTCTTCCCTATAGTTTTGCTTTTTCATAATGTAATACAAACAGAACCATACAGTATATACTCTTTTGAGAGTGGCTTCTTTCAATCATCATAATGCCTTTGAGATTTATCATTTATCCATACTATTATCCTGTCACACTGTGTTCCTTTTTTATTAAACAGTATCTTATTGTGTGGATATATCAGTTTATTTCACAATTTCTTACATTGAGTAACATTTTGGTTACCTCTTGTTCAGGGAGCTTCTGCAAACATCTATGTATAGATTTTGGTAAGAATATAAATATTATCTATGTAGGATAAACACCTACAAAAGAAAGGCTTTATTACACAGTAGACATGGACTTAACTTTTGAAGAAACTGTCAGTGCTCTCTAGGATGACTGCATGATATTGCAGTATCATAAGGAATACAAGGAAGGTTTAGTTGTTATACATCCATGTCAGCATTTGGTATTGGCAGCATTTTTCATGATCACTATCCTAAATGGTGATAATAATTTCCATTTCACTAAAGGATAATCATGTCAAATGTTCTTTCCTGTGATTGGCTGTCAGCCCTCTATCTCTTACTGAGAAATATAGGTTAAATCTTTTTGCCTGCTTTTGAAAACTGACTTGTTTGTTTTCTTAGTGTACATATACACGTGTGTGTGGAGGGCATGTTTCCTTGGTATGAGACCTTTAGTGGATGCATTTTTAAAATTCCTTTAATTGTTTTAAGTCTCAGAACAGTACCTTTCATAAAACAAAAATTTGTAATTTGATCAAGTTCAGTTTACCATCTTATTTTGCTGTCTTCTAAAGATTTTATAGCCTTACATTTTATATGCAATTCAGATCCATCATCTACTCTTAGTTGTTTTATCTAAAGATTTAGGTTTATGTTGAGTCACTCCCCTCATAAATTTGTGTTCAATTTCTCTTTTCTTATGTTCCGTTTATGTCCTAGGTCATACCCACATGATGGAGTAATTCTTATTATCTTGGCAGTGCTTCATAAGCTGCAAGTAGCTTGGATGTGCACGAGAACTGGCAATAGGAAATAAAATTGAATTAAGATAGTGAAAAAAATCCAAATTACCTATCATCTGGCTATATTTTTCTTTCCATATATAAATATGTCATCCAAGGAGCTCATGATTTATAGAAAATCTGAAAATTACTCTTCAATTAACAGATGGTAATGGGACTTTGACTAAAAATATTGACTCAGGGATGTTTTCTTTCTATGTCATTGCTAAATATTTGTTCAAACAGGCAGGCCTTAGGGAAAACTGTGAAATCAGTAAAGATTATCTCCACCCCTTCCTCACCATACCCTTTCAATTGAGACATTTAAAGATCAAAGTTCTGAACCCTGTGCAATGCTGATCAACGGATTGAGTTCTACTATTTCTTATCTCGTGTGAAATAGAATGCATTACCATTGAAGGCAATCTCCCTTTATCATTTAGTCTGGCAGTTCTTGATTTTGAGCAGAGCTAAGAATTTTTCAGAGTTCAGAGACCAATAGGAAAATCTCAACTCTTCCAGAGTGTTTTTCATTCTGTGATCTGGTAAATTTCAGCCAAACAGAAGACTGTGAAATGCACAGCACAATTTATGAGATTGGAAAAAGGCAAGTAAGTATGGTAAATAATCCAAGTTTGTGTCTGAGACAGATGAGATGCACAGGGCCAATTCTCTTTCAAGGATACCTTTGTTAGCTCAAGATCCCACTCAGAATTCTCGAGTCATCTCTTCTCCCATAGGCTGATTCCTATCCCACCCCTTAGAGGTTCAGAGATCAACCTGTGCATAAAGCTGATTTATTAGCACACCAAAGGCTATCAGGCATTAAGCAAACAAGGAAATCACAAAGGTTTAAAGTTCATCAAACATCTAAGTGACTAACAGACACTTCCATGGCCAGGAGAATGGAGGCCCTATGAGAACCTTGTCATTGTTTTCTGTTGACAAAAGTTTAGTAGAAAAGCACTGGTTGGGAAATAATTTCCATGACAATATTCTCTCTTGGAGCCCAGGTCACATGTGCTTAAATGCCCACAAAAGTTGCTGGTTGGTGAATGCCCTCTTTCCCAATTTTAGTTCTTGATGAAACCTGTACTCATCTTTCTGGGTAATCTCTCTCTCTCTCTCTCTCTCTCTCTCTCTCTCTCTCTCTCTCTCTCTCTCTCTCTCTCTCTCTCTCTCTCTCTCTCTCTCTCTCTCTCTCTCTCTCTCTCTCTCTCTCTCTCTCTCTCTCTCTCTCTCTCTCTCTCTCTCTCTCTCTCTCTCTCTCTCTCTCTCTCTCTCTCTCTCTCTCTCTCCTGTTTAAGAGTGTCAGGCGATAACTTTATTTCAGTTAGCATAACCAGCCCCCAATACAGCACGTGAAATCACAAAGTAAATTAGAGCAAGGGAATACCATTACTAAGTCACAAAGTTTTGGCAAATCAATACAGTACCTGATAATACAGTAAAATACTGTATTGCTGGAGTCGTATATTACTTTAGTGCTAATTTTCACTCCAAAAAATGTCATTTAAGTACCAAATTAAAACACTGGTTTTCAATGGGGCAAGTTACTTTATACAAATTAATGGCATTTGCAATTGTACAATTTGTCTTTTTCAAGTGAGTTCCTTACACAGACAGTTGTAGTTGACAGCACTGGGCAACTATTTGGACTCTAGGGCAGCTGGACTGTGTTTTGGCTGGTCCACAGCCAGACAGTGTTCCAGTACCTGAAAGGCTATAAGATTCTACTCAAGGAGTCTCAAGATCAACATCCATTTCTTCTAAGTACTTAAACGACAACAAACAAACCTGTGAACTGTTCACATGAACACAAGACTCTTCAATCAGTTCCCTCAAGCCCTTCTACCTCAAACGATCACTTTGGTTTAGAAGCACTCCATGTTTTGCTTTGATCAAAAGTTACAGACTTACCTTAGCTCACTAAAAAATATAATAAAATCTACCTAAAATAGCTGCATATTTCTTATAACTTTTTTATTTAGAAACATCGCACCCCCCCATCTACTCCCCAGGGGAGGGTGAGGCCTTCCATGAGGGATCATCAAAGTCTGTCAAGTCATTTGGGGCAGGGCCTGGGCCCTCCCCCGTGTATCTAGGCTGAGAGCATAGCCGTCTATGGGGAATGGGCTCCCAAAGTCCATTTGTACACTAGGGATAAATACTGGTTCTACTGTCAGAGATCTCATAGATTGCCCAGGCCTCCTAACTGACACCCACATTCAGGAGGATTGGTTTGGTCCTATGCTGGTTTCCCAGCTGTCATACTGGGGTCTATGAGCTCCCACTTGCTCAGGTCAGTTGTTTCTATGGGTTTCCCCAGCATGGTCTTGACCCCTGTGCTCATCACTCCTGCTTCTCTGCAACTGGATTCAGGGGTTCAGCTCAGTGCTTAGCTGTGGGTGTCTGCTTCTGCTTTCATCAGCCACTGGATGAAGGCTCTATGATTACATTTAAGGTAGTCATTAATCTCATAATAGGGAAAGGGCATTAAAGGTAGCCTCTCCGAAGTGTGAATCAGGGGAAGAATAGAGGAGAGTGAGAAAAGAGATACTTTAATAGAGGGGGCCATCATAGGTTTAAAGAGAAATCTAGCACTAGGGAAATAGTTGTATCTTTAAAGAACAAATAAATATGATATGAGCTTGCAGAGTCCTGGGGGCCTTGTAGTTGCACAACAATTTCCATTGTCATTTTTCCACCAACACTGCTGCAACTGCCATTGGCGTTCCTATGCTTCCTCTTGCTGATGCTGTCTATTCTCCAGTCTCAGCATTCAGCTTATGTAGCATCCATTGCATTACTTCTTGGCCATTGTTAGCATTGGAAAATATGGTGCTTGCCAAGGTAGCGGTTGAGGCTGACCCCTTTCACGATGGTGATGGCTCTCTGGGTAAGGACTGTTTTCTCTGGGTCCTGGGAATATGGCTTGTAAATGAGACTCTTATCTACTGAAACCATATTTGTAAATTAGATGTTTGTGAACTTGAGCTCTATTGTCTTTTTTACTGGGTCAACTACAGAATGCTCTTGCATATGTTTTTGTTCTTACTGCACCAGTAAGAGACTTCACAATGGAAGGCAGGGCCCACCCTGCTGAGTCTTTGGCTGTGCAGTTTTCTAGAGGGATCGATATGTCTGTCCAACATGTGGACGCCAACCATGCTTGGGTTCATGGGGTTTGGGCATTTCTGCATTGCAGTGGTGTCCATGGGTGCGGTCAGAGACGTGCTCCAAAGTCCAGTTCTTCATGGTGCCAGCCACCTGCCTGGTGCCCCACAGCATCTGGGGGACAACAAGACACAGAAGTTCACTAGCTCCATCCAGTCCTGGCTGGCCAGCCTTGCATGTCACCTACTTGTGAATTCGTCTTTGTCTTCTCTAGATTGTCTTAGATCATATCTACTAGGCAAGGACATTGCCTCACCTTAAGCTGTTGGTTTGCTCCAGCCATCTTTTCTTAAGGCTGTTCCACTATTAATACCTCTGTTGCCTATAGAACCTGGCATAGACATATCTAGAAGACAAATTTCATGAAAACCTTTTGTATCCAATATTAAAGTTTGCATAGAACTTTGTTGAGGCTTGTTCATTGGACTTGGATGCTCACTATCTCTGATTTCCTCCTTCACAGTTCTTCAGTGGAGTTCAGTTAGACAATTTCTTCCAGGGAATCAAGTAGCTCACAGATTGTTACCCAGTGTACTTTCATTAAGGAATATTCAGGTCACATGGGAATAATTATAGGGAGAACTGATCAAAAGGTTTGGGAGTCAGTTATGGGTTGGAGAGAGTCTTATCGTACATGAATTATTCAGTCTCTCTAAGGCTCAGTTTCTTCCCCCATTAATTGGTAGATTTGTTATGAGAATTAAGTATTGTAGTAGACTGTAGAGTGCTATTGCAAAATGCCCATTCTAGTCATTGATAAATACTAGCTTCTGAAAATTACTACTACACATATTCAGGGAGTCCACCCTGTCCTAGTCCTAGGCAAGCTCTAGTTATTTCCTAGTAATACAAGTATTGATGGCTGCTTATTTCTTTCATCTGTTATTTGAAATTGTATTTAAAAAGTCACTTTAAATCTAATTGCCAACCTCTAAACTAATCAAAGATCAAAAAGAAACAAATTCAATGTTTCTCAGTGGGAAATGGTGTCTTCTCGTGGTTTCTTTTTTCCATACATAATGTGAAAACAAAGAACACTGTTCTTAGTACATCAACTGCCTAACATTGTGAGTTTCTAATCTCTTACTGTTCTTGCATAACCTTGTCATGCTAATCAACCTACCTCATTTGAGATAGAAAGGAGATAATGTAATTAATGATTGCGAAGTGCCTCAAAAGTACAAAGCACTCTATAATGCCAAGAGCAATTTTTTTGCCTGCCAGTGGAAAGTTGAAGTATAAAACTGGCTCACAAAATCACTTCCCCACTATGGCCACAACCCTACTCTTCCAGTTTAAATTCACAATTAAAGACTGCTTATTCAAAGCAACGAGAAACATGAAAGCAATCCAGTCATTTTCTAAAAGTAGACTTCTCTCAAGCAAGATCAGATGACAGTAATGTATGAAGATCACCTTTCATTCCTGATGTCATTGAGCCACCTAACCCAGAGTCCCTCTCTGTAATTAATGAATGTGCTGCTCACATCTCTTTTGCATGTGTTGGTTAGCTTTCCAATGTTCCTCAACTTATAATGGGGGTTATGTCCAAATAAGCTCATGCATTCAAAATGCCTGCTCTATGGAAAGTCGTAGCTTAGCAACACGGTAAACTGCTGGTTATTTCCCTTTGTGATCATGCAGTTGAGCAGGCACTGTGACTTGCTCTTGCTGTCTAGCACAGGAGCTTATTGGACTTTATGATATTCACATAGAAAAAGGTTTAAAAATTGAATGGCATGCACATTTCCTGTTAAATTTGTATTGTTTCATACACCGTAAAGTTATAAATCACAAACTAAGATATTACCACCATGTGCTTTTTTCCTAGTGTGTTCTTTGAACCATAGCAGCAGGATCCCAGACAGAAAGGATAACTAATCAAGGCAATCTGGTTTAGGAAGGGATGAAAGGGAAAGTGCACTATCTAGTTTAAGAGAGACTATAAGATTGACTTAAAACAAAAGCTATTTGCTTGTTGTCCTACTATAATTCTAAGTGGAACAGCACTTTAAACTTGCCAGATGAAACTGCCTGCAAGCCCATCCAATTTTGTGTTTGAAGGAACCTGGGAACTTTCATAGGAGTCTACAAAGATCACAGAATATTAAAGGATGAGAAAAAAATCATGTTTTCATTGACAGGAATGAACATGTCCTTCACTCATGATTTAGAGCTACTCTGGAATCAAAGTCATATGAAAATATTTCACGATTTTGAAACTGACCAAAATTTTCTGAACACTCTGTGCTGTTTTCTTGTTTTCATCCTGACACTGCCCTTTGTTTTGCTAAAGTGATGCTGGCACCTGACATTGTTCCTTAACTCTATTAAGTAAGTATAATTAAAAGTTATTTGTGTTCAATTATTTGCTTATCTGCTTGTCTGATTGTGCTTTCTCTTTTCATCAATACCAATTTCACCTTTATTTAATCAAAGTGGTAAAATAATTAGATAGATAAGAGATTTAAATAAAGCTGATGTCTCAACCTTGATAAGACCTTTAGGCCTCCTAAAATATCAACTTCCTTTATCATTGCCCTCCTTTAGATTCACCTTGGTTTTTATATGCATTTTAAATTGGTAGAGAAGAGGTAAGATATTAAGGAAGCTACTGAAATCAATAAGCAATGTGAAGAAGCAAGTGAGGAACCATGCTTCTGTATTTAATATTATAAAGAATTTCAATAAATACATAGAATCTGGCATGTATAAAAGCCTCACAGTCAAGGAGGAACTGGTTTAACTCGAGCATTTGAAACAACACATTGAATAAAAAGGAAAATCTTACATGGTGTATTTCTTAAACTCTTAATGTGAGCATAGTACCTTCCAAACTACAGTCAGGAGATGTCAGTAATCGTGTTTTAAACAGATGGATCCTGAATATCTTAATCCAATTCTCTTCTCCAGGCATATTAGAAGTACAGTGACATTCTCCAAAGTTGAAAAGGTAGGGAGAAAGTGAGAAATAAAAAATAACTTTGGTGTTCCTAATAAAAGCTCTTCCACCATGGATTGAGAAATAAAAGGAGTCTTTAATACATACCATCAGAACCTCACATGTAGTTCCCCATTGTGTGCCTTACTGAATCGTTTTGCTTCCGTCTATAACCTACAAAGCCAGGCTAAGTGCAGAGGACCCAGTGGATGCTCCCAACTAGGACTTTGAACACTTGGGCCACTGAAGAAAAGATGCTGATGAGATGAGATTTACTGTATTCTTAACAATAAGCAGTGCTGACTGTGTCGAGGTCTTAGCCTGGCTTTGCCTTGGCATTCAAAACCAATACCTGTAGATTATGCAAAGGCATCAACTTTATCCAGACCCAGGCTTCTGTTGCTCTTGCTTTTCTTCCACAGTTTACTATCTTCACCCAAGCACTTCCATCAGCTGTCTGTTAATTCTGAGTTATCAGATGTTTTCTTACGAAATCCTTTTCTTTCAAGAACTCTGATTCAGAAACTGCTATCATAAACTAAGATGCAGAAAAACTTGATAAAAATCAGAATTGACTGACAGGCAGTAATATCCCTCTTCAGAAAGACAGCAACAAATTAGCTTATCAATTGCCTATAGTCACCTGCAATGACTGCCATGTATTTAACTCAGAAAGAATAGTATGACAGCTAAGGAGGTGGCTGCTCTTTACAATGAATACCTTAATATTTTAAAAATGTCATTTACCTTATTAGAACTGAAATGGCCAACTATAAATTCAGAATTTGATCCAGTGTGCTGATATAATATCTGCGGTATTCACAGCCATGACAGGTTTCAGAAGTGCACATTGTGGTGTTAACAGGGTGAGACTGAAAGCTGAGAAACTGACACAAAAATATATGAGAGGACTGAGAAGGTCCTATGAAGGCTGAATCCTTAATTCCCATTGGATGTCCCTTGCCAGATGAAGAAATCTCTCCTATCTTGCCTGATGAAATTGTTGTTACCCTGATTGAAGATATTATTTCTCCTGAGAGAGTTACCCCACAATGTGAAGCCAGTTCTCTTCATCCACTTCGCTTCCATATTGGATGTTGGATTTAACATGACCCTGAGGAGGTGACATTAGCAAAGGTAAAAGTCAGAGAAAGCAAACACATTTCTAGTTTTCTAGTTTATTCTGTAAAACCCTGGACGTGTACACAGGGAAACAGAATGAAGACACTTGATCGAGATTGAGAAATGCAATTTTAGATTGCTGTGGAACTACCACCTCAAGATTCCTCATGAATCATGAATTGGGCAGCTATCATGAATCCAAGCCATGGGTAAAGCAAAGGATGCAGTGAACAAAACATCCCTCAGAACATTTTTCTTGGAGGGAGAGATGATCTGGGGCACTAATCCATATACTGTCATGTTGGGAGCACCTCAGGTACCTTGACCCTTTGGAGTCAAACCTGTACTTTCTAAAGACTAAATATTTACCTAATTGGCCTATAGCCCTGACAAAAGAGCCTTCTGGGGGTACTCAGAAGAGAAACTACAAAGGTATAACACAGGAATACCATGACCCAGAAAGCTTGTCCAAACTCAGCCAACCCTAACCATCACCTAGGCAATGGCCGTTAACCCACCCAGACCTCTCCCTCCTGAACTTTTTACCTTGCCAATATCCTGCTCTATGTGCTTAAACAATACACTGCTACGTTCACACCTAGTGCGCAAAGCAACCCTCTCACCCCTCACCCCCTCCTGTTCTCCTGCTCTACCAAGTATATTAACTGCCCTGAGAAAAATAAAAATTGGCCACTTGATCAGATACTTGTCTTATGGTCCTTCTTTCGTGTTTCTTGTCCCCATGCCCGGTCCTCAGGTCTCTTGCTCCAGGTTGACGTCCTGCGGGTCAGGACACCATCATGAGTTAATAGTTCCAGAAAAGTGAAAAGATGGAAGGAATGAAATTAAGGGCTAGGGGCAAGAATGTTTTGAGAAGAATGTGAATGAACTTTTCATAAGTAAGACTGTTGATGGTCCTGTGGATGGACACTAGAAGATACACCATATGGAGGAACCTTCAGTGTGCCTTAGTTATTACTACTATGTATTTCCAAAATAAACCACCCTGGCTCTTACAAAATGTTACATTGCATTTTAAAGCTATAAGCATTTTATAAATATTTGTGGAAATGGTGGCTAAAAAACCCACAATATTATATTGAAAGTGTGTTCATTGAAGTTTAGAAATCATTACTCCTGACCTCATATATGTATTTCAACTGCCCAACATTTGGGTTCCTAACTGGATGTGTAAACTAGCCCTGCCTTATTGTATAAAGATCTAGAATGATTAAGGTGGAGGGGCATTCTTGAAAACAGGAAATGGAGGAAGGAAGGAAATGAGAATTACAACTTGAAACTGCAAATACAAAATCAGGCACTCTGTATTCTCTATTGTTTTAAACTGTTGTAGATTAAGGATTTAAGACATTTAATTGTGAAGCCTTCTTTTTAAGGAAGGGACATAATATTCTTTCTGAACTTCATTTATTTACTTGCACTGAAGATCATTCCTGGTACCTTGTACATACTTAAGCAATTTACCACTGAGTTGTAGTCCCAGTCCTGAGATGTTTTTTAATATCTAGAAATCTCCAGTTATGTGAGGTTTTTAATATGAGTGTTGAAAGAAGGAAAGCACATGGATTCCCAGCAGAGAATTCCAAGGTTGTTGATAGTGTCTACTACTCAACAAAGATGTAGGCAGGAGAACTAACTTACCCAAATGGATGTTCTCACTCAGGACTTTGCTCTTGAGAATGTGAGCAAAATATAAAGGGACAATGACAATAAAATTGGCATCATGCTGAAACCAATTGCTGTACCTAGCACTGATAGCCTATCCAGGTTGGGCCTGCTAGGTGGCTGTTAGATCTGTCTTTTCTTCTGAGTCCCGCCTTCTCCTTTAGTCTGGATATCAGCTGCTAGCTTCAAGTGGTAGGTACAGTGTCTATGAAGTACATGCGCATGGGCTATACCAAGAGATTATCATGTATTCCAGCTTCTGGCTGGGCTTGGCCATTAGAGTCATACAGGGAGAATGGAGGGATGGAATGAAGTGAAGTTACATACTCTAATTCATTCTTCCACCCTTATGTTGACACCTTGGTTTGGCTTATTCTCAACAGAAATGCAGTTTTTCTTAAGGTAGTGCCACTCTGGCTCTCTCTTCTTTTGGGTTTTAACAAATTCTCTATTCCTTCATTGCTTGGGGCCACACCAGAGTGACAGTCTCACTGATGTTAACCCTGAGTACTCGCATCATTTGTTCCGTTTGTTCTAACCACCTTTAAAATGAATTATTTCTAAGTAAATGCTTCTCAAATTATCTTAATAACAGACTGCTATTAGTTAGTTGGAAACTTGGCTGACAGATATACAAGTGTGTCTCTTCTGGTTAATATTCTCATGAGGAAACACAACAGATTCATCCTAGAAGAGGATCAAGAAGGAATAATACCTCAGAATTGACATGAAAGGTGAAAATTTTAGTGAATGGTTATAAATGAAACTGAAGGTATCTAAAGGACCCTGTTTGACAAAAGTCATTAATGACCAATAGGAGAAGAAGGGGACAGGATAAAATAATAGGACACGAATATGGTAAAGTATATCATGTACTTGGATGAAAGTATCATTTAGGAAATGTATCATTTCACTGAATATATATGCTAACAAAAATGTTAATCACACAAAGGCACAGATGAAAGTAGTTCAAAATACACTTAGAAAGTTTAAAAGCCTGATTTTCAGTTAAAAGGGCAATGACTAATAGCTGATATATAAGAGTGTGTGTTCATAAACACACCATTAGTCTACAGTTGGGGTACTCATTTTTAATTGTCTGACAGCCATTAGGTTCTCCCTCCCGATTCCTATAGTGCCTTTCAAAATGTAAAATGCATGCATGTTTTTCCAGCTGCCTCCTCTCCAGTTTTCTTTGCAGTCAAAGAGAAAAGCTTTGCTGTATTTGGAATGATGCAGTATGAGAAAGCTATTAATCTGGCTCCATCTAGATGCATCAAGTTTAACTGCAGGGCTGCCTCCATTTGAGAATGGGAGTGTGTGCAAGCTGTGTTATGTAAATCACACAGGCCATGAGACACAAGAAATGGGAATGAAAACCAAGCAACAGGGGAAGGAATGTGTGAAGAGGTTGCTGAAAGCAGACACTGTAGACTTATCCACATCCTCTCATCTTAAAACACATAATCATGCAAGTTGGAAGTTAGAGTCCAGATTAAACAGATGAAAAATGAGAGATAGAGCACAAACAACTTTCCCCTGCTACTAAAGCAGAAAAAAAAACAAAAACAAATCATGTGTTTGAAGCCTGGCTTGTATCAGGCTTATTCTCTAAATTGAGTGAACGACTCCTCTGGAAGAGCACAAGCCAATCTTTCTTGGTAGAAGAACGCAAATAATAGAACATTTAGTTATGTTTATCATCCTAGTTTGCTTTCTAGTGTCGTGATAAACACCATAATCAAAAGAAATGTGGGGAGAAAAGGGTTTGCTTCGCTTACAAATCATGATTACACTCCCTCATCAAGGGAAGTCAGGTCAAAAACCTGCAGTCAGGAAGCACAGCAGACACCATAGAGGAACTCTGATTACTGCCTTGCTCCTTTTTGCTTAGCCTGCTTACTCATTCACCCAGGACCATTTGCCACAAGGGCACTGCCCACAGTGGATTGGGCCCTCCCACATCAATTACTAATCAAGAAAATGTCCCACGCTGATCAAGACCCACTATTGAGCCTTGGGCAGTAGATCAGTATTTATCCCGAGTATACACATGGACTTTGGACTCCCATCCAACAATGTGAGATGCACTCTCACCATGAACTCTTGGCGGAGAGTCTAGACCCTGCCCTGGACGAAATGACAGACTATGGACAGCCCCAAGGAGGGCCTCACCCTCCCTGGGGAAATGAGAGAGATATTGGGGGGGGGGGGGTTGGGGGAGGGCACGGGAGGAGGGGAGGGTAACAGAGAGGGACCTGGAACTGACTTGTGAAGCAACCTTGTTTCTAATCTAAATTTAAATTTAAAAAGAAAAAAAAAAAGAAAAGAAATACAAAAAAGAAGAAAATGTCCCACAATCTTGCCTACAGTCCAGTCAGAGGAAAGCATTTTCCCATTTGTGATTCCCACTTCTTGAATGACCCAAGCTTGGGTCAAGTTGACAAAAATCTAACCAACACAATGATCATTTTTTGTTTCTTCCTGATGATGTTCTAAGTGCCCATCAGCTCAAGCTTCAAAGTATTCTTTAAAGTAACTTTGTTATCTAAACTTTAATTAAATCTGTTCTTTTAATTGTATTTAAATGTGAAGACTGAGTATTCTCCATATCTGTGGCTTTTGGTAACATATCAGAATATATCGTATATTCTAGCACCTGTCTAAAACAAAGAGGCAAAATTCTTAGTAATCAAAGCAATGCTAAGCTGAGTGATCTTCTAAAAGACAGTAAATGTCTTATTTGGATACATCAATTATGCCTGTAAGGAAATCTCAAGGTACCGCAAAAATCTCACTGTTTTATTTTATTAGCGAATGGTGTAATGGGAGAAGTCCAGTCATCTGTGTCTAATAAAACTAGGACTGAATCATGGCCCAATACTTTCTAATAGAATCACTTACAAATCACTAACCACTATAAAGTGATTTCATAGTTCCTAGGACATATTTATTAAATCATGCCAGGTGGTGCAAGCCCATAATCTCTGCTACTTGGGGGGCTGAGGTACGAAGATTACAAGTTCAAGGCCTGCTTGGCTGACATGGTGAGACTCTCCACCAAATGGAGAGCTAAATGATGACTGAGGAGCAACTCGGTGACACAGCATTTTCTAAGTCTATGCCAGGTCCTAGGTTTCATTTTCTGTACCACAATCCCCACTACCAAAGAAAACAGGAAAGGGGAAAGAAAGAGAAACTGAATTGTTCTGTTATTTTATTGAAGTCATTTAGACATCTTTAATTTTATTCTAACAACTATATGCTTTAAAAACATTCTTACAAAGATTATTTGCTTACAAATAATAAGGTTTCATTATGACATTCTGCAAAAGAAAATAGTTTCCATACCCCACACCCTTCCTTCTTTCCCATGCCCCTCTGTGTGCCTCCCAGGATCAGTATCCTCCTTCCCATATTTTTGTCTCATGTGACCTTTTGCCCCCTTGCTCCTCTTTCTCAACACCTCTTATCTGCTTGTGGTATCCTATTTAATCTCATATTCTATACCTCTTTCGCAACTTCTTATTTAAATAAACACACACATTAAAAGTTAACATCATGCCGGGTGGTGCTGGCACACACCTTTAATCCCAACACTCAGGAGGCAGAAACAGGGTCTCTCAATATAGCCCTGGCTGTCCTGGAACTCGCTCTGTAGACCAGGCTGGCCTTAAACTCATAGAGATCCGCCTGCTTCTGCCTCCCAAGTGCTGGAAGTAAAGGCGTGCGCCACCACACCTGGCGACTTTTGTTTTGTTTTGTTTTGTTTTTCACAAACTCCCTATCTCATTTGATACATTTGGTTGCGGTGTTTAATCAAGTAATAATAACCTTAACTAAAACAACTCTAGTCCTCTGGGAGAGCAGCAAGTGCTCTTAACCACTGAGTTGTCTCTGTAACCACTTAGATAATTTTTATATATCATATAATGTGCATAATTTTTTAAATTTATTAATAGAACATTACATTTTTGAGAACTCTTCCTGTTCACAGATGAAAGGTAGTTCACTAATTTTAACTGCTCTCTAATATTCTGCTATGCAAATAAACAGTCAATCAATATTCCTCTACTGATGAAGAAATTGGTTATGTGTGTTAGTTTTCCACCACTGTGACAAAATATCCAATATAAGAAGCTTACATGGAGGGAAATGTTTGTTTTCACTTATAGTTTCAGATGTATTGGTCTATGTCTGGTTGACTCTATTGCATGTGGGCCTGTGACAATGAATGGTGGTTTGTATCACCATAGTAGAAGCCTGTGACAAAGAAAACTGCTCCAGAAGAAGTCAGGAGGAGACCAAGGACCAAGAATCCTTCAAGGACACATTCCAAATAAAGTAGCTTTTTGACGCTATGTCTTGCATCCTAAAGTTTGCACCACCTCCTGTTAGTATTTAAAGCTGGCATCTGAGCCTTACCATATGGGCCTTTGGAAGACATTTATCTAAATGGAGCAGGTTAGTTCCACATTTTTTAACTAGGATAAATACCATGATGAGGCTCTTCATTCCTGCCTCTTTGTAGACAAATTATCTATTCAATTTTGCTTAGTTTTGTGAATTATTTTCCAATATGAGTCTAATAATCACCAGTAACATTCCTGCAAAGATTACTACCTAAAATGGGCTCTCAAAAGCACATAAAGTTATGTGCATTATTATGTAATATTTTGTGAATTTAACATTTTATCTTATCATTTATTTTGCATTTCCCATGTTTCAAGTAAAATTGAACACCCTTTTCAGATTTTATTAGTCATTTAGATTTTTACCTCTGCAAAAGCAATTTTCTTTACCCATTTAGAAATTTCTTATCTTTTTACATTTTTTACAATTGATCTTTGATGTCCTACACATATTCTTCTTCACCGTAGATCCTTTCTCTGTTAATATGAACAATCAGCTTATCAAAAAAGTCTTTTCTAGTTTCTATAAACTAGTTCATGTGGTGATATATTATTTAAGATCTAATAAAGCTATTGGAGATCAAAATGCAAAGCTAGCTACAGTAAGAGCCAGGCAATGGTGGTACACACCTTTAATCCCACCTGCCACACTAGTTATCTATAGAAGATGGACAGTGGTAGCACACACCTTTAATCCCAGGAATCAGGAGTCAAAGGCAGATGGATCTCTGTGAGTTCAAGGCCACCCATGGTTACACTAGAATGAATCAATCTAAAAGAGAAATAGCTCATACAAAGGAGATCTCAGAACTTGGGATCCCATGCCTTTAATCCCAGCTCTAGAGAGGTCAGTCTTAGAGATTTATTCTCCAGCCACACTGAGGACAAGGCAGTCCTTTCAGACTGAGGTGGAGGTAAGAGCTAGTGGCTGGATGCTTTGTTTTTCTGATCTTCAGCTTGAACCCCAATATCTGTCTCTGAGTTTTTATTACTTGTGTTAAAATTTCATATGCCTTTCCACACCCCATGATGGTATGACCAGAAGCAACAACTAGGGACTTTTTTAACTCGAAGATTCCTTGAGCCTACCCTAGATATGTGGGATCAGAGTCTGTATTATGGTTTAAAAAATCACTACAGGAGTTATACTCAAGTTAAGGATAAATACTGTATTTAATAGAAAAGAAACAAAGGTGTAAGATTTTCCTTCTGAAGTGGTAGCTCACTAACTCCTAGCTACCTTCTCTGTTTCTTTTTTAAAAATTATAATATAATATAATGACTTTATTTCCTCTTTCACTATCCTCCATCCAAACCCTCTTATGTATCTCTCCCCACTTTCTTGAAAATTTGTGGCCTCTTTTTTCATTAATTGCTGTTATGTACACTGTTGGGGAAGTCCTGTGTATATGTTAATAAATTACTGCTGGCCAATAGGAATCTAGATAGGTGGGGCTAGGAGTCCAGGAGGATTCTGGGAAGGAGAACACAAGAGTCGACATGTGACGCCATAGGGGTAGGAAGCCGGGAACTATTCTCCGGTAAGAGACATACTTAGATTAACAATTATGGGGTAATTACTTAAGGCAGAGCTAGCCAGTAAGAGACAAGCAAGGCCAACAGCTTCATAATTAATATAGCCTCCTGTGTGTTTATTTGGGACTGATACGCTGCAGAGCCCAGGCGACTGGCGGGTGATAAACCAAAGCGGCTAGCAAAAGGAAAAGCTTCTCTTTACAGTACACATATGTTATATTTATATCTATATATTCCTAAATACAATATTACTTGTATGTATGTTTTCATGGATGTACATTTGGTATTGGGTAACCAATTGGTGTGCTATTCTCTGGGGAAGACAATTTCTTCAACATAAAGCATTCCTTAATTGCCTGTAGTTATTTATCTAGGGTTGAGACCTCCTGAGCTTTCCCCATTCACTTTGGCATGTCTACTGTTGTCCTTTTCAACTAATGTTGAAGCAGGTGTGTTGGTGAGACTTTATGTGTGTAGCTTCTGACATTACTAGGAGACACAGTCTCACATCAAATGTCCTGTTTTTTTTTTTAAACTCTTACAGTCTTTCTCCCCCTCTTCCAAAATGTTCCTGGAACCTTAGGTACAGGAGTTATATTGTAGATGTATCCATTTGGGCTGGCCTCAACAACCCTGCATTTTGATTGGTTGTGGTTTTCTTTCATGATACCCATCTGTTGCAAAGAGAAGTTCCCTTAATGAGGGAAGAAGATATACTTATCTGTGGGTATACGGACAAATATTTCAAATATAGTTAAGGATTATGCTGGTTTAGTAAAGAGGTGGCTATACGTTTTCCTCCAATTCCCACTAGCCCTGGGTATTTGGCTAGGTTTCCAGTACCAAGCATGACTTTCTTCTTGTTGAGCAGGTCTTAAGTCCAATTAGAGAGCTGGTAGTTACCACCAGGGTACATGCATGTGCCACTACTGTACCGTTGATGTTATGTTGCCATGTTGGTTTGATGGTTCATAAGTGTCATAGCTGCGTAGGTCTGTTGGTTGCTTCTATCCTTTGGAAACTTGTGTGGCTCCTTCTGATACCATGAAAGTAAGTCCTCAGGGAGGAGGCATTCGGGTCAGTGCCTAAATATTTTTTCACCACTAAAAAACAATCAACCAGGTGAACATAAATCCCACAGAATGGGAGAGAATCTCTGTCATCTATACACCTGACAGAGGATTAATATTCAGAATATATAAATAACTTTAAAATACAGAAGAATAAAAAATAATGCATTCAAAAATGGGCCTGGACTCAGATAGGGAGTTCTCAAAAGAAGGGAAAAAAGACAAAGAAATGTCTCCAAAAGTGCTCATTATTTCTATCAATAAGGAAAACATACATCAAAACAACATTGAGATTTTTGTTACCCCAGCCAGAATGGCAAAGATAAACAAAACAAGTGCTAGAGGAAATATGGAGAAAAGAGAACCTTCATTTATTGTAGGTTGGATGATAAAATGGTGCAGCCACTTTGGAAATCAGTGTGGAGAATTCTCCACATTGAAAAATAAGCCTACTGTACAACCCAGCTATACTACACTTTGGTATATGCCCAAATAACTTGACATCCTATCCCACAGCTTCTTGTTCAGCAATTGTATTGTTGCTTTATTTGCAATAGCTAAGAAATGGAAACAACTTAAAGTTCTTCAAGCAATGAATGGATAATGAAAGTGTGACACCTATACACTATTGAATACTGTTCACTTATAAGGAAAATGAAATCATGAACTTTGCAGGTAGATGGATGGATCTAGAAAAGATCATACTGAGTAAGGTAACCAAGGTCAAGAAAGATACAAATGGTGCATAGTCTCTCTCATCTGAGGCTCCTAGCTCCAAATCTTCAGAAATAAGTACATATCCTAGAGTAATTTCAGAAAACATGGAAGTTAAAAGGGATCATTTCCAGTTAGGGTGATGGGAGAGGAATAGAGTGGGGGAATATCAGGGTTCAAGTATTCTCAGTGATGAAATGGAAAAAAAGGTGACTCTAATTAGGTATGCAGAGGGAGATAAACACAGAAGAAGGATGAAGGAGGGGAAAATAACAATAAGGATGTCTGAAAAAGTCATAAAGAATCATATTATCTACCTTAAGTCTGTATATAAATGCACATACATACATACATTTAAATGAACATTTCTCATCTGGTCTGCTAAAGTTCCCTCCCTTCCAAGAGCCAAAGACCATCTAACAATATTAGACACAAGAAGCCCTCTTTTGGGTGGTTGGTCAGGGTTGTTCATAAGATTCCCAAAACATTACAGAAGTCGAAGTCCCTATTTTTGAAGACACCATGTACTTCTCTGTCTTTTTCACAAATGAAATCCCATAGTTTTGGACCTGTAAGTTTTCAGTTTACAGATGTGAGTGCAGCTAAAAATTTCAGAAATCACTCTGACCAGGGAAGCTGGGAGGCTGAGTGCAGGTCTTCACCTCTGCCTCCTCCCCTCCAAATCCAATCCTCTAGTCTCATCCCTAGCTCTGTAGCAGACCACTGCTGCAGCCTCTCCACCAACCCTCCCAATCTCCAGTGGATCCCACAGATCTTCCTCTACCCCAACTCATTGCTGTATACCAGGGTCTAACTCCAGCAGAAACTCCCTAGGAAACTGCAGACCACACCAGCTAGGGAAGCAGGCAGGGCAACTACAGACTTTCATCTTTCTCTCCATTCCTCTAAGTCCAACCCACAGTCTCATCCCCAGCTCTGTAGGAGACAACCTGTTGCAGCAGCCCTTTCCCCACCCCATCAATCTACAATGGATCACACATAACTTCCCCTCCAAATTTCCTTTCCCCAGACTCACTGCTTTATGTCAACCCCAACTCTGGCAGGTATTCCCTGGGGACCCACCAGCCAATCCTGCCAGAAAAAGCAAGAAGACTAGCAAAAAGGTAGACAGGCAAGCTTCTCCTCCATATCCAATCCCTCAGTCCCAATCACAACTCTGTAGCATGCTACTCTCTACTCCTATTTTCAAGGGAATTAGCAGATCCTGCTGAAACACCATGCTTTCCTCCTTCCTGTGGCCTCCTCTTGCTGTCCCAGCTCATCCATATTCCTGATAGTTCCCAATACTAAGAAACACATTTTACCCAGAGGCCACACCTATAAGAACCCTAGAAGAATTTCCTACAAGGAAATATATAGCTACCACATTTTTCTAGGAACCAGAGAGGGCAACAGAAACCAAGGAACAAAATGTCCACCCAACAAATAAATCCAACCAGCTATCAACACCTAGAATTATAATATACCAATCCAGGTGCCTAGATTCCAGCAAAACGAAACAAACAAACAAAATAACCAAAAATAACCAAAAAAGCCCACAATCAAGAACAGCCGGGATAATATGTATCCACTAGAGCTCAGCAATCCTATGACAGTAGGCCTGGAATTTTGCAACATAACTGACACACAAGACAAAAACATTAAAATAGCCTTTAAGATTATGATAGAGTGCTGTAAAGAGGAAATGAAGAAATCTATAAAAACACAAAGAGGGAGGAAATAAATAAAACCATTGAAGACTTGAAAGTGGAAATAGAGTCAATTAAGAAAACCCAAATAGAAGAAAAGCTGGAAATGAAACATTTAGGAGCTCAAACACATACCTCAGAAAGAGAGCTTCACCAACATAATACAAGAAAACCTCATGCACTGTAGACATGATAGAAGGAATGATTACTTCAGTCAAAAAAAATGTTAAATCTAAAAAAAATATCATGGCATAAAACATCCAAGAAATATGAGACACTATGAAAAGGTCAAATCTAAGAATGAATAGAGGAAGGGGAGAAACTCATATCAAAACAACAGAAAATATTTTCAACAAAATGGTAGAAAAAAATCCCTTATCCTAAAGAAGGAGATGCTTATCAAGTGCAAGAAGCATCCAGAACACCAAACAGACTAGATTAGAAAAGAAAGTCACCTTGGCACATAACAATCAAAACATTAGACATACATAATAACAACAACAAAAGAATATTTAAACTGCAAGGGAAAAAAGAGCAACTAATATATAAAAGCCAGACCTACTAGAATAACACCTGACTTTTCAACAGTTATCCTAAAAACTAGAAGGGCCTGGGCAGGTGTTCTGTAGATTCTAAGGGACCCCAGACTACTAAATCCAGCAAAAACTTCAATCACAATAGATGAGAGAGAAAAGACATTTAATGAGAACCATATTGAAGCAATATCTGTCTATAAATGCAGCCCTACAGAAGTTGTTGGAAGGAAAACTCCAACCTAAGAGGTTAACTAAACCCAAGAAAACACAATAAATAAGTAATTCCAGGCCAGCGCGCATGCGTGCACACACACACACACACACACACACACACTAACACACACACACATATATATATATTGAGAGAGAGAGAGAATAACAACAAAAAGCATCATACTAGCAAAATGACAGGAATCAGCAAACACTCTCAACCATAATGATCTCAATTCCCCAATGAAAAGACAAAGACTTACAATATGGATGCAAAAAACAGTATGCATCCTTCTGACACATCCTTCTGAAATACACATTAACATCAAGGCTAAACATCAGTTCAAGATAAAGGCTTGGAAAAAGATATTCCAAATAAAGGGACCTAAGAAACAAGCTTGTATAGCCATTTTAATATCTGACAAAATAGACTTCAATCCAAAACTAATCAGAAGAGACAGGAAGGACACTATAAATTAATCAAATGAAAAATTAACCAAGAACACATTGTAATTATTAACATCTATGTCCCAAACACAAGGGCACCCAAGTACATAAAAGAAACACTGCTACAGCTTACTTGACATATTGACCCTCACGCACTGATAGTGGGAGACCTTAGTACCTCCACTTTCACCAATGGACAGGTCACCAAGTCAAAAACTAAACAGAGAAATATTTGAGCTAACAGGTGTTATAAACCAAATGGACCTAACAGATATTTACAAGACATTTCACCAAAACACAAAAGAATATACCTTTTTCTCTGCACCTGACAGAGCTTTCTCCAAAATTGACCCCATTTTCAGACACAAAGCAAGTCTCAACAGATACAAGAGAATTTAAATAACACCCTTCATTTTATCTGACCACCATTGATTAAAGCCAGATATCAACAACAACAGAAAGCTTACAAATTCCTGGAAACTAAGCAACTCTCTACTCAATGAAAAACAGGTCAAGATAGAAAATAAGAAAGAAATGAAAGACTTTCTAGAGTTGAATGAAAATGAACAGACAACATATCCAGCCATATGTGACACAATGAAGATTGTTCATAACACTAAGTTCCTACATACAAACTAGGCAAGATCTCATGCTAGCCATTAAACAGCACACCTGAAAGTCCTAGCACCAAAGGGAGAACTCACACCCAAGTGGGTTGGATGACAAGAAATATCGGATTCATGGCTGAATCAATAAAATAAAAACAAGAAACAAAGAATCAATGAAAGAGACATTTAGTTATTTAAGGAAATCAATACGAATGACAGTCTTTTCCAAATTAACTAAAAGACAGGGAGAGAATATACGAATTAACAAAAATAGAGATGGAAATGAGAAGGAACATAACAGACATGAAGGAAATCAAGAGAATATTAAGGACATTCTATAAATAATCTATTCCACCAAGTTGAAAAATTAAAAGTTAAATAGAGATCAGACAAGCAATAGAAACAGATCTATAACCCCTAGTGAAATAGAAGCAATCACTAAAAGTCTCCCAACCAAGAAAAGCCCAGGGTCAAGCAGTGTTAGTGCAGAATTCTACCAGACTTTCAAATAAGAGTTAATGCAACACCCCTCAAATTATTACATGAAATAAAAATATAAAGGACATTGCCCAGTTTTTTATGAGGCCATAGTTACTCTGATACCCAAACTTTGATACCCGAACAAAGAAAGATAATTATAGACCAATTTCTCTTAAGAACACAGATGCAAAAATTCTCAGTAAAATTCTTGGAAACTGAATCCAAGAACACATCAAAAAGGTCATCCACCATGATCAAGTAGTCTTCATCTCAGAAATGAAGGATTGTTTAATCAATGTATATAAACCTATAAATGTAATTCACCATATAAACAGACTGAAAGACAAAACCACGTCTTCATTAGACGCAGAAAAGGCATTTGATAAAATCCAAAAGCCCTTGATGATATAAAAGTCCTGAAGAGATTAGGCATACAAGGGGCACACCTCAACATAAAAACACAGTTTACAGGAAGCCCATAGCCCTTATCAGCTCCAATGGAGAGAAACTCAAAGCAGTTCCGCTAAAATCAGGAGGAAGACAAGGCTGTCTACTCTCTTCATACTTATTCAATATAGTACTTGATGTCTTACCTGGAGCAATAATACAATTGAAAGAGGTCAAGGTAATGTAAATTGGAAAGGAAGAAGTAAAATATCTTTATTTGCCCATGATAAGCTAGTAAATGTACATAAGTGACCCTAAAAATTCCACCAGGAATCTCCTACAGCTGGTAAACACTTTCAACAAAGTTTCTGGATACAGGATTAACTAAAAAAATCAGTAGCCCTTCTATATACAAATGGCTAACAGACTGAGAAAGAAGAAATAGGGGAAACAACACCTTTCAAAGAGCTGCAAATAATATAAGCTATCTTGGGGTAACTTTAATGAAGCAAGTAAAATACTATGATAAAAAATTTAAGACATTGAAGGAACTGAAGGAGGTATTTGAAGATGGAAAGATCTTGAATGTTCAAGGATCAGTATATGATTAATATACTATTATGTATAATATATTATAGTATAGTATTATATATAGGACTAATATGTTAAAAATGGCTGTCCTACCAAAAGAACAGATTCAAAGCAATTCCCACCAAAATTTCAACACAATTCTTCACAGATCTTGAAAGGACAAATTTTGGCTTCATATAGAAACACAAAAAACCTAGGATAGCTAAAATTATTCCAAATAATAAAAGAAGTACTCGAGGTGTCACTATCACTGACCTCAAATTTCCATAGGAACTCCCAAACAAACTAGGTTCTTCTCCTTAAGTGGACAGCAAAGCCACACTGATGAAGACAACACCCACACAACACATTGAACATGGAGACATCACTTCGGTGCCTACACAGAACCTTTACCCCTGATTTCTAATATTTTTGGTACAGGGAAGTACTCTCCCTTCTACCAAAGTAGAAACATAAATTCCAAGCCAGCCACTAACCCTTTGATCCACCATGGTGCCAGCCTACAAGATAGGCCAGTGTAATTGTGGCACAAAGCTTGTAGGAGTAACCAACCAGTATATTATTTGAATTAAGGCCCACTGCATGAGATGCAACCCATATTGGACACTCCTGTGTGACTGAGAATCTGAGACCAGATAAACCAGGTACCCTGGGGAAAACCAAATAATACTTGTCTTAAAAAGAGAAAGAAAATAAAACATAGTGATAAAATGACTCCTTATACTCATAGACCAAAGCCTTGCTTACCCATTACCAGAGAAGCTCCCTCTTGTAGCAGATGTGAACAAATACAATATGCAGAGAAGGAGAGACCTTGGAACACTCAGCCCTAAATGGGATGTCTCCATCAAATCGCCTACTTCAGAGTTCAAAGGACCCTAAAGAAGAGAAAACAGAAAGAGCCTGAGGGAATGAAGAATGCCTAGGAAACAAGGCCCTCTAAAGTAACATGATCAAATCACATGTGAATACACAGAGACTGAGGGAGCATTCCCAGGGCTTGCACATATATATTATGGCTTATAATTTAGTGTTCTATGGGATTCCTGAGTATATGAGCCAGTTGTTCTCTGTTTCTCACACCTTTTCTTGGCCTCTTTTCCTTCTGTTTGTTGGTTTTTGTTCAATTCCAATATGTTGGCTTTGTTTTATCTTATTATATTATATTTTATTATCAAAAATTCAGAAATCAAATAAAGCATTAGAATCTATCATGCGTACGGTAGAATATATATATATATATACATATATATATATTGCCGAATTCAGATGATATTTAGGTTTCACCTTACTTAATATGTCCACGTTATGTGCCCAATTTGACTACATCCCCTTTGTTGGCACATAATTCTGCATGGTCTCTCTGGTCACTTTTTAAAAAGTATTTGTTGCTGGGACATTATACTTTGACATTCTTCATGATCCATCTTAGTTTCATTTGCTTTTCCTTTTCATTCTCTCTCCTGTTCCCTAGACTGCCATGATCATGTTTATTTAGGCATTCCATAAATGTGAGGCTCTATCTGGAAGTTCTGCTCACTAACTGTAGGCTCGGCACCTCCACAGTGGTGTCCTGTGTTCAAGGGCAGAGCCCACTATCTTCTCCATTCTCTCACTGCCCTAATTGCACTTGTCCTTCCCATCTCTGGAAATGACATCACCTGTCCTGGTTACTGATGTTGGAACCAGCATAAGTGCTCTGTCCAACCTTTACTTTATTATCTTCTAAAACTTATTTTAAAAAGCAAATGAAATCACATTACAATCAACAATAGTCTTTAAATATTCTCATTTTTATCTCATTCCAATTGTTATGAGCCTGTAAATAACATGAGCATCAATCAGGTACTCCTCAAAATAAGCAAGCTACTTTTTTGTTGGTGGTGGTGGAAGTTATTTAATAGTTCAGCCTTTTCCAGGAGTTGATAATCAGACGATATTTGCTGTGTGCCAAAACACTGGACTCCAAGCTGCCTGCACACTTTTGTACCTAAATATCTGCAATAACCTTTTAATTCTCTCTCACTGCTCACATGTCTTGTCAGAAAACAGCTAGGACAGGCAGAATGACTTCAAGAGTAAATTTAACTGATCTTGTCTTATCACTCCATTTCTTAAAATTCCTCCATGCTTTCTCATGGACTTTAGGATAAAAACTCAGATTCCTTAACATGCCCCAAACTCTGCCATCTCACCTAGAGTCTGCCTCTTCAAGGCCCTGGAGAGAACCAAGCTCCCATGAGTCTTTGAGTGTTCTAAACCCTTTCAGATTATTTTTCTTCTTTTTCTTACACTTACCATGTTTTCATTAGACAAGCTTTTGTCTTTCTTAAACTCCTGTTCCAAGTCAGTGTTCCTTGTTCAGCTTGCTATTAGCACCTCCCCCTCAATTTTAGTTTGTATAGAAAGGACCAAATTTGATTCCTCACTCTTTAAGTAAAATGCCCTTCATAAGTGGCAGGTAGTAAAGTCATTCAGGGAGCCCTAAATCCAAATGTACTCGATTAAGACCCAAACTACCACAGGTGTACACATTTTCTTATCCCGGAAGAATTTTGTTTGCGTGTGTATGTATTTTGTTGTGACTAAGTGTTATGCATGAGAAACCAAGGTTTAGCCAGAAAAATATAATAACTTAACAGGAAATTTTATATATCTAGGCCTTTTCCTTCTGTAGGAGCTACAGGCAGCCTGTTCAGTCCTCAGGATTGGCTACTTGAACTGGGATTCCCTTCCCACGTGTAATCGGCATAAATCTGCAAACAGGAGTGATGTTACCTAGATTACATGACTGTAATAGCATTCATTTATTCAGTAAAGTTGTAATGTGTGTATCTAGTTTTGTTTCTGGGAATAGAAATGGTATTTCAGATGTAAAACTTTTAGTGTCTAGCTCTGTTGCAGATTATCACTGTTACTTGTGTAGCCAAAGCTGTGCGCTGACGTTGGCGTGTGTCACAGAAGCTATGTTGTCACTATGCCCTCTAGGGCCCTGCAGGGCCAACTTCTCGGAAGTAGATGTGCTCCCAACACCTCGCAGTGTGCGGCGTGGCCGCTCTTCCTATCACAACCACTAGAGGGTGCGCGGCCACCTACAGCATCCACCAGGACATCTACGCTTGCGCCGCATTGATGCGCAGCTTCCGCATCCCTCGTTCCAACCACCTTTAGACCCGCCCCGCGCCACAACGTCCCGCCTCCGTTGCCCCTAGCGTCTGTTTGTTGACTTCCGGGAGCGCGGTAGTGGTCGATGCCAAGAGGGTCGCCATGGGGGCCCCAGGAGCTAGGGCAGTACCTTAGGCCTAATAGAGTCGCTCCTGCTGTCTTTCCGAAGCAGGCACAGATTCCCTTCACGGTTTTCGGCATGGCGGAGCCTGAGTCGCTGGTGCCAGGTGAGTCGCGCCTCCGTTGCGGCTGGCCGGGAGGGAGGGTCCGCGGGCGGGCGGGCGGGCGGGAGGCCAGGCCCCGCCTCCAGGCCGGCCCTGTCGTCGTACAGGCCGCAATCTGAGCCGCTTTAGCGAGACAGCAGCTCTAGCCTTGCCTCTGCGAATAAATGGCTTGGTTGGAACCGGGAGGCAGGGGCAGGGAACGAGGGGGGAAGGACCCTCTATGTGGTTTTAGTAAAGCGTTCTATGACTTTTCTCGGAGGCTGTGGCCGCCATTATTCTCTCGCTAAGCTTCCCAAGGTCTCTACTTAACACTTAAGCTTATGGGATGTCCCCAGGACCCACTTAGATGCTGAAACGAGTGGATACGGAAAGTTTAAAAATGGATGGAAAAAACGAACTGGACAAAGGGAGAAACAAACCCTTCAATAAGCGCTTAAGCGCTAGTTTGACGTATGTTAAAATTATGACCCAGTATGGCTTCCGTACCGGGTAGCACAGGTAGACATTTTCTGAAACAACACTTGCTACAACCATTTGGAAGGTAGAACTATTAAATAATCTGTTAAAATGGTGGGCATAATGCACGGAATTGGTTTCCACATGCATTATAATGAGTCACGAGTAACACTGTGAAAAATAACCACTAATATTAGAACAGAATTATACATTTAAATATGTGTTGCACTTTCTGCCGTGTTCTTGCCTCAAATTGGATTTAATTTTATGCTTCCAGGAGTTCATACCTTAGTGAGGGTACAAGAAAATAAAGAAATTGACAATAGGCTTGACATTAGAAGCCAGCCAAAGAATAGAACAGAACCACCAGGTTTGGTTCTGTGACTAGGGAGTGTCTGAAGAGGCTTTCTAGGGAGCCAGAATACAACAGTTAAAAGATTCCTTGTAGGGAAGTCTTGAGTCGTTTCTAGGTCCTGGCCTCCCAAGGCTCAGTTTGGAACTGGTTTGCCTCGCAGTTATTCACAGGTGGCATTGCCCCTTGCACATCTACTATGGTTTCTTAGAAAATTTCCCAGAATCAGGGTCTTTATTTCAGTGTGTGTGTGTGTGTGTGTGTGTGTGTGTGTGTGTGTGTGTAGTTACTGGGAACTGTTAATAGACTTTTAGTCTTTTGAGAATGGTGCTGTGTGTGTGTGTGTGTGTGTGTGTGTGTGTGTAAACAGTTACTGGGAAGTGTTAATGGATTTTTAGTGTTGAAAATGGTGATGGTGGTGGTGGTGGTGGTGTGTGTGTGTATAAATAGTTACTGGTAACTGTTAATGGATTTTTAGTCTTTTGAGAATGGTGCTCTGTGTGTGTGTGTGTGTGTGTGTGTGTAAATAGTTACTGGAAACTTAATGGATTTTTAGTCTTTTGAGAATGGTGCTGTGTGTATGTGTGTGTGTGTAAACAGTTACTGGGAAGTGTTGATGGACTTTTAGTGTTGAAAATGGTGCTCTGTGTGTGTGTGTATAAATAGTTACTGGGAACTGTTAATGGATTTTTAGTCTTTTGAGAATGGTGCTGTGTGTGTGTGTGTGTGTGTGTGTGTGTAAACAGTTACTGGGAACTTTTAATGGATTTTTAGCGTTGAAAATGGTGGTGGTGGTGGTATGTGTGTGTGTGTGTGTATAAATAGTTACTGGGAACTGTTAATGGATTTTTAATGTTGAAAATGGTGCTGTGTGTGTATATGTATGTGTGTGTGTAAATTGTTACTGAGAACTGTTAATGATTTTTGGTCTTTTGAAAATGGTGTTGATGTGTGTGTGTGTATGTGTGTGTGTAAATTGTTACTGGGAACTGTTAATGGATTTTTAGCGTTGAAAATGGTGGTGTGTGTATGTGTATATGTGTATAAATGTCTGTGTGTAAATAGTTAGTGGGAAGTATTAATAGATTTTTTTAGTCTTGAAAAAATTACTGGGAGATGATAATAGATTTTTTAGTCTTTTGAAAATGGTTCTGTGTGTGTGTGTGTGTGTGTGTGTGTGTGTGTGTGTGTAAATAGATACTGGGAAGTTTTAGTGGATTTTTTTAGTCTTTTGAAAATGGTGCTCTGTGTGTGTTTGTGTGTGTGTGTGTGTGTGTGTGTGTGTGTGTGAGAGAGAGAGTGAGTAGTTACTGAGAACTAGGAACTGTTAATGGATTTTTAGTATTGAATATGGTGCTGTGTGTTTGTGTGTATGTAAATAGTTACTGGGAAGTGTTAATGGATTTTTAATCTTTTTAAAATGGTGACCCCCCCCTCTCTGTCTCTCTCTCTCTGTCTGTCTGTCTGTCTGTCTGTCTCTCTGTCTCTCTCTTTCTCTGTCTCTGTCTCTGTCTGTCTCTCTCTCTCTCTGTGTGTGTGTGTGTGTGTGCAAATAGTTACTGGGAACTGTTAGCGGATTTTTAGTCTGTTGGAAATGGTGCTGGTTAAAAAAGCAGTTGGTGAATGCTCCCCAAATCAAGTAATGACAACTTCAGAATGTTACATCTCAGCATCCACTTCCATGACCTGACCCATAAATTGAAGTTTCATGTCTCCTCAGTAGGAATAGGAAAGGTTGACGTGTTTCCATTTGTTAAAACCTGAAAGTATTGAGATCTGTGTTGGGCTTCCTATCCACCATTATAGTGACATACAAACAGTCACGAATAGTGTAGTATGGAACTTTTCTGTGTGAAAATTAGAACAAACTTCAATGTAACTGATATTTATTAGAGGAACACCTGGTGCAGTAGGCATAAGTAGCAAGGAGAACTACACTATCAGTAATATAGTTGAGAAAATAAAATACCCATCAATAAACATTTCGGTAATGATTTGAGAGATTGCTGTGTAGTGCATAATTGACTTTTAAAGCCTTATATGGCTTCCTATGGTGCAAGTAAGACAGTATGTAAATAATGTTTATTTCTGCTCTGCCCCTAGTTTTAATGGACAGTCAACTGGCATTATCAGTAGAGTTTGGTATCTGTAGTAGCATTCATTTCTTGAATGCAAACACTGGCAGTTACTTGGAAGAACTAAAGAAAATCCAAATTTCACTTAAAGAGGTCCTCCACAAAAATTTCCTGTGATGCTAAGGAAAAATCTGCAATACTATTTTGCTTCTGAGTGTGGCAAAAGATCCTTAGTCAGGGAACAGACTATGAGGCCTTAGCCAGAGTGAGTGAAGGCAGAACAATGAGTAATGGATGACGACTTTCCTTGTCTTTGTATATATTTACTTGATACCACTAAATGAGTAACACATACCCAAATTAACAGATGAAACTAAATGAAGTATGAGGAATAGGACTGAATTAAGGTGCAAGAAGGAAGGCTTATTAAGTAATGTTTAAGCAGAGCCAACGCTGTCTGGGGGAAAGGGGTTTATATGCATGTTACTGGAATGTGTTTTAATAACAGGCATTATGGTTCAATTTGTGAGATGAAAACTCTTTTACATTTACAGACACAGGCGCTGTGTTTACATTTGGAAAAACTAAATTTGCTGAAAATATTCCTAGCAAATTCTGGTTTAAGAATGACATACCTATATGTCTTTCATGTGGCGATGAACATACTGCTATTGTTACAGGTTAGTATTACAATCCTAAATGAAGACAGTAGTTATCAGATAATCCAAAATATTGTGTGTCATGTTTAACAAAAATTGTTGTTGCCTAATGTTAGAACTCTTTACACTTAATAGAATCATCTCATACATAGGACAAGGTAACCTGCTTGAACACAGTAAGATACATTTTAAGCTTCTATTTTTATTGCCTGTAATATATTTGTTTTATATCTAAAAAATGTCATTGATTTGGAACCCAGGAACCCCAAAGGGAGTGATGGTCTTATAGCATTGCATTTTACTGTACTTTTACTTTTTAAAAAACTACTTAAATGTTACTGCTATTATATATACTTAGAGAACAGGTTTTCTCATGTGTTGAACATATTGGAAGTGTATAGAAAATGGCTTTACATTTGTCAGAGAATCCTTTTCAAATTGTTTCAAGAGTCTTTTCAACTTTAAGTTACCTTAATATACATAAAAGATTTTCTGCATGTGAAACATTTTTGAAATCTATTTCATTGCAATAAAAAATTGTTAAACATGGAATCTTACAAACTCTTTACACTGAATGGAATGTGTCCATACATGGACAGAAAAGGTAACCCACTCCTATTTTTGGTTCTTTGGTATTTTTAAAATGTATGTCTTTTATTTCCTTGTGGTTCTTTCATCTACTGTTATCTATGTGAGGATTGCTTTAATTTGTTGCTTCTTTTTCCCTCCCACTAGGAAACAATAAACTTTACATGTTTGGCAGTAACAACTGGGGTCAGTTAGGATTAGGATCAAAGTCAGCTATCAGCAAACCAACATGCATCAAAGGTTTGGAGCCTTTTCTTCTTTATGTTATTTATATTCTTTTTAATATTTTCCAGATGACATTAAATAACTTTAGTACTGATTCTTTGGCTCTTTAATATCTTAAAAAGTCTTTAATATTTTACCTTATAAGATTTGACCTTATTAGAATATTATTAATACCTACTCTTGTTCTTTATGGGAAACTCAGAAATACTTTTATGGTGGAGTCCAAAAGTCTCTTTGACTCAAAACCCAAGGATCACAAAGGAAATAATGATCCTTTAGTATCGAATTTGACTTCCAAACAATTGATTGTTTGGAAAGTGGCTTAAATATTACTACTATTTTTTATATTTATGTGCATATATATGGAAATCAGGCTTTATAATGCATTGTGATTTGGAGTTCTGTCTCATCTTAGTTATATGTAGTTATTGGTTATTAAAATTCTACAGTGCAGAGTAGTAATGAAATGACCTAAACAAAGCCTTAAGACTAGGGATTGATGAATGGTCGCATATAATAACAACAGAGCAAGGTATTTCACATCAGTATTGTCTCAAGTATATGACATGTATGATATCACTAGAAAACTTTCTCACTGTCATTTGAAAACTTCTGGATGTAGCTTATGAACATTAAATAAATTAACGAGGTAGTGGAGAGTCCTGGGGATGTGGTAAGAACACTGTTCTCTAGCTCCACGGCCCAAACTTATATTTCAACTTAAAATTTTAGTGTGATTTTATCATAACCATGCTATTTATAGGCATTGTTATAAGACATGATTAGAAGGTATTTAATCGGGCACAGACTACTAAACACTTGGTATTCCCAGTGTCCATGACCTTATAAATACCTAATAGATATTATCATAGCCTGTGAGATCCTGGAGGCAGACTCTTAGCCAGCTGTGCAGATGCTTTGAAAGTTAATTAGGAGATATTTGTAAGTGCTTAAAAATATGTAGATGAAGCCAGGTCGTGGTGGCACACACCTTTAATCCCAACACTCAGTAGTCAGAGGCAGGTGGATCTTTATGAGTTTGAGGCCAGTCTGGTCTATGTAGCAAGTTCCAGGACAGCTGGGGCTACACAAGAAAACCCTGTCTTAGAAAACCATATAATATGTATTAATGTATGTATATATTTACATAGTGTTATATACATAATTATATATAAGTATATGTTTATATACATATGTATAGTTATATGTATATTTGTAGATGAACAACTTCAACCCATGTGTGTGCCTATGATTATTAGTTTTAGGGTTTTATTGAGTGTCCTAGAAGCTTGTGGCAGGTTAGGTAATAAAGTTTGTAAAAAGCAACATAACGGAATGTACTGGATCTTGATGTATTAATTTCCAATAGTTTATTTTTTAATTAGGTGCCTTGACCCTACCTTTGACCCAACAACTCACTGTTTACCATACTCCACTGATTTTCATGCTGCACAGTGCACTCTGGATAAACGTCTGTGTTAGTAGTTATGATCATTGATTTGGAGTCACCAGGTTTATACCAGGTTTTCAGTTTCAGTTGTGGGGTTTCAGAGTACATGCTGAGCATGCTCAAATTCCTGGATCCCATCCCCTGCAGTGCACTAAAGAAATGTCAGTTCTACCAGTTAATCATCATTTGATATAGATTATTGATCATTTTCATATCCATAAAATATTGTAATTGTCATATTCTCATGTCTAGCTCTTAAGCCTGAGAAAGTGAAGCTGGCTGCCTGTGGAAGGAACCATACCCTAGTTTCAACAGGTACAGTATTCATTCTGTGTAATTTCTATCTAGCCTTGAGAACTGATGTCTGACTTCAGTAGTAATTGTGGCTTTGTAAAATTACTAGGCATGATAGTTTGGTGGTGGTTAGAATAGAGTTTTAACAATGTAAGTGTTTAGTGCATGCCTTTGCCTTTGTAAATATACAAAGAAATGCCAAGTAGCTAAGGGTCTTTTCCCTGGGAGCACGCCTAGGCCTGCTTCCTCCTGTTTCTTGCTCTTCCTTCTTTACTACAGAATTTGAATGGAAGTCACAGGAAATGCTTTGGGTAGCAGTCATCTCAGTTTCAATCAAAATCTAATTAGGAAGTCTAATGTGTCTAAAAGTTCCTAAAGTGATTCTTAAATTTATATAGAAAATCAAAGGAGATACACAATAGTCCTAACAATTTTTAAAAAGAACAACGCTTGAAGCTAGCAATATTCTGATTCCAGTCCCTCTCATACAGTTACAATAATAATGCAATGTATATTGACAAAGAGTAGATGAAGGTTAGTGAAATAAAATAGTGTCAAGGAGCAGACCAGCACATATATCTGTAGCCGATTTCTGCTTTCTGGTTCGTTCCTACCAAACTGTAGCCCCAGCAGCTGGTTTCTAAGAGTTTTGAAGACAGTTCAGTGGAGGGAAGGCCATTTTTACCACATGCTGCTGAAGAGTTAGCAGTGCCGTATTTACTAGTCTTACCTGCACCCTGTTCTCCCCATCACTCTTGTTTCCTAGATGTCCTCTGTACCTTAGCTGTCTCTACTGCACTCCCATTTGCTCATACCCTTTTCTCTGTTAATATAGGATGTATCTGCTATTTGCCAGCATGTCTCAAAAGCTGGGTGACTTCAGTATGGTAATTAACATTTCTTTTATGTGTACAGATAGAGGCAGTGTGTACGCAGCTGGAGGAAATAATGAAGGACAGTTAGGACTTGGTGACACTGATGACAGAGACACTTTTCATCAAATTTTCTTCTTTACATCTAAAGATAACATCAAACAGCTCTCTGCTGGGGCTAATACATCAGCTGCATTAACTGGTAAGACTTTTTTGTGCTTCTGTCTGGACACAACGTTTCTTTTAAGTCATACAAATTTAGTAAATGTGTGATAGTATTAGCATTCTGTGGAGCTTCAGAAGGCTTTAAAAATGGAACTTGGAGTCTATATGCATATTTTGAGTGAGAGACAAATACCCGTGATTGCTACATAAGTTCTCAGCTCTGCTAGCTAGCTATTCTTTCAGCTTTTCTTTTCTTTTTGTTTTTCTTTTGTTTTCTGAGACAGGGTTTCACTGTGTTGTACAGTCCTGGCTGTCCTGGATCTCACTCTGTAGACCAGGCTGACCTGAAAATTACAGAGATCCTCCTGCCTCTGTCTCTTAAGTGCCATCACCACCCCATCTAAATATTCTTAAATGTTATCTTCACTGTATATTCTGAATGGTGCACTTGTGGCTTTAACTGAAGTTTGTATGAGAAATATTGGTAGAAGCGGCTGGGATGTGTGTTGTTAAAGTGTGGGTTATAATGGGTATTATATAGCTCTGTCTTCCTTCTCAAAAGTAGATATGAGAACTTGGAGCCATGATCCATGTGATCTCACTGAAACTACTGGCTTACAGCTTTCATCCAAGTAGAGAGAGATAAAACAACATCTGGTGTTGTTTAACTATATAGTTTATTATTCAATGTCACTCCTTCAGTTTTCATTTTCAGTTTTAATTTTGATGTATTATTATTATTATTATTATTATTATTATTATTATTATTTTGGTTTTACGAGACAGGGTTTCTCTGTTTTGGAGGCTGTCAGTCCAGCCTGGCCCTACTCACAGAGATCCGCCTGCCTCTGCCTCCTGAGTGCTGGGATTAAAGGCGTGCGCCACTAACGCCCAGCTTTTTGATGTATTATTAAATTGTCTTGAAGATAAATTTCTTAAAAAGAAGTTGATGGGCATTGTTGCACTGTTAATCTCTTTAACTTCAAGGTCAGAGCCATAATGGGCATAAGTTCATGGCTAGCCTATGCTACACAGTTAAGATGCTGTTTCAAAAAATAGAAATAAACAAGCTTAACTATCCCCAACACTGAAACCTTATCAGCAAGGACATAAGTGAATGTGTTTTTTAAGATGATGTATGCTAATATGTCTCATTCTCTGAAACTAGGCAGGCTATATTTTCAGGTATTCAAAAGTAAAAACAAAGATTAGTGAGATTCATTGTGTGTTTTGGTTTTTTTTTTCTTACTCCTTTGAAGCATTTCCATGTTGTCCCCAGAGCAAGTTTTTATTTGGGAGCTTGCTCTTTTCATTCAGAGACATGTAGTTGCTTTCTGTTGTCTCTCAATTCAGTGGCAGGCGCACTCCCTGGAGGGAGGAATCGTTTCTGTGTGGAGACCTTAAAAGGGTACAAAGTGACTGTAGGAAATGTTATCATGTGTTTACTATTGAGATGAAAATATGAGCATAACTAAAGTGATTTGGCATCTACTACTCATTCTCTGCTCTTTACCCTTATAGAGCATATGACTGTAGAAATCGAACGTGCAGGCCACAAGCTGGTATAAATGGCTTTTATGACTTACCATTTTCAGGAACACATAATAATGTATTGTGTATTTATTTTTTCTCCTTTTTGTTTGTTTTGAGACAGCCTTACTTTGTAAATCTAGCTGGCCTGGTGTGTATTTTGTAGCTTAGAGATTGGCTTTATTCACAGCAAGCCCCTGCCACTGCCCCTGAGCTCTGGGATTAGAGGCATGAGCTGCCACACCTGGCTGCATTGTTCATTTCTAACAGTGGTTGGCAGAGGATTTTGAGTGTTCTAAACCCAAGGAAAAGATAAATGTTTAAAGTCCTGGATAAATCACTCTGTATTGATCATTATATCATATATATGCATTTTGAAGTATCATGTCGTATTCCATAAATGCCTACAGTTATACATCAGTAAAGAATAAAATAAGACTAAAGAAGTATCAACCAGAAGACAAATGATAGTCTATAGGAAATGTCATAGTTTGAGAGCTCAGTTCAATTTTGAAGACTTTTCTTCCCTTGTGCTTTCTTTATAGAGGATGGAAAACTCTTTATGTGGGGTGACAATTCTGAAGGGCAGATCGGTTTAAAAAATAAAAGCAATGTGTGTATCCCTCATGAAGTGACTGTTGGGAAGCCAATCTCATGGATCTCTTGTGGATATTACCATTCAGCTTTTGTAACAAGTAAGATGAACACATTGTTTCATTCGTCAATCATTACTAGTAATGATGAGTTACATTTACATGCTATTAAAACGAGTTATAGTTCACTGGTTGTTCAGCTACTGAAATAATGTATGTTTTATGAAGTAAAAAATGATCATTGAAGGCATAGTCTTTAATGTATGTTTTCATTCAAAACATTTCTCCATTTCTATATTGAAATTTGTAATTTCAAATTTTCTCTGACATGCCAACTTTTTAGGAAGTGAATACTGGGTCTATTATAAAAATTAAATTGCTGTTTTAGAAACCTTTCTAAATTTTAGTTCTCAAACTTCTTAGCCTTGTTTGCCATTAAAAACAACTCATGAGTCACTTTCTCCTGGATTCACTTGCTTCTCTACTTTTCCTGCTCTATTTTTCCTGTCCTGGTAATTTTTTAATTGTTTCAAAAAAGTGAGTCTTAGAGTATTCTTGGGAGTACCAGGGTGAAGATTATATGCAAAAGGATGAGACCTTCGTTGTTTGGTAAGACTTTTCTCAGTATCTACAGCCCATTAAGTCTTCTCTGCTTGGAATTGTTGAACTGTTGGAATTTACATGTATGTTGATATCTACATTTGCAGCTATACTAGTAACAATAGAAGAATGGTCATGGCTCTCCTTCTAACCAACTATTTATTTTTTTGTTTTTGTTTTTTGAGGCAGGGTTTCTCTGTATTTTTTTTGGAGGCTGTCCTGGAACTAGCTCTTGTAGAACAGGCTGGTCTCAAACTCACACAGATCCACTTGCCTCTGCCTCCCAAGTGCTGGGATTAAAGGCATGGGCCACCACTGCCCAGCAAAACCGACTGTTTCTTAATAATCAGATGCCCAGATAAAATAGTGTACCGGATACCACCAACGCATATGCACACCTACATGCCATAAAGGTATAGAGAATATGAAAGATAGTCTTTGCTATATTTTCTGGAGAAGCTAAAATGATTTTCTAGTTCTTTATAGTCATGAATTCTTTGTGAAGGGCACTGGATTAAAATAGCAGATTAAAATAACTTCAAGGTGAAAGATATCTTAAGCAAGATCATATTGACTACATTACTGACTGAGCTTTTTTTAAAGATTTATTTATTATGTATACAGTGTTTTGCCTGAATGTATGTCTGCACACCAGAAGAGGACACCAGATCTCATTACAGATGGTTGTGAGCCACCATGTGGTTGCTGGGAATTGAACTCAGGACCTCTGGAGAAGCAGCCAGTGCTTTTAACCTCTGAGCCAACTCTCTAGTTCCCCTGACTGAGTTTTTACTGACTGAGTTTTTATGGAGTATGAGAACATGCACCAAAGGACCAGTACTCTGTTTACGTTTATGTTCCCATTAATCTTTCTACTTTTCTTCTGACAGTGGATGGAGAACTGTACACATTTGGCGAACCCGAGAATGGGAAGTTGGGCCTTCCCGATCAGCTGCTGATCAATCACAGATCACCCCAGCGTGTGCTGGGCATTCCCGAGAAAGTGATTCAGGTAGCCTGTGGTGGAGGACACACTGTGGTTCTCACAGGTATGTGTGGAGCTGTCTCTGCTCCTCTCTGTATTCAGTAGTAGCTAGTGACACTCTCATGATCCTCTTTACTGTGACAAGCGAATACTTGGGGCTCCAGAGATGGCTCAGCAGTTAAGAGCACTGGCTCTTCCATCATGAGGAACCAAGTTTGGATTCTAGCACCTGAGTTGACCGGCTCACAGGTTTTTGTGTAATTCCAGCTCCAAGGGACCCAACAACCTTTTCTGGCGTACACACACACACACACACACACACACACACACACACACACACACACACACACACACACACACAAATAAGTCTGAAAAAGAATATTTAACATGAGCTCTAACTTCTAAAAAGATTTTAAAGTTTATAAGGTGCGATTGTTACATATACATATGATGTCGTATCTTTAAAACCTTTCTTATATAACTGAGTTATGTGTCTGCTCTGTAGTGCATCCTCTTTCCCATCCTTTGGTTCCTAGAAACCACCATTCTTAGTCTCTATGAGTTTGATTCCCTTAGGGAAGCAGTCTTTGTATCTCTTTGGATTATGATTCCTGCCTTTCATTTATATAGTTAAGACATATTTCTGGTTCTGGAAGACATTTTTAAGTAGGAAAAAATTGAATCTTAATCATTCTGCTGATCGACAATTCCCCAGCCATCAGATGCTTAGTGGCAGCAAACTATATTCATATGTATATCTCATATTCATCTGAAAATTAATATATTCCCTAAAATACTTCCATTTTAAGAAGCTGTCTTCCTATTTTCTGATTTTGATGTTTTATGTTTATAATGTATAAACTTAAACATTTCTTTGTGATTTTGATAATCTGCTCTAATAAGTCATTATAAGGTGGTAAAGTTTCAGATTACAGATAAAATGAAATATAAAACCTTCAAAATAATATCTTTGGCTTATGAATTTCCTATTTAGTATAATATGCCATATTATTTTAGTTTTCTAGTCAATATGTTGAAATATACTCACTATTTTGTAATATGAAAACCAAATAGAGGTCTCCAAATTTGTTCAGCATCAGATTTTATTTAAATGAATATTATTATATTTAGATAATATATTTTATTATGGGTTTTTAGTAAAAAAAAACTAATAAGGGCTGGGGAGATGGTTCAGCATTTAAACCACTAGCTCTGGTTTCAGAGCTACAGGAAGTTGTGAGAAACCCAGTGTGGGTACTGGGAACTGTACTCAGGTCCTCTGTAAGAGCAGCTACTGGCTTAACTGCACTCTTCTGGCCTCTGCAGACACGTGCATGCATATGGTACACCTGCATTCATTCAAGCACACACACATAGAGATATAAAAATAAAAAATAATAAGTCCAGCCATTGCTTAATCTGTAGCAACTCACAATTAGAAATGCTCTAGAGAATTTTAATAGCCATTTCCTGTCTGTCTGTGTCAGGCAACTTTGAATGGGGAAATTCAGGAGAAAATGTTGTGAGAAAGGAAAAACAGAGAAAATTAGCGCACTTATTGCAGACAATATGATATATGATCTACTAATTAAGAGATAATATTCAAATAACAAAATTATATTGTTATATTAAAATATTAAATATTCAAATAAGAAATCTCTTGTCATTACCTCAATGTGCCTTCATATCCTTGGTAAAGATATGGTTTCTTTAAGGAATTTTATCTCTACCTTATTTATATTTCAAGCGTGTATATACTCTGTGTGAGGGTGTTGGGTCCCCTGGAACTGGAGTTAGAGACAGTTGTGATCTGTCATGTGGGTAGTGGGAATTGAACCCAGGTCCTCTGGAAGAGCAGCCAGTGCCCTTAACCACTAAGCCACCTCTCCAGCCCTCAAGCATTCTTATTAGAGAGAAAATGTAAAATATGTGACAATAGTTAGGTGTTCATCAGTACCCCTCATTTTCAGATGAGCTAAGTAGATACTTTTCAGAAAGATAATTATTTACAACTGAATCTTCTTACATTTGCTTGGATGGAATTTGCATAGGATGTATTAGCTATGGTTTTAACATCAGGTGGTGTAGGAACCTGCCCACTGGCTGCAGTTAGGGATAAGAAGATTCATTTCTGCCTTTAGTGAGGGGATCCTACTCTCCTTCCTATGAGACTCCACTGAAGACAGTAACTTGACAAGCATGTCTCTCAGTATACTGATCAGCCAAATTGTTCCCACAGTAACTCTTCCGTCATCAATCATATACCTTGCTTTGTGCTCAGCTTCCTATCTCTACATGATAAATGAGCTCAAATTTACTGAATTATTGATGGACCTTTGGAGTCACCTAAAAAACATCAATATAGAGGAAGGCCGCCTGAATTGTAAAGACAGTTTGTTTATGAATATATCTAGCACATCTACTATAATTTTTAATTCTTTTGCAAATAATTTTCTGAAGTGTGTGTGTGTGTGTGTGTGTGTGTGTGTGTGATGTTCTACAGTGAGAATCTGTGGCCTTGTACATGTTAGGCAAGTACTTTACCTCTAGCTCACAAAATGTGTTTCATAAAATAGCTTTTATTCAACTAATTTTGAAAGGACTATCTTTGTAGGATTGTTTTAATTCTGGCAGTGAAAGCAAATAGTTTAATAACATTTAAGATTTTCAGAGCTGATGCAGTAATTAGAAATACATGTCAGGAAGTTCTCTGAATTATATGTCTTGTAACCCACCTGATGATTCTAATAATTCCTTTTATGGTTATTCATAAAAGACAAAGTCAGACCCAGAGAGTTATTGTATAACACTTAAGTTTTCTTTCCTTTCATCTTTGGAAATTTGCACCTCATATCAATATTTTTCTGAGTAGCTCTTTCATAGGCAGTTAATGTCCCTTACAAAAGTTTGAATGTCACAGTTATTTCAGATATGATATACCTCCTTACAATTCTTTTCATTTATGTGTTCATTTCCTTTTAGAGAAAGTCGTGTATGCCTTTGGACTTGGACAGTTTGGCCAGCTGGGCCTTGGCACTTTTCTTTTTGAAACATCGGAACCCAAAGTCATTGAGCATATTAAGGATCAGAAAATAAGTTATGTTTCCTGTGGAGAAAATCATACTGCTTTGATGACAGGTATGAGATCATTTCTCCAATTTCTGTTTATAGAATTGAATATAGCTCATTATAAAATGAATGTATAAGTCAGATGAAAGCAAATGTCGGGGCAGGGTGTAGCTCAGTGGTAACACATGTTCTTACTTTTATGAGGCCTTTAGTTCAGTTCCTAGCACCCAAACAAAAATGACCCACATTCCCGAATCCTAAAGTAGACCTAAAGACAGTAAAATCCTTTTGAAATTGTATCAGTTGGAAGGCTCTTAACTCCAAACTCTCCTCAAGCCAGAGAGAAAAATCACACAAGCTTCTTTCTACTTACTCATTGTAGAAGAGTGACATTTTTTAGGATGTTTTGACCATCGGGCGTTTCACGACTCACTCCTTCCCTTTGCAAAGTAGTAGAGAAAAGGGCACTGTGATGACCATCAGGGGGCATTTCAGGATTGACTCTTTCCTTCCCTTTGGAGAAGGGCACTTCAAAACCCACTGAGCAAATACATGTCTCTTTGTTGTCTTCTGCATTACCAAGGAGATGTTCTGTTGGCCCACTTCTCAGTCTCATAAATTAGATGCTGTTGATATGTGGGACTCAATAAACTTCTCCCTAGGAATGACTTAGCCATTCGCTGCAGGGAACTTATTGAAAATTTAAATGCTTTGTAACAAAAGAACCTATAATTCCTGTTTCTTCTTAAAAAAAGTAAAACATGAAAAAGTCAAGAAATGATTCTAGCATATTTGAATAACACAGACTGTCATACTTTGTTTTCCTCCCTTTAGAGAAACTAGGAATTAGAAAATGCAAGCAACTACCACAAATAGTTCCCTCTTTCCCACAGAACCCTTCAAGAAAAATGACCTGCCATCATCAATATTCCCCATTGCATATCATGTAACAGCACTATGTAGAATCAAAAACAAAAACAAAAACATATTATTCCTTCCTTGTCACATAGGAGCTGTTGATATATGTCCCTTACTGTGGTGCCCCAATAATAGCTTTTCTGTACACAATGCCATTTTTCATCAACCCTAAATTGTCATTGATGATAAACATACTTTTTATGTATCATTTGTCTTACTATAGATGGTTCAGTTAATTTTGCGTAGTACTTTTTCTTTCAGATGAAAAGGGTTATGGCACTAATAACTGAATATTAAGTTTGACTTTTTTCACCTCCCCAGGGAACAAGTGTTAGATATTTTCTTTCTCTAGTACACCTAGTACAATTTTACCTATTGAATTTTCTTAAATTCTTGCCAGTTCCCTATCAATAGCTCATATTTTCACATGTTCTTTGAACTTGGAAATATAATCAAGCAAATGAGATAAGGGTTTACTTTTTCAGGCAAAAGAAAATCATCCTGGAAAAGCACACATTAAAGGAATTTGCTTACTTTTGTAAATTACAATAGTAACTTACCATCTTACTGAATTTTGGTTATTATTTCAAGTCAGTATTCAGTTAGGGGTGGGAGATTCTCTTGGTGTACAACCACTTGTCTTCTTCAGTCAGAAATCCCCAGATATGAGCTAATCATTTCCCAGCTTAAAGCCCTTCACTTAAAAAGCTTGCAACTGTTCATCCGGCATGCTGATTACAGCCTGACCTGTTATTATGCAAGCTTTCCCTTGTACTGCTGAGTCTGCCTGGAGGATACCATGCTTCCTTCATTTTTTAAAAGGTAATTTTTATTTACTTTTTTCTCTTTTTTTTTCATCAACTTCTTTTTTTCTTCCTTTATTTTTATTTAAGTTAGAAACAAGCTTGCTTCACATGTCAATCCCAGCTCCCTCTCCCTTCCCTCCTTCCCTGCCCCCCAGTCCTCCAACCAATCTCCACTCCCATCTCCAGGGAGGGTGAGGCCCTCTGTGGGAGATCTCCAGAGTCTGTCATTTTTTTCAGGACAGGGCCTAGGCCCTCCCCCAAGAGTCCAGGCTGATAGAGCATCCCTCATTGTGGGATGGGCATGCAAAATCTATTTGTATGCCAGGGATAAATACTACCCAAGGCACTATAGATTACCTAGGCCTCCTCACTGACACTCACATTCAGGAGGTCTGGATCAGTCCCATGCTGGATTCCCATCCATCAGTCAGGGGTCCAGGAGCTCCCCCTTGTTCAGGTCAGCTGATTCTGTGGGTTTCACCAGCCCAGTCTTAACCCCTTTGCTCATCAGTTCTCCCTTTCTGTAGCCATACCACCCTGAACATGCCCGATCTCATCTGATCTTGGAAGCTAAGCAGGGTCTGGCCTGGTTAGTACTTGGATGGGAGGCCATATTTCCTTCTTATAGCTAAATTCTATCTTTTAGGATTCACTTTGAAAGCCTTCTCTAATACATTGCCTAGAGGGAAATTCCCTCACCCATACATATCCTGATTGACCTCAGTTCTGTGGCACTTACCACACACCCTTTAAATGCAGGCTATAAAGGAGGAGCATGCGAAGAAATGCAAAAGTTAAATGCAACTGCTGTGTCAATACATGATGGTATGAGAGAGAAGTGGCAGAATTGCTCATCATTATGTGCTGATCAAGACAGCCAACACCCAGATATTGACCTGGGAATTGGTCAGAATGCTTAGGTGACTCCTGGCATTGCTTAGGTAGCGTCCCATAGCCCAGGATCCAAATTAATAAAAGTGACACCTGCGTTCTGCATGACATAGTTCTCCACCAAATGATAGATTTGCACCCTGGAAGAGAAGGATGATATCTGGAGACATTTTTTTTTTATTTTCACTTCTTCAGAAAGGGGCTATTGTACTGGCATGTAGTGAGCAGAGGCCAGTGATGGTACTAGATAGACTACAGTGCATAGGACAGACACATAAGTCTTTGACCAACAAGACTTAGTGATTCATTCTCAGTTCTATTGCCTACCGTTATATGAAGAACCACAAACACTATACTTTGCACAGGTCAGTAGACCACAATGAATTTAACTCAGCATTCTGTGAAAAGATTTTAACTGTAGTAGAAGTTAAGGTATTTGTCTATAACTAGATCTGTACAAATGGAACTTGAATAACTTCAATTTTGTTTGCATTTTAGATATAGGCCTCATGTATACTTTTGGAGATGGCCGACATGGAAAATTAGGACTTGGAATGGAGAATTTTACCAATCAGTTCTTTCCTACATTGTGCTCTAATTTTTTGAGATTTACAGTTCAATTGGTAAGGGTTTCACATTCCCTCTCGCATACTTTCATATGTTTAGAGTGGAAGGAAACTTTTGTTATTTTCATAAAAATATATATTTTATGTTTGTTATGAGCATTTCATGGATATAGCTAATAACAACTATAAGCAATTTTATAAGAGCCAAATGGTAGACACCATACTACTCTGAAATTTTTGTTTTCCTATTTTGCTCCCACAACAACATTTTTTTTTTGGTTTTTCAAGACAGAGATTCTCTTTGTGACTTTGGAGGCTGTCCTGGCACTCACACTGTAGTCCAAGCTGGCCTTGAACTCACAGAGATCTGCCTGCCTCTGCCTCCTGAGTGCTGGGATTAAAGGTGTGCACCACCAGCACCTGGCTCTCAACAACATTTTTGTACAAATATTGACTTATCTGCTTCATGTTCTTTTCTCTTGAAAACTGGGACTGGGCCATGCTTGTAAGCTTTGTGTCTCCTGTAGCATGTACACAGTAGAAGGCCTTGCTCACAAGGCTAATAGGGCAAATGTAACGTGACTGGAGAAGGTTGGACACTCTCAAACCCTGCACAAGAAGAGACGTGATAGTAAGTGAACAGCATTGCAAAAGATTTTCTGGCTGAACACTCAGATAAGAACTTACCTATGCAGTGTCACGTCGTCATCATTCTTTCTGTTTTCTTGTTTCTAGTCTTTTTGCCAGCTAAGCGCTGGAGACATGAAAGTGCTGCATGTGCTCATTCTGCTTCTCTGAAGACATTGTGTCTCATACTATTGAATACTTCTCTTATTAATTTGATAACTGTGATAGTCTGAGTTGCCAACTTGACACAATCCAGAATCACCTGGGGAGTGAACCTAAATCAGGGCTTGTCTAGATTAAGTTCGCCTGTGGGCATGCCCATGGGAATTTTCTTAATTAGGGTCAGTGAAGTCTAAAAACCCATCCTGAATGCTGACAGCAGCATTTCACCAGCTGCAACTTGAACTTCATGAAAAGGAGAAAGCAAGCTGAGCGCTTACTAGCAGGGGATTAGTCCCTCGAGCTCTGCCACTGGGATTCTCTTGTTATGACTGGCCTCACCCTGCACCTGAGAGCTGAACTAAACCCCTAAGTTGCTTTTATCGAAGAGAGAGGAAGAGAAGCTAAGATAATAACCATTTAATGAAAACTTACTATGTATAAGATCTATGCATTAGGAATACAAATTATTCAGTGATAGACAAGATACCAACTGCTTACTTGGTGATCTTTATTGAGAGGATACTTTTAAAGAGGAATATGCAAAAAGCTAGAAGAAATTTTAATAAAAGCCAGGTGCAGACTATGCATTCTTCTAATATCACCAGGGACAGCACTGCAAAGGGCTAGAATCTGAGTCTGAGAAAGAGTATAGGCTCCTTTTCCAATGGCTTTTATTGACAACTTAAGACCATTTGTATTTAGGATTACTATTGAGATAGATTTGCTAATTCCTATAATTAAAATATAATTTCATTCCTTCCCCTCCAATTTTCCATGTCTCTTCTCTCCCTAATTTGCATCCTCTCCTTTATATATTTTCATATATACATATAAACAAGTAAGTATATAAGTATAACCTCCTGAGTTGTTCACTGGACATATTCCGGGGCTGGCCACTGGCATTGGATAAGCAGTGAGAGGGCTCCTTTCTAGAGAAGACTAATTCTCTCTCTTACTGCAGTCATTAGTATAGGTTTTTTTGTTAAAATTTGTGTGAAAACTAGTTACTACTTAAAACTCTTTGTAGGTTATTTTTCATTATTTTTTTTCAGTGTGCTTGTATTTTCCTCTAAAGACTTGTAAGCCTTTAATTTAGAAAGTTTTCTTTCAAAGGCTTAGAGACATAATCTCTTTTATTTTTGACAATTGTGTGTGTGTGTGTATGTATGTATGTATGTATTGTGATTGCATTCATCTCCTTATTCTCTCATATCCTTTTTCCTCTCTGTCTCAATACTTTCTTCTTTTCAAGTAGCACATCTATTACTCTCATGCCTTTTTGGTTCATTGAATTTAGGATTGCATGTATGATAATGGGCATATGTATATGTGTACTTATACCTATGTAAATATGACATATATACATATAATATATGGGGAGTGATAGAACAGAGAAAAGCCATGAGCCAGACAGTCTCAGTTTAGCTATAAATTAATGTCTTGTTGCTGATCTGACAACTGTTAGCCCATTTGTGTTTGATGTTAACATTAATTAATTTTCTGTGGATTCATGCTTGCAGATTGCCTGTGGTGGATGTCACATGCTAGTTTTTGCCACCCCACGACTTGGTACAATAGAGGAATCTGAATTTGAAGAAGTCTATGAGCCTTACCTAAGTACAGGTTCTATTCCCTTCAGTGAACTTGCCCCAGGAACTCCACTGAGTAGATCTTTATCAGCGCGTCTGCGGCGAAGAGAGCGGGTACAGTTGTGGTTTAGTCTGTGTAATAGTACTATATACCACTACAAAGAAAACAGGAACAACTCTCTTTTCTTTTAAGTCAAGGGAGGGTCTTTCAAGATGAAAATGGTCAGAGGTAAAGGTTTTTAAACTTTTGTAGTAAGTTCAGAGTTAATATTAAAGAATACAAATTGGAAAATTCAAACTACCTAGAATAACCTTTGTTTATAATCCTCAACCACACAGCACATTTGTGTAGATCTTCCTACTTTAAAGTGAGTGATCCCTTGATCTTTTCTTAAGCTGTATGTGGATTGACTATTTGTTACATGCTTTTTTAAATACTGTGTTAAGAACATTTCTACCCATGTAACACAGCTTTAAGAATGTACAAACAGTGTTAGTATAAGAGATTGTAAGCAGATATGGGACATTCAATCATTAGCATTATGTGACCTTCTGTTAATTAAGCCTCCTAAGCAGTAGAAGGTTATAGACTATAAACAATGAAACATGGGAAACAGAGAAATCGGTCCTTCACTTAGAGACAGAGAATGTTTCCTACCAATTACATTTAGAGACTCTATGCTTCAACAATGCTATATAAGTTACATGTCTTTAAAAGAAAAATATTTAAATACTGAAAAGCTTTGAAAATTGTTTTAAGTTCTAAAATGTATTCCTTTTGAAGTAAAAGTGTTACATCTGTATTTTATTATGAAAAAAGTATATATGAAATATTGAAGACTGTCCCATCAGCCTACCTTATGAGCAACTTTTTGTTTCTCAGAGTAGGTGATGAAAGACAAACACACTCCCTAACACATGACAAATAGACTTTGATAATGACAATTTAGGATACCCAATGCACTAAGACAAAAAAAAAACCAGAAGGCTTTTGAGTCCTTGGGAATACGAATACCTATGTTCAAGTTGTGGTACATTGGCAGACTTTAAGGCTTTTGTCTTAACTATTTTCTGTAACCATAGTAAACTGCAGATATTATATGTAACATCATTTGACAGTTTGCTTAACCTTCTTTTGAAGGAGAGACCCCCATGTCCTGCTTCAATGGTGGGAGCACTGCCTCCATTAGAGGGGACTTCTGCTTCCACTTCAGCGGGTTATTTTTCCCCCAGTTCAATCCCTTTCCGTTTGTCTATGGATAACTACGAAGAGAAAAGCCCCTCTGACTCTGTGGAGCCACTGGACTCAGGTAATGTTGGCCTGCTTTCAAAGGAAATGGAACTTGCACTCCTGTCATTTTCATGCTTATCTCAAGATGTTTTCTCCTGGGCCAGGGACCTAGGTTTGTGGTGTAATTATAGTACTTGTTTGATTTGGGTAAGGCCCCGAGATTCACTCCCATAACTGGAAATAAATGAAACACCTGTTTTTTTCCATTTGTTATATTATCCTCCCCCTAGTTAGAGTGTGGCATTTCTAATTGGAGCTAAAATCTATATACACCACACAATACACACCACAGCAGCAACACTATGGAGCAATGGGTAAATCACATAGATTCATTCTAGGCCTGCAAATTTCATGACTTAGGTGGGAATATAGTCTTTATTTCATGGCTAAGAAAAGCAAGGCTCAAAGAAATGAAGTGACTTTCCTATAGCCATTCAGCTGATGAATGTAGTGGACAGGGTATAACTGGAAGTTCTCTACTGTCACTGTAATGCACCGTATGTGCTTCACCATGGAGTTATGCAACTCAGTTAATGTAAATTGCATGCTAAGTCTGGCACTTCTAAACTATGGAACCATTTTAGTTTCTCAAAGCCATGGTTTCTTTATCTTTTAAATGGGTTTGATGATACTCAAAGTTCTGGCAAGATCACACAGACGATAAAGGCCCTTGCTATATATGACTGGCAACCTGAGTTTGATCTCTGGGACCCACATAAAGGTTGAAAGAAAACCGGCCGACTGCATTAAGTTGTCTCACATGGCACATATGTACACATACACCATGCATACATAGTAAGAATAATTCAGAAAAGTTTGAAAATACATAATTAGGGCAGTAGGTGTAAGCTTAAGTGAGATCTAGCATGTAAAATACCTGGTAATGCATTCAGTACCTCTGTAAACCCCTTTCTAAATATACCTAAAATCATTAACACCTCTACCTCATTGCATATTAGCTATAGATTTCATAATTTAAATTATAGCCCCAACTCGTTTACTGTTATACAATGATTATTCTCTGTTTTTTCTTCAGGACATATAAATATTTCACCTTTAACTATTCTTACCTCTTCTACATAATTTTATTAGTATACCTTAGGTGAAGCTGTGCATTACTACAAATGTATACTTGAATATAGCCTCATGACCAAGAGATCAGAGAAACAAGAGTTAGGAGATTAAAATATGAAACAGAATCTGGTGAGGTGGATCAGAGGTTAAATGCATTTGATGCGAAGGCCCTAGTGACCAGAGTTTATTCCTGCTTTTCACATAAAGGTGCAAGGAGAGAACTGCCTCCACAAACTTGTCTTCTGACCCTCACACATATACCATATCATGCAGGCACACACACACACACACACACACACACACACACACACACACACACACACACACCAATAGTATTGAAAATGAAACCTAAGAGTCGAGGATAAAGCATGGCAAAGATGATTTTTTGTATCTTTGAGGAACCTAGGCAAATGCCTGAATTAGTAAAGGGCCATGGACCCAGAGCAGACATGGAATAGTCACTATAAGCAGGACATCAATAACGAGCTAGTTTAAACATAAGCGTCAAGGCCAGGTGGTGCTTTTTAACCTTAAACATAAAAAGATGTGAAGTAGGGAGGGAGCATGGGAAGAATTAGAGGAAGATGTGTGGAATACAGATGATCATATTTCATTGTATACATGTTTAAAATTCTTAAAAATAAAAATTTCAAAAACATTTAAAAATGTTGAAAATAATAGCAGATTGTGTCAAGCAGTGTTCTCAGAAAAAGATGAGTTAATAGTGTAGGAAAATGATTTCAGACTTCAGGAGCTTGCAGCATGAATTGATATATAATTTTATAATTTTGTGGTTTGAATAAATAAGAATTAGATTTAAAGTTTAAGTTAAACTTTTTATGACTAAATTTAATGAAAATGTAAAGTATCGAAAAGAATCAGCCACACAAAGAGACAGAATGTACGCATTTCAGACAGAAAATATTAGAGACAAAGATTTGGAGGCAGTGTATAAGAAAAGACAGCCAGTATAATTAGAAGATGGGAGAAATTTCAGGTGAGTATGTTGACAGAGAAAGAAACAGTAAGAAAAATATTCCTTTCATGGGTTAGAAGAGACCTATTTGGATTGAATATTTTTCTACAGTCTAATGTTTTTCCCTGATGTGTTCCACTCCAATTGACCTTTTAAGATAGCCACTCCTGTGTTGCTGTGGATTGTAGGGAAATCAAACTGCAAGTGGGAAGAACACTTGTCATTTAGAAGGTAAAGGAGGAAGGACCAATGTTAGTAACAATGGACTCAGGAAATTAGTATATGACAGAGTTGTGTTTTGCATGCAAACTACTGGTCAGAGCTCAAACAAAAACACTCACACAGTTCCCAGTGCATTTGACATCAGTGAGAGTTCCAGCAACCTCAACCTGAGAAGCTCTAAGGAAAGATCTGGACAGAAGCCAGAGTGTTAAAATTTGGGACAGGAAAGGAGAATAAGGAAGTGAAGAGGAACTAAGATCTGTACATCATTATTTTGCCTGTTTGGTTATGAGGCAACCCAAAGAATTCAGATAGCTGCTGGAGCGAAGTCTGAGGCCAATTTAGGATACAATGGGGTACCACGTGTAAGCCAGTAAAGGTGAGCCAGTAGTCCAGGAGATCATGGTAACACTTGAGAGGCTTGCATACTAAACAGTCTTTGGTAGCAAGGAAGATAAACTACACTTTATAGAAAAATGATAAGTTGGGTACAAATATATAGAGATATGTGGGATGTATGGATAGAGATAGATAGGTAGATAGATAGATAGATAGATAGATAGATAGATAGATAGATAGATAGATAGATAGATAGATAGATAGATCAGGTCTGGTGACGACTTACATTTTCTCAATCAAACCTGAGGCAATGTCATATCAGTATATATAAACCGGTATCTTTTCCAAACCTACATTCTCTGATTCTCCCATCTATCCTTTTGTGAGAGTTTCCACATTAATCTTTTTTAAAAGTGCAGTATAATGCCTATCTGTTCTTTATCCTCTAAAGATTTCTGATTTTTATAAAAATAAGTATAAAATTCCCCATGTGAGCCCCACCTACTCTTCTAACTTCATCTTGCAATATTTCCTTATAATATCATCTAGGTTAGAAGATAACAAGCTATGGTTCATGGGCCAAATCTACCTAGTGTCCTATTTTTATAAGTGGGAATTTATGGAAACCCACCCATCCCATTTGCTTCATGTATTGTGAGTGGCTGCTTTCATGCTAAAATGTCAGAGGTTGAGGGCTGGAGAGAAAGGCCAGCAGTTAAGAATACTTGCTCTTGCAGAGGACCTGAGTTGAAGTCCCAGCATCCATGTTGGACGGCTCACAACCACTCCAGCTTTGGAGGATCAGACATCCTTTTCTAGCCTCTTGCTACAGGAATAATAATAATAAAATCTTTATTGAAAGTGATGTTAAAGACAGCTATACACTCCCTGTGCTTACTTAACATCTGAAACTTTCAAAACATATTTTCAGATGTTAAGTTATGGTCTTGGTATTGATCAAACCAAGTGATTCAGTTTGGCTCACTGAAGAGAACATGGGCTGCAGAGTCAGATAGAACTGAGATGAGAACTAGGCACCAGAAGAGCCAGTGAAGCTTACTTTCCTCTCATTGTCATGGGGTTAACCCAACACTGGTTAAAGTATATGCTTCAGACACACAGCACATCTTCAACATAAGCTACCTCCTTGTGTCTCCCTACTTCTTTGTTCTATTGGGCTTCACTTTCCACCTATACCTTCACCTATATCTCAGAATTCTATGCATCCTTTCATGTGGCATGCAAGGGAAGTCTTTCCTGATTCCCAATATCCACATTAAGGATTAACAGTTACATTACTATTTCTTAATGAACACACACATACACATGCCCACACACACCATCTGCCTCATGCGTTAAATATAGATAATTGAAACACAGAAATTATTAGCAATTAAATTTTCTCTGCATAATATCTCATGAAAGGAATGTAAAATGAAGAATTTACAATTATTTATATTTAATTACAATCAATCGAAAGGATTTAAAAAGAGCAATGAGTGTATACTGACATTTTTAATGGAGATTTCATCAAGGAGCACCCCAAAGATGTTCAGGTGACCAGAAAGGGCATAGTGACAAATCAACAAAAGTATAAGTTCAATAGAGCCAATCGATTTGGAATTTTCTCCTTTGTAATAATACCATTTTTTGAGTTCAAAGTGCTTATAGTAATTCTTCATTGCTACATTTAAAAATGACCAAAATTAGCAGGTCAAAATCATACATATTTCTTATTTGATACAACTTCTAAGAGTCAAGAATCTAGGAGCAGCTTGGCTGAGCATTTTATGCTCAGGCTCTCTCATGGGCTTGCACTGTTAGATGGTATGGTAGTATCTGGAAGCTTGACTTCTAACTCATTCATCTGACCATTAGCAGGGCACTCACTTCACATTCTTGACATAGAGGCTTCTCCATAGAAATGTTCACAATATGGCTTCTCCTAGAGCAAGGAGTCCAAAGAGAGAAATAAGGCACACATGTGTGACTAAGAAACTATAATCATGTCATGTGATTCATCATACACATAGAACTCAACCCCATATCTTATGCATGGGGAGCTACACAGAGATAAGAATACCAGGGTGGTGTGCATCATTGGGACTGTCTTAAGGCTAGCTTGCAGTACTTGATACATACAGCTCAACTGAAAAGTACTTATTCCAAAGGAATAGTGTTTGCATGTCCTTGTAAATGAAGTTGTTGCTACTTTCAATTTGAGATTTGAAAATGTGCTGCTACTGTGAATGACTGCTATTTATCTCCAACCACAAGACTAAAGAGCCTTGGATGCAGTTATAGCCCAAGATGTATCGAAGAGCAAGTTTTTGTTCACTTGCTTTTCTCATTTCTGTTAGATCTAAGCCTGACTTTTCGCTTTTATTCATTCAGATTATTTTGAAGATAAAATGAACAAAGAGACAGAGACAGAAAATTCTTCAGTAGTGGATTCAGAAAACTTTGGTGAAACTACTGATATCTTAAATATGGTAATTATTTCCTGTCTATTTAGATATGAGTTATGTGAATTTTAGTTCCTTTTATGTTCTTTTATTTGTAAAAAGCTTGTTTTGCTAATATTTAATAGTACATAGTAATATTATTAGGTTTCACTGTAACATTTCCATACCTTCATAAGGCATGTGTATTCTCCCTTTGACCCTCTCTTACCCTATGCTTACTCTCCTCTGCTAGGCCACTCCCTTTCCCTTTACAGTCCACCTTCTGCTTTCAGGTCGTCTTTCCCTTTAGTTTTTGTTTGTGAGAGAAAACTTGTAATATTTGTCTATGTTTGATTTATAACATATGTCCTACAGTTACATCGATTTTCTGAAAATGACATGAGTTAATTATTATTTATGGCTGAAGTAAGCACTCTGGGGTGTGTGTGTGAGAGAGAGAAAGAGAGGGGGCGGAGGAAAGGAGGGAGGGAGGGAGGGAGGGAGGGAGGGAGGGAGGGAGGGAGGGAGGGAGAGAGTGTGTGTATGTGTGTGTATTTTTCTTTATCCATTCATATGTTGACAGAGTCCGTAACTTAGCTATTGAATTCCTGCACTAAACGTGGGTATGTGCACTTCATTTCTTTCACATATAAACCTCAGACTAGTAGAATTAGATTATTTTATTTTTAAATAATAGTTTTAATGATGAGTAGTACTTAATTATTAGTAATTTAATAGTAGTTTAGTTCCTTTTAAATAATAAACACTTCTATTTTTGGTTTTTGAGGAAACTTTGTACTTTTTTCCATCATGGCTATACTACTTTCCATTGCTACTAAGGGTTTTAAGTTTCCTTTTTCTTCACATTGTCCCATTTTTATCTCTTATTTTATGTGTTTGTATCTGTTTTCTCTTTGGTTAGTTTAGTTAAGGTGTTGTCCATGTTATTTATGCTTCAGTCGTGTAGCTCTGTTTCATTGATCTTTTCTGCTGGTCGCTTAGTCTCCATTTAATTCATTTCTGATCTGATCTTTATTTTATTTACATTTCAGTCATGTAGCTGTTTTATTGATCTTTTCTGATGGTCGCTTAGTCTCCATTTAATTCATTTCTGATCTGATCTTTATTTTATTTACATTTCAGTCATGTAGCTGTTTCATTGATCTTTTCTGCTGGTCGCTTAGTCTCCATTTAATTCATTTCTCATCGGATCTTTATTGTGTATCACTTCTTTCCTTCTGATTGGATTTTGCTCTTCTTATTTTTCTAAGGCCTTGGGATACATTGTTAGTTTTTGTGGTTTCCTTGGTTGTTTTGTTTGATTGTTTTCCTTCAGCACTAACTACTATAAACATTCTTTTTGTACAGCTGTCTCTGTAGCCCACAGGTTCTGGTATATTGTGTTTCCATTTTCATATATCTTACTAATTTTAAATTCCCCTCTTCCGAATTTTTCAGGGGTCTGATGGTCACTGAAAACAATTATTCAACCTTCAAGTGTTTGTGTAATGGGTATAATTTTTCTTTCTACTCATTTCTATTATTGTCTTTTTATTCCATGTGGTCTGATAAGATGTCAGAAATTAAAATGTTTTTGAATTTTATAAAATTTCATTTATGACCTTACATGTGACCTATTTTGGAAAAATTTCTATATGCTGATGTCAAGAAATGTACTTTCTACATCTGCTGAAATATATGTAACATTAATGTGTTGAGTGTTTGCATGGGTAAGAATACAGTTCTGAAATCAACATTATTATTATGTTGTAGCCTATCTTTCCCTTTATCTATAGTTGTATATTTTTCATAAAATTGAGTGCTTCAGTATTTAATATATATTCACATATATATATATATGGTTAGCATATATGCATATATATGTATTTAATGTCTTTTTCATAAATTGTTTCCTTGATCACTATGTTGTAGCAGTCTTGGTTTCTAATTTTGGCATTCAATATATTTCGTTAGGTATTAGTGTAGCTATTCCTGCTTATGTTCAGAATGTATTCACTTTGAAATAAATTTCTATATCTTCCAGTTCTCTGTATGTTTTCTTGATGCATTGTTTTTGGTTTTTTGAGACAGGGTTTCTCTGTGGCTTTGGTGGCTGTCCTGGAACTAGCTCTTGTAGACCATGCTGGTCTCAAACTCACAGAGATCCACCTGCCTCTGCCTCCTGAGTCCTGGGATTAAAGGCGCGCGCCGCCACTGCCTGACTTTGGTGCATTTTTTTGCATAAAGCATTTAGCTCTTTTTTTAAAGTACGGTCATCCAATTGGTGTCTTTTAGTTGGTAAATTGGCACCATTTATATTAAAGTTATTATTGAAAGGTATGTATATGTTACTGATTTGCTTCTTTCCAAAAATATTTTTCTTCTTTTCTTAGAATGTCTTCCTCCCATTCTAGAAGTAGTGGTTAACTGTTTCTCATGAGTATGCCTGTCTTACAGCAAAATGTATTCTTTTCAGTACTCTCAGGATTGTGTGTGCTTTGCTTTCTCTTCTAGGTGTAGGATTGCTTTGTCTTCTGTGATGCTGGTTTATTACTCATGACTTCCATTGGTGCATACTTATCTTGGAAGGTCTATATTTCTCCTATGATTTTGAAGGATAACCTTGCGAGGTGTCTTCAGGTTACTATTGCTGTGATGAAACACCATGGCCAAAAGCAGCTTTGGGAAGAAAGGGTTTATTTCACACTTTGCTCACAGTTCCTTATAAAATTTTGTCATCAAAAGCAATGAGGACAGGAACTTAAGCAGGACAGGAACCTGGAGGCAAGAAATGATGCAGAGGCCATGGAGGGGTGCTGCTTACTAGCTGGCTTCTCATAGCTTGTTCCTCCTGGTTTCTTACAGAACCCAGGATCACCAGCCCAGGGGTGGCCCCACCCACAATGGACTGGGTCCTCCCCCATTAATCATAAATGAAAATGCCTACAGGCTTGCCTACAGCTGGATCTTCTGGAGGCATTTTCTCAATTGAGTTTCCCTCCTAGTTTGTGTCAAGTTGACATAAAATTAGCCAGCATACTAAGTATGAAAATCTTGATTGGCAGTTATTTTTTCTATTAATTGAAATACATCATTATTCCATTCTCTGTAGTCCTTAATTTGTGCTGATAAATCTCTTATTCTACTTGATTTGCCTTTAAATGTAACCAGGTGTTTCCTCTCATAGCTTGTTTGTTGTTGATTGCTTTGAGATGAGATCTCATTTTGTAGCTATTCTGTCTTAGAATTCACTCTGTAGTTCCATCTGGCCTTGAATTTATGATGGTCTAAAGGCTACAGCCTTCATAGTATGCTTCTGTTTTGAGATTTGCACATTTGTTGGAATGGATGTGGGTTACACTATCATATGAATCCTCCTCAACTAGCACCCCTTTCCTTATATATCTTGAGGTATCAGTTTGTCCTGTAGTGTTTAGTTGCAATTGGGTGGATTATTTAGCAGTGATCAGTAAGTTTTGACATGATTTGTGCAATGTGAGTCTGTACACACACCTGGCTATCATGCAGAATCTTGCACAACTCTTTGGTTCTCTAGTTTCTGAACACTGGGGATCCTACTTTCCAGGAAAACACCTTCCTTTCTACTCAGCACTGCACTCTAATTTCTCACTGCACAGAATTCTCAGGGGGATTGTGTCAGAATATCTTCCCCCAGGCCAACTTGACTCTAGACTACTGCCTACCAAACTAATGCAGTTATTGCCTGGAAACTGTTGCTCAGCTTTTGTTTGGGACACATAAACGAACATGCAACCATTCCATACAGGGAACTAAAAACAGACCAAATTAACAATACCACCAAAGTCCAACTTGATAAGCCAATGGTTTATTGTGGGCTACTTACAGGAATGTGTGTGAGGGGTTACTTATAAGTGCTTAGATGACTCCACTGAAAATCTCATCCCAGTACATGTGATGCTGCCCAAAAATTACCTCCTTGGAACCCCCTATATAGCTTGAAGGCAACTCAACAGGTCAGAGAGCCTCCTCTCACCAGTACTCCTTACTGCTTATATAACCTGGAAGGAGGGACTGTGTGGATCTTATATGTTTCAGTGACTTCTTGAAACTTGTGATTTGCTTAATTCCTAAGTCTTAGTGAGCTTCCCTTCAAGATGGAATGTTTCAAATAGGAGGAAATTGCTACACAGCATGGTTGCAAAGATAGGAAAATATAGTAACCTTCAATTCTCATTGTACCTAAGCATATACAGTAAAACCCATCCCAAGATGACTGGCCAATTACAGCACCCTGAGAATAATCTTGGAAATACAAAGAAATTCTCCAGAATGAGTTTACTGTGCTGATTTCAAGTCTCTTGTCTATCTAGACTATCTTCCCCAGCCCCACACTGTAATGTCTTACAGTTCTAAAGCTGATTGGTGAGTGGTAATTAGTGCCACAGCTCAGAAGAAACCAAATATAAGCCCACAGACTCAGAAAGACAGATACCACATTTTGTCTCTCATGTGTGCAATCTTGACTGAAAAGAAAAAAACGGATACGAAAGAGGAAGGAGAACTATGCAGGGGGACAAGGACAATGGGGCCGAGAAAGGGTGGTAGAGGGGTAGTTTGGCTGAAGTACATACTATGTATGTATGAAATGTTATGAGGCATAGTATTTTGTTGAATTGATATATAGTTTTATCTTTTTAAATCCAGGCCTATAGAGGCTAAATTCAGAAGTCTGTTAGCTCATGCCAGGATTTCCATAAACCCTGAGTACAAAATTCTGCACTAGCTGTGCTCACTGAGGCATTTTTGTTTTTCACTCTTACCATCCCTTGGTGCACCTGCCAACTGTCATGCAGTTGGTCTTGGGACACCTCTTTTCTCAGAATTCTGTCTCCAAACTCCAACCATCTCTAAGAATCTGTCACTCCAGTATCACATTCCACCACTCTCTTTTACCCACCCATCTACACAAGCAGGAAGGGCTCCTGTTTGCTGCTAATATGGAGAAGCTGAAAGGCGCTGGGTTGCTTTATGCTGTATCTTGAGTATCAGGTCAGTATGTGGAGTTCTCAGCAGCTTTCCTATCCTGACATCATTAACATGGCAGTTGTAAATAGATTGTAGTAATGTCTGAGTATCTTTGCATTCATTAGTCATATAGTTTTTCCATATTATCTAGAACATATATTTTTATTTATTTCAGACACATGGGATGAACCTGAGTTCCAATGAGAAGTCATTAACATTTTCACCAATTCTAAAGCGACAGGTATAACACATAGAGTTGATAGTCTAATTATGGTGGGTAAGAACAGTTTTAATTGCCTTTCTTTGAAATTTTTTGGAAAAAAAGACAAAAAAGTAGAAATTCACTTACATTAAAAATTAAAAGACAAGAATGCAATGTAGATGGCTTCCTTTTGGTTTCTTTTATTAGTACAGATTTTCTCATAGAATTTTATGGCTAGAACTTGCTCATCCACTTGTTGACTAAAATTATAATGGTCCTTTTCCGCCAAGCAATAGATAGTCATCATGGCTACTGTTTATCAAGGTGTATCTCTTAATTTGGTTGTATATGACTTTACTTGAGTCACTATGCAGACTTTAGTGGATGATACTCACATTTTGCTAGCTCTACAATTTTGTGGATCTTTTTAGTGTAAACTATCTGATAATCATTTACAAGATTTTAATTTGACTTTATTTATCAAGGAAGGATTAGAATTAAGCAGGATTTAAATGAAAGTTAGAAATTAGTAAGCAGCTGTAGATAGGTGAAAAAGAGAGACTTTAGTTAGTAACTGTGACAGAAGCAAAAACCAGTCTGTGCTTTACATAACCCTAGATAAATGAAGACCTGCTCTTCATTATTTTACTTGTCCTGACTTTAGAGGCTAATGAAATAAAAATAGGAGGTATTTAGAAATTACTAAAGGAAAGTAATTTGTGTTGAGTTTTGACTTTGGAAATCATTTAATTTCTATTTCTACTGCCTTCGCTACATTATTAGGTTAAAAAATTCTTAAAACCAGATCCTTTAAAATTCAGTAAGATCTTGCTGAATTATAAAAACATATAGGCAGCCCACTAAAATGAGAAGCACAGTGACAGCCTGTCTTTGAACATGGGAGCGCTAGTCTCATGCCTGACTAAACTCATGAGAGCTCACTACCTCAATGGTTTGCTGTGCCTCAAGCAGCCATCTTTCCTGTGTCTTTCCTTCCCACTGTCTTAGATGCTAGGCTTGAGTTTTCCCGGGTTTCTGCGAAAAGAAAGGCTCATTCATATGGTTAGAAGTAAGTTCTGGCAGTTGGGCCTGTCTCCTTGAGAATTCAAATTTCAAAGCTTTCTAAAGAGCAGGCCTAGAAAGAGTAGAAATGGGAACTCCTTCTTTGTAAACAGACATGTAGTCCATATTTCACATACTGCTTTTATGTTTGGTCTGTGAGGCTGTCTTTAGTGAGGGAAAAAAAGGTTATATTTATTATGCTATTTCTGTATTTTAGCCTGTTAATTTATAACTCATGTTGTAATAATTTATTTGGCAAATTAATGAACCCCCAGGCCTAGCATCTATCACAGTTTATAAAGTTTGAATTAGTGAGCCTTCACCACCTGTTAGCTTATAGATGCAAAATGTAAAATCTTTACAGTGATTTATATAACCAGGACGACGACTTTTTCAACTACTAATAGTTTGATGGTTGCTTTAAACACTTTACAGAATCAAGACATGGTTGAGAGTATGATGGAAAATGAAACTTATACTGAAATTGATGATAGTTATGAATATGAAGAGATGTCAAAAATAAAAGAGGGGACAGTATACAAACAATATTTAGCAAAAGGGATCTTCATGATACGACCACGTGAGATTATGGGAGCATTTTCAGATGAGGAAGTAGATAATGACATAGACTTGGCAGGACTTCAGATCACCACCGATGAAACGGGTTCACAAAAAGAGGAACTAGAACAGGAAAGTATTGAAGAAATGGTCCCTGAGAAGAACGTGAAAGTGATTGACATGGCATATGTGACAGATTTTAGAGAAAGGGAAGAAGACATTGCAGAGTCAGATACATTTTTTGATGACTTACAAGATAAAGACATGACTTCTGAGAGTGAAGAGAATAAAGATATTGCAGAGGAAAGGAAAATCGGTGAGCAGAATTTGATCTTTGACAGTGAAACGGAAGTGTTAGAAGAACCAGACAGTTACATGGAATTTGAAAGTTCAAGTCAGCCAGACAGAGCTGAGGAGTTGGAGCAGCTCAATCCAGTAGAGCCTAGTAGTGATGAGAAAGATGACGATGAAGTGGAAACTGAGCATTGCTTATGGTACAGCAGGCAATGTGCTGAACAAGCAAGTGAGAGTGACCTCAAAGCAACCAGATTTAATGCAAAATATGATCTTATGCATGACCACTTGTCAGGAATACCAGAGGAGCAGGAAGGACCAGAAGACACAGAAGGGATTGCAGTAGTGGAGCAAATGATTGAGGTACAAGAGGAAAATGTGGAATTCGAAGGAGAAATAAAGGAGGTGAAAACAGAAACCCTGTCAGATATCAGTACAGAAAAAGAGGTGAGTGGAAGTGAGGGAGAGTCAGGGAGAGAGGTGGAGGATGGATCTGAGGGTGAAAGGGATCAAATGTATGAAAAGGATACTTTAAGAGCACAACAGTGGCAAAGGGTGCAGGAAAAACAAGAGAGGAAGACAAGTAGGAGTAAAGGAGAAAGGCACATCCTGGTTATGGAAGAAAAAGACACGGGAGAGGAGGGAGGATGGGAGGAGGAGGGTGAGGGAGGAGAGAAAATGGAGAGCAATGAAGAGATACAAGACAGAGAAGCAGGAGGTGAAGGAAATGGAGAAGAGGAAGAAGGGGAAGAAGACCTAGAGGAGGAGAGCGACAAGGAAGAAAGAGAGGAAGAGGGAGAAGACACATCAGAGGAGCAAAGTGGGGATGAGGAAGGGGAGGGAAACGACAAGGAAGGAGATAGGAGAGAGAAAACTAGAGAAGGGGAAGTGAAGGGAGGTGAAGATGACAGAGAAGAGTTGAAGGGAGGAGAAGAGGGAGGGCAAGGAGAAGAAGACGGGGAAGGAGAAGAAGAGGGGGAAAGAGACAAAGAAAAAGGAAAGGAGGAAGGGGAAGGAGAGGAAGAAGAGGGAGAGGAGGAGGGGGAAGGAGAGGAAGAAGAGGGAGAGGAGGAGGGGAAAGGAGAGGAAGAAGAGGGAGAGGAGGAGGGGGAAGGAGAGGAAGAAGAGGGAGAGGAGGAGGGGGAAGGAGAGGAAGAAGAGGGAGAGGAGGAGGGGGAAGGGAAGGAAGAAGGGGAGGGAGAGGAGGAGGAAGAAGGGGAGGGAGAGGAGGAGGGGGAAGGGGAGGGAGAAGAGGAGGGGGAAGGGGAGGGAGAGGAAGAGGGGGAAGGAGAGGAAGAAGGGGAGGGAGAGGAGGAGGGGGAAGAGGAGGAAGGGGAAGGAGAGGAACTAGAAGAGGAAGGAGAGGATGCAGAGGAAGGAGATGAGGAAGAGGGACAGGAAGGGGAGGAGGAGGAGGAAGAAGGAGAAGAAAATGGAAGGTGTGGTGATGGCAATGAGGAGGGAGAAGCATACAGTGTGGAAGAAGGGGAATACGAGAAGAGGGGTGGGAAAGAACATGAAAATGAAAGTCAGGAAGATAGAGAACAGTCCCAAAAAGTGAGTAAAATCAAAGGTTCTATGAAACATGGCAGATATGGAACATATTCGGAAAAGCCCATTACTAACCCAGGGAGAAGGGGAAAAGAGCAGAGGTCTAAAATGCCAGTGCAGTCAAAACAACTTTCTGATAATGGACTCCCATGTTCCAAAAAATTCTGGAATAACATTTTACCACTTTATTTGGAATTGAAATAACAGATTAAATTTGACCTAATTATGGACAGTGAAGTCATTTGCATGCCTCATGTATAATAGATATACTCACTCCAAATTATTAAACTGATCTGTTACTATGGTACTTTTGCACATGGTTAAAAAAGCAACTGATGTCAGTTGCACTAAGGTATCAAAGGCAACAGGAGGCAATGTTAAGTCTTGATTCCTCCTAAACTCATACCTGTTTTTTCCCACATTACTAATTTTCTACTAACTAGAAAATATTAAAAGGCTATTTGTTATAGTTAATAATGTATATTCCTCATGAACGACAGATCTCTATACTAGAAGCATACTGTAAGTACTATGTATATTAAAGTCTTTTTAATACAATACAGAAGCTTAAGGGCTATCAAAACTTCTGACTTTTTAATAAGTATTTAAGTACCCCTTTTCAGTCTCTGCCATCTAGAATATTTTTATAATAATTGATGATATTGATGATAATTGTAGATAATCAATAATAGTTGATGAAAACTGAAATGAGAATGAATTTCCTATTTTAAATGGTTGACATTTCCCTTTACTTTTTTGTCTCAATTCATGAAAATCTATGAAGCAACAGCTGTTTTCAGGCCTTAGAGGCTAATGATGTTATCTCTTGCAATTGCTAGGCATATGACAACATAGCTCATGAAATGAAATGACAGTCAACCTCAACACAGAATATAGGGGCTCATATGAGTTTAAGTGTTTCAAGGAAGAAAATTATACATTCAAAATATTTTTTCTGCTCTTAAAAGTTATGATAACTTTAATGTCTCTTGTGTTTTATAATTGTAAATTTCCGAGCTCAAGTAATTTCTGTTTTAGCTCTACTGTCAGAGCTTTCATTCTCCATGTGTGTTATGTGTCCTCAATGTATTTTCATTGACTTTTGTAATTCTGTTTGTCTGCTTATCAGAATGTTTCAAGTAAAATAAAAATTAAAATAATATACTCAATATTGTTTGTGGAAAGAAAAACTATCTAACATTGGATACTGAATTTTTGAGGAGCCAGGCTCCACTAGATTTATATAATATAGCTAGTTTAGTTGTGTAATCATAACTTCTTTTTCAGTTGATTTCCTTTCTCATCCTGTTCCATACCTTGGGCATGAGTGATTTTTTTATACATTTTTCAAGGAAGACTTTCATGGTAATGGTTGTGGGTTTTGTGTAGTTGAACTCCATACATTTGATCCTCTGTGAGAATGAGCATGAGATAAAGGACAAGAATCACATGATGTAGCATTTCCTTAGAGAAATCTTTAAATTATAAGTTGCTGCAAAGATAGTTGGTAGCATCCCCTGAGTAATGGACTACATTGTTTTAACACTGCAGCCCTTTACCAAAGTCTAGCATATTCATTGTTTCTAGAGTAGAATTAATAGTATGATAAAGTATGTGTACCAAAAGTGATTATTTAAAAATAGATTTCAAAAGATTAAATAAGAGGGATATCAGTACATGATGACCATAAAGAAAATTCTAAAAGAATTCCAGGGAGATGAGAATCTAAACTTCCATTCATGGCAAAGGCATGGTCTTCCAAGAAGAGAATCAGCCAGCAATACCTAAGTCATGTTCTTGACTGTACCCATTTCACCATTTGAACTGATATAGATAGCCACTTTTGAGCAGCATTTCTTACCAATTTCTTTTCATTTTCCTACCCTAAAACTTGGTATACCCTTTAAAAGTAATAGCTCCTACAAATTACAGTCAAGAGCACTTACATAATCATTTCGTGTTCAAGGCCTTACTGGCGTGTGCTTTCAAGCTGTATGAAGTTACCACCAGCTTATTTGCCTCTGTAAGGGTCCTTTGTTTTCTTCTAGAAACATACAGAATTGGAATGGGAGACCTAAGTGATAGGAGCAGCTTTGTTACAACTTTTTCACACCAGAATTTCTGGTATCCCTGTTCCTCAATTTACAAAAGGCTCGTTTAGTCCCCCAAATCATCCAGTCTTCAGGCAAATGAACAGTTATATGAAGTGAGCAACAGCCTAAACAAAGCATCCTAACCTTCTCTGCCCAGTGTTCAGCTGCCACATACTAAATCCTACATGTGGCAGGCCTAATACCCTCTAAAGTTTATGGATAGGAGTTTGGTGGTAGTTAGTGATACATTGAGGCAGAGTGTAAAAGAATATAAGCTTTCATAAGAAGAAGTTATTCCATATGCATACATATCATTATTAGAGAAAAAGAAAAGTGAGGAATAAGACCAACTGATCCCTTGAGATTTGATAGCTAGTTACATAGATTTTGATAGCTAGTTCTTATTGATTTTGTTTTTGAGACAGGTTCTCTCATAGCCCAAATCTGTTTAGTATTTTGCTCACTAAGTAGCCAAGCGTGGCCTTGAACTTCTGACCCTTCTGTCTCTACTCCTCCAGTGCTGGGTTTACCATGACCTCCAGTCATGGTAAATCTGCTAATTGATCAGGTGTCTCCTATAGTTTTCTAATTATTGCTGTGAGGAATGTGAGGTCTTGTATATGTAGACTCCCTTTAGTTACAGTTTCCTAATATAGACTCTGGCAGAAAGACTTTCAGGTAAGCTGAGGGGAATTTCTGCAGAGCGTCTATGGCTGCTCAACAGCAGCCATCAAGGTGAGTGACACTGAAGTATGTTTTGATTGTAATGATTTGCTATAGAGATCAGCTTATATGGCATGTGCTCTCTCCCACCAATGCAGCAGTGAAGGAAGGTGCTGTAATCTTTTTCTTCATTCTTTTCAGTGTGGAAATTCAGTGTCATATGGCATGATTAGTTCCTATCATATAGTTTAATAGCTAGTACATATTATTGGATCAAGTATTTATGTATCTGTCACCAAAAAAATTGAGTGGGCTTCCTCAATATGATAGACCTGAAGAAGTGAGGGCAGGTTACAACCTACCTCCCATAGCCCTCTTCTCCCCCATCATAACTGCAGTAAGACTAAAGATATATTTCTCTAAAGAACACTTGGAAACACCAAGGCATCTCTGCCACGATTATTTCATTATTCATCATGTTTTTTCTAAATGATATGCATGACTATTTCTTAACGGTGCTGTTTGTTTTTCTACTCCTGTGTCCTTAGCCAAAGTTACCCTAAGATGAAAATTCACCTTCAAAATACATGCGTGGCTTGCTTTTTTTTAAATGAAATAAATAAAGAGGAAAAAGGTTTTGCGTCTTGATTATGTAAGACATGAGATATGGCCCCTGATGTTAGAGGACTGTATAACCCAACAGGAAAATTCATAAGTACAATAGAGTATATTAGCAGAGTCACTTCAGCTCCCATGAGAAAGGGTTAAGAAAGGACTTGCCAGCAGTGAGTAAGGAAACTTTGAAATGAGTCATGTTTAACTAGAACTTAACAACAAAGGGCCTTACATACACATACATGATGTTACAGGAAAAATAACAAGGTTTTATAATGTTATTCTCATGGCAATATGAAGAATGATTTGAAGCAGACAGGACCACAGGGATGGAAGTTAAGAGCCAATTATAATGGACCAGGTAAAGAATGAAATAGACATGGGATAGGACAGTGGGGGTGAAGGATGTGAGGATATGTATCAGGCAGTTGGAGGGCTTAGAACAATGATGTAGCTGGGAGGGAAGAGGAAGGTAAAACCTTTCTTTCTTCTGGCATAGAGAACTGAGTGGAAAGTGCTGTTCACTGTGACTATGAAAAAGGGAGTAGGAACAGTTCAGGAAGACAGTTCTGCATTTGCTATCTTTTGATGATGTTCAGCAGATGTTCATTGTGCAGGCCACCATATGTGTCTGGAGCTCAGTAGAAGTTGCTGGGGATCACTAGCTTATGCATATAATTAATTGGATCTAGTGAAGGCAGCCCTTTTGTGAGGAGAGCACTTCAGACAGGATTCAGGGAAAACATCAGTAAGTGAATGGTTAGATGAAGTGGTTCTCCACCCCTGGGTCATGACCTATTTGGGGATCACATATCAGATCTCCTGCATATCAGATATTTATATTACAGTTCATAACAGTAGCAAAATTACAATTATGAAGTAGCAACTAAGTTTACGGCTGGGGTCACCGCAGCATGAGGAAGATTGAGAACCACTGGGTTAGTGTAAAAGAATAGTGATGAAGCTGAGGAAAAAAACGTCAATAAAAGATGTAGGGTGTATTCTAAGAAAGAAAAATGCTACCCAAGCTAAGAATGGGTTTCAAGGAAGAAGAATTAGTAGTAACAAAATCGATGTGGCCGCGTAGAGGGCTAGAGCTAACACTAACAGGGAAAAAAAGCAAAAGAAGTCCAGGAAGTGTGTCTTGCAGAAAAATAGAATCCAAACTACACTTTGCATTCTGAAAATGATCAGCCAGAGCTGCTAGCATGGTTCTCAGATCAGGATGGGAGGGAGATGTACAATGCAGAGACGTGGATACTGCAGACAACACTTCCTAACTTTTAATTTGCCGTTGATGCAAACGATGAAACATGAGATAGGATGTCCTTGTTGGGAACTCAGGGAATAAAATAATCTGCAATGTTTAAAACATCAGTGAGTGGGGAGGACATGGCTCTTATGATCTTCAAATTATTTGAACAGAATTGGGGAAGAACAGAGCCTCTACAGTTCAACAGTCATGAACTCAAGCACAGCCCTCCACTGATTACCTTGTAGGTACTGGGAAACAGTTGTAGTTTCTACTGCATGAAGCACAGAGAAGTTGATTCCACTCATGTGGTTAGCATAAAATGTATGTCTACTAAAAAGGAAATAAATTGTCTAAGGAAAAAGAATGAGAATGGCATAGAATAAATATAAATATGAGAATAGAAATGCCTACCACTGCAGTGTACAGTTCTCTGAACATTACATTCACTTTTGTAGGCTTGCTTCTCCATCAAACGGGTGTATACAGTAGTTACAGTAAAAGATTAGGAATAAAATAAGGAATTCTGTATAGAAAGATACAAGACTTTTTGTTTATAAAGTCATGTCCTAAGAAGATAAGAATCCAGAGATCAAACTGGCAGTTTGTAGGTATAATCTGGCCTGTAGACTGTATTTTTGCTTCCTGTACTAGTGATTTCTTTTAATTAAAATTGTTTGCCAGTATTAAAATAAAGCATATTATATACAATATATAATTTGAGAGCAAAACAAAAATATGTAAATGTTTATTTGTTTTGTTTTCAAATAAATTATTGTAATAAATCAAGACAAATTATTTTAAAAGCAAAGTTCTATAGATCACCTAAGCAAAAAATAGCTAATCAAGTAAAAGAAATGTTTGTTTGATTTATCTCACCATCTAAAACACTGTTTACAGCAACAATGAGATGTTACTGATACTTGTTGCAATTTCCTCTAGTGAAAAAGCACCATGCTAAATGCTAGCAAGAATGGAAAACCCTAGGAACTTTGATTTTTTTCATTAAAATACAGAATTTAATATGAACAACTTGATACTTCTCTGCAAGGTCTCATTTGTTACCTTAAGCATCAAGTCACACTGATCAGTTAAAAAGCTGAACCTATAATAACTTCATTTAAAAAAGAAATATTCCATAGTTATATGCCAAAAAGTCTACAGTGTGTAATAGCATGTTAAAAAGCTTTAAAAGAAACTCCACAACTTTTTCCAAACTGTCTTAAGTTTTTGATTACAGAATCAGTTTTTTGAAATTTAAATATAGTCACATTTCTCCCTTCCCCTTCCTCCAAAACTTCCCATATGCCACTCCTTGGTCTCTTTCAATGTCATGGATTCCTTTTTCATTAATTATTAGTATATGCATATATGTGTGTGTATATACATATGTATTCCTAAATATAACTTGTCAACTCTGTATAATGATACAGAGTGTATGTACTCAAATGTATGTACTCAAATGTTTTCAGGGCTGATTATTTGGTATTAGATAACCAATTGGAGTGCACTTTCCTTGGGGAGACTAATTCTCCTACTCTGAGGATTTCTCAGTTGCCTCTAGTTCTTTGTGCAGGGTTGAGGCCTCGTGGACTTTTCCCTGTTTACGTTGGCATGTCTATTGGTGTCCTTTTCCAGCTCATGTTTAAGCTGTCATGTTGGTAAGACTTTGTGGGTGTCACTTCTCACATTACTAAGAGACAGAGTCTCAAAGCAACCTACCTGATCCTCTGGCTCTTTTGGTCTTTCTGTCCCCTGTTCCAAAATGTTCCCTGTGCCTTAGGTGTGGAAGTGTTTTAAAGATATACCTTTTGGGACTGGGCTTGCCAACGGTGGATTTTGATTGCTTGTATTTTTCTGTAATGGTCTCTCCATTGGTTTCAAAGAGAATTTTCCTTGATGAATGGTGAGGACTGCCCTTATCTGTGGGTATAAAGACAAAAGTCTATATTGCTGTTAGTGATGGTTAATTTAACAAAGTAGTGGTTATAGGTTGTCCTCTAGTATCTGTGACTTCACTAGCACTGAGTAGTTGGCTAAGTTTCCAGTATCAGGCATGGTTTCCCTCCTGTTGAGCAGGCCTTAAGCCCTATTAGAGAGCTGTTGGTTATCGTCAAGTATGCGTGCCACTACAGCACCTTTAAGGTTGTGGAGCCATGCTCACCATTGTTCTGGTTCACAGGCACCATAGCTGTCTAAGAATGTTGGTTGCTTTTCCTCCTTTGGAAACTTGCCTGGTACGTTGTAGTACTATGAAAGCTAGTCCTCATGGAGTGTTTTCAAGTCACTTCTAGATCTGAGGTCTTTAAGGCCCTGAAATTCTGGCATCTTCAGCAATAGGGAAATAGCAACAACCTATATGTTTTGGGAGTCTCTTGGGCAGCCCTGGCAAACAGCTCAAAGGAGGGCTTCTCATGTCTGGTGTTGGGATTTTTGTTAGTTGACCTTTGACTCTCAGAAGGAACATAGTCAGCCCAAATGAGAAATTTTCATTTAGCCTATATATGTATATTTATACACATAATTACATGTATTGTAGATTCTTTTAGTTAATAGTATGATTCTTTTGATGTTTTCAGGAATCCTTATTGTTAGTTTACCCTCCTCTTTGCTTATGTATTTACCTCCCTTCCCTTCTCCCTAAAGATCCCTCTCTTGGAGGGCTTTGGCTTCACTGAGCAATAAATTTTAAGGCTCCTGTAGCCTAAAGCTTTATCCCAGGGTACCCTACCTTCATTGGTCACTGTGGTTTCTATGGCTGTTTCTGGTAAGCACAGGACAGCCTTCTCCTTGCCTGTCTTAGCAGCCAGGGTAGTAATCTAGAATAAGGATTTTGGAGACAAAGGGAGAAAATGTGAGTGGGTAACTGGTTCGTTTTATAGTGATAAGATCTGGGACATTGTGGCGAACTAAATCATCACAAGGAACATTGACTTTTTTATATCCCTCACAAAAAATACAAAGAATATTGCCCTAAGCCAAACCAAAGACCAGAGCTCAGTGTGACCAATGAAGTGATGGTTCAGTTATATTTGTCTTGACCCATTGACTTCTTCACATTGCTCCTAAGACAAGACATGTGCCTGACCATTCCAGACTATCTTTCTAAGAATGTACTTAAACTTTATCATTTCTTTTTATAAAATGACAGTATTCTGCCAATCGCTCCTAAGTTATCTCAATTTTAAAGGTAAGTGTTTTCTGTGGTTTATAGTAGTTATCCAAGTATGTTTAAAATTTTAAATGTGCTTAAAAAGTTCAAAGTGCTACTACAGTCTATGTGACTTCTAGTGAAAATGCCATGTTTAATAGCATTTAAAATGTGTTCATTATCTTTTTCTGGGTCATAAGTAGCTATGCTTACCTCACTCATTAAAAGAGAATTTTAAATTTGGGGTGGGAGGAACTCCAAATACCTGTTTTAGAAAATGAACCTGATATATGTATGTATGTATGTATGTATGTATATATATATATATATATATTAGAATGTTGTAATAAGGAAAAACTTTTTTATTTCTCTGGAGCTTAAGATCATTCTTTGGGGAAGGTCAAGAAGATATTTTTTTTCTAGGTTGGCCTTAGCATAGTTACTAACAGATTTCCAGGAACACTAGGCATCGGCATATAACAGCAGACATAACCGGAGCAGCAGCCATGAAAGTATTAGTGATGCAATATCATGATGTTCAGCATGAATTCTACAGTATTTCATGTCTTCGGTTGCTAAATGCCATTTAATACTGTATACATTCATTGTTACAAAACCATTATCATATCTATTAATTGAAAATGGAAATTGTATAATCACTTTTGTCACAGGATCAGCAAATTTCAGAAACTGTGAAACCAGAACCAGGAGACATGTCTGAGCAAATTAGTGCCCCAGATGTAGAAAACATTGTAGAAGAAGAAGGAAAGGAAGAAGAGAAGGAAAGTGTAGAAGGAAGCTTCCCTGAAGATGGCCTTCCTGAAATAGAAGGCTCAGAAACTATTGATGCCATCGATGACAACCCGGATGAAATCATTGAAGAGGTATAATGACAAGGGTTTCAGTCCTAAGACAACACCTAAGAGAAAGGAGAGGATGTTTTGCAGTTTCCTATGGGAGCAGAAGTATATCTTTGTGTCAATTCATTTAAACTGAAAAAGTGGGTTTATCTAGTCTAGAAATTAAGCAAACCTTATCTCTAGCAAACTTGCCATTCTGCTAGGTAGGATTTTATTCCCACATGAGTGGTAATGGGTACAGACAGTATAATCTTGGGAAGTGAACCAGAAAGTTGGGTATCTGTCTTTGAAATGCTTATGATAAAAAGTTGGGAACTTAGGTGCTGGTTGCAGAAATGATATGTATTATATGCATATATTCATACATATACACATGTAAATGCAGAAGGCTGCAACAGTATTGGAGTTCATAACCTGTTTGTCATGTTTGCTGACAGTATTTGGATTGATTTCAGAGAGGTAGAATGCTAAAAGCCAAATGGAATGGCGTTGTGTCCATTTTCACCCTTCCAGCTACTGTCAGAAAACATTGAGTTAGCCATGGTTTCCAGTTAATGAGATACTCTCATTACCGCTCCATCAAATTCTTAAGAAAAAAAAACTCATTCTCTTTCTTACAGAAACAACTACCAAAACAGTTAACATTAAATTAGAATGTGTACTTTAAAAGCTTTCATTGTGTTCCTATTTTTTCTTTTATTTTTCAATAGTGTCTCATAGCTCAGGTTGGCATCAACTTCACTATGTGGCTGACGATGGCCTTGAACTCTTGATCCCCATGTCTCCACCACCCAAGTGCTGGGATTAAAGATATGTTGAGCTATGTGCCTGACATTTTTAATTTAAAAGATACTATTGTCATATAGAAGCTGTATTTTCTTTGTTTCTGTATATCTCAAGACTCTACCTAATTGTTCAGTTATTGTTTTCTTACAGAAAGAAATATTATCCAGCTTGTGGGAATTTTTATTAGCTACCGTTTTGGTGGTCAGTAAAAAAAACGCATTAAATACCCATTTCTTATTATAAATTTTTGACATAAATTGTGTGCCATTTAGCATTCTATAGTCATTTTATAGATGATGAAATCTTACAGCTTTCTTAAGTCCGTAAACTATTTTTTTAAAGATGAGATCTTACTATATAGCCCTACCCATTCTCAAACTTGCTATGAAGACCAGACTGACCATGAGCTGTGAAAACTATCTGCTTCTGCTTTCTAAAGATTACAGACATTTGCCACTGTGCCTGGTTTAGAGTCACTGAGGGCATTAGCAATCACTGAGCAACCTGAGACATCCTATTTCATAATAGCCCAGCAAAGTGAAGCATTTATCACATGCCTATGGTATTAATTAGAGACAGATTCTAGAAATGTGCTTTTAAACCAAAATTAGGTTTTCTAACAAAGCACAAATATGGGAAGAAAGTTCTCCTGTTTGTGCGTTTGGTCATACTGTTTGTTTATTGTTTATAGGAAGACAATGTCAGCCTACTGAAACGGACTCTTCGTGAGTACAATGAAAACCCAAAAGGTATGAGCACATTTGATTTTAAAATGGCATTTTGAATTCATCTTATTTTTAATTACATATATATGTATATGTGTCTGTGTGGAAATCCTCAGGACCCAGTATTCAAATGGGCTGGAAGTTGTCTAATGTGGCTGCAGAGTACTGGATCTGAGTCCTCTACAAGAACAGTATACACTCTTAGCATCTGGTCCATCTCTCCAGTCCCTCAACCCTCTTAAGAATATTATTTTAGTCATCAGTCAAATATATGATGTGGACAAAAACTGCTGTTCCAATATTACATCTGTCTCCCATATTTCTCTAAAACCTTGAAATTGGGAGATTCCTGAGCTAATTCTATGAAAAGGAATGGAGGAAAACAATGGTCCATGTCATTCTGGTGTTGGAAGTACAAATGATAGTATTGCTTGAGGATGTTTGAATGAACATATAGAAAGAAATTTCCATTTTCTTAAGTAAATTGTGATGGACATAGCATGGCCCAGGTCAGAAGTAAATCACAGATGATAGCTTTAAGAGGCAAGATTCCTACAATGTTTATTTTCACTTTTACTTTCTTGGCTTCTTCAGATGCACCACTCGACATTCATTACTCATGGGTGCTTATGTGTCACTGTGCAAGGATTTAGAACGAAATCAACCTCTTCTTCCCACTGCTCAACCAGTCTTAGGTTGGAACTTTGCCTCAAATCACAATTTAATCTCTGTCAAATACTAGGGATTTCTTTGACAAGTTAATATGACTAGGTTATCCCGGAGCCCAGTTATTTCCCCCAGAATCTGGACCTGTGTCTAATGTCACCATAGGCCCTGAATAAATATATTAAGTTTGTCAGTGTAGCAGCAGGTGCTCATAATGCAGGGGACTGTGATTACACTCTATGTTTACACTGTAAGTCATGTTTGTTACATTTTTATATCACCATTTTGTAAAAAGGAGTTCTTTTTAATGTACTTTTTCAGGTTTTTTATTTAAATTAGAAACAAGCTTGTTTTACATGTCAATCCCAGTTCCCTCTGCCTCCCCTCCTTATCTGCCCCCTACTAACCCCCCATCCCATCCCCTTTCTGCTCCTCAGGGAGGGTAAGGCCTTCCATGGGGCATCTTCAAAGTCTGTCATATCATTTGGAGCAGGGCCTAGGCCCTCTCCCATGTGTCTAGGCTGAAAGAGTATCCCTCTATGTGGAATGGGCTCCCAAAGTACATTCGTAATCTAGGGATAAAGTGATCTACAGATTACCGAGGCCTCCTCACTGACATCCATGTTCAAGGAGTCTGCATCAATCCTATGCTGGTTTCCCAGCTATCAATCTGGGGTCCATGTGCTCCCCCCCTCATTCAGGTCAGCTGTTTCTATGGGTTTCACCAGCCTGGCCTTGACCCCTTTGCTCATTACTCCTCCTTCTCTGCAACTGGATTCCAGGAGTTCAGTTCAGTGTTTAGCTGTGGGTGTCTGCTTCTGCTTCCATCAGATACTGGATGAAGGTCTAGGATGGCATATAAGATAGTCATCAATCTCATTATATGGGAAGGGCGTTTGAGGTAGACTCTCCACTATTGCTTAGATTGTTACTTGGTGTAGATTTCTGGATACTTCCATAGCACAAGATTTCTCTTTAACCCTATATTATGGTATCTCTTATCTTGCTCTTCTCTACTCTTCTCCCGACTTAACCTTCCTGCTCCCCTCAAGTCTCCTCTCCCATCCTCTTCTCCCCTTCTCTTTCTCCTAACTCCCTCTCCCCATGCTCCCAATTTGCTCAGGAGATCTTCTTCCTTTCCCCTTCTCGGGGGGACCATGTATATCTCTCTTAGTGTCCTCCTTGTTTCCTAGCTTCTCTGGCAGTGTGGATTGTAGGCTGGTAATCCTTTGCTCTGTGTCTAAAATCCATATATGAATCAATGCATACCATGTTTGTCTTTTTGTAACGGGGTTACCTCACTCAGGATGGTTTCTTCTAGTTCCATCCATTTACCTGAATGTGGTACATTTACACAATAGAGTACTACTCAACGGAAAAAAGGAGTTATTTTATTTTTATTTATTTATTTTTGTTTTTTCGAGACAGGGTTTCTCTGTATTGGTTTGGAGGTTGTCCTGGAACTTGTTGTGTAGACCAGGCTGGCCTCAAACTCACAGAGATCCACCTGTCTCTGCCTCCTGAGTGCTGGGATTCAAGGAGTGCAACACCAACTCCCGGGTTTTTCGTTTGTTTTTTGGGGGAAGGTGGGGAAGGAGTTCTTAATTGTTTGAAATAATAAAAACCCAGCACTTTACAATGTGCATTCTACTGTGTTCTCATTAGAAAGAACTGTTCATGAGCTTGGGATGTAGCTTTGTAGTAGAACCAAGACCATGGGTTTGATCCCCAGTACCTCATAAATAAATAAAATCCATGGTAATGACTATATGGTATGAGCTAAAGAGGAAAAAAAACTAGTTTCCTCAGTTGCCTTTTTCATATGACATCTAATTAAAGGATACTTTTAGATTATTTTTAGTAAAATGCTGTTTCATTATTTAAGGATTCTTAGAATATAATTTAGCCAGTTGTGTCAAGAAGTAACTAAATATAAGCTTCGAATGGTTAACCATATCAAATCAGAATAATATAATGCTTCATGAGTTCTCTCTTAAAGATTATTGTTCAGCTATATTATATATGGATTAGCTTGAAACATCAAAAGTAACATGTTCATTTGAATGCAAAGTATCAAAATTAAGTGACTAATAAAATCAGTAATGTAGGGGCCAGAAAAATAGCCTGGTCATTAATGCCCTAGCCATGTAATCACGAAGATCTGAATTTGTAGTTCCAGCACCCACATTAATGTTAGGTGTGATGGCATACTCCAGTATTCCTAGTGCTGGGAAGGCAGACACAAGAGGGTCTCAAAAGCTCTCTGGCTAGCTAGTATTGCCCAGTGAGTGTACTTCAGGTTCAGTGAGAAAACCTGTCTCAAAACATAAACTGGAGAGCATAAAGGAAGACATAAACCATTGTCCTCTGGCCTACACACACACACACACACACACACACACACACACACACACACACACACACACACACGCAAGCACATTCATAGATGACCCCATTCACAGACCTTTTAAGATAGTTTATGATGTGCTGGAGAGATGGCTCAGCCGTTAAAGGCTAGGCTCACAACCAAAAATAGTTTATGTTTTCACATTTTCTTCTAATATTTCTAGTATATATTTCACATCTCTAGCATTACCTGATAACTCTTCATAGCAGGAAATATTTGGATACTCATAATCCAAATGTTTTTGTGCTGGTTAAGTTATTCTGGGCATCTAACCATAACTGACTCCAGTTTGCAGGAACTGTGTGGTATGACATTGCCCACTTCTCCTGTGGTGAACTCTTTTTCTATAATCTCACAACTTAGGGTTGATAGAGTTTTCCTGAAAACATCAAGACTTTTCTTTCTCTTTAGTTAGAATAATTTTTTACATGTATCCAATTGTAGGACACATGTATGATCGTATAAAGAGCAGTTCTTCAGAAATTCTGGGAGTTATTGAACCAACAAGTAAAGACATAAAAAAGTCTAAAAAGGTAAGTGAAATGAATTTTTACATTTTGATGTTAAGACTGAAGTACTGAGTTCACTTTCTGCTTTTCCTATGCTAATCCACATACCATGAGTTCCTTAATTTGTTTTATAACCCCAATATATACAAAGGGTTTAAAATGGTGATTTATGTGTTAAGTTAGCTTTCTTTTATTATCATTTGCCTGGTAGAAATATTTTACCCTTATTTTTTTGCTTGTATTTTAGATGGGTGCATTGTAAGCAGCCTAAACAGCTGGATTTTTACTTTGAATGTTTTCCATGTACACCTAATGTTTAAAACTAACCAATATTCTTATCTGTTTCTCAAATAATATCAAAATCTTAAAATAATCTTCGGCCTTGCCATCCCTCCTTTCCTATTTTACAAACTACTGTACCCACAGTGTTTTAATTTTATTAATGTCACAAACATTGTTATTACCTGTGTTTTATACCATATACTCAGCTCATCATTACTTTTTACTTCTCAGATGTCCTTTCTAGGATCCTTATTCTTCCTGAAGAAATCCTTTGCAAGATGTCTTTTGGTAGTTCATACTCAAGTCTCTTGGCTTGAGTATATTTCTATTTAATCATAATTCTTGAATGATAAGTAGTATGGCTAGTTGGCTAGTCTTGTATCTGTTCTAATTGTTGCTATTAAGAATATTAAGAATATTAAGAATATTACTGTAGAAGTAGATTAGAGGTATTGCTTAGGTAGACCAGATGCCTATTGTGCTTGAGACCCTGTATTCCTTCCCCAGCGCTGCAAAATGAATATTATTTTAGCATAATTGTAGAGAATAATTTTATCATTGCTTCTTTTTGAGACTGTCTTTGTCCATTGTAGTATGCATATATGTGTATTTTTATTTTTAACTTACTTGAAATTTATTATGACCTGTAAACCTGAGAAGACATTGCATTTATATTTTTAAAATTTGTTTTTGAACATTTGTATTTGAACATTATACCTCTGTTTCATCATACCTCTGTATCATCATACCTCTGTTTCATCATACCTCTGTTTCATCATACCTCTGTTTCAGAATATGGCACAAACATTTTCTTTCTCTTGTTTGTGATTTTTAACATCAATTTAATATTTCTAAGTCTTTGGATACTTTGGACAATTTCCTGGTTTATATTGACTTTATATTTCCTCTTTTGCTGAACCTGTTCTGCTTTATAGAATACCTTTTGGCTACTAATTTCAGTGAGTTCTTTGCATTTTAAAAATATTTTTCTGCTTATGAATGCTTTAACTGCATGCATCATATGCATCCAATGCCCATAGAGGCTAGACAAGGTTACCAGGATCACTGGAACTGGAGTTAACAGAGGATTTTGAGCCAATAAATGGGTGCTGGGAATTGAACCCATGTCCTCTAAAGAACATCATGGCTTGACTGTTGAGCCGTCTCTCCAGTACCATTTCTTTTAAAGATTTATTTATGTGTTTTGCCTGCATGCATGTCTGTGCACCATTTGTGTACAGTGCCCTCAGAAGCCAGAACATGGCATCTCATCCCCTGGAACTGGAGTTATAGACTATTAGTTGCCATGTGGGTGCTGGGAACCAAACCTGAGCCCTCTGTAAGATCAACAAATATTCCTACACCATATCTTCAGCCTTTTTCACTTGCATTTTAAGTGAACTTACATTTATTCTATTTAAAAATTGTTGCAATATGTTCTGCTTTAAATAAATTAAGTATACTCTTTTTCTATTTTTTTACTTCTCAATTTTAATGTCAGCCATACTCCAGTGTCAAAAATCTATATGTTGTTTTGGCTCACTTACTAATAATAGTGATTAGTTTCTGTATATGTTTGGAAATTGGGATTGAATGTATGTTCAACCAGGACAATTTCATGTAAGTCCTCTAAAGCCCAGCTAAGCGTCAATCCACCCATAGAGAAGACTTTGTCTGAAATGGCTTTAGCTTAGTGTCTCTTTTAAGGGTCGCCTGTCCACACCATATGAACTTCAAACTTACCTCAGCAAACCATGTTTCTTTGTCATTCAGAAACCAAGGACACATGCTATTAGTTTTCTCCTGCTATTTTGATGTGGACTCACATAGAGCAAGCAGTCCTTTAAGGAATCCTACAGCTAAACACTGAGCTGAACTCAAGGAATCCAGTGACAGAGAGGGAGGACTGACAAGCAAAGGGGTTAAGACTGGTCTGCTTTAACCCCCAGAAACAGCTGACCTGACAAGTGTTAGCTCTTGAATCCCAGACTGATGCCTGGGAATCCAGCATGGGACTGATCAAGACCCCCTGAATGTGGGTGTCAGTGAGGAGGCCTAGGTAATCTATTGGGCCTTGGGTAGTAGATCAATATTTATCCCAGGCATACAAATGGACTTTGGGTGTCCATCCAACAATGAGAGATGCACTCTCACCCTGAACTCTTGGGGGAGGGTCTAGGCCCTGCCCTGGATGAAATGACAGACTATGGACAGCCCCATGGCAGACCTCACCCTCCCTGGGGAAATGAGGGGATATTGGGGGGGTTGGTAGGAGGGCATGGGAGGAGAGGAGGGAAAGGGAGAGGGACCTGAAATTGACATGTGAAGCAACCTTGTTTCTAGTTTAAATTTAAATTTAAAAATAAAAATTAAAAAAAAGGAATCCCACATTATGTAAGGGCTGGCTCAGTCCAATTCCCTACATTTTGTGAACTCAGAGTTCTCAAAAATCCCAGGATCTAGGTTACAAGGTATACAAACGCTGTTTCAGTGCTCACCCCAAAGCTTGCTTCTTCCTCCTTTTAGGGCCCACAGAGGCCTTCTTTAAAATTTTTAGGAATTACTTACATAGTAGAAAATTACACTTTCCTACCTTAATGAGGTTTTTTTGATGTTTTCTGGTGGAAGTTTTTCAGGATGGGTACCCCGTAGTATAGCAAGTGAAGGAGTGGTTCCACTTTAATTCATAACCCTTAAGCTACAAGTCTTTATAGTTGCATTTTACTCTGCTTACTGCCATCTTAATGTTAAAGATTAATTATTATTGTTATTATCATCATCATCATCATCATCATCACCATCATTATTAGCTCCATGTTGATTTCTGAAAGAGCTGCACACATCCTCATGAAGATTTCATTTCCTGTGTTTTTCCTTGTTTTGCCATCTCATCAAAAGCATTATTTTTATGATAGCTCTATGAAAGATACCAATTTCGTCCTGGATAAGTCTTCAGACATCCTAAGTCATATGAGCCTTTTGTCCTCAGATGACAGTTTTCCTGCTGTCTCCTGCACATGGCCCCATAGTCCACGCCCTTATTATATTTTCCTTTCCTGACCTTCATTCTGCTTTAGTTTTCTAATTTTGACCATATAAACCTCATTCCTCAGAGCCATCTTTCCGTGTCTGCCTGCCTCTCATTCATTGCTCCCCAACAACCTTCCTTAGAGTCTCTTCTATGTCTGCCAAAGAGCCCTGCCATCTTCATCTGTTATCTGTATTCTGCATGTCCTAGTGCTGGCCTCCCAGAACACCCCCCCATCTCTCCCACTGATGTCTCAAACCCACAAGCATCATCTGGCAACTCTAACAGTTTTTCAGAAGTTCTGGTCTCAGGAATATGAAAGTATGTCCTCCTTTTCTAGAATATCACAGCATAAATGATCTATAGTTAAGGTACACTAGTGATACCAGAAAAGTCCCCAGATGACCCAATCTTCTCACATTTCAATGTTAACAGTGAGTGATTTCACCCTTGAAGAAACATGATGCCATATTCTGAAGATATTTTTAGTGTTGAAAGTTATATCCTGAAAAGTCGTACTTTAGTCATGACTGCATTCTGATAAAAGGGAAAAACTCTATTTGGATGCTAAGGACATAAAGGATATATTATTGTATATATATTTATGTACATTAAATGTGACTAATGTATGCTCATACCTGTTATAAATTATATTCCTGTGTACTTTCTGAGTATTTCACTTACTGAAATGGAATCTTTTTGTTTGTGTGTTTTTGCTAGATTTCCTTCTTTAATCGGATGTCATTGACAGGTCAGAAAGTGATGCAGAATACTAACGATCCGCTTCCAGAAATAAAGCCAATAGGAGATCAAATAACCTTACAAAGTGATAAGAAAGATGCCAACCAGAACCACATGGGTCAAAATCTTCAGGATACTGCAACACCAAATATGGAGGGAAAGTCCAAATCCTGTACAATACTATAAATGTATGTTTATGTTTCCATGGTCACCGAGCACATTTGTTCTTCATACTTGAAAAATGTTATGACTTCTGAAGGAAATTTCCTGATAACACTGTTTAAAAAAAGATAAAAATTAATGTTTGGCTTGGTTTAAACATTATGAAGTTTTACTATTTATTTATGCTAATATTCTTAATAAGCAGTTTCCAAAATACTTGTACCTCCAACTCTCCTTGAGGTGTTCAGCCTTAACTGTTCAGTGTTGCATAAAACAATATATTTTTATATTTGAAAGTTGAATGAAGATATTTCATAGTTTTGCTAACACAGTTATCATTCTTTGTAATTTCCTAATCCAGTGTTTACGATCTTACAACACTGAAACAGTTTTGAATATACTTACAACATTTAAAAACAGGCAAAATTGTGGATGAACTTATTTTAATAAATTATAACTGGTTGGGTCTGCTGTTAAAATGGACAAGGTACTTGACCTTATCAGTGATGGACAAAAACATCTAATTTTGAATGTCAAAGGAGGGGGCTGGAGAGATGAGGCATTTAATGTTCTTACACAGGACTTGAGTTTGGTTTCCAGCCCCTATGTGGGGCTCACAACTGCCTATAACTCCAGTTCTAGGGGATCTGATGCCCCGCTCTGATCTGTATAGGCAACAGTCAGTCACATGGTTTACAGACATGCATGTAGGCAAAACAATCTAAAGAAAATAAATCTAAATGTTTAATCAAAGGACACAAAATATCTTTAATCCTTAAGAAAGATGTGGATCATCTGTAAAATTTGAACTGTCACCAGTTGCCACTCTGAGACCCCAAAATAGTCAGGCTTGCTTGTTTCAGCTGTCTGTACCCATTTAATGACATGCACTGCCTCATGACCTGAGCATCATAAAATGCGCAGGACAGATACATCTACCAATATGCTCTGATTGGAGCTTTGCTTCCTTGCTCACACTGTATATTTAAAAAGTGGACCATACTCACTTCCCCCATCCTCCCTTGTAAATGAAACATGTCATTCTTTAGCCACAGTGACCATTGTCCCATTTAAACAAAGAAAATTTTTCTTTGTATTTTTACCTACAGGGTAAAAGCAAAAAAAACAAAAACAAAAACAAAAAACAACAAAAAAACAGTATTAATCCAGAGTAGATACAGTTTTAATATCTTAAAAATAGTTTTCTGAGTGAACTTTACACTTAATAGATATCTTATTTTATTAAAGGTAAATACAGTTTCAAAACTTGGGTTATTGAAACTACGGTACTAGTACGATATTACAGAAGTATATTAAACATAAACTATAAGGGCTGAGTGGAAGTAAAACTCAAAAATGCTACTAAACCATGCTATTTGTGGGAGGTAGAATTCTAAGGTGACCCCAAGTTTCGTATTGGTGTCACATGCCTGTAATCCCTTCCCTCTGAGTATGGGTGAAACCAGTGACTGTGATAAGATGTCACTCCCTTGCTTGTGTTACCAGGGTCTCTTAGAAAGATTTTGCAGATGTAATGAAAATTCACTCACTTGACTTTAATTTAGACTTCTAAAAGGAGTTCATCACAGATGTCCTTGAGAGGACCAACATAGAAAGAGTCAGAACAATTCAAAGCAGCAGAGACCCTGCTGTCCTAGCAAATGCCAACTGCCATATTTATGGAGAACACATATCAGGAGTATGGGATAGCCTCGAGGATTTGGGGGCTTGCCATTCTGCAACAGTTGGGAACTGAATTCTACCTACAACCAGTGAGCCTACGAGAGGAACACAGTTCTCAGACTTGATCCTAGCCCTGGCTAGCACACTGACTGCAGCCTTTTGAGAGAGACTCTGAGCAGAAGACCCAGTGGAGCAGTGCCCACACTCCTGACCATCCAAAGTTGTGAACCAGTAGTGGTACATGTAGCGAGCTTTCATCTGCTAAGTTTATGGTGACTTTCTTTAAAATTGTTATAACATTTACTGTGTGTGTGTGTGTGTGTGTGTGTGTGTGTGTGTGTGTGTGTGTGTGTGTGTATAAACTTGGAAAGGGCTAAACCATAGTTACATACCAAATTTGGTCAGTCAATTTGTGATCTCTTTTTTTATTTTTTCTTCTGTTCTAAGTGAAGCGCATTGCTTTTCTAAGAGAAAATAAGTTTACAAATAAATTATACTGAAATAATTAGGCCTTAGTTTTATCTTGGATATAACAATCACTAATTTGACATTAAATTGAATCAAGAAGTTATAATTTCATCACTAGCTAGAAAATTATGGTTCACCTACAATAATTTCAAATTTTTCAATGCATAAAATACTTTAGGCCAGTCAGGACTATATATAGTGATACCCTGCCTCCAGAGCAAACAAAAGAAAGCAAATATAGACGATACACCCATAAAATCTCACCAATGTGATTATACAAATGTGACCTGAACAAAGATGACATCAATGAGCATGCCAAACTGCACAGGGGAAAAATGCCCCTGAGGCCTCAACTCTACACAAAGAACTATAGGCAAATGAGGAAAGCTGGGAGCAGAAGAATTGGCCCTCCCCAAGGAAGGGCAGCACATCAATTGGTTCATCAGTGAGTGCCAAGTGACCTGCCCTGAAAGCATACATACAAGTAACGTTCTAGTAACTTCACTCACAATCCCCAGACCCAGAAAGAACTGTGAGTGGAAAGTAAAATGTAGCAGGTTTGTAGAACAGAGTACTTCACTGTAAAAAGACATCCACTCTTGATATAAGCACTCACCCACTCAAGTGAATATGAAAAGTATGCTGGCCTTAAAAAAACTTTCTCCACAGCTTACCTGCTATATGATTCTGTTTCTGTGACATTATCCCAAATGCAAAATTGTAATAATGGGAAATGAATCCACGATCAAAGGGGACTAAGGATGTGACTTCAAAGAGCACTGGACAGTATTTTGGTGAAACTGGTCCCTATTCTGACCTGTCTGGTTACTGTATGAAACTAAAATGTGTGCAGTTTGTGAAACTATAAAGCTAAACTGGTACAAATGTTGATTTGAAAATCCATAAAACAAATAAACCTTAAATAACTCAGTTCAATAAATTAAATAAAATGGATTCAAAGCAATGAGGTAAGAGTCATAAAACTCAAGGAAGTGATAAACATCTATGCCTTGCTTGATTCTAATTCAATAGACAAAGTCATTTAGAAAATATGTTCATTGCATTAGCTTCATATAATGCAGCAATGTGACTAGAGAATCATCATGAGCTTCCAGAATGTTGTATCTCACAAGCTGACTCTTACTAATAATTAACAAAATGTCCATGTTACTGTCCATGAAAAAGCAATTGCTACATTAATGTATGCTTAAATACCATAACAAAGTATTTCCAAATCTGAGTTGTTTAGCATTGTAAAATTTGAAATGTGGGATATCATAATTCACCAAAGGTTTAAGAGCATGGCCTTGTCATTCAGGAACCTGGACTCTGACCATCCAGTAACTTTGGCATTTTCAATGGGCTTAATCTACAGCATGTGTGCTTTTGTCCACATTCCATGGAAATCTGCTCAACATTCTGCATGGAAAAATCTGAAAACTTAGGCTCATTTGTAAGTTCAGGAAGACAAGAAAATTGTCATCAATATTCTTACTCTATGTGCCAATGAAAAGTAAATCTATGTGCTTTCACAATAAGCTTAATAAAGTCGTACAAAATTCTCACTTTATATAAAGTTTTATGATATAAACTTCATTTTAAATGGCAAAATATACGATAGTTAACTTCCAAAGCATAATTGTATTGTTGTGGTTTCCCTGAGATCTCTCTGGAAAATGGCTGTAGACTTTGTCCCACCCTCAAGCAAAGATGACCATCGTTGTGTACAGTGTGCCTTTCATTGGATTCTTCCTACTTGACCATGTGTTGTTCTAGAAGCTTGTTTATACTAGTAGATATATTGGTGGCTCTAGTCTGACCTGTGTCTTATCTATAATAAGAAAGGTACTCTTGAGGAGAGCCTTGACCTAGAAAGTGTTGGGGTTAGGTGTGTGGCCTGGTGAGGTACAGAAGAGGCAACATGACAGAGCGTGTGTGCATTTACAGACCCTACAGAGAAGAGGGCAGCACACCCACCGTGGCAGTGGGGAGTGGCCATCCAAAGCTTATATTTTGCCAGCAATGAGAGAGACAAAGGACCCTAAGGACCACAGCCTTTATTGTGATCAGGACATTATCGCCAATGCAGCCTTCCCAAAGAGAATGTGATGGATGGGAGTGAATAGACTCAAATTCTTGGGAGTCCCACAGTGGCTGAGCTGATCCCTGTAGCCTGTCTGCACAGTTACTATAGGGTATGTGGGTTAGTAGAGCCATTCAGCAGCTGTATGATACCTCAAAAACAACAGCTGTGTAAGCAGATATCTGAGTCAGCCACCCCGTGGAGCTCGATGAGGTAGACTGGGAATTTGAGATTGTGAGGTCTGAAGCCTACTAACATAACCCCTGATTATTTCCTATTACTCAAGTGAAATACTTTACCTAGAAGGGTTGTTTGTTTGTTTGTTTTTCTAGCTGTTTTGCCCCAGGGTAGTCAATGAGTATCCAAACAGATATGTTTCCACCCTCTCTACCTCCCACATTGAAGAATATCCCATTCATTACTGTTATGATAAAGCGCAAGGAGAGTGTTGGCGGATTCCATGGTAGATGAGGGTGACCTAGAAGGAGGGACAAACATGCCAAGCAGACATCTTAATCGAAAAGTTTTATTAGAAAGGGGAGGGAAGGGGAAAGGAAAGAGAAAAGAGGTACAGAGACACAGACAAAGAGAGGACAGAAGAGAAAGGAAGACAGGAAAAGTCTTGTCTGCCCCAGGGGAACAGAGGGGGGGGAAGGGAGGGAGAGAGAGAGAGAGAGAGAGAGAGAGAGAGAGAGAGAGAGAGAGAGAGAGAGAGAGAGAGGGGGGGGAGAAAGGGGGAGAGAAGAGGAAGGAAGGAAAAGAGTGTAAGTGGGGGGGGTCCTTTCTTTTAAAGGGGTCCCTTACACCTTCATGTTGACCAGGGTACTGCCTGAGTGCATTCTGCCTGGTGACAGGGGCAGGCCACCATAATTCATGAATCTATATAACTACTATTATTGCATGTGAAAATACCCCTAACACAAATCATGGACCATATATGTTAGTACATACAATAAATTGCATGTGGCTGACAGGATGAGCATCTCAGTGATACCCCAAGAAAATACTTTGGGTATCCTTTAACTTATTCTTTACTCTCTCCTGAACACCATAAAACCGATTTTTGGTTTGTCTGGGAAATGTGAAATACATGTTGGGAGCAGAAGTGAAAAGATGAGAAGAGACAGTCCCAGAAATTGACTATGCTCCACCAAGGAGGAGAGGGAACAATACCAATTGTCTATTCTCTGATCATTAGAAGACCCTGTGGCTTCCCTTGACTTCAACAGACAGAGTTCATATTGATTTGAAAACAGATGTTGTATCTGTATTCGAGGTTGAAAAGAGAAATGTAAGGAAAGCATGCTCCACCCCAGTTGGCTTGGTTCCTCCAGAAGCTGGGGGAATGACTTTCAACATTTTTCATTGGCAAGAACATGGTACTATTTCTACAAGGGAAGCTAGAAAATGTAGTCTTTTGTCTTGAAAGCATTGTCCCTAATTAAAAATAAGGGATTTGTTTATTTACTGTCAGAAATCAAAACCACTGCCTGTGCATGTACTTCTCCACTGAGCTGCACAGCTCGCCCCTTAAGACTCTGATTAAACTGAATTCTTTATCTTACTCATCTTTCAGCTTTAAAAAGAAATCCACAGATGTATGCAGTGACACACAACTGCCATTCCAGCACCCTGGAGACCAAGACAGGAGGATTATTACATGTCAAGACCTTGGCAAAAACAAAACAAAAACAAAAACAACTAACTTCACTGGTCTGGTTTAAGCTGACAAGTTAAAGAATGAGAAAGGGGAAATATTTATTCCTACAGGCATGTTAGAGATCTCCTTTCAGACAACTAATGAGAGATGGGATCCATGATTATCACATCCTAAAGAGTCCCCCATTACACACACCACACACACACACACACACACACACACACACACACACATACACACATTCCTAATGAAAATTAACCCTAGATCTAGAGTTGAGCCTGATGAAGCACACCACACTTGCTTGAATAATTTGATTTTTGCCTATCCTATATGGAGGAAAAAGCCTTCTTTGTACCCACAGCATAGATTTGATTTGATTTTGTCATAGTGGTACTGAACCTAAGGCCTAGCAAATGCTACATGTGTGCTTTGCCATGGAAGGCTGTAGAAGACTTAGTTGTTTTGTCCTCTAAGCTTTTTTGGTTTTTCTCTGATTACTCACAGATGTGAACACATCTGCTATCTAGCTTAGGAAACCTGTGTCTGTGCCATATTTGCATACAGAGTGGGTGGCAGTGCGAAGGGCGTTGCATAGCTGGCTGAACCGTGCTTGCTGCCCAATACCCCAGCAGCAGGGCCCTGGTTTCGAGCGACACCACCTTTCAGGACGTAGCTACCACAGACTGCAGGACTGGCTCTATCTGAGCTACCATCCCTGGGATCATGCTTCATCATCATGACACAGCAGCTGCTAAAGATTGGCCCAAGTATTCTGTGGTTGACTGAAATTTGGGATCTAGAAATGTTCTATGATCTGAGACTTTCTGTTGTAGGATGGCACACACCTTTAATCCCAGGAATCAAGAGACAAGCAGATGGATCTCTCTTAATTCGAGGTCACACAGAGCTACACAAAATTGATCCAGTCTAAAAGAGAAACAGCACACACAGAGGTGATCTTGATCTCAGCACTTGGGATCCCACACCTTTAATCCCAGCACTAGGGAGGTATAAAAAGCGAAGGGTCTCATGTGGAGATTGACTCTCCAGCCACGTTGAGGAGAGGCAGAAGTCTGAGGATTCGTGGAGCCAGGCTCACCCTTTCAGTCTGAGGTAGAGGTAAGAGCTAGGGGCTTTGCTTATCTGATCCTCATCTTGAACCCCAATGTCTGTCTCTGGGTTTTTATTAACCGTGTTACAATAATTAATGCTCAAAGGAGAATGTGCTACTAAACCCTTTCTCCAATGGGAAGCATTTATCAATGAGACTGCAGCCCTGGCTTTACCCATTCTAAACATCAAAATCTTTGCCTACAGACGTTAGGCAGAGGGCCCCCATTCCAATTTTCTAGTTGCTGAAAAAAATGGAAGAAGCAGTTCCTCCAAACCCTAACGAAGCCCACTTGGAGGTTACTGACAATCAAAATGTGTTTTATTTGAAATTGAAATTTATGAAGCATTAGCAGCATGTGGTTCTCAGTGCTATGTCTATAACTCATTTAATGTTCCCAACCCCATGGGGAAAGTTTTGCTATCCCCATGACTCACAGAGAGCTAAGTAACTTGTGTAGGAGCACACAGTATATGTGTTTGATTTCTAACTTGAAGAAACCTGTCCTCTTTTTTGAAGATTAATTTATTTATTATGTATACAGTGTTCTGCCTGCATGTATACCTGCAGGCTAGAAGAGGATGCCAGATCTCATCATAGATGGTTGTGAGCCACCATGTGGTTGTTGGGAATTGAACCCAGGTCCTCTGGAAGAGCAGCCAGTGCTCTTATAACCTCTGAGCCATCTCTCCAGCCTGAAACTTGTCCTCTTAACCAGCACATTTTATGTTGTGAACAGCACTATTTGATTTCTATACTAGTTTACCTCCTACTTTTCTCAGTGAAAAATTGATTATTTTCCTAGTCAGACATTGCTAAAGAACTTATCTTCATTTTGATACTTCTGGACTTAATTTGTGTTGTCAATATCCACATGATAAATCAGCTTCTGAGTGTCATATTACCATTCCTGTTAGGATTTATTAAGCTATGCTGTGTGTGATAATATCATTTATCAACATAGCTAGCCCAAAGCTACATTTCCAAAAAATTTCTTTTCCTGTGTTGTTCTTTCTTTATAGTCAGCCACATGACTGGTGAACTTCTTTTACTTTTTTTATTCTTTGAGAATTTCACATGTAAGTACTTTATTTACATCATTCCCCTCTCCTCCTTCCTCCAACTCCTCCTCATGTCCCCACAACTCCTCAAACTCCTGACCTCTTCCTCTTTAATAATGCTACATATATCACATATGTAGATACACATGAACAGTCATGATATTCTAAATATAAATGTAAGGCTCTATGCAATGCTGCAGGGTGTCTGTATTACTCCTGATATGCTAGCTGATTTTGTTTATACAGGACAGCAACTAGGCCTATGAAATCTTCAACTCCTTCCTGACATCCTTCAGCTTCCTTGAATCCTTCATGACCTTCAGTCTACCAATGTCTGCCAATTATTCATGACATTGCAGCTGGGGATAATGTCTAAAACATAGTTTCCTGTTTGTCCTTATAGGTTCCAGCTTGTCCTTGTTCTTTCTTACTCCACCTGTAACTTTTCATTCTGACTGCTGGACCCTACTATCTAGAGGGAACTCAGAGTTGTCACCTTATGACAATAAATGAGGATATGGAACATCAAGGGTAGTGCTTGGGGGTTGCTGTGATACATTAGTCACTGAATGACACAAGATGATGAAAGTGTTGGCTTGTTGATACTTGGGCTTTATTACTGCTAATGCAGGAAGACAGAATGACCATGGGGCTCTGAAATGCTTTGGCTTGAAAATGACAAATGTATCCACATGCCTTTAATCATGGTAAGATAATTAGGAGTCTGAGGCAAGAGAATGGAAAGTTCAAGGCTTGCCTGGGTTACACAGTGAATTCCGAGTCAACCTGATCTACATAGCATTTGCCTATCTCAAAATAAGGGGGTCAAGCCTGGCATAGTGGTGCCTGCCTTTAATTTCAGCACTTGCAAGGCAGAGGCAGGAGTATCTCTGTGAGTTCTAAGCCAGTGTGGTCCATCTACATAACAACTTCAGGAAAGCCAGGGCGACATAGTGGAACCCTGTCTGAAAACACCAAAATATAAAAGATAAAAAAATAAATGGATTGGGGGTTAGAAGATGGCTTAGTGGGTAAGAAAGAACTTGAGTCAACATCAGAATAAGTATAAGAAACCAAGTTCAAATCCTCAGAACCTACATAAAAACTCAGGTATGGTTTTGCATGTGCTTGTATCCCTACCATTGTGGGAACACCGGAAAAAAAATAATCACTAGGGTTTGGAAGCCAGGCAGCCTACCTTGCGGTTCAGTGATAGGTCCTGTCTCAAGGGAATAAGACAGATGTGACAGCACATGACACTGATACCCTCCTTTGACCCCCTTGTGTCTGTGGACCTGAGTACCAGCACACACACTTAAGCACATACAACACATATCATGACATGAATATACACAAAATATTCCCCCAAAGAAAACTAGAGTATTTCTTCAAACCCTTTGAGCACATTGTCTTTACCCATAAAGGGTACTTGGAATATAAGGGAACACAGATATTCAATGAAGAGTAAATCTTTGTGTCACAGTTTATATTTCTCCCAGTATTGCTTGGCTCCTCCTTTCCCTGTAGTATATGCCATACTACATGTACTAGTCCATCTTCATGCCTTTTATTAAACAGGCACACAAATTTCTCAGCCACAGTAAGTGTTGGAAAAAGATTCACAGGAGATTCTGTTTATGGAATGTTACCATTGGCCAAAGAGAAGGTCTCCAGGAACAGAAGACGATATGTGTATCCCTTTGGGTTGAACTTTTACAGGACACTGAATAACATGAGGTTCTGCAGGGCAGAAACAACAAATCCAGGGTTATTATACACTTCAAGCTGAAGTTATCCTGTGTAATGTCACATTTTCCATTTAAACCTTCTCTCTGAGTAATGCTCTTTCCATACATTCCTTTATCCAGAGAAAAAGACTCCCAATAAATTATTTGAAATGAATATTAGGTACTATTTCCAGAAAACATGATCTGAAACATTCCCACATATAAACTGCCTTCTGCCATCCCCTAAGAGTGTACCCTAAGTATCAATTAGTAAACAAATCCAGTTCATATTTTTTCTTTTTAAATTAATTTTTATTTAAATTAAAAGCAATCTTATTTTACATACCAATCCCAATTCCCTCTCCCTCCCATCCTCCCATTCCCCCTACTGTCTCCCCATTCCACCCCCCATTCACTCAGGGAGGGTGAGGAACATCTGTCACATCATTTGGGGCAACTCGTATTTTTTTCATCTCTGGGTGATGCATGGGTGTCTTTACAGTAGAGCCATTCCTGGTTTTTCTTGGTCCAGAAGGCAAAGAAGAAAAACAAGTTATCTGGTCTTTCTCTCCATCACATATTTAGTAAACGTTGTTCCTACAAGGAAAAGAAAGGGACACAGAACAGTCATTAGATACAGTAGTTCCAGCCCACAATCCCACCGTCAGAGAGTCTGGGGTGCAGGGAGGACCCTAAGAGAGATATGCATGATAACCCAGAGAAGGGTTAGGGGATGCGATCTTCTAATTAGATTGGGGAAGGGGAGAAGGGGAGGGCAGAAAGACATGGGAGAAAGAGAGGGAGAGAAGAGGAGGAGAGAGGATGACACGGGAGAGCAGGAAGGTTGAGTCAGGGTAAGAATAGGGGAGAAACAGATGGGAGATACCATAAAAGAGGGAGCCATTATAAGTTGGAGGAGAGATCTTCACAGATCTACAGGAAGGACACCAACTGGCATTAAGGCTACCTTAAATGCCCTCCCATGATGGTAAGAATGATGACTGCCTTATACGCCATCCTAAAACTCTCATCCAGTGGCTGATGGAGATGTAAGCAGACACCCACAGCTGTGAACCAAATTGAACTCCTGGAACCCTCTTGCAAAGAGGAGTGATGACGAAGGGAATCGACATCATGCTGGCGAGGCCCACAGGGGCAGCTGACCTAAACAAGGGGCATCACAGGGACCCCAGACTGATGATTGGGGGGGCCAGCATGGGACTGATCCAGACATCCTCCCACCGAACCTGGGTGACAGAGAGGAGGCCTTGGCCACTGTGGGACCTTGGAGAGTGGATCAATATTTATTCCTGGCATACAGAGGGACTCTGGGAGTCCATGCCATGTGGAGGGATGCTCTCTCAGCCTGGACACATGGGGAAGAACCTGGGCCCTTCCAGGGATGATGTGATGGACTCTGGAAATCCCTCATGGAGGCCCTTGCCCTCCCTGGGAAGTGGAGGGGGGATGGAGCGGGGTGAGGGGTTGAGAGGACTGGGGGGGTGGGGAAGGAGGGGAGGGAGAGAGAACTGAAAGTGACATTCATAACAGGTTAAATAAAAAATATGGAAAAAAAGATACAGTAATTCCCAAATCTTACCCTGTAGATAAGTGGAGGCATTTCTGAATCAGGCCCTAACACCTAATCCTATTATGGTCCTTAGATCTTCCTTTTGGCATTTTGTTCTTCCATTCTGCTCTTTGTCATACATAGATTAGTTATTGAAGGTCATATATGCCATCTTTCCATATGTATAGTTTTTCTGCTGAACTCTGACAACTAGATAACCAACTGTAATGTTAAATATAGTAGATATATTTAAGTATATATGTTTGTATATATACTTAAAGAAAAATTATATATGCACATGTATCTTAAAAGACAAAAATTATAGTTTCAAGATGGTTATTAAGTCTTTAGTAGTTAAAATATTCTTTTACTGTTTCATTTGTTTTGCCAAAACTTGTGACTACTCCAGTAATATACAACTCTTCAGTACCTGGTAGAAGGAGTGGAGAAATGTCTCAGCAGTTAAGAGCATTTGATGTTGTTGAAGAGGACCAAGGGTTGGGCCCCAGCACCCACATAGCAGCTTATAGATGTGTGTAACTCCAGTTTCAGAGAATTTGGCACCCTCTTCTGATCTCTGTGGTCACCAAGGATGTACAGAGTGCATACATATAGGCAAAACTCTCATGAGACAGTCTCATAAACAGATGTAAGTTCCTGAGGAATGACATCTGAACTTGACCTCTGATCTCCACACACAAATGCACACATGTACACACACTTGTGCACACATTCACATCAGCACACATGAACATGAACCCACACATGTTTGAAAATGTGCTAAAATGTGATTAGACTTCGATGATATATGACTATTGAATTTCTCAAGTTCATGGTCATTTTAGAGAGTTACAGCTCATAGATCTGGCATATGTTTTGCTGTTTTTTTCTCTCTCTCCATATATGACAAGTAGATAAAATTCCCCTCACCATGAATATAGATGCAATGTGTAGAGCATCCCTCTGTATATATACACAGTAGTGAGGGAATTCAGCAGAGGATAAAGAAGGCCATAATTGTCTTCAAAATTTTCCCTAAGATTTTTTATGCAAATAAAGTTTTGCTGATACCAGCACTCTTATTTTGAATTTTGCAGTAATTAGGGGGATACTTTATTGAAATACAATTTGAATAAATATATCAGAAGCATCTGAAATGTACATTTTTATCAAATTTTGGCGTATGTTTTTATAATTTGTTCATGTTTTATCTTTCACTACTAAAGTTTACTTACACCTCTTTGTGACCTTTTCTTCCCCTCTTCATCCCCTCCCCTTAGCAATCAGTAAAAATGGTTTCTGTCTGTAGATTCATTTGCATAGCCTAGAATACATGTAAACAGGGGTCAGACAGTATGTGCCCCTTTCTGTGCAACTTCATTCATTTAAAATAATTACTGTGTGTAGACTGGCTGAATTATATGCTAAATACATATGTATTAAGACATTAGAAAACTGTCTATCTCTTTTAGCTGTGCCACTTGACATTGTCCATAGCTGTGTATGACGATTTCACTTGAGCCATATTTTCTCTAACAGTTGGTATACCTGATTACTATTTTATATCTTAGTCATTGTAAATAGGAATACTATAGGTATGCAATGATCCCTCACCATGGTTTTCATTTGAATTTGGGCATTGTTTTGGTGTCTTATTTGCTCCATTTACTTTGGTATTTTTTTCTCGTCAAAGTTCAGCAGGAAAGTCTGTTTATTTTCTTGTAATTGGTTTGGACAGTAATTCAAATGTGATAAATATATGACTGTAAAAATGTCCTCTCCATCTACAGTTTACTTTCTAGTTCTCCTAATACTGTCTTTTGAAGAAGAAAAAAATTTCACCTTGATTAAGTCCCTTTATCATTTTTTTTCTTTTATGGGTTGCATTTTTGTGCCATATCTGGAATCTTTGCCTATCCCAGATCCAGAAAGATTTTCTTCTCTGTCTTATTATAGATATGGGTCAAGGGTTTCTTTTATTATTGGCATGAAGTCGCTTAATTATTTTTAACATCATTTGTTGAAAATATTATCCTCATATTATTACATCTTACCAAAAAGCAATTGACTATACACACACACACACACACACACACACACACACACACACACGCACGCACGCATGCACACACACATGCATGCACGCACGCACGCAGGCACAATTTTTATTCAGGTAAATGATTATTTGTGCTATTGTGGATATATATGAATTTCCTATTCTGCTTCACCCACCTATTTACTATCTTTACTTCAATACCACACCACTTTCATGAATGTAGTTTCAATAAATCTTGAATTTACAGGATGCTATTATACTATTTTTTTATTTTCTAAGATCTTTTTGCGCTAGGTACATTATATTTCCAAGTTCAACTTAGCAATACTCTGTTAACTTCCATCCCCCAAAAATTTCATTGAGTTTTATTGGATTCTATTCAATGTATAGAAATTCAAATCTTCTGACAAATGAACTTTAATTTCAGCAACATTTTATTGGATTTACATGTCTTGATATTTTTGTGCAGTTGAAGGAGACACCATTTTAAACATACATTTCAAATCGCAAGTACATTATAGAGACCTTATTAGTTCTAAACGCATTTTCATAGATACTTCTTGATTTTCTTCAGAAAGTCATGCTATTTTTGAATAGGCAGGTTTACTTTCTTCTTCCTGTTCTGAAAATGTTAAATTTTCTCTTCTTCCCTGATTTCGTTGGCTAAAAATTCTAGTACAATCTTACATAAAAGCAACAAGAGTGGAATATTAGGAAGGTGTGTTTAAACACCATGACCAAAAGCAGCTTGTGGAGCAAAGGGCTCATTTCAGGTTATAGCTTATTGTCTGTCACGAAGGGAAGTCAGGGAGGAAACCCAAGGCAGAAACCTGGAGGCAGAAACTGACGAGGAAACCATGGAGGAGTGCTGCCTACTGGCTTGCTCTTCATGCTGTACTCGGCTTGCTGCTGTCTTGTGTATCCCAGGGCCATGTGCACACAGGCAGCACTACTCACAGTGGATTGGGCCCTCCTACATTAATGATTAAGCAAGAAAATGCCCCACAGAAATGCTCATAGACCAATATGATGTAGACAATTCTTCAATATATGTTCTCTCTTCCCAAGTGACTCTAGTTTGTTTTAAATGAAAAACCCCTAACCAGTACAGAGGAAAATGATTTTTTTCTTCAAGTATGGTATCTTTGGTAGATTGAAGTTTCCTTCTAGCCTTATCTTGCTGAACTGTCTTACCAGAAATACAATAGTTTGTATGTGTTGATAGCATAGATTTCTTCGTTGCTGGTTTGTTAATATGGGTAACTATTTTGATTAAGTAACAAATGACAAAATTCATTTTTATTCCTAGACAAACTCTGATTGGTCATAATGATTCATTTATATTAAATATTTTTATTTAATTTCCAAATATTTAAGAAATTTTATGTACACTTACATAGGATAAATTGGTCATGGTTTTCTCTTTAGTAATGTCTTTTGCTATCAAAATTACTCTGGGCTCCTATAATGAACAGAGAAATATCATTCCCTCTTCAGTTTTCTCTGAGAGTTCATGACAATTCCAAATTCTGCCTTAAATAATAGGTATAATTCATGAATAAAGTCAATTGGGTCTGGGTTTTCTTTGTGGAAAGGCTTTTAGCATCAGAATCATCTGTGTGGTTCCATTTAACTGAAAGAACATCCAGAAATATGGATTCATTAAGTATCTGGGTCAACAGGCAAGAGTGCTTATTGTGCAATTTGAACTCAAGACCTAAGTTCAAATCTGCAGCATCAGTGTGAAAATCCATGTATGGCTGCACATGCCTATAACCCAAACACAGTAGAGGATAGAGACAGGTGTATCATTAGGGCTTTCTGGCCACTAGTCCAGCACCAGAAATACTAACCAACAAGGCTGGGAGTGGTGGAGTATGATGCCCAATTTCCCTTTTTTGCCTCTGCAGGAATGCAGAGTCAAACATAACTGTACACATATGTGTACATGCACCACACACATGCATATATGAGCAATTTAATAAAATTGTAAAAAGAACACTTTATATATTTCTGAATATGTATAAAAAGTTATGAACACAGAAATTGCTCAAAGTCTGCTTTAATCTCTGCTGAATTAGCAGTCATTGTTATGTTGGTTTCTCCCCTCCAGGGCTCTGCCAAAAGACCACACTTTTATCATGCAACCCCGAAAATAGTTCATTTCCTGAGCTGTGGCTCTGTTCTCTGCTCAGTGGAAACTTGGTTTTCTACTCCTATGGCTTCTGCTTGACATTTGTAAAGGACTTTATCCAAGTTTGGCTTTGGCAGGGAAAGAATTCTAGAGTTGATCCAAGATAAAAATGGTTCCTTCATCTTATGGAAACACAAATACCATGAGTCTTCTTGCCTACTACTATAAATATTCCAGTGTCTGTGGCAGCTTCTCTTGGCTGCAAAACTGTTTAAATATTTCATATCCACCAATATTTGGACTTCAAAAGCCCACAGATATTTAAATGTTAGTAATATTTTATGTTATTACTATTGATTTATCACTCATGCCAGATAACTTTATTTTTTCATGACTGATACTATATTGGAAACAATCTTACTCAGGTAGATGGCATGTGCAGAAAAAGGGATCTACTGTGTCTTAGTTAGGTTTCTGTTGCTATGATAAACATCATGACAAAAAAGGCAACTTGGAGAAGAAAGTGTTTATTACATATTACAATTCCTAGGTCACACTCCATCACTGAGAGAAGTCAGGCCAGGAATTCAAGGCAAAAATCTGGAGACAGAGACTGATGCAGAGACCATGGAGAAGTGCTTCTTCCTGGCTTGCTCCTCCTGACTTGCTAGTTTGCTTCCTTATACATCCCAGAACCACCTTCCTAGAGCTAGAACCACTCACAATGAGCTGGGCCCTCCCACTTCAATCATGAATTAAGAAAATGCCCTTCAGGCTTGCCTACAGGCAAATCTTATGGAGGCATGTTCTTAATGGAGTTACCTCATCCCAAGTGACTAACTTGTGTAAGCTTGACAAAAAAACTATCACACTCTATTTAGTTGCTTATTCAAGATGTATGATATAAGCTTAGTAAAGCTACTCTGAAATCCTCAATTTAGTGCATCCATTTCAAGACAGTTGTGTGTCACCCATTATGTTCCAGCCAAGAATAAAGGGAAACACTCAGGAACACATATAGCACAAATAATAAAAACCCAGAAACAGATATTGGGGTTCAAGCTGTAAATCAGAAAAAGCAAAGCAGCCAAGTCACCAGAGAGCTCTTACCAAGGCTGGGGAGATCCTGTCCTCAATATCGCTGGAGACTAATTGCCCTAAGATTTAATGCCAGGTCTGAGACACTGCTCCTATCTTGTATACATTTCTAGTGCTGGGATTATAGGTGTGAGCTCTGTTTCTCTTTTAGACTGATTCACTCTTGTGCAGCCCTTGGTGGCCTTGAACTCACAGAGATCCATCTGCTTCTGTCTCCTCAGTCCTGGTATTAAAGTTGTGTGCCACCACTGCCTGGCCTCTATGACTGTGGCTAGCTTTGCATTCCAATCTCCAGGCAAGTTTTATTAGTCAGTATACAAATATAACCATAAACACACATGAACTTTCTTTGTGGAGTGTCGCATTGAAAGTAGCATAGTTTTGCTTACCTGCAATGAGAAAAATTTAGTCTCATAAGAACATCAAGTTTCAAAAAAGTATGAAATATCATCATGAGTTAGAAACCTGGTGCCTGGCTAAAACAAGGTAGTTATGTCACTAAAGAAAAGGAGACTGGATGTTAGTGAAATGGAAGTAGGATTTCAGGAGGGTACAACATTGGCAGGAAAGTAGAGGGGAAGCTATGGTGGGAGGGGGCATAGGACTGTTATGTAAGATCTATGGGGATAATTGGGGTGCTGCTATAAGAGTTAGAGGCATAGCCACATGTCATTCCTTGGTTTGGGGCATAGATTCTAAGTCCAAGCAGTCAAGAAAATGCAGCTGTCTTGTGTTGTATTGGAGAAATAAGGAAAAATAAGATGGATGCCACCTTTCTGAAAATCCCTAATCTTTGCTCATCAATAAAGAATACATGTTGCTCATCTAAAGGACTCGGGTCGTTTCTCAGTACCTGAGTTGAGGCTCACAACCATCTGTTACTTCAGCTCCAGAGAATCTGGGATGTCTTTCTGGCCTCCATGGGTACTGTACACATGTATCAATAGACAGATGCAGGTCAAACACTTGTGCATACACACAAAATAAAACAAATTACATTTAAAAGGTTTTATCTTTCACAGTTTAGAGAGGAATACATTTGGGTTCTCATATCACCATATTTTTTTATTACGAAGAGAATGTTTTATAAAAAGAACCGGGACACATTGGGATAGGTACATGACTATGTCCAAATATATATCTGTTATAGCAGCCACTTAAGATAGTTTCCAGAAGAATGAATCTATTGTTCACTTTCTTTGGTAGTTCCAAATACAAGTAATACTGGGGCAAAGACATGACCATTGTACCACATACACTGCCACAAACTAGATTTGGCTGAGGTCACTGTAATGATTTTTATTTTGCTTTTCTTCCCCTCAAGTTTTGTATGTTTCCTAAGCCACATCATATTGGACTGATGATTTTGGCTAGAATCATTTTTTATCATTTTTCCTTTTTTTTTCGAGACAGGGTTTCTCTGTGGCTTTGGAGACTGTCCTGGAACTAGCTCTTGTAGACCAGGCTGGTCTCGAACTCACTGAGATCCGCCTGCCTCTGCCTCCTGAGTGCTGGGATTAAAGGCATGCGCCACCAACGCCCGGCCATTTTTCCTTTTTTTATTCATCTATTTATTTTACATTCTGTCCGCAGCCCCTGCCCCATCCTCCTCTTGAAGTCCCTCACCCCTATTGTTCCTTCTCACCCCATAATCCCCTCCTTGTGGTAGTTGCTTTTTTTTTTACTCTTTGGGGGCTCACCACCAAGCTCTCAAATAAATACAAGGAGAATTATTCTTACTTATGAATGCCGGACCTTAGCTTGGCTTGTTTCTAACCAGATTCTCTAACTTAAATTATCCCATTTCTCTTTAACAATGCTTTGCCTCTGGACTTATAGCTTTCTTTATTCTGTATATCTTTCTCTCATTCTTACTCCATGGCTGGCTGTGTGGCTGGGGGGCTCACCCTTGACATCGCTACTTCTCCTTTTCTCTCTCTTGCTCTTTTTAGAGTCTAGATATCTCCTCCTATTTATTCTCTCTGCCTTGTTAGTGGCCGTTCAGCTCTTTATCAGACCAATCAGGTGTTTTAGGTAGGCAAAGTAACACAGTTTTACAGAGTTAAACAAATGCAACATAAAAGAATGCATCACATATTTGCATCATTAAACAAATATTCCAAAACATAAACAAACGTAGCACATATTAAAATAATATTCTACAACAGCTCCTCTTCCGTCTCCATCCAGGAAGGGGCAAGGTCTCCTATGAGTATCAATAAAACATGGCACATCAAAGTTACAGTAAGATTAAACATCTCCCCATGTATCAGGGTCAGACAAAAGAGACCAAGTAAGAGACGTAGGATCCCAAAAGTCAGTAAAAGAGCTGGAGACAGCCCCCTGTTCCTGCTGTTAGGAGTCCCTCCTCCTCCTCCTTCTCCTTTTCCTCCACAGGATTTCCAAACTCAGTCTGATGTTTGGCTGTGGGTCTCTGCATCTGCCTCCATCAGTTGCTAGATGATGCATCTCCAATGACAATTGGGCTAGGCACCAATCTGGCCCTGGGAGATGACCAGTTCAGGCTACTTATTCACTACTGTTAGGAATCTGAGTTGGGTCCTCCCCATAGACTCCTGGGGGATTCCCCCAAGCCAGGCTTCTGCCATACCATGAAATGCCCCCAACTGTCTCCCTCAGTACTCTCCCCTGCTATGCTCCCCAAAACTGATTGCTCATGTTCCCATCCCCACTCATGCTCAATCCACTCACAAAAATCTCTTCTATTTCCCCTTCCCAGTGAGATCCAGGCATCCCCCCATGAACTTTCCTTGTTACCTTGTCTATCTGGGTCTGTGAATTGTAGCACAGTTCTCCTTTTTACAGCTAATATCCACTTGTGAGTGAGTACATACCATGTTTGTCTTTCTTGATCTGGGTTACCTCACTCAGGATGATTTTTTTCTATTTCCATCCGTTTGCCTTCAAATTTCCTGGTGTCCTTTTTTTTTTTAACATTGTGTAAATGTACCATATTTTCTTTATCCATTTCTTAATAGAGGGGCACCTAGATTGTTTTCAGGTTCTGGGTATTACAAATAATGCTGCTATCCACACAGCTGAGCAAGTATCCTTGTGGTAGGAGTGTGCATCCTTTGGATTTATGCCCAAGATTGGTATAGCTGGGTCTTGAGATAGAGTAATTCCCAGTTTTCCAAGGAAGTGCCACACTGATGTCCAAAGAGGCTGTGCAAGTTTACACTCCTACCAGCAATTGAGGAGTGTTCCTCTTGCTCCACATCCTGTCCAGCATGAGTTGTCACTTGTGTTTTTGATCTTAGCCATTATGACAGGTGTAAGACAGAATCTCAGAGTTGTTTTGATTTGCATTTCCCTGATGGCTAACAATGTTGACCATCTCTTTAAGTATTTCTCTGCCATTTGAGAATCTTCTATTGAGAATTCTCTGTTTAGATCTCCACCCCATAACTATATTTATTTGAACTATTATTTCAAGTTTTCCCATAGAAGAATTTTCAGAACTTATACAAACAATAGAATTAATAACTAAATAAATAAGAAAAATGATTTTGAGCACCACCATATTCTCTTCACTGATTCTGAGTACAAGGTCAATGATAAGCAAATGGGACACTGTCTTCATTTACACCCAATTTAACCCATTAGGAAATGCAAAGAAAAATATTATATGTTGGTTCCAAATAGTTTTTACAAATAGATTCATGGTACAAAGCAAGGATTTTGGTTATCTAGTGCTGTATATGAATCAACTGAAAATTTAATCAACACTGATTGTGTCTTGGCTGTAGGTCATTTTGGCTTACTTGGACAACTTTTACTCATAGCTTTTCATGCTTCTGAAGTGAAACAGTGATTGGAGTTAAGGTAATCTTGAGTATTTCCTTATTCCCATGTCTTAATACTAAGGAAAAGAATATAGAAACCCTGCATAAGAAGAGTGACAATGCCACAGGTAAGAGTAGAATAAAGAGCTCTAGTGATGGTTACAGCCACTTTGGAAAATACACAGCATGATATGCTAGTATTGGGGCAAGTTTTCTGAAAAATCTAATTTAAGATCTGAAAACAAGAAGTTGTTATGAAGGAAAAGTAACAGGAAAAATGAACAGACAAAATACATGCAGAGAAAATAATGGTCATGTCATGTCCTAGAGACAACTTTTCACAACACAAACAAGGAGTTTAGACTGCTCCATTTGAGTGTATTGTATAGTGGATACACAGACTTCAGATTAAACAGAACTTTCTTGTCAATGTTCAGAGTTTTGTTCTTTAATTCATAAACATATCAGAGTCCTAAGCAGGCAGGTGGCTATGATTAAACCAAGTGGAGAGGATACTGAAGTTGCAGAAAGAACAGGAATGGATGCAGAGAATCACTTAGGTGACTATGGATGGCACTTCAGGTGAGACATGATTGGAGCTTGCATTGGCTAACTGAGTTGCAAAGTAACTAGAGAGACATATCTGGATTCAAGCACTATAAGGAAGAAAAATCAATGGGACTTTCAGATGGGTTTGTGGATAACATATAGGGGGAGGCAGGAGTCAAGGGTGGATTGTGATGCCTCAGAGACAGAGGAAAAATGTAGATTTGAAATGTTGAGGTTCAGTATATGTGGAGTTGGAGGCAAGCTTAAAAATCAAAATGAATATAATCAGTAGAACCAAGAACACAGGTGAGAGCCTAACTATACATATTTATGAGTGTGTGGTGTCTAGTTAGTAATTAATTTCAAAGTGTGGATAAGATGATGTAGAGAGAAGATAGTCTTTCTTGTGCAATACCTTTGATGCTTTTCCAGAGAATGATAGGTTCCAAAATGAATGCAGAGGGAATAAATATTCTAGTTTGGTTTACTGACAGCTTAAAGCAGGTCATATTACTAGAAGTGGTAAGTTGTTCTTAGTGGTGAATGCTCTCAAGGGGTATAGAAGAGCAATGATTAAAATATGTCTATGGGCATATCATAACAGCAGGGTTTTTTCTTAGGAGTATGATGCTGGAAGTTATTGTGCCAACTTTTCCTGAGGAAATGAACAGATGTGTATTCATCCCTGACCAGGCACTATTTATTGACAGACCAAAGAAACAATTCCATGCAAGTCCAACTTGGTAAGTCAATGAGTTTAATTAAGGTCATTTAAAAGAGCGTGCATAAGAAGTTGTTTGCAGGAGCCTAGAAAATTTGGGAGTGGCTATACCACTGGGGAAAAATATCTCTGCCTCCCCTGGCAACTGGTTAGCTACTTGTAGACCCTTAGGGAGAAAAAAGACCTTGTGAGTCCCTTTCCCCTCTGTGAAGGCATGCTAATGAACGAAATTTTGTGCAGGTATTCACAGTTGCTGAGGTATCAAGAAAGTAATAGCCATGTCATGACCTAGAGACAACATTTAACAACAGAAACAAGGAGTTTAGACTGCTCCGTCTGAGTGTAGTTGAACATGAACTGAGCAATGAGGCTATTGGAAATAAGATATATACTTAACCCTGGATTTCACAGTACTAGATCATATGTGCTAAAGACATCATTGTATATTCTTTTTAAGAGAAGAGAGCAAGAGAAAAACAGGGAACTGCATGCATCATATGTGACACAGACAAATGTAATATGAACCCACAATAGCCCTGGGCAAAAGTTGGATATAGAGCAAATTATGGAAACTTTAGGACATTCTATGAAAAATATTCTATGCCAACAAATATAGCGCCAAATCTTTATTTGGCTTCACAGAGTTCAACTCTTGTGCAAATCATGTAAGCGTTTCATGAATCAACTTTGCTTTGGCTATTTACTAGGATCATCTAAAGACTGATCCTTGGAAAATGGTTGGAACAAAAAGTCCCACAGGATTTGGTTAAATGAAGCATTTGATTAGTCATCATTAACATCATGGTGCAAAGCCAGGAAGGACTATTAACTCATTGTTTTTAAACTTGGCTTTGGTTTTGTACTTGGCTTCAGCCCTTGAAGCTCTGGCCAAACAGCAGTATTTCTGTGTGTCGTCTGTCTTCCCTGAGGACCTTCCAATGATTCAGAGATATTCAACATCCAAGGAAAGTCTTTAGGAAAAGGAGGAGAAAGGTCATGGATGCAAGCTTGAGTGGCCACCTATAAAGCATGCATACAGAGGAAGCAAGAAGGATGGAGTAAAGTGGTGATATATGTTGCCTGTTGTTGCAGCTAGAAGCCCTTTTATATATTCTACAACTAATTTTCTAGCATAAGACCCAGCACTGATACTGACTTTTGGATTGATTACACAAAGGGGCATCAAAACTTTCCATCTCTTCCAAATTATCTTTCTTTGACTTCAACTATGTCATAAGGCTGTTGCTTCCAGCAAATTCTTTCTGGATAAATCACAATTCTAAAATGCTAAGCTCCAAGGGATGGACCAAAGCATCACCAGAATCAACAAAGCTTAGGAGGAGCAGGGAGTTTGGACTGCCAACTGAAGATGGTGGAGCTGCTTTTCTACAGAAGGCTACATCCTTTCAACTGCCTCTCCCTGCTCATCTACTACTTCTGTAAACAACTGAGCCAATTCCATTAGACCTACAAATGGTGCTTGTGGAAGAGTATGGGGTATGCAAATCAATATAATTGAGACACACCTCTGAGAAAAACCTGTATGCATAGAAGTCCTTTTCAAATTCGGAGCCTCAAGGGCACAAACTGATTATTTCGTCATTTCCATTTTAAGCTATTTCTGCCTGTGAAGTATTCTGATATCCTGTTTCACTGCTATTCTGTGATAAGAGGAGTAACTATGTTAGAAACCAAATTACAACCTAGGGTGTATGAAGTCAATACAGTGCTCAATCTTTAATCAAGAAAGCATTTAGCCTATATTTCTTCACTTTATTCTATTTTTCTCTTATCCTTCCTGGCCCTAGGTCATGCTCCCATATGTTCTTTGTCCTGAGTCATGTTCCCTTGTGTATTTTCTCCGGGTCATATCTGGAGTCAAACTGATATGAAACACAGATGTTCCTCCACCATTGCGATACAGAAGTTAGTGCTCACCATACCTTCCCTGTATGACTATGCTACTTTTCCCCTATCTGTTTTCCAACATTTTCAAGGATCATATGCACTGTGATGAGGACGGCTGTGACCTTCATATCAAACATTTCACACCTACGACCTTTCTCCATCCTACAGAATGTCAATTTGTCTCATTTCTAGTTGTTCCACTTGCATTTTAATCTTGACATGTTCAGAATTAAATGTATTTTTTCCTCCATGCTGGCTCCAGAAAAGCAAAATCAGCAAGGAGTACATGAATCCAATCTAACATGGATATGCTAAAGGCAGCTGTTTCCAAGGAACTCTTGAGAGCTGGCTGGCAGGCCTCTGTATGGCCATTGTCTCTGCATCTGTTCATTGCCAAAGCTTGAAGATCATGGGAAAAACAGTAGGGGCAGAAAGACAATACAAAGTGGAAGAGATCAAGAACAGGTCAGAATGAACAAGGATACGCTGGGACCCCATAAGGAAGAACTGGAAATCAGGTTATTTCTCATTTTTGGCCTTAGTGGTGAGGACATCTAGATGAAGTGGGATTGTATTTTATCTTAAAGATAAATACCACACAAAGGCACAACTATGAAAGAGAACTTCAGGCCAATATCCCTCATGAACATTGATGCAAAAATACAAAATAAAATACTGGCAAATCAGATCCAAGAACACATCAAAACAATTCACCACGATCAAGTAGGTTTCGTTCCAGGGATGCAGGGATGGTTCAACATACAAAAATCCATCAATATAATCCACCATATAAACAAGCCGAGAAACAAAAATCACATGAGCATCTCACTAAATGCTGAAAAAGCCTTTGACAAAATCCAACACCCCTTCATGATAAAGGTCTTGGAGAGATCTGGGATAACAGGAGCATACCTAAACATAATAAAAGCTATATACAGCAAACCAGCCAACATCAAACTAAATGGACAGAAACTCAACACGATTCCACTAAAATCAGGAACAAGACAAGGCTGTCTACTCTCTCCATACCTTTTCAATATTGTACTTGAAGTTCTAGCTAGAGCAATACAACAAAAGGAGATCAAAGGGATACAAATTGGAAAGGAAGAGGTCAAACTCTCACTATTTGCAGATAATATGATAGTTTACATAAGTGATCCAAAAATCTCCGCCAGGGAACTCCTACAACTGATAATACCTTCAGCAGAGTGGCAGGATTCAAGATCAACTCAAGAAAATCAGTAGCCCTACTATATACGGATGATAAAAGGGCCAAGAAAGAAATCAGAGAAACATCAATCAGAGAAACAGACAATCCTTTACAATAGTCACAAACAACATAAAATACCTTGGGGTAACGCTAACCAAAAAAGTGAAAGACCTGTATCGCAAGAACTTTGAGTCTTTAAAGAAAGAAATTGAAGAAGACATCAGAAAATTGAAAGATCCCCAATGCTCTTGGATAGGTAGGATCAACATAGTAAAAAATGGCAATCCTGCCAAAAGAAATCTACAGAATCAATGCAATCCCCATTAAAATACCAGCACAATTCTTCACAGACCTTGAAAGAACAATAATCAACTTTTCATGGAAAAACAAAAGATCCAGGATAGCCAAAATAACCTTATTCAAGATAAATTCACTCCATGGCCTAGGAGTCTGAGACACCGAATGAGGAACTATCTGGGAAAGGTAGATCATTTGCAGGCCCAGTTGTTATTTCACACAAATGAGCAGAGCAGGAACATGCACGTCTCAGAATGTTCAGTACTTCTCTAAAAGTTTTAAAATCCCTGAAGATTTTCCCCATGGCTGATAACTAAAAACAAACAAGAGAGTGAATTCTGGGAAATGCACCTTAGTTGATACATTAGGAAACCATTGAAGTTTACCCCTAGTCAACCTTCAGTCCATATACATCTCCTAAATATATATTTAATCTCTGAATAAAGATAATATTAGTGCCTTCTGCTGCCTGATACAATTATCACTTACACAACTGAGAAAAAATTTCTTTCCCAAAAAGATTACAATATTTATTTTATCTTTGAGTCATGCTCATTTTTTTCCAAGCTGATTCACACTTTTCCTTTGATATCTTGTTCCTTGCATATTTAAGTTGTGATGTCTCAAGTAAACGTCCTAAGATTTTATTTTGTGCTAATTAATATATGACTACTATATGTGTAAATATGTTTGCATTAAAATAAGGAAGTACAGGGAGGAATGGTGACCAAATGGGTCAAGACCAGACTGGAAAACCCCACAGAAACAGCTGAACTGAGCAAGTGGGAGCTTATGGACTCCAGACTGACAGCTGGGGAACCTGGATAGGAACAAACCAGGATCCCTGAAAGTGAGTGTCAGTTTGGAGGCCTGGACAGTCTTTGGGACCTCTGCCAGTGGAACCTGTATTTATCCCTAGTATATGAATGGGCTTTGGGAGCCCATTTCCCATAGAGGGATGCTGATACTGAGTTTCAGCCTAGAAACTCAGGGGATGGCCAAGTCCTTGTCCCAAATGATGTGACAGACTTTGATGATCCTCCATGGAAGGCCTCACCCTCCCTGGCGAGTGGATGGCCTGGAGGTATCGGCGTTCAGTAAGGACATGGGAGGATGGGAGAGAGCAGGAACTGGGATTGGCATGTAAAATGAGATTGTTTTTAATTTAAATTAGAAAAAGAAAAAGAAAAATAAGGAAGTACAATATTCCTTCTCTCTACAAAGCTCATATGCTCATAGATGTTACCAATGAGAGCTTTCTTACCATATTCTCCTTACTCCTTTTTATTTTCAGCAAGTATCTCAGCTATTCATTGTTTTTTCTTTGATGGATAGGCATGAAATATTGTTCTCGAAAGCTCTGGGCATATTAGCAGCCTTGTATGAGTTAAATTACAACTTACTATTGATTTTAATATATGGCAGGAGACTATTAAGAGACACAATTGAGAATATCTTATATTCCATGCATGCTGTGTTATACACCTATTGTGTGATAATGGCAATCTAATATATCTCTGGTAGCCTTAAACACACCATCCGGACAGCAACTTTCTTTGCTGCTTGTGAATTCAATGCTATGCTGTATCTAAAGTGGCCAGGCAACAGTCTCAGCTTTCACTAAATGGAATTTGTGTTGGTCCCTTTGGAACTGGAATCTCTTGATCAGCAGATATGGGAAGGTACATTTTGCTAGCAGATCACTAAAGATAATAGTAAATGTTGTCACTACAATTTTCCTTCCTTTCCCTTCCCTTCCTTTTTTTCTTTATGTAGCTCATTTTGACCTGTACCTTGAAATTCTTCCTGTCTCCATCTCTCATCTTCAGGGAATGTACCATGCACTGACATAAAAACTATCTCACTTTTAACCCTGGCCTCCTGGATTTATGAATATTGGCTAAGTGAGAAAACATCTGGGAAGACATTGTCCAGGCCTGTAAGGTGATGGCCCCTGTCTCATGCCAAAACTATGTCTTCAGAGGACTAGTCCACAGCTATGAAAACAGAATAATGAAAAACATGATAAAACCCTTATATGAATATGGCCCACAGCTGAACCTCATTTGTTGTTATTTGAGTTTGAGTTTGGTATAAAAGTTCTTCTCTGTAGAGGGTGACAGTGTATTCCATCAGCTTATAAATGGTAGTTTTGGCAGAAGCATTATGGGTAGAGAAAATCAATCCATATCCTGGAAGTGTCCATTCAAGTGACCAGGCAGGTATTCAAAATTGTGTTTATTGAGAGGAATTCTTATGTCTGTCTCTCAGAGATGCTGTATAGGGATATAAATGCTGCTCCTATTTACTTTCAGGTAGTGCCCTCATGTCATACAGAACAACCTATAAACCAGGCCTGCCATTCTCACTTCTAGTCAATTTATCACTTTAATTCTATGTAGCAGAAGTAGGGGTCATGAACATAGAGCTAACTCTTTATGCACTTCACTTATGCCTCAGATCTGCTAGAGCTTCATATCATTTTACCTGTGCCTTCCAGGCCTACTAGAGTCTTATACTATCTATGCCTCTTCCATTTGATGATGGAGTGATGCTATGCATGCATAGACTTACTGCTTGACCAGTTTGACACTATTCCATTTATGATAGACAGTTGAGTTTGTATAACTTGCAGGCTCATGGCTAGGCCACATACTTTCAAATGCATCAGTCTGCAACTTCTAGCACTGCATCTTCTGGGGTGTATGACCACAAATGGCCAAGCATCTTATACCTTGACCTATACAAAACTCTTATCTTGTTTTGAGCCCTCATTTAAAACCAGCATTTCCTAGATCACAGCCAAAAAGGAAGGTAAAAGGCATTCACTCAACAGCTTCTATTTTTAAAGATCACTGAGCAAGAGTCCATCTATTGGGTACCTGGGCTGGCTTTTCTAATTGCAACTTGGAAGCCAAGTTCTATTAGCTACCTGGAATAATTTATGTGTCCACACTTATGACAAGGGTTTGAAGGATCTGTGGTTGAAGAAGTTCACAAATGGCAATGTCTTGCAAAAGAAATCAAAGTCTATCTGAGCCAGGATTAAGCTCCTACTCATCTACTCATCTTTACTCTCTTCATCTATAGAGACAATGTCTCCATTTCTTTAAGTCCTCCTCTAAATCTCTTAGGTTAAACTTTGAGAATACACAGAGATTGGTTACATGATGAAACTGTTAATCAGCATACATTTTCAACTTGTGTGCTTTACTGAACTGCTGTGGTAGGCAGAATTCTGAAGTGGCTATCTTTACCATTTCCTCCTAAAGAAGCTACTCCTGTGCCTATGTTATCTTATATGACAATAGAAAATGTTTTTGTGTAATTAGGAGTACAAAGCATGTCTCCTTCTGTATAGATGAAGCAATCTACAGGATATGGCTCTGGGGGTGGAGTCTACTTCCTAAGAGAAGTTCTAATGTTGTCTTTAAATGGAAAGGACCGGACTGTCTAGAACCTGGGCCATGACCGATGTTTGCTGTAACCACTGATGCTGGATGCATTTTCTTTCTGTTTCCTTTCTTGACTTCGTGCTTCCCCAAACCCCCTCACTGTTTCATCAGCTCAGCTGAAATCCAAAAGCCCTGTTCTGCTGTCCTTTTGGTGTGATGGGAATGTGTGGGGAGGGCATGTGATCTGTCCTTTAAAGGTTCGGTCTCAGACATGTAGTGTGTCTGTGTCCTTGGGCTGTAACCTTCACAAGCATTTCTCCTTTTTTTTTTTTGGTTTGTTCTCTTATAGGTAATACAAGATGTAACTAAGAGACCCAAAAGCAGGAACACACCCTTCCCTAGATGGAGTAAAGCTGTGGTTGATTGAGCCTTTCCCTTTTATGTAGAGTCATCCTGGACACTTGGATGATCTGTCTTCTCTTCCCCCTGCCAGAGTAGGAAGACTCCTTCTTAGACCACCATCAAGGAACTGGGGCAGGCCTTCTAAAGGAAAAGCCCACAGGAGTGAGGTTAATGGCTATGACCCCTCACTCAGAGCTGTATTCTCACATTATCCCATTCTAAGTGCCCAGCGAGTTTTCAATTTGTTATTTAAATTAGGAACACCACATGTCTTCTGTTTCAGATTTCAGCTGTGATTCTCTGACTTGCCTGTCTTTCCAGGTGTTATTGAAAGATGGCAATTTGTCCTGAAAACCAAGTTCTCTTTAGGGTAGAAGAAAATTGGTCCATTTTCAGGGTATTCAGCCCTCTTTGGTTGTAAAGGTAACTTTGACGGTTTCTAAGCAAAGACAGCCATCACCAAAAGTTATCTGCTTTTCTTTTTTTTAATTTTACCTTCTTGTATGCCCCTATTCTCTGTATGCGTTCCTTCTTGTCCTTTATAAAAAAGAACATATTTCTTGAATCTTCATAAAAGCATCAACTGTTTCTGAAATTGTTTCTGCTTTCTCTGCTTTTCTATAGTTTATTTTTATGTCACAGGTCTCTTTCCTTTGAATATTCAGCGTGGATGTAATCACTATTTCTTGTGTTTGGTCATTCTAAGTATTAGAGAAGAGAAGTCTATTTAAACCAAAAGATTGTAAACAGGTTTAACTCTTAGACTGGCATTAATTAATTTGAGCTGGCTTTTGGACATTCTCACCATAACCCTCTCAGAGATGGACTTTTAAACAGAAACTAATAATCACAATACAAACCTAATTTACCCAATCTTGGTTTTTAATTTATTTTTTCAATTTCATTTTGCATTCCAACCACAGTTCTCCCTCTCACCCCTCCTCCTGCCCCTCTCACCTCCCCCCACCCCACCCCCATCCACTCCTCCCAAAGGATAAGTGCTTCCATGGGGAGTTGACAAAATCTGGCACATTAAGTTGGGGCAGGACCATGTATCGCCACTGCATTAAGTCTGAGCACGGCATCCGACCATAGGGAATGGGCTCCAACAAGCTAGCTCATGCACCAGGGTTACACCCTGGTCCCATTGCCAGGGGCCCCTCAGATAGTCCAAGTTACACAACTGTCTCCCACATGCAGAGGGCCTAGTTGGGTCTCATGGAGACTCTTCATTTATCACAGTTCCAACAGGCACATGTCAATTCACCTCATACTTCTATTCTTTGGAAAGTCTAATACAGTTTGCAGTTTGTATAGGTGCTGCTTTCTGGAGTGCTCTGTACTAACTGCAATAACTAGGAATTGTCACAGCAATTTAACAGTTACTTGATATCTGAGGAAGCTAATTTTAAAATATTCTTTTTTAATCGTATGTCAGATTTTATTTTTATGTCGGATCCATTAAACAATTTGTTTCTTGGAGGTATTCAGTTGAAGAATCTGGCCATGGATATTTATACTAAAAAGTAGTAGAATTAAAAGCTAAAGCATCCTATCAGTTAACAGGAAATCTTTATTATATATGCAGTAAGCGCTGCTAGCAAGAAATTGATCTACTATACCCAGAAAACATTATTTTCCAGTTTATTGTGCCCAATAATTAAATTTAGTCAAATCTCAATCCAACATATCATAGAAAACTCCTCTTACAGCCTTATACTTAGTTTTCTATCCATTCCAATAGAAGTCAATGTTTTGGGTCTGTATACAAATTAATGGTACAAAACAAAACCTGGGATCATTATAGCAGACCTGAATGTGGTGGAAGCAAGGAGAAGTTACTGGCTTTCACCATCATGATGATTCATTTTCTAAGGAATAATTGGTGATTCACTTTCATTTCCCCCTAAATCCATTTATCATGAGAAGATGTGGAAAGGGAGGAACTAAAGATCTGGTGTAAGAGGTTGTGGGATGGAGGAGGTCTGGAGTTGAGGAAGATGGAATAGGGAAGAGCTGGCCTTAACTTTTGACTTTCTTAGGCACCCCTTTCCTGCAGTATGTGGATGACTGCCAGGTCCTCCTCCAGTGCTGCCTCTGAGTGGACAAGTTCAAGGAAAAAAGAGGGAGTGAATCTTGGGAATCCATTGCTTTGTTCTTCACTGAGATCTATTCTGCTATGGTCCAGGGAAGAAGACTGTGGTTGAATTCTACCTCTTGGCATGGCAGATGACTGTCGTGTCTGTCAGACTCTGATGTCTGTGTTTCTTTCTCACTCACTCTACCACTTTTCCTAGGCTTAGGAAAATCTTCAGAAGACAGGACAGATGTCTGTATACCCCTGAGGTGGCTTAAAATTTTCATGTGGGCAATTCTGTTGATCCTTTTGCCCACCTAGACAAGGTTCATATGTAGCCCAGGCTGGCTTTACACGCACAATCCTCTTGCCTTAACCTCCTGATGTACATACACATCATATAAGCTGTGTGTTTTCCAAAAACACTTTCAATCCTTTATTTTTCTAATAATAAAAAGAAATATCACACACTTAAACATTTCAGTAGTACAAAGAATTTTTTAATAATATCAAGTTTTCCACTCTGCCTTCCCGACACTATATTATGTTACCCTGCTTTTGCCACATCCCAAATGCCAGCCTAATAGAAGCATTATTTTATTTCTTGTTATTTTATTACGCAGAATGTCTTGAGGCCATTTTGTGTAAGTACATAGTCATCTTGTTCATTTTTAAAGGTCACATGGCATTTAGTCACATACATGCTCATAATTGCTAAAATAATTCTCCCGTTAAGGGATATTGATATGTACAGAAACCACTAAACTTTTGCTACTATGCATATTGCTAAATAAACACGTTACACACACATCTTTATATGCTTGATAGAGAAAAAAACTTGAATTCTAAAGATCCTTGGATTTTTCATGTATAGTTGATTTTTAAAATCTCAAACAGGGCATAGTATTTGTCTCTTTATGTTCTGAGGTTTCAAGTGAGTCCAGCATTCCTGCATGTACAAGTATCTGGAAATTATGTATTATCTTCATAGCTTCATGCAAAAGACCACAATGCCCTTTCCCCATTCACTAATAGCAATGCCGGGCTCATCAGGTACTCTTTGAGTGGTTCTTTTTCATTTAATCAACTCATTAATCTATAACATATTTAACAGATTATGAACCTAATTAACTGTCGGGTTGTCTGTCAAGATAGTGTTATATGGGTTTATAAACTCATTTCCTCACCTTACTTCTGCCCTCATTCCTTCTATTAGCAGAATGATAACAATAACAACAACAACAATAATAGACGAAAATCCAATTACAATTTGGTCTGAATAAGAATGTGAGAGATAGGGTCTCCCTATGTAGTCCATGCTGGCCTCAAACTTGTGATCTTCCTGTAATTGCAGACATGTATCACTACATCTGGCTAAACTGACTGATTCCTAACACTTAGTTTCTCATTTCCTCTGGGTAAGACAGGGGAGAGTGAGCAAGCCAGATATTCCCTCTCAATGAATGCTGATCTTCATGAAGATACCCTACTTTAGAGGCCATATCAGAAAGGACGGCCATTGGAAAAGCCTAATTTAGACCTGGAATTTAGGGTGCATATTAATCTTTGCTTGTGGGCTTAGAATAACTGTTCTTAACTGGGAGCAATTTTGGTATGTGGGACATTTGGTAATGTCTGGTGACAATTGTTGGTTATCACATATGGGGGTTGGGATTGCTCCTGATGTATGGTGATTGATTGGTGCTGAGTATACTGCTAAATACCTTTTAATGCTCAAGGAAGCCCTTTCCCAGCGAAGGAGCCTTCAGCCCCAAATGTCCACAGCACCCAGCTTGAAAAAGCCTGGTCACGAAGTTCTCCTATTCTAAAACCAGTGCCACTGAGCAATGAAGACTAAAATGGTACACGGACTCAAACACTGTGTTACATATCTGAGGATTCGTATTTCGTTGGTCCAGACTAGTATCTTAAATAGCGGCTTCATGAAGCTTCTTTGGGGTATGGCCAACCTGTGACAGGCAGGACTGACAACTGCTTTCTGAAGAGTCTGATCTGAGGGTGGCCACAAAAGGTCCCAACCTTCCCCATATTTTGCAGCTGAAGGATTACTGAAGGAAGTAACATCAATGGCAAAACCCAAAGGAGGCAGGAAGTGAGGGTAATATGGAAGCCCAAGTTTGGGGCTTTAGTGAGAAATAGGAAAGGCCCTTTTGAATAAACAAATTAAAAATCTTCCAGGTCAAGTCTACTCTCCCACCAAAAATAAATGAAAGAAAGAGAGAGGGGGGAGAAAAGAAAAGATCTGGATCATTGCTCCCAAAGACCTTGACCATGGCAAGAAGAAAGATGTAGTTCTGCGGTGGGTATGATTCTTATCTAGTCACATAACTCTGTGAACCCAATGGCAACTATCTGGCTTGTTTCTTCCACAAAAGCCTCAAAGAAACCATATCCAAACTGGGGGCAGCCTAGAAACCCTATCCTGATGCCAGAATGTAGCCACACCTGCCCACAGGGTGGAGCCTCTGGGCTGTTCCTGCTGTTCCTGGGATGGTTTACAGCTCTGGAGATGGACACATCTGGATGCAGGAAACTACCACTGAATCTGCGAAGTTGTAAGTAGGCAGAGAACGTCCTGTGCCTTGTGCTCCCCATCAGCTGATTCCTAAATATTCTAAATGGCAGCATAGCAGATGGTCACCAGACCTGGCCCTTGATTCGTTCCTTTGCAAAAGAGAAACATAAAACCCTGTAGTATGGCCTTGGTGCTCCTGTAATAGCGCACCTTGGTTCCAAACCCAGGTCTGTCCATAACACGTTTCTGGGCCACTGTTGTTTTTTCCCTGGTACAGTGGGCCTAATAATAACGAATTTTGTGCGTTGTTGTGTCAAACCAGCGAATGTGGCCATGATATCCAGTTCTAGAGGGCAAGTCTGAACCCCTAGGTTGCTTCTTTTTCTATGTGACCCACAGGGACTTCAATCTTTAGCACACACATATTTGTTGTAAGGGCCCAGGATCCCTGAGGTCCTGGAGATACTAGTTTGTGTGTGGGAGCTGAGGGGCGTGCAAAGGGAGCAAAGGATACTTTCGGATGGAATGGATTTCTAGGACCTCTCACTGGAGACCTTTAGCTCCGAGAGGAACAGCCCAGTTTCCAGAAAGAAGGGATGGAACAAAAAAGAGGGGGTGGGCAAATGGTTTGGCGGGGAGCCCTGAACCACTCGGTGTTCCAGGGAGGAGGAGAAAGGAGGGCAGGCCCCAGACGGGAGGGAGGGAAAGAAGGAAGCCGAGGAGGAGTTTTCCAGCCTGGCCTTAGTGGCTCTGGCTCACTGCACAACCCCTTGATCTCCTGGCTTCCTCCCGCCCCTTAAGCGCGCTGTGCAGCCTGCTCAGCGAGGGAAGCCGGCTCGCCATGGGGAGCCTGGGACTCCGGCCGGTGCTGTTCCTGCCTCTGCTGCTGCTGCTACTGGTACTGCTGCTGCGGGTCCCACCGAGCCGGGGCTTCCCAGGTAGGAGCTAGAGATGGGGGGTGTCTCCCCAGCGGCACATCTAGGAACCTTGGAGCCCTCTGCTGAAACCCCTCGCCTCGAACAGCGGGAGGCGTGGGGGCGCCCTTTGTTTACTTTGAACTCAGTTTTCGCAGTCCTAGGGAGCGGGTAAAGATGTCTGGGGCTCCGGACTTAATACTTGAAAGGGAGTGCTATCAGATCACCCAGCGCTCAGAAAGAACCTGAGCCTGAGCACCTTCTGCTCCTAGGGCTCCGAGGTTTAAATCAAATCCTGTTGACTAGGAAGAGAAGTTTGGCCACGGGCTCACTAGGTTTTCTCACCACATCGCATTGCTTTTTTTACTTTTCCTCTCTCACGGAGGATTTGATGGCTGTCAGCGCTGTGGGCCTGGCAGCTTATTTTTGGAAGGAGCCCCATATCTTGGCCCCCTCTAGAGCTGCCAAGACTCGTGGACTTCATCAGCCCCTGGAACCTTCGTGTATCCTCTTGCCCCATGCCCTCCCCCTTCCCCAGTCACTCCACTCCCCCGCCCGCCCCGTGATGCATACTCCGGAATTCTGAGAAAGTTTGCTTCTCTGAGGGAGAAGTGCCAGCTGAGAGTGGCAACATGTGGCATGCACTTGATTAGCACCAAGGAAAGTGGGAAAAGCTCAGGGTTGTGCTGGAGGGCGTGGTCTCCAGCATCTAAGGGGACGGACCCTGGTATTTACTGGGTTTTCACAGGGCAGGGAAAAATACTCTTTGGAAATGCCTCTTTAAAACTTTCTAGTTAACAGGCCTTCTGAATGTGGGTCACAGTTATGTGACTTGGTCTGGCTGGGGGTTGGGGGGGGACTGGCAGTGGGACCAGGACTTCTTCCCATGCATGAACTGGCTTTTTGGAGCCCATTTGGTGGGATATCTTGCTCAGCCTTGATACAGGGTAGTGGGAGGCGGTTTAGTCCTGCCTCAACTTGGCATGCCAGACTTTGAACTCACCAAGGAAGGCCTTAACCCTTTTGAGGAGTAGATGGGGGTGGGATTGCAGGAGGTGAAGGGACTGGGAGAAGCAGAGGGAGGGGGAACTGGGGTTGATATGTAAAATAAAAAAATTAAATAAAAAACTGTAGTTAATGTCCTCACAATGAAGTGTTAGGTTAACAGAGAGCTTCAGAGGGGCGGGGCTCCCTGTGGTCTTGGAATGAAGAGTCAATCTTTGCAGAAGTTTTAGCTTTCTCTTAATAGAAAAGTGGAGACTTGAATGATAAGGTATGCAAATACTAGTTCGACATCACTGTGGGCAGTTTAAACCTGGGGCCTGAAAAGAATTGAGATAAGTATCCAGCGAGGAGCTGGTAGACAGACGTCATGTTCAGAGTGAATGAATGATGTATGACTTAATAGACAAGATTTGTGTTTTGAGCTGGTGCTTGCATGCTTGAAGTTTTGAAGGAACTGATTAGGGGCAAAATGCAAAAGATGTTTCACCTCCTTTACTAGGGGATTGTCATTTTATGAGGTTAGTGTCCCCACTCCCACCTCCCTGACAACAACTGTGTTAAAAGGAGCTTAGAGGGGACAAGAGACAGTCTAAAAAATTCTCAAATTCTGTTTGAGCCTGTCCCGTTTCATAGGCTTTTCCTCCTCTTTCCTGCTCCTTCCTCCTTTCTCGCAGCTTCTACCCTTATATAGTATAGTTTGCTGCCAAGCCTCAGACACCCACAGAATCCTAGATTGGCCAGCTCAGGCGCTACTGCTTATGTTTTGGGACTTTGCCCTTGGCTTGCTTGGCTCAGTTAAACAGCCTGAAAGTCCCTCCTTCCTCAGTCAGCCAGTAAACAGGTACCTCTTTGGCACTGTTTCTACTGATTCCTAACCTGCCATCTGCCTTTTCTCAGACACTGAGGAACCATTTTTCTGAAGATCCCTCCCCATTTTTCTAGCACATTTCTAGACCATTTCTTTTTTATTTATTTATTTATTTATTTATTTATTTATTTTGTTTTTCAATACAGGGTTTCTCTGTGGCTTTGGAGGCTGTCCTGGAACTAGCTCTTGTAGACGAGGCTGGTCTCAAACTCACAGAGATCCGCCTGCCTCTGCCTCCCGAGTGCTGGGATTAAAGGCGTGTGCCACCACTGCTGGGCCTGACCATTTCTTTTTTAAATCAGTTATTTTATTTTTGATATAATCTTACCATTTTCCCCTCCCTTTCCTCTCCCCCACTCCCTGATATAGACCTCAAGTCTTTGCTTTCTACACTACAGAATACTACTCAGCTGGAGCCCTCTCTTGGCACATTCCAAAGGAGTATCTTGGGAAGTGAGCTCTGCAGGGGCTGTTGAATCCCAACAGAGGGGATTTCAGTCCAAGCCAGAGATTGTAAAAGTCTGGGGAATATGCCAGACTTGTACATCTGGAGGCGCAAATCGTATTCTCTGAGTTCACTATTAGTTGTGGGGTGACAGGTTCTAAAGGTTGTCTCAGAGACAACCCCTCGGTAAGTGGACTTCATGTCTCCAGGAAGAGCCAGTTTGGATCTGGAACCTCACATAGAGTGAGCTAGGAATTTAGGGCCCCATCAGCACCATCTGAGTTCATATAGCAAATCTGTCAGAGAAAGGACATATCATTCCTGTTACCATCCAAAGAAGCTCTCTGGAGTTTTTCCAACCATGAATTCGATGATACAGCTTTTCTGGGCCTCTGATGTAGTCTTTGCTGTCTAGCAAAGACTGTGGGTCTACAGAAACCCACACAAAACATATGAAGTGCTCCTAGAAAAGTTGTCTGTGTTTGTGTTTGGATCCTTTGGATGAATGTGATTTTTCATTAATTCATTTCTTAAATGAATTCTTGAAAGCCTTTGTATGTCTCAGAGTTTGGAAGTTCACTCTACCTCCTGCAAGCAAAGTTGAGGGTGGAGAATGAATGCTGTGGCCATGGAGAAAGGCTTTGTGAGCCTTCCTAATACTGGAGAAAACAGGTAAAGTACGGTGGGTTCATTAGTTAGGAAAATTTAAACCTACATCAGACCAAGGCACAAGTTGTCTTTGGAACCACCATATCTGGAGATAAGTATTAGGAGCCGAGCACCTGGCTCAGGCTCTACAATTAAGGTCTCACCAGAAACTGGCTAGAAATTTCTATTTGTGTTTAAGGCATATAATCAACTGACAAAATTACTCTGCAATATAAAAGGAGATCTTCTAGAGAGAGGAGGGTATTTTCGTCTGGCATTGTCTTTGTTGAGAACACTTCCCGTACAGTAAATTGTTACCACTTTTCATTTCACAGATTCGTGAGTTGAACAAGGTACCAGAAACCATCATTAAGACACCAATTTCAGACCTTCCTGCCTCCTCAGTCCTTGCACCATAATCAAAGTACATCCCTTCATCCCTTTCCTTCTAGATGACAACCATAACAATCTCTGTTAGTGTCTCTGAAGCTAACTCTTTGTCCTTTTTTTGCCAGTCAAATACTGATTTTTTAAGTGAACTCTGTGTGTGTGTGTGTGTGTGTGTGTGTGTGTGTGTGTGTGTATGTGTAGGTATGTTCATATGGGTGTGTTCTTGTAGAATCTATGTCAGTATCAGGTGTCTTCCTCTGTTTCCTTCCACCTTATTTGTCCTCTGAGGCAGGGTCTCTCATTAAACTGGGGGTTCATCAGTTGGGCAAGACTAGCTAGGCAAAGAAGCGCAGGAATCCTCCTGTCTTCTCTTATACAGTGCTGGGATTACAAGTGTGCCACCATACCAGGCTTTTCAAGTAGATGCTTCGATCTGAACTCAGATTCTTATTCATATATGGCAAGAACTTACTGATTGAGCTCTATTCCCAGTCCCTAAATGGACTAATTTGTATGGGCTATATGGTTCCAGCACAATTTTCAAGTGTCCAGTCTTGGCTACCTATAACATAGTCCATATGCACTATGTGGCCCTGTAGTAATTTAGTTACTTTTTTTTCTTTGTAGATGCCACTGACTGTACCTTGGAGTGACCCACCCAGCCATTTGACTGTTTCAAATTTTCCCCATTATCTACAGCATCCACACTTTGATGAAATTAACTGACAAATCCCTCCTCCCTTTTTTCCTTCCTTCCTTCCTTCCCTCCCTGTGATGGGGATAGGACACATGACCTTGTATGTATATGCTTTGTGGCTGAGCTACACTCCAACTCTTGAAATTATTTCTGGATCACTGAAAGGGAAACATCCTGTCTTTCTTTACAAAGCACAGCTCCCTGTGGTCTTTATCACACATTTTATGAATTGTCAAGTTATGCACTCCTCTTCAATATTCTGAGTCCCTAAAAGATATGCTTGTATTGTGTTTTACCCTTATCTGTACTCCTGAGAATGCTTATCGGTCTACCTGATGCTGATGGGTATTTGTACTTATGGAATTTAATGAACCCTGAAACTCTGATGATCTGCAAGAAAGGTCCATGGATGGGTAAATGGGATTTCGTGGCACCAGGAATGTACATACATAGAAACTATGACTTGCTGGCCACAGTGTTTCATTTTAAATCTGTGAGTACCCTCTGTTTAAGCAATAACTGTCTCTGTTGGGGGCTGTAAGATGAGAGACTGAGTGCAGGTATGAACTGGAGTTTGTGTTTGCTTTTGTTGGCCACTTCATTCCATAGCTTTCCAAAGTAGTTGAACAGTTTCCTTAGTAAACACATATATATGTGCTACATCAACTCCCCTTTCAGTAAACACAAATAAAGCTAGTAATTGAAAGCAAAGAGAGTTTCAAGAGGTTTACTGTTGCCAAACTGTAACACAGTATGGAGTTTGTAATAGCCAAGTTATGATTAACAAAATAGCAATATGAATAATTCCCTCTCCAGTGTTGGTTTCTAGGGAGGTGCCTGAGCCAGCCTTGCATCTTTAACTGTAACATTTCGCAACTGCCAGCTTCAGTGGGCCTTTTGCTTTGAGAGGGGATGCTCCTTTCCTGGGATGTTTAAGTTCTGCTCTGAAATAGAATTGGTTTTGGCCTTCTCTAATGAGATCTGAGCTTTACCCAGAGACATCCTTTATCAAATGGTCATGAATAATGAAGAGGTTCTGTGCCTAGAAAAGAGGCCTAAACAGGGTATTCTGTTCCTTATTTACAGTGGTTTCCTATCTTCTGGGGAACTAGGCACAGTCACCTGGAGTGACCAACTCTATAATGTAAATATGTGATGGGCCGTGGAAGTACCTAGGAGCCATGCAGGAACTTGGCCTGCATGTTGAATGAAGGATGATGCTTGGAAATGCTGCTGCCTCGATGGTGATGCTGAAGATCCACTGTTGCACTAGAGTGACTTTGGACTTTACTAAGAATGCTTTGAAATTAGAACTAGAACTCTAGGCAGCTATTCCCCACATAAGGCAAAACCCCTATCCCATGCAAATCTGCTCTTCACTAGATGGTCTTCCTGAGTTGAGTGAGAAAATGAGCACTTAAACAAACAAATAAATAGATAAGTACACAAAGGATGAAATTACCAGAATAGGAGAACTTTTATTCAACCAATGAGTAGATGGTGGTGACCTCTCTTGTGAACGCCAACTATACAGTTTCCAGTTCTTATTTAAGAAGCAGCACTGGGCTAAGTGTGGCTCAAAAAAGATATACCACATCCAATGCCTAAGCTCAAACTCCAACAATCCCCAAAAGTAAAAATAAATGATAAATAAATAAAATATCAAACTAAGTAGATATAACCATAGATTTAAATTGTTCCCTGCCCTTGGTTAGCATGATGTCTGAGGTCTGGGAGAGGATATTGAGCCAATATTTGAGATATTGATGGTCTAAGTAGTTTTGAATAAGACTCAAACTATTCAGTTTTGAATATATTTGTGGCATTTAAAGGAATTTCCCAGAGTACTTCCCAGGGGGAAATAAATAAAAGATAATAAAATGTCAGCGATGCATGGAGTTATTCCAATTTTTTGTAGCTGCTGAGGTTTGATATGTTGCCAAGTATGTGGTCGATTTTTGAGAAGGTTCCATGTGGTGGTGAGAAGAAGGTATATTCTTTTTTATGTGGATGAAATGTTCTATAGATGTCTGTTAATCCCAGTTGGGTCATTACTTCTATTAGACCCTTTGCTTGTTTGTTCAGTTACTGGATGAAGGCTCTCTGATGACAATTAGGGTATTCACCAATTTGATTACAGGAGATGGCCAGTTTAGGCCACTATTGCTAGGAGTCTTAGCTGAGGTCATTCTTGTGGATTCCTGGGAGTCTACCTGGGACCTTGTTTCTCCCTAACCCCAAAATGTTCCCCCATTAAGACATCTCTTTTTATTACTGTCCATGTCTATCCCACCCCTAGGCTGTATGATCCCTCATGTTCCCACCCCACCCCCAGTTTACCCAGGAGTTCTCTTCTATTTCCCCTTCTAGAGAAATTCATGTGTCCCTCTTTGGACCCTTCTTGTTACCTAGCCTCTCCATGGCTATGGATTGTAGCCTAGTTACAGCTAATATTCACCTATGAGTGAATACATACTGTGTTTGTCTTTCTGGGTATGAATTACTTCACTCAGGATGATTTTTATAGTTCCATCCATTTGCCTGAAAATTCCATAACATTGTTTTTTACAGCTGAGTAAAACTTCACTGTGTAAATTGACTACATTTTCTTTATTCATTCTTTGGTTGAGGAGCATCTAGGTTGTTTCCATGTTTTGGCTATTATGAATAACACTGCTATTAACATAGTTGAGCAGGTGCCCTTGTGGTATGATTGAGCATGCTTTGGATATATGCCCAAGATTGGTATAACTGGGTCTTGAGGTAGATTGATTCCCATTTTTCTGAGAAACTGCCATATGGATTTCCAAAGTAGCTGTTCAAGTTTACATTCCCACCCGCAGTGGAGGAGTGTGCCCCTTACTCCACGCTCTCTCCAACATAAGCTGTCATCAGTGGTTTTGATATTACCATTCTAATAAGTGTAAGATTGTATCTCAGAGTTGTTTTGATTTATATTTCCCTGATGACTAAGGATGTTGAGCAATTCCTTAAATGTCTTTCAGCTACTTGAGATTCTTTTGCTGAGAATTCTCTGTTTAGATCTGTACCCCATCTTTAATAGGATTATTTGGTATTTTGATGTCTAGTTTCTTGAGTTATTTTATATTTTGGAAATCAGCCCTCTGTCAGATGTGGGGTCGGTGAAGGTCTTTTCCCATTCTGTAGGCTGTTGTTTTGTCTTATTGACAGTGTCCTTTGCTTTGCAGAAGCTTTTCAGTTTCATGGGGTCCCACTTATTAATTGTTGATCTCAGTGTCTGTGCTACTTTGTTATGTTCAGGAAGTTGTCTCCTGTGCTAATGCATTGAAGGCTACTTCCACTTTCTCTTCTGTCAGGTTCAATGTAACTGGTTTTATGTTGAGGTCTTTGATCCATTTTGACTTGAGTTTTGTGCAGGATGATAGATTTGGATCTCTTTGAATTCTTCTACATGCAAACATTCAATTATTCCAGCACCATTTGTTGAATATGCTTTCTTTTTTCATTGTATACTTTTGGCTTCTTTGACAAAAAACAAGTGTTCTTAGGTGTGTGGATTCACACTGGGGTCTTCTATTCAATTGCAATCATCCACCTTTCTGCTTTTATTCCAATACCATGCTGTTTTTATTAGCAGAGTTCTAAAGTAGAGCTTTAAGTCAGGGATGGTAAGGCCTCTGGAAGTTCCTTTACTTTATAGGACTGTTTTTTAGCTATCCTGGGTCTTTTGTTTTCCATATGAATTTGAATATTGCTCTTTTAAGGTCTGTGAAGAATTGTTTTGGGATTTTGATGGGGACTGCATTGAATCTGTAGATTGCTTTTGGTAAGATTGCCATTTTTACTATGTAATCCCACCAATCCATGAACATGGGAGATCTTTTCTGATATCTTCTCCGATTTCTTTCTTCAAACACTTGAAGTTCCTGTCATACAGGTCTTTCATATCCTTGGTTAGTATTACCCCAGGATATTTTATATTACTTGTGGCTATTATGAAGGGTGTTGTTTCCCTGATTTCTTTCTCAGCCCCTTTATCATTTGTATATAGGAGGGCTACTAAGTTTTTTTAGTTAATCTTGCATCCAGCCACATTACTGAAGGTGTTTGTCACCTGTAGGAGTTCCTTAGTAGAATTTTTGGGGTCACTTATGTATGTAATCACATCATCTGCAAATAGCAAAAGTGTGATTTCTTCCTTTCAAATTTGTATCCCCTTGATCTCCTTTTGTTGTCTTATTGCTTTAGCTAGAACTTTGAATACTATATTGAGAGTGGACAATTGCAGACTTGTTGCTTGGCTTTCAAATATTACTGCATTAATTTTCTGTACTGCTCTTATAGTTACCTGTAGTGTCACATGTGCCAGCAATTTGTTTTCTGATGTCACCATCAAATGAAACTCCAGTTGTATTTAGTGGACACATCTTCAATGAAGTTGCGCCCTAGTGTGCTCTAATGATTGGCCTTGGTCTGTGACTTATTGTGTGGGTAACTGAGCTGAGTGACCCTGCCTGGTTCAGGCTTCCAAGAATATTCAAGCAAACCGGTTAAATTCATGTCAGAGGGTGAGAATCAAGCCAAAAGTTTTCAGACCTATTGTGGACTGTTGAAGAAGTGGTGGTGTTGTTCACATTTCCCATTTTCTGAAAATCAGCTCCCACAAGGCCATTCCTTATAGGAACTCTGTAGACACATTGGCACTGACAGTGTTTGTCAGACCAAGGCTGTGGTAAAATACTGTTTCTTCTCAGATTTTCACTCAGCTTTTTAGGGAGTAGAATCATATCCTTTCAGTATTAGGTATATGTAGGTCTAATGCCCTCACCAATGTAGTCTTATTAAGTTTTCTATTGTCATAGCTTAGCAGGGAACCTGGCTCCCAAAGGGTAATGACATGCCAGTAGGGGATGCTTCTGGCTGGCTTCAACCCATGCATGTGGATGAGTGTCTCCAGCTCTATCTAGATTTCTGTAGGAGTTTCTGTCTTTCATACCAAGATTCCTCTGAACAGGCTGCTTATTTCATGTGCTGTGGAACTTCAGGCAGTGAGGATGCCTCACACACAAACTCTTCATGCATTTTTGGTAGGCGCCTCTCAGGCCTGGCCAGTTGGCATGTCTGGAGTCACATAGGTAGTTAGAAGTAGAGATGTAGTTAGAGCTCAGTGAAGTGAATTGCCTTCACCACTTGTAGGCCTGTGTCTGAATTTATGTTTTGTGTGACTACTACACATTAAGCACTTTTCTGGGCTCAAAAACTAGACAAACTCCTCAAATGAATTATGCTGCACCTCTCCCTGAGACCCCATCCAGCATGTAACTCAGCATCAATATTTTTATTAATCCTTGGGTGTACTCTTACTCATCCAACTTGGTAGGGTTACTTGGGGAATTTCTCAGTGGTTTTTGAGAAGCTTCTGCGCCAAGGTCAGCTGTTGATCTCTTTTAAGAACATTGGGGTCTCAACCTAGATGCCCCTCAACCGAGGAGTGGAAAGAGAAAGTGTGGTACATTTACACAATGGAGTACTATTCAGCAGAAAAAAAAACAATGGAATCCTGAGATTTGCAGGCAAATGGATGACACTAGAAGAAACCATCCTGAGTGAGGTAACTCAGTCACAAAAAGAGAAACATGGCATGTACTCTCTCATATATGGATTTTAGACATAGATCTGGGGAGTGCCAGCCTACAATCCCATGGCCAGAGAGTCTGGGAAACAGAACCTTCATTCAGTGGCTGATGGAAGAAGAGGCAGACTCCCACGGCTAAGCACTGAGCTGAACTCAAGAAAGCCAGTAACAGAGAGGGAGGACTGATGACCAAAGGGATTAAGACTGGGCTGGTTTAACCCCCAGAAACAGCTGAACTGACAAGGGTTAACTCTTGAATCCCAGGCTGATGCCTGGGAATCCTGCATGGGATTGATCAAGACCCCCTGAGTGGGGGTGTCAGTGAGGAGGCCTAGATAATCTATTGAGCCTTGGGCAGTAGATCAGTATTCATCCCGAGTATACACATGGACTTTGGACTCCCATCCAACAATGTGAGATGCACTATCACCATGAACTCTTGGGGGGAGGGTCTAGGCCCTGCCCTGGATGAAATGACAGACTATGGACACCCCCATGGAGGGCCTCACCCTCCCTGGGGAAATGAGGGGATAACAAGGGGGGGTTGTGGGGAGGGCACGGGAGGAGGGGAGGGAAAGGGAGAGTGACCTGGAACTGACTTGTGAAGCAACCCTGTTTCTTATCTAAATTTAAACTTAAAAATAAATAATAAAAAAAGAACATTAGGGTCTCATAAGCTTTGTCTCTACACCACTTGTTTTGAGTTGCACACCTGATTTGTGGTGACATTTTAACAGTTTACTGAGACATAAATCACCTACTACACCATTCACCCATTTAAACTGTGCACTTCAATGGTGCAGTATATTCATAGAGTTCTGTATCCATCATCTTAATCAATTTTAGGGCATTTTTATTATCCCCCAAAGAAACCTTATGCCCTTTGACTGTCATTGCCCAAACCATTATCACTCTGACTGCTAGGCCTATTTGCCTGTAGAGATTTGCCTATTCTTGACATTCTCTATAAAGTAATACAAAACTTATCTTTCTGTGAGTTGTGACTCTATTTAGCACAATGCTTTTAAGGTTAATCCTTGTTGTTACTTGGTTCCATCACATAATTATTCCATTCTGTGAATATACAAGTGGGTTGCTTCCACCTTAAGTCTCTTAGGAATAATGCTGCAGTGAAAATTTGTATACAGATCTTTGTGGGGACATACACATAACCTCTTGTCTAGATGTCTAGGATTAGAAATTCCGGGTCATATGCTCACTTTAAAGTGAAACATCCAAGAACCTACCAAACTCTTTTCTAGAATGACTACCTCCTTTTACCTTCCCATTAGTAACGTATATTCTTTTTTTATCATGATTTTTTTTATTTTATTAGCCAGAATTAAAATTTTTTGTTTTGTTGAAACAGTTTTGGCATCAGAATTATATTGGCTTCTTTAAAAAAAAGGTGGTAAGCCTTTCTTTCTTTTTTTTCATAATTATTTTTTTTATTTTTCCAGTTTAAATTTAGATAAGAAACAAGGCTGCTTCACAAGTCAGTTCCAGGTCCCTCTCCCTTTCCCTCCCCTCCTCCCGTGCTGTCCCCCCAACACCCCCCCAGTTATCCCCTCATTCCCCTAGGTAATCTATTGAGCCTTGGGCAGCAGATCAGTGCCCATCCCAAGTATACACACGGACTTTGGACTCCCATAGAACAATGTGAGGTGCAGTCTCACCCTGAACTCTTGGGGAAGGGTCTAGGCCCTGCCCTATATGAAATGACAGACTATAGTAACGTATATTCTAACATCTGTACAATGTCAGCATCGCTGATTGTCTCTTCTGTTAAGTGGCATCATATGATCCCTGCTCATTCAGAGTTTCCCCTCACATACAGAGTCACTAAACTGTGTCTTTTCTGCAAACAATGAAAAGATGCTGGCTGGAGAAAGCCAATCGTGTCTATTCCTTCACTGCTGGCTGGAGGAGTATTGCTAGCCCACAATGAATGTCTCCATGAATTAGAAAAGGATGCCCTGTTACATGGGCACAGAAATCTATCTGGAGACAGACTTTGGTCTAATTTAGAAAAAGGGGCAGGCCCAGAACTCAAGACTGGGAAGGGAAAGGCTGGCTAGCGTGATGAGCCTGGTTGCTCTTTTTCTGGATATTATGGTGTGGGAAACTCCCTGGACAGACATGTAAGCTATGCTGAATGATAGTGGTTTAGCCTCAAATGAGACACAGCTATGGATCTGGTATTCTTTTAAAACACTGATTGTTTAAAAAGGAAAACAAAACAAAAAGCTGTGCTTAAATTTCAGCATGATCCTCGCACCCTTGGCTCATCTGGAATCAAGTAAAAAAATTCAGCCATATAGGCCTCCCCCAAGACTTGCTGAATCAGCATCTACATTTTAACAAGATCCTGCTGAGGATCTGTAAACAAAAAAAATTTTGAGTATAGGTCTGATGACTGAGCACAGCTCTTTGCCAAAACAGATTGGCTTGCCTTTTTAGAATCACCACACAATGGTTCATTTCCTCTCCTCTCCCTTTTGTGGTTGGTTTTGACTTCATCGCTGAATCTTCTGGAATTCCATTTGTTAAGTACTTTACATTCCCAAGATAAACATGTACACCTTTAGGTTTCTATTCCCTTCTGTATCTCATAACACAAACTCAAAGCTTCAGGCCATCATCTCTTCGTTTGTTTTGTTTATGGTATTTTTTGTTTTGTTTTGCTTTCTTTCTCTCTCTTTTTCAGGCCCTCAACTATTTTATTTTAAGTCTGCTGAGCAGTTCAGCCCATGCCTGGCCTAACGCAGAACAACAGTAAAACATAGATTGACTGCTAACAGGGGGCTTGTGTAGCTTTCCCTTGCAAATAATAATTTTAACTAGTTTAAAAAAAGAACAGTAAGTTGGGTCTAATGGCACAGCTCTGTACCATGGAAAGCTAAGGCAAGAGTATTAGTGAATTTGAGACTAGCCTGGGCTAAAGAGTGAGTCCAAAGTCACCCTGGGGAACTTAGTGATAGCTTGGCTCAAAAAGCAAAAAGGAAATTGGAGATACGGCTCAGGGGGAAAAAAGCTTTCTTTTCACACTCAAGGTCCTAAGTTTAACCCCTGGTATTGAAAAAGGCAAAGAGGAAGGGGAAGAGGAGGGAGTGGAAGAAGGGAAGAGGGAGGGAGAGGAAAGAAATGTAGACCAAACAGGGCTTCTCCTCCTCGTCCTCCTCGTAGCAAGGCTTGATTCTAATTATTCTCAGAATAATAGAACTAACTAACTCTTTAAGCCTGAGTTGAAATTAGCTGTCTTCATACTAGAAACCAATGTCAATGAGGTTAAAGGAGCTGGCAGTTTGGAGGGTGGGTGAAAGGAAGACCAGAGGTCAGGAGAACACATCAGTGTCTTACTTTAGGCCCTGAAAATTCCACAAGTTGGAAAGGCTAGAATGACTGAGTTGTTTAATAGCATCTAAGAGGGTTATTTGTGGGTTATGTTTGGGTGGGCTTGTGGTTATGAACCCAACAATGGTCCCTAGGAAGACCCAATTGCAGAGTCTCATGAACTTTAATTTGATAGATCTGGAGCAGGGAATAGTTAATTTGTATACAGTCTGTAATTTAGTCCAGGCGTGCCACATTTGGCCCCCTCCTATTTTCATATTATCGGTCGAGCAGGAGTTTTAAGTGGTAAAAATATTCCAAAAGAAATTCCTAATTATTTTCTTGTCATTGGAACATAGCTGTATTAATTCCCTTGAGTATAATATGTGCCTGCTCGGTGATAGAAAGATAATATTGACTGGTCTTGACAGAGATCATGTCTTATGAAACTGAAAACAGTGTGCCTAAAAATTTTGCCAACGCTTAATGTAAGGTCTTGCTTTTTAAAGTGTAAATCAAGATTCAGATTTAGAGAAATGTTGGATTTTGAATACCACTCCAGACCTATTGCAGCTTGCCTTTTTTTAACCAGAGATGCCTAGGTATTTGGAATTGCTTCTTCCCCGCCAGTAGACTCAGCTCAGGACTCATCTTGGAGATCTAGACAAGCATGTTGTAACTCACACTGTAGTCAATCTATATGGCACACAACTGTGTATCTAGTTTTCTAGGTTTGGGACTGTAACACCCAGATATCTCAAACTCTCTACAAACTTAGTTCTCAATGGATTCTTTCCAGTCCCTGGCTAAGTCCCAGTGTTCTAATCCAATTGGAAATGGCCTGGCCTTTGCTACCTGTTGACAGATTGCCTTGATACTGGCACCGTTGGAAGGTGCAGACTCTTGTTTCTCTGTATGCACTACCCTGCCAGGATCTTGCTATATGATAGGGCTCAAAGCCCTCTTATGTCTCCTACACACTTCTTTGAAGCGCTTCCCAGAGGTGAACAGATATCTCCTGTTTATGCATGTTTCATTGTCATTAAGTTGAGAGATGCTCAGTACTAAGGTCCACTACAGTTTGTCCCCCTCCAAAACTCAGAATGAAATTTGGTTAGCAGTGTGGTGATACTTGGATATGAGACTTTGAAGAGATTCATAGAACACCTGGAAGAATTAATGCCGTTCGCAGGAGTGGGTCCTTACTTTCATAGGACTGTATCAGGTATAGTGATTTTAGATTATTATAAAGCAAGGCCACCTCTCATTTGGCGTCTATACACACATACTTACCCTTCTCATTCCAACTATGGGTTGTTATACAACATTGTCTCCTACCTTTAACTTCCTAGTCTCCAGAACCACCAACCAAAATAAGTCCATTTTCAATCACCCGATCTCTGGTGTTTGGCTGTAGCAACAGTAAGTGGCCCCAAACACAAGGTTGAATATGTTTCTGTAGCACAGGACTCTCATAATCATCAATATGTTAATATAGCTTGTTACCCCCTGATAGAGAACAGGAATAAGCATCTCAAATCATGACTCCCAGACCACTTTAGGTAGCAGCACCACCCAATTATGTGAGGTATATAAATTCTCAGGCCCTACCATAGGACTACTTAATCAGAGATAGTAGTAGATAGTTTTTCAGAACATCTAACTCAAATAGTGTTTCACATGTTTTTATTGAGAACTGTTTATTTGTTTTAAATTTTAGGACAGGACCCTGGGAAACACCATCCTGTCCTTACTGAGTAGAAAGGAACACTTCAAGCTTCAGGAGTAACCCCAGCATCCAATCATCTCACTGATATTTGTCTCCTGAGGCAGTTTGTATGCAAACGTGGTTTGAAAATAGTTCCGAAGATAAAAAAAAAAAACAGCAGCAAATGGCTGATGCAAACACATGTTCATTTTTGTTTGCTTGTTTTTCTGAGACAGGGTTTTTCTGTGTAACAGACCTAGCTGTCCTGGAACTCACTCTGTAGACCAGGCTGGCCTCGAACTCACAGAGATCCACCTGCCTCTGCCTCCCAAGTCCTGGGATTAAAGTCGCGTGCCACCATTGTCCGGCCCAAACACATGTTCTTTTCAGTGTACTGAAATGTGAAGAAGGCTGAAGAACAGCCCTGGGGCTTGTCCTTTTCCCATGCATACTTCATCCTTTCAGAATCTGACCTGTGGGTGGCTGTGTTAGTCCACAGGCAGTGGTGCTGTGACCTGTGGGCACTGTGCTAATCTGCAGACAGTGACTCTCTGACCTGTGGGTGACAGTGCTAGTTCACAGGCAATGACACTCTGACCTGTGGGCACTGTGCTAATCTGCAGACAGTGACACTCTGACCTATGGGTGACAGTGCTACTCTGCAGGCAGTGATTCTTGGGCTCAATGGTTACCCTGTGTTTTAGAGTTCAACTCAGTTATTCTCATTCCAGAATTTCTCACATGGGGTCTCACCAGAGGTGTTACAGCCTTAGACCCTCTTGGAAATGTTCTTTCTTTTTTGCTTTGCAGTAGGTTTGTATCTGTCACATTATCAGTCTGAAAGTTCCAGTGACAAAGTCATTTTGGTGTCTGGGCGAAATGGAAGGAAGCACTAAGTTTTTGTACTTCCTCTGAGGGCTGACTGCAGAGAGCAATGGCGAGGAGTTTGGGATGAGGGAAGCACCCTGACCTTGATTTTCAGTGAGAGCAGATGTGATAGCTGGCAGCTCCCATTTTCATACTTCTTTTGGGAAAGACAATGAAACTTCTACTTTTGTCTGCCCCGCAGTCTGAAAAATTAGGTTTAGCTTTAAAACAGGCCATTTGATGTATTAGAGATGCTCAGACTGTGATGAACACACTTAAAGGATGCTTTTATTGTGTTGAAAAAAAACTGCAGATCAGATACAGCTCAGTGGTAGAGCACTTCCTTAGCAGTCGCAAAAGCCCGAGTTTGAGCTCCAGCACAGAAAAAAAAGAAAAGCAAATGACATTTATTGTGAAAACGCTCAGAGACCTGAAAAGCTGGAAGTACATTCACCCTTCACTTTTCTCTGGCCTCCCGTTTTCTCCCTAAAATCACTGTTCTGAGCAGTTTGGTATAAACTTCTACACATTATTTTCTCTGTGTGTGATTATTGTAAAGACACAAGAGGTTATGCAAAAATCCTGAATCACCACATGGAACAACAATGATGGTAAATGCATGCAATCAGCTCATTTGTCAGGAAACAGAGTCCCATGAGATGGCCTTAGATGTGAGTGTGGTTGGAGAGGAGACGTCTCCCAGCTCTCTTCCATGCTCACTAACTCAGATACCATGAATCTTCAGACAGTGCCTTCGTCCATGGCCTTCTTCAAAGCCTGGCTTGCGGCCTCCCTTCCTTTATTCAATTTCCATTGTGTCTCTGGCAATCTGTGTGGACAGTTGAACCTTTGGAGGACCATATGACACAGCACAAATTGCTTTTGTTCTGTCATCTGGTTTTACTTTAAAAGGTAGCCTTCTTCCTTCTGTGTTGAGTGGGAACAGTTAGGTTTCAGAACTTTGGAAATTGTCCTGAGTGGAAACAGGAGCTGGCATTAGTTAAGGGCCCCTGGTTTCTGCTGACATTCTCACTTTTAGGTACCTGTTGTTTTCCTGCTTCTCCTCTGTTTCTAAGATCTAAATAACTGGCAGAGACACACTTGGTCCTTCAAACTATTAAGCAATAGGAGGCTATACTGGAAAAAGTGTTCTTTCCCTTTGGAATAGAGTATTGCCTTCAGCTTTCTTTTTTTTTTAAGACCGAAAATATGGCTGCAATTAAAATTTCACAAGCCACATGCTGTCTTCATTGTCTGTGCTAATTAAAAGCAGAGGGCTTGGAGACTAAGGGTACCATCGAAGCTGCCTACAGTTTTCCTCTGGGGGCTCTTCAGCAGAAGTGCTTAACTAGAGGTTGGAATGTTGTCCTAGATGAAGCAGCTACAGGAGCAAGGCTGACTCTAAGAGTTCAAGCTTCACAAGGACTACTTTCTTATCCTATACTCACTATACTACCCTTTCTTCTTGATGAGATCAAGTTACAATGGACACGTAGGAGCATTCTTGATGGAGAAAAAATTAACATAATCATAGTAGTCGGGTAAAATTCCTCAGGAAGATGGAACTCCAGTCACCCACAGTGGTAACCCTCTTTAGTTGACCAGTAAGCGGTGTCATTTTGGCCTATACTTCCTTCATTTCCTCTCTTTGTCTTCCCATAATTATGCTTTCTGGGTTCCCCCTCCAAAATAAACTATTTGTGCCCTGTTTCAAGGCCTGCTTTGGGAGAAGACAATCATTGGCTGTGCTGGAATTTAATCTAGGGATTTGGTTTCCATGCTGAAGTTATTTCAACTGATAAGTTGATAGCTGCTAAATAAAAAGGTGTGATCAGGGTTTCTGTGATAGAAGCTTGAGGATTGTTTTTCTTATTATTATGCAAGAAACTACCTAAAATTTGGTGGTTTAAATCAGTAACAACCACTTAATTGCTCATGATTTTATGGTTTGGTCAGGGTTCATTGTGGAAGGCTCATTTCTTATTGGCATGATGTTGGTTCTGTGGCTATATCCTGGGCTGCTGGATTCAAGATGGCTCCTCTCACATATTTGGTACTTCATCTGCAATGCCGAAACCACCCGACCTCCACCTCTTTCAGTCTTTCATTGATCAGACTAGTCTCTGTATTTCCCAACTGTCCAGAAAGATAAATGGATATCTTTGTACTCTGCTAACTTCCGATGGAGTAAAAGCGAGGCCTGTTATGTTTCCGCTGTAAGGCACAGGTCATTGGAATTGACATAGCATCACTTTTGTTGAACTTTATTAGTTAAAGAAAATGACAAGACAGGCAAAATTTTAGACTGATGGTAACAGTAGATAGATTCTCACACTTAATAGACTGAAGTAGTAGTCCAAGTGGGAGAAACTGATGGTAGTCAACATTGAAGGAATTCTACTCCAGGACTGGTTTGGGAATGCAAATTTGAGATATGAGTTTAACTTTCTGGGTTGTTTTCTGGGTATATTCTGATTCAGGAATGGGCTCCAAATTAATTGCACAACTGTTGTGGCTTGGACATGAAATGATCCTAAAGGCCATGACTTCAAGTTTGATTCCCGATTCAATGTTCAGAGGTAGGGCTTTTGGGAAGTGACTGAACCATGAAGCCTCTGACATAGTCAGTGGATTAAATCATTGAAAGCTCACAATTTGATGGCATATTGAGAGACAATGGAAATGGAAACTAGATGGGCCTCATTGGAGTAACTGGATCACTGAAAGCATTCTTTTGAATGATATATCTCATTTCTGTATCTTTCCTTTCTTGATCACTGTCTCCTCACCACCATGAACTGAGAAGCTCAAATCTATGATGCTCTCTTGGACATGATGTTCTGCTTTGCCACTAAGTAATACACTAAGTATACATTTGGCTAAATGGCCATAGACTGAAACATCTGAGACCATGATCCAAAATAAATCTTTGTTGTTCATCTCAAGCATTATAAAATGTCACAATGATGAAAAGGGGATAGCACACCAATGGTATTAGACTCATTAGGTAGAACACAGCATGAAGACAAAGAGTGTATTCATGGACACTACATATAATCAAGACAATCAACATCTCTGGAAATATGCGAGATTAATTTCCCAGTGGTTACTTGTATTATCACCACCTGCCTCTCCTTCCCTCAGATTTTTCTCTCTTCCTTCACTACAGCAAAACATGATTAAATGAACACTTGCTAAATATAGAGCATAGACTTAAAAATGAAACTTTTAAGACTTCTTGATGATAACATCAGAGAAATTGTACTAGTGAGTAAGGTGATGGGATTTTAGATATGACATCTAAAATGATCCATAAAAGGTACATGGAATGATGTGCTTCATCCCAATTACAATTGTCTACTCTTTAGAACATGCTAGTAAGGGAATAAAGAGACAAATCACAGAATGGAGAAAATCTTCTGAAATGGTATGTCTTGTTAAAGAGCTTTCACCCTGAATGCACCAAGAAATCTCTAAACTCATTAACAAGAAAATAAGCAACACCAATATAAAGAAGTCAGAATGTTTGAACAGACACAAAAAAGGAAATATGAGAATATGCTGAACATTATCATTCACCTACTAACAACTGGATGAACATGGCTGATAAAACTTCTGCTTTCATCTGCTAAAAACCATCTCTTTTTGGAAACTGACTTTCAATGTATGGTGCAAATATAGGGTGTAGTTATTGCTATCAAGAAGTGTTAAGTTTCATCCCCTATGGATTTCTGTGCATTGCTTGTCAGCTGATAGCCACAGGTGCATCCTGTTCTCTAGTTCTGGCTTACAGCCTGGCCTTGCCCACCTGACATCAATATCTAGCACGAGGAAAACACAAGCACTGCACCTGGAGCTTTTCCACTGTGCTGTAAGTCTGTATATAAGACTGCTCACTCCTTATGGCCCACACACAGACAAACATACAGACACCGCACATACACACACATTCTCCTGGCAATGAAGGCAGCAAACACATTCTCTTAGTACAAACAGCCAGACATCTTGTTGTTCATTTCCTAATATCTCGGACTTGTTCATGGCACGGACACTACAAAAAGCACACATTTCCAATCCCTGTGTAGAGCTGACTAGCTATTTTATGTTTCCCCTTACTAGAATTTATGAGACACACATCCACAAATTGCTAGCCAGGAACTTTAAGTAACCACTGGCCACCAGCAATTTGAAGCAGATCATTTACTGTAAGCTCAAGAGGACGTGGGTGTCTTCCACCATGCTTTTCCAAGTCCGTCTGATTGCTAGGGCTCCCTAAAAACCTCCCTTCATCTACTTCTGTCCTAGTGTACCTAATTTCCTCTCACTTTAAGGAACTTGCATCATTTTGGCCTTATGACATAGGGCTTTAGTGTCCTACTAATACATAAGAGATTTATGTCACATTGAAGTTTTCTCTTTGAATTCACTTCTGAATGTATTATTTTACATTTTTTCTAGAAACAAATGCTAAAATAGATGCTCAGTGCTCAGTAAGAATTCTGATTACCTGAAGAATAAGAAACAACCTTTTTCATCTAGTTTCTAAATTTGGAATAAGAATCCTGGATGGACAGCTGCAATATCCCAAACAATTTTCTATTTTTGTGATTCTCAAAGGCCTTCCTCATGCACTTAACATTCCAGAAATTCCTAAAATGAAAAAAAAAATGAGAACATGCAGAGGTTTTGTTTAGATATGCATGTATTTGTTTATTGTGTATTTATGCATGTATATTGTTCATTTGCAGTAGACATACAATGTAACAGGTCTCATTTCACTATGATATTTCATAATACTTTGTTTTGGTTGGTCTTTCTCCCCTACTTCTCTTGCAGATCCGCCTACACCTACCAGTCTCTTGATTGTACCCTAGTAGTGTCCTATCAACTTTGACGTCTCTTGTCTTGGAGCACCCTCTTGTATCTATCTGACAAAAACCCTCTTCCTCTCCTCTCATGATCCTCTTTCTGGTTTCATGACCTATGCCCAGCCCCCACATACATATATACTTATAAAACTTCATTTAGGATTCACATATAAGAGAGAAAATGTAACTTTCATGTTCCTGAGTCTCGATAATTCTACCTGATATGATACTTTCCACATTCATCCATATTCCTGTGAATTTCATGAATAATGAAAGAAACATAAAATGAGTAAGGACCATATATCAAATGCCGATGCACTTCTAATTCATTGGCTAGCTCATTCCGAGTAAAGAAAAAGCCATCCCTCCTGTAACCTGAGAAAAGGAAATTGAGGAATTGGGAAAATTCAGTAAAAGACTCAGTCAAACCTTTTGTGCCAGTTGATTGCTTTTTTGGTCCCTGTATTGGAATTATCACATATTAGCCAGCTTCTAAATGCACCTGAAGTGCTCTTCTTGTCCATTAAAGAGCCATCTGTGAGTACTATGATGGTTTCCTATTCAGTGAAGCCAGGCCACACCACTTCCTACAGTAGACCATACAGGTCATATGGCAAGTGGTGCTACTTCAAGTGTTTAATTCAACTTTTTGTTCAATCTAAGGGATTTATTTTTAAAATTTTATTTATTTATATACTTTTTAGGTATAAGTGCTCTATCTGCAAGTATACCTGCATGCCAGAAGAGAGCACCAGATCCCATTATAGATGGTTGTGAGCCACCGTGTGGGTGCTGGGAATTGAACTCAGGACCTTTGAAAGAGCAGCCTGTGCTCTTTATTGCTGAGGCATATCACCAGTCCAATCTAAGGTATTTCTAATCTGGAACAAACCAGCCTTTTTACTTTGAAAAAGATTTACTTACTTTTATATCATGTGTATGAGTGTTTTGCCTCCATGTATGTAGGTGCACCACATGCATGCCATACCTATGGGGGCCAGAAGAACCTGCCACAGTCCTGGAATTACAGATGGTTTTTGGTCACCATGTGGGTGCTGAGAAGCAAACTTGAGTCTTCTGCAAGAGGATTAGGAGTTCTCAAACACTAAAGCTCCTCTTCAGCGTCAGCCTCATGTATTTATGTTAAGCAGACAACTATTTGAAAACACCTTCTGCTTAATTCCAATGATAGCTGAGTTTCAGAAAACCAAATTCCTATTACTATTCAGGCTTTATTCAAAACATCAGGAGAAGTCATAGGCTCTAATTTCATGGCTTGCTTTAAACCAACTATGTTGACATGTGCTTCATCATTTGCTCATAAAAACAATTCATGTATGTAAATCACCATAAAAACTTGAATTTGAGAGCATCTGTGATTGTTTCAGTGAGGATGCTAAGATATTTAGTGTTCAGTTTCCAGTTATTGGACTATTTAGGAAGAAGTAGGAGGTCTTGTTGGAGGAGTTATGTCACTGGGGGTGGCCTTTGAGGTTTCAAAAGACCATATCATTCCAAGATACCTCTTTCTTCACCTGCTGCTTGTTGATTAGGATGTAAGTGTCGACTTGCCACCTTGGTTCCCTCCCTTATGACCATGGACTGACCCTCTGAAATGGTAAGCAAGCTCCCAATTAAGTGCTTTCTTCTAAATATTGCCTTGGTCATGGTGTCTCTTCACAGCAGTCGAACAGTAACTAAGACAGCATTTAGCCTCATATCTAAGAACTTTTCTTATCTCTCTCCTAATCTGTTTCCTATTTACACTCTTGATATGAAATCTTTACCTTTGTTACAATGCCTGTATCTTAACTGTAAAGACATTCAATAGGATGTACCAATTCCATATGCACACTAAACTTTCTGAAAGCTGGTGAGGGTGGCCAGTCATATAGCAAGGTCATAGGTAGAGCCATAAGAGCTCTTAGTGTCCCATTCTACTGATTTTTTTCAATTCACACCCAAGGAACATTATTTATTTATTTTTTTCCCTTTTTTCTTTTTTTAATTAAATGTTTCATTTATTTTACATACCAACCACAGTTTCTCCTCTCTTCTCTCTTCCTATTCCCTTCCCCAACCTCATGTCTATCCCCTGCATCCACTCTTCCTCCATTCAGAAAGTGGCAGGCCCCCCATGGGAGTCAACAAAGCATGTCATACCATATCATGTTGAGGCAGGACCAAGCTCGTCCCCCTGTACTCTACTGATTTTTATAGACAACCTGTGTGGCATTCTCAGAATCTTACTTCAGGGGATAACACTGTGAGGTATTGTTTTCTTTTTCATTTTTTGTATGTATAGTGCTTGAGTGTGTATATATGCACATATATTGTGCATATGTTGTTTTCTGCTTTATCCATTGATGCAGGCTATCAGTTGAACCGAGAGCTTGCAGATAGGCTTAGTCTAGCAATCCTCCTTGCTCCCTGTCTCTGCCTTCCAAATGCTGGAATTACAGGAAGTTCACCACACTTACCTGCCATTTACCTGAGTAAACTTTATGCTTCCTGCTTATACTGCAAGCCCTATAACTGCTGAGCCATTTCTCAACTGCTCACCGAGTTTTTGATTCACTCATAATTTTTTAAATACCTCAGAATTCTATGCAAGGAAACCAAATTGCTATGGTAGAACTTAGGGTGGTGGTGGGATCTGTTCATATTCTATTTATTGATTTGAGTGATGTTGCATGGATATGTCTAGGTTGTAGAAATTCGTTTATTGACTTGTGTGTTTGTAAAAGAAAATGTAATGTTTAGAGCTATGGGCCTGCTTCAGTTGTAGAGTTCTTGTTTAGTGTTATGGTGTTATGACATTTGAATGTAAAATCTCCCTTCTATACTTATGCCTGAGCTCTTGCTCCTTGGATGATGGTATGGCTTCAGGAGGTCATGGAAACTTTACAAGTAAGGTGGAAGTGGAACAAAAGTGGTAGACTTTTGGTAATTCTAGCCTAGCCCTGCTTCCAGTCTTATCTCTGCTCCCTGATCAGCCATAATATGAGAAGCAGCAGTCACCGGCCCCCAGCACTGTGCAGCCACTGCCACCAAAGTCACCTTTACTGTCATAATGACTTGGTTTTGGTGGAACTGGGAGGCAAAACATACCTCTCTTTCTTAAGTCATCTGTTAAGTGTTCTATCACAGCAAAGAGAAAAGTAACTAACATACCTGAATTTCTCAAAGCCCTGGATTCCTCCTATGGCACCATAAAAAGTTGTTAAACGTGTGTCAACTGGGCGGGGCATGGGAGTCATATCCATAATACCAGCACTCTGGAGACTGAGGCAGGAGGATTGTAGGGTTGAGGCTGGCCTTTATATAGTGAGTTCCAAGCCAATCCAAGCTATAGAGAAAGACTCTGCAGGGGACCGGGAGGGGAAAAATGCATGCAGTATAGGGAACCACTTCAGTAGAGGATGTGTTAGAGAAAGATGGGAAGACCAGTGGATTATGACCCTGACCCATGATTCTTACTTGAACTTCATGGAAATATTTACTAATGCCCTGTGTTGTGTAACAAGTCATTTCTCCTTCATCAAGGATTCACTTTCCTTCCACAGTGCTTTTTAATTCTTCTCTCCAGAGCATGATTTGCTCCTGGCACTGACATGATGTTTGTGCCATGAGTAGTACAGGATCTTACTTGAGAGGAGGCATCTGTCACAAAGCAGAGGCACAGTGTTAATCAAGTGGTGATCTTGGCCACCACCCCCAGGATGCTCACTTATTTAATATTCACTATCCGCGCTTCCACAAGCCAGGGCACATCTGTCTCTCTCTTTCCTGCAAGCCTGTACTCAAGGTTCCCAGCAACATGTGCAATGAAGAGCTTGAAGCTAATTTTCTAAATGACAACTCCCAACCCTCTTGTTTTTCTCTGTCTCTCTCCTTTTTAAACATTAATTCCATGACACATAAAATTAGTATCCTCCCTGGATTACCTCTCCTCTCTCCCTGTCTCCACAGCACACAAGGGACAGGAGCCTGTTTATTATCACCAGCAGACTGAAGGCCATACATCTGTTTCTTTCCTCCTTGGGGCTGAAGAAATTATCCTTCATGGGTGTCTTTAACTTCACTTAACTTTTTCTCTCATATTTTAGAGTCTTCTTTATTTCTTTATCTTTCTGCTCACCACTTCCTCCAAAACCCTTGATTCTCTGTAACATGCAGGTCGATCTGGCATCTGTATGAGAAACATGGACACTAGAATTTCATAGAATCAATCTTGGAGTTAAGAGTTCCTTCTCATCCCCAGTGTGGCAACCTTTCTTCTCTCAGCCTCAGGGAACGCTTTCTGGTACACTAAGCTTTGATGGCAGCTCGTAGCTTGTGGCTTCACTTTGGGATGAAACTAATTCAGCAAAATTCTAGTCACCATCCTTGTTCCTCCCTTTTAGGGATGTACAAAAGTAAGTTCCTTTTGCTCTCATGTTATTCATATGATAAAAAATAAAACTCATGGAGCAACAGGGAAACAATCACACCCCTCTTCTCCACTTTCTCTGATTGAAAAGGCATCTCTTTGGGCCTCCTTTTACTGCTTCTGTGTGTCCCTCTATCTTCCTATGAGTCCACCAGAAAACTTTGTGATCCACTCTCCAAACCAAGGTCAGGACTCCATTGGTAATATCAGGGCAACAACACAAACAAATCTCCCATGACACAATGGCCATTAAGTGATCAGAACATGGTGAATATATTTCTATTAGCTCTGATTTTTTACAGGGTATACATCTAACGGTTTTTCCCAGCATTTAATAAATGATTTATTTTTATATACTTGTTATAAATCTAGTTCATATTTTTTTGAACATTTGCTTCCCTTTATTTGTGTTTTGAGCCAAACTCTTAGTATGCAGTCCAGGCTATTCCCAAACTCCTAAACAATCTTTCTACTTCAGCCTTCCAAATAATTGAGGAGATAAATGCTTCCTGTGAAGCCTGGTACCTTTGTTTTGCTGTTTGTTCTTTACAGCATCTTTCATGATGTCTGTGCCCTAAGGTGTGGCTCACTGAACTTACTCTCACAGTCTCACATGGTTGATTCTGTTTTGGAAAAGTCAGACGTTTGTAGTTTAGCCTCTGTCATCTTGCAGATCATTGTTGCTTTGCTTTCTGCTTTTTCTTTCCAGAAGCTGCTATACCTTCATCATGTGGGTAGCTGGATAGCTAGTTGCTCTCTCCAAAGTCTAAGAAGGTAAATCTCCCTGCATTAAGCTGCGTGTACAGGTTAACATGAAAAGAAAGATACAGGGTTTCAGGCTTATATTTCTACTAAACTCCTTCCCATGTGTTTAAGAAGAAGTGCCAGCATTGATGATCTGTTTGTGTTTCAGTTTTGAGGATCTGTAGCCATCATTGACAATGCCCTGCACTGTCTTCCCTCAGCGGTGGGCAGTTCCCACGCATGCTTATGGTTTGCCACTCAGATGTTTTCAAATCTCAGAGGCTTTCTCTCCAGGCTTTGCTCGGTTCTCTGAGATCTTGATCAGCAGGAAGTTATGGATGAATTGGAGATTAGTACAACTGGATCAAGTAGGGGTGGGAGTCGGTAGACAGACATCTCAACTCCCCTGGGTTGTGTCTCCTGCATTTCTTCAGTGGAGATGAGTCCAGGTTACCTCTAGAAGTATCATGCTCAGGAGACAACTTTCATGAGATTACCCCATTTTCTTTTATCATGTTCCCTACTTTATCACTCTGCTTCCAAGAGTCACCTTCCAAATGGACTACCAGTATTGAATTTCTTGTCTCAGGTAGAGCCTAATTTGGGAGAAACAAAACCCAAGAAGGTATCCACTCAAGTTTTCTTAACGTCTACAATTTTACTTTCCCTTTTCTAGTTCTTATTTTTTCATTCATAGAACTACACAGAGATCTACAGAATACCTCCTGAGAGCATAGGACCCATTCATGGGTTGTTAATTTTGTTCAGGGAGTATTAATCAGTGCTTTTCCAAGATTAAATGGATTTCAGTATAAAAAGGCATCATACTTCATGTGCTGTTCTGTAAAACTTAGATTTCAGTTGTATAAGTCTATATGTGGTTTGGGTCACAAGATGAAACATTTCTCACTCTGATTTACAATAAAAAGATACAAATAAATATTGTTCTCTGCTAACATCATTCACCAATTGGTATTTCCTTAAAAGATTAATATAGATTTACACATGATGCATTTACTGTATCAAACCTGGCATTCTTTTGAGTAAATCAGAGAATAAATGACTTCTTTGTGATTTGTTCTTTTTTATTTTTATTTCTGTTGTTTTTGAGATTATAATAAAATTACTGGATTTCTTCTTTCTCCTTTTCCCCTCTAAACCCTCCAATATATCCTTCTTTACTCTCTTTCAAATTCATTGTGTCTTTTCTCATTATTTGTTGTTACATTCACATATGTATGCTTATATTCCTAAATACATTAATTTAACCTTCTCAATCTGTATAATGCTACTTATATGTATGTATGTATATTATTCATGTTCCTTTTAAACCCATACAAGTTCAAAGTGATCACCATTCTAAAATTATCTTTCTATTTGGGGTGCAATAACATATTTTCAGGGTAAATCTAATGGTTGAACCAAAATTTTTATGTGTGTATTTCCCACACCCCATGTTTTAAGAGCTTTGAGAAGTGCCCACTCCTTTGAAATCAAAAAAGTAAAGGGAGGGATTTCACTGTTCATTCTCTGTACTTTCAGGCCTACAGATGTAGTTTCCCTGGAACTAGAAATTTGAGTTCAAGAAAACCAGTCTGTGGTCTAAGTGCTATTGAGTTCTTCTTAAGTGGTGTCTTTTTCTAGCACAAAAGTTAAATGAGAAAGTTGGGGGGCATCTTGAGAAAGGAATTCTGATTGTCCCAGAAGAAAACTGTTGCTAACAGCTTGTGAGTTGACTGTATTGGTTGTATTTCCAAGTTGGGTTTGCACCAGGACAGTCTCCATCCTTGATGTTCGTGCCTGGATCAGATGATCCGCAAAAGCATTTCCAGAGCTAAGACTCTAAGCTTATTGGCAAACATGACTTCTTCTTTGAATCCCAAATGCTTCTTCTTAAGTACTTCTAGGAGAAACAAATTTTGATAATTGCAAACAAATGATAAACAAAACTAACAAGCAAGCTCTTTGAATCAAAGCTATTTAAATGGATATGGTCTAATTTGTTAAATTAGACATCAAGCAGAACAGAAGAATATTTATATAATATGTCCCTATTTTGTTTGTGGCACTGGGGATTGGATAAAGGGCCTCACATGTGCTAGGCAGTTATACTACCATTGACTGACCTATGGTCCATCTATAAATTATTTATATAATATGAATAAGGTAAAATGCAGCAAGTACTGCTATGCTTATTGATTAATTTAATAAGGACATAGTCTCCCAAAGAACATAAAGTATGACTTTGTAGTTTTTTCTTGTCCTGGCTAGATGGTATGCTTTCTCAGGTGTAACCAATATCCTAAATTCTACAGTTACCATGTTTTAATTTTCTTTATATTATTATTACTGAATATGTTTATATTTCAAATGATATGATTGAAAACATGTATTAGTATAACTGGATTCATACTGACTGCATTTTTCCTACAGTTTACTTTTATTTTCATTTACTATCATATTCTTGGAATTTACTCATCTTGTTGCATGAGGTTGTGACTTAGACAAAGAACACTCATCTTACTTGGGGAAATCTCATTGTGTAAATATGTCACAGTTCATCTATGTTACTCCCCATGGTTTTATGAACTTTTAAACAGTGATGTTAGTAAGAATACAAAATTAGTTCCTTGGTAAAAATGCACAGGATTTTTCCGGAATTCATTTTTCCAGGAGTAGATCTCCTGGACCATAGTCATGCAATCTTTGATTTCAGCTAGTAATATCAAGTTGTTTGCTAAGATATTATATCAACGTGAATTTGTGCTACCAGTGTGTGCTTCCAATGCTTGACACCCTTTGTCAATACTTGGCAAGATATTTACTGCATTTTTTGAGCCAACAAATGTGAAATAACTTTGGCATCTGGGGGAGTCCAGAGAAGGTGGGCTATCTTCTCTTTTTTTTCTTTTTTCTTTTGGTTTTTCGAGACAGGGTTTCTCTGTGGCTTTGGAGGCTGTCCTGGAACTCACTTGGTAGTCCAGGCTGGTCTCGAACTCACAGAGATCCGCCTGCCTCTGCCTCCCGAGTGCTGGGATTAAAGGCGTGTGCCACCAACGCCCGGCAATGGGCTATCTTCTCTAGTATACTGACTTGAATGGTCTCTTGAGTTGGTCTTCCATAATCCAGGGCTCACCAGTACACAGAAACCAAACTCTGTCTTGGTAGTGGTTGTCAGAGTAGAAGAGGAGCCTCAGTATCTGGCTAGCTTGGCCAGATGCCTGATGCTTTAGAAGTTTTGGTCCCTGCTTGTCCTCTGCATTTTTGCAAGCTCAAAGTAAAATTTGAAAGACCTTTGTATTTTTTTCATCCAGGATTTTTAGCAGCTTTTCCTATGAGCACGGGTCAAGTGGGTCATTACATTACCTGAAATAAACTTCTAACGTCTTGATTTTGAAATTGATTTCTTTTTAGCTTTTAGTTTCTTTTCATTGTATTTCATGGAATTGGGTGAAAGTAATCTAGTAGTTTGGTGTGTTGAAGGACACATTACCTCCTGTAATTGTCTTCCTGTAATTCACAAGCTAGAAATTTTTCAGTGGAGATGGCTAACCAACCATTTCATCAAGAATTCATAATGAAATTGTTATTTTGGTAATATTTGGAAATTGTGTATATGATCATCAAGAGAAGATAAAGGTCTGGCTATTACAGTACCCATTTACTGCCTGATTTAATTTCTTCCTTAGAGTTCCTTGCTCAGTATGTCATTGAAATGAAAGTGCTTCTAGGAAACATCAGTATTCTTGGTCCCTTGGGAAAGCACACTAGATGTCCATCATACCTAGAAACAAGAGGTCCCAGGCACTGTGTGGTGTGTCTCTACCTCCCTTCACAGATGTTGTAACAGAGTCTACAGATTATCACTTTGGAAACCAGAATCATCATCAGTTAAGTTCTACATTGTTTTTTTTAATTTCCACCAGAGTTTGAGTCTCAGTGACCATCATAAATAGTAGCAGACAATATATGACTGTCAGTTTGAGAACATTGAATGAAAAATGGATGCTTTTAAACAAGAGAAATTTTCCAGAAACGAAACCATGTACCTCTCACTTCAGGCAGAGCTGTCTTAAAAGGTGTTCATGAAAGGTTTCAAGTGAAATCCAAGTCACAGTCCAGAAAATATTCCAGAAGAAAAAAATCTTAGATGTTCTTTAGCTAAGGAGGCTGTAACCTGTCACTTAAAGGCATTTCATAATGTTCATTTCAGGGATTTGGAGGAAGCATCTTTCCACACAGTCTCTTCTCTTTCTCTGTACCATTTAATCTATGGCATTAAAATATCATTCTGCAACTGGCAATTAAGGGCTGCTGCCTACCACTCTAGGCACACAGTGCAGTGCTTTTACTTTACTTTCTTAGTACCTTTCGTCTCTTCAATCCAGTTATTCTCAGTCTTGCCATCATCTGCCAGAATTTTGTAAATTATAGCACTGATTGACTGCCAAGAACTATGTACCCATTGCAGCTTTATTTGGGCAGTGTTTTCGAGCCTTAAATACAGTATCTGTTTCTGTAAGTACACCCTTCATGAGGGGGATGAGTGTCTCTTTTTTTTGATACTGGGCAAACGGCTTGAGCAAATGAGTAGTGTGTTCACTAACGTCTTTTCAAAGGGTTCTTGTGGAGAGGGGTGCTTCACTGTAAGACAAAGCAACCTCCTGTCATATTCCCTGAAGGGGTGGATGCTTACCTGCAGAGACAAACCTATACACTTCTGAAACAATTTCTGAAAAACTTAAACAACACAGACTCAGTACCGATGCAAAACTGTAAACAGAGAATCTCAAGGGAATGGCACCTCAAAAGAATTGAGTTTACAGAATGGTTAGAGCATAGGGCATGGAAGGCCACACTTGTAATTCCAGCATTTGGAAGTCTGTGGTGGGGGAATCAAGAATTTGAGGCCAGACTTGGCTACATAGTAAGTTTAAAAATGCTTGAGCATTTAGGGCATCGCTGCCTCAAAAATTAATAAGGATTATTGGAAATCTCAAACTAGAAAAAGTAGGTTTTGAAATATCCTTTGAAATAGAGAAGGTAGGCTGGAGAAATGGCTCAGTGTTAAGAAACCTTGTGGCTCTTGCAGAGGACCCAGCTGATTCTCACACCCACATGGTGGTTCACAACTGTTCATAACTCTTTTCTGACCTCTCTGTGCACCAGGCATTCATATTGTTCATATAAACACTCATACACATAAAATAAATGAAAAGAAACTAAGGGTAGGGACCTGACTTTCATGTGGCCCATTCAAAACGACAAAGACAGAAGCCCAGGCACTCCCTTGATGTTTGATAGGACTGGCTAATGATGAATCCACTGACATTTGAAGAAATATCGTAAATTGAAAAAATTAAGTTCATGTAATTTATGCTGAGATCTTTCTCTGAGCTGAGAATACAGTGATGAACAAGGTAGCTAAGAGTCACTGCCTCTCCCAGGATGGCATCCGAGTCATTGAATGACACCTACCGAGAGAACGAGCTTTCACTGAGTTCTTGGAGGCAATATATGAAAGAACATTTCATTTATATGAAAGAACATCGTGGCTTTGGAAATTGCACACCATGCTAGTTGTTTATTGCTTGTTGGGGGAGGAGAGCTCAAGTTGATTCATTTGACTGCGTTTTTCCCAACTGCAAAGACAGGATGAGAGTGTTCCGAGGGAACACAATTTGAAATTCACACAAAACCCATCTACATATCCCTGCATCCCATTTTTAAAAGAAGGAAATTGAAGCTCGTAAACAGAAAGTTCCTTCAGTCTAGGCATACATTTAGTTAGGAATAGTAACTACATACGTGTCTGTCAACATTGTTTCCTACTAGAGAGGTTGCCCAAGAATAGACAAGAAAGTATAGTGTCAGCTTTATGTTGTATGGGGCATACCATCTAGGTCCTGAATCAATCAGGTGGAAGCGAAGGCATCCCCAGCCAACATCCGGAAGCCCCTCTGACATCTTTAGAGTCTTCCATTCTGAACAGCAACAAAGCCAAAGAATTGCCTAGACAAATCTGTAGATCTCAAGAGTTTTGAAATCACCATCTTGGTAGCTCATTTCCCTAAGACACACAGGAAGGAGTAAACTGCTATTGTGACTTCTTGGCAGGGTGAATACGTTATTACCGGTTCAATTGAGAAAAATTTTGAGTGTGAAATCAAGCGGTCTTAGTCATAATGTTGAAGGAGAACCACATGGGCTGGTGGAGAAAATTTCACAATATATCCACTGATAAAGAAACAGTTTACCAGGAAAACAGGGGGGTCTAGGATACTTTATTAAACATAGAAATCACTTACAGGGGAAGCTGGGAAGTGCTCTGCTCTCCGAAGCACGGCCAGCATCCAAGAGAGTGCTTTTACTTTCTTTCTTGCCTTATATCTCTCGCCTTTCCCACATGCCTCGGGTACATGAGCTCTCCCCTACATATCCACCTTAAATGGATACATTTATATGAATCTATAACTTGGTAAACATGGAAAAGATAATGTACCTAAAGTACCTAAGGACTGTGATCTGCAGAGAGCTATATAAATCAACCTCAAATGCACAGATCAGTGATTTTCCTTGTTTCTATTATGTACTCTGACAATTTCAATTCTACTGTTTTCTCTCCAAAACTACTACTTTTGAGTCACTAAACAGTCGTGCATACTACTGTGGCTGATGCTGTTGCAGGAGAGGAGCCTGGGGTGGTAACAGAAGATAGAAGGGAGCATATGAACTTGTTCCACTGGAATACTCTAGTAATTCTTCTCCCCTCAATGGAAAAACTGTCAGTAAGCATTTTCTTCACCTGTTTCTTGTGTTTAGCGAAGGGGGTCTCTGGATGCTTTTGTTTCATGTATAACAAGGATCTTCCCCCATGTGCCATTCCTCTGCATCCTTACCTTCAGGGTTTTGTCTGTTAGTCTGTCATGTGATTATGAATCATGATGATTCTCCTTGGTTTGCTAAACAAACCAAGGAGAAAATAGCTTCTTTGATTTTTCCGTAGTATTTTAAGGACATATTGCTCAATGAAATATTGTTGGAGTAGTTGAAATTTAGACAGATGCTATCTTTACTTGATTTTTCAGATGAAAATGGTACAAAATGCTGTTTTTTAGAGGGTTTGCAGGTTTACCTTTAATCCCCTTAAAGGAACTTTTGTATGACAAAAGGTACACTTTGTTACCTTATTATTTTTAACAAAGAATTCTACATCCTCATCCTTGGCTTCATCTTTAGATAATGTTTCCTTGGCAGTGCCCTGTATTTGAGCTTCGTTCAGAAGCCAATGAAATACGTTTTCCCCTGCTCAGCAGAGAGCATGGTCTCAGGTGTTGCCTGAATCTTCGAATTGTACAGACTCTTTCTATATTGTTTTTACATGTACACCCATGCCTGTAATAATTTCCAATTTATGAATTATGCAAATCATCAATTTTGGAATAAAATAATCATAACTATACTATAGTAAGTTATACAATAATCACAACTCTATTATAGTAAATTGTGAAAATGTGGTTTCTCTTAAACATATAATTAATACTCTGCTCATGTGCCTAGTGGTGCTCTGAAGCAAGTCAATGCCTACAAGATGAGATGAAGTGAGCTGAATGACTAAGCTCTCACTAATGCACTGCTTGTAGCCTCTGCATTTGGAGGTAGTACAGCCTTCATGATTTCCTGGATAAAAGATCTGTTGCTGTTATAGAGCACAGCGGCCTCAGCAGACAAGATTTGCCTTTCTTTCTTGGAAACTTTAACTTTTTAAACTAAAAGCAAAACCTTACTGCTTCTTTCTGTTATATTCAAGTTGCCAGCCCCTGTGTTTCAAAGCCATTATTAAGTAAAATAAGGCCACATGAACACAATAACAATTGGTCTTAAAGCAAATAGCTCCAGAATGATGAACAAACAGGCAAACATTATAAGCAATATGCATACTCTGGATAAAGATGATTCTGGTTCTAGGTCAGACTATGTGATTTTTGTTGTGCCGTTTAGGATGGTATGCAGTGTATAGCCTTGGGCTAAACACTCTAGGAATTTTCCATATAATATTATTGTGTCTTAGTTGGGCATGGCTGACAAACTGCAAGAAGTAAAATATTCACTTCCTTGGTCATAATGATCACATTCAAAGTGACCAGATTCTACATGTGGTTACTGCTTACTCCATTGGGAACTGCAGACACAGACCATTCCCATCATTGTAGAATGTGTTACTGGACATCACTTGTATGGCCAAAATCAATCTGACCTAATGTAAATAAATATTTCTTTTGCTGTTTTTTTTTTGTTTATTTGTTTGGTTCTTGACACGTAGTCTCAATGTGTTGTCCAGGCTGGCCTTGAATTTATGGCAGCTGTCTTGTCTCAGCCTCCCAGATACTTGAATTGGAGAGGTCACAATGTTCAGTTTCTTCTTGCTTTAAACATATTTTCTTGCTTATCCCACACTAAAAGACTCCAGAATTAGAATTCTTTAGAAAATATGTTAGCATGTGTCATAGTAAAGAATGCTATAAAAGCATGACTCTTAATTTTTTATGTCACAGATCCTTATTATACTCTATTTAATGCTATCATCTTTTCTTCCAGGAAAATGAGTTCATATAGTAAAAGTGTGTTCAGGTTGATTCTGTAGTAGTTGATGGTACTGCAGTGACGCACCCCCAGCCCACAGTGAATTCTATCTTCTTTCTCGGTGAATTCAGTATAATTTTAAGTATAAAAGATTAAGAATGCAGAATGAAGCACAAAAGTACTAAAAAGTAAGTCCAATCCTTTTGATTGATGACATAACACAGAACTAATACATCTGCCAATTTGGATTATGCATCATATTGAATGAATATATCCTTTTAGTCAGCTGGGTAGATTTTCCAACAGTCTCAAACCTTCCTCCAACTCCCCCACTGAATGGTAAGAAAACGTGTGGAGGAAAGAAACACCGTAGCCATCTTTCAAACTCTAGATGCCTCATGGAGTGTCAATGCAAACACTGCATATTACTTCGAGGCCTCCATGGTTTTATCTATGCAGATATTCCAAGGGATAGGGAGAGAGCCCAGGAAGACCCCTCCTTGAACTGTAGTGAAGTTGTGAGCAGTTATTTTGAAAAGGCCTTTGGAATTAGAAGTTTCTGCAAGGAGAGCAGAATTACAAAGGGAATTGGTTTTAGATGTAACTAAGGGAAAAATCATCCATGGCATTAGATTTCTGATTTCTGAGCCAACTTGCCTTTGTGTGGAAGAAGCATTGGAGCAGGCTTTCCAGAGTGGTAATCAGAACCATCTGCAGGCTGAGATTATTACCTCCATTAAACCTCAATTAAGAGACATCTAGTTCCGCACTGCCCTGGGACGGGTCCATACGGCGTTGTTCTTGATTCCCGTCATAACTTAAAAGGGAACTTACACAATGTCCGGAGCCCTTGACGTCCTGCAGATGAAGGAGGAAGATGTCCTCAAGTTCCTTGCTGCAGGAACCCACTTAGGTGGCACCAACCTTGACTTTCACATGGAGCAGTACATCTACAAAAGGAAAAGTGATGGTATCTACATCATAAATCTGAAGAGGATGTGGGAGAAGCTGTTGCTGGCAGCCCGGGCCATCGTTGCCATTGAGAACCCCGCTGATGTCAGTGTCATCTCCTCCAGGAACACTGGGCAGCGAGCTGTGCTGAAGTTTGCCACGGCCACCGGGGCCACTCCAATTGCTGGCCATTTCACTCCTGGCACCTTCACCAACCAGATCCAAGCAGCCTTCCGGGAGCCACGGCTTCTGGTGGTCACTGACCCCAGGGCTGACCACCAGCCCCTCACCGAGGCGTCTTAAGTCAACCTGCCCACCATTGCTCTGTGTAACACAGACTCTCGTCTGCGCTACATGGACATTGCTATCCCATGCAATAACAAGGGAGCTCACTCAGTGGGTCTGATGTGGTGGATGCTGGCCCTGGAAGTACTCTGCATGCGTGGCACTATCTCCCGAGAGCAACCATGGGAGGTCATGCCTGACCTTTACTTCTACAGAGACCCAGGGCCGGGGGAGATTGAGAAGGAGGAGCAGGCTGCTGCCGAGAAGGTTGTGACCAAGGAAGAATTTCAGGGCGATTGGACGGCGCCAGCGCCCGAGTTCACTGCTGCTCAGAGGTGGCCGACTGGTCTGAAGGTGTGCAGGTGCCCTCTGTACCCATCCAGCAGTTTCCTACTGAAAACTGGAGTGACCAGCCAGCCACTGAGGACTGGTCAGCAGCTCCCACAGCGCAGGCCACTGAGTGGGTTGGAGCCACTACTGAGTGGTCTTTAGCGGCTCTGCAGACACCTGAGCAAAGGGAAAAAAGAAGGAAAATAAAGTTTCTACAAGCTGAAAAAAAAAAAGAGACGTCTAAAGGGATCACCTTTTATACAGAGACCCAATGGGAAAAGCCCATTCCGTTCTATCCCCTGTCTGCTTTTATTCCCTCCTTTCTTTCTTTTTTGTCTCCCTCTCTCCCTCCTTCCCTCTTTTTATTTCTTTCTTTCATTTTCAGTTTTTCGAGACAGGGTTTCTCTATGTAACAGTCCTAGATGTCCTGGAACTCACTCTGTAGACCAGGCTGGCTTCGAACTCACATAGATCTGCCTGCTTTTGCCTCCCAAGTTCTGAGACTAAAGGCCTGAATCACCACCTGGCTGTTTTCTTCCATTCTTATCTTGTGGAAAATCGCTAAAGTGTATGGTTCTGTTTTGCTTCAGTAAGCCAGACTTCCTGAACACATTGAGTTTGTCTTTTACTTTATTGTCTCCCTTGGGATCTCTGTTTTGTACACTGTTCACCAGGTGTTTTATAGGCGTTGGTCTATATATTCAGGTTGAACAGAAACAGGAAATGTTTTTAGAGTAACAACTAATACCCGTTTATTTTCTTTGAACATTGTTTTTGAAAAATTAACAATAGATAGGAAGTATCTATTACTATTATATCAATTTGGATGTATTCAACTGCAAGAAACAAACAGTACTACACACAGTGACTTACAATGAAAGGACATTTATTGTTGAAAACTAAGCACAGAGGTCACTGATATCTAAAGAATATTTAGTAGCCAAATAAGATCACCAAAGACCCCAGGGTTATTTGTTTATTCACCCATTTAGTAGCCAAATAAGATCACCAAAGACCCCAGGGTTATTTGTTTATTCACCCATTCTTCCATCCTCAGCTGACATCTGCAATCCTAAGACTTTGTGTCTCATGCTAACAAAATGGCGGCTGCAGTCTCAACCATTATCCATATACAATACCCTCCAAAGCAGGAAGGGGGGAAATAGGGAGGAGAATCTTATCCTTTAGAATGTGTGTGTTTTTTCTCTTGGGGTAGGTGTATGTCTTTGCAGTTCAATCCTCCACAAATGGGACTATTTTCATTGCCCTTCTGAAAGTGTGTCTTTTCTCTTGGGGAACATCTTTACAGTATGGTCCTCCACAAACAGAATTATTTTCATTTGCCTAATGCTAGTTCCATGCTGACTGTTGAAGCAATTATTGGAAAGGGCAAAGCATTTTAACATGGAGTCATGACTTCTTCCTTGAGGAAAGGCAGCTTCGAGATAAGACAATCTCTGATCTTTTGTTAAGAAGAAATGACTATCCATGTCTGGCAGAAGCAAAGGGATTTTTTAAAGTTTAAGGTCTGTGCAGACTACAGAACAAGTTCAAGGTTAACTTAGGTAATTTAGCAAGACCCTGTCTCAAAAAGAAACATTGAAGAAACAGCTCACTAATAGAATCCTTCCCTAGCCTATACAAGGTCCTAGGTTGAAACTCCAGTATTAAAATGAATAAATGAATCAACTAGGAAGCAAGAGGTCTTGGATTTTGTCCTCAGAGCTGCACAAAAAAGAAAAGTGAAAAGAAGGAATGGGATCATGACTATTGAACATTGAACTGGCAGATTCTGCCATACATAAATCCTTTATCTTGCTCTTCTTCTCTTGTTCCTTGCTTGCATACTTGGCTTGGTACTTCTCAAGAGACCACTTGCCTGTCCATAGTCCCAAAGCCTATCACTCTGTGTGTGAAAATGCAGAAGCAGAAGGTAGTAAGGCTTAAGGAAAATAGCATTATGGGTTTGGAGGTCAGACAAACTAGATTTGAGTCTCCAATTTACCATTCATTAGCTGTGAAGCCTTGGACAGGTGGTCTAAGCAGTACCTGTCATAGGCTCACACTGTGTGTTATTTCTCTTCCCAAGACAATTCACTTGGTCAGAAAACATCTTGCCATTTAGTGAAAAGATAAACTAGTTAGGAAGTAGAAGAAAAGTTCAACTGTAGCAGCTTTTAAAATCCTCACTCAAGATTTTGTGGGTGGTCTGGGGGCAGGTGGGTATGGGAATAGGAGGGATCAGTTGTGGGTGGAGGATGGAGGGAGAGAGTGCTGGGAGAGACTGCTGGAATTGGGGGCTGGTGATGTAGAAATCTAGTGTGGTGGTAACGCCTTGGAATCTTTGAGAGTAACCCTATAAGACTCCTACTAGTGGGGGATAGAGAACATATACTGGCTATCCTCTATAACCAGGCAAGGTTCCCAGCAGTGGAACTGGGACATCAACCAAGCCACAAAACCTTCGACCTACAATCTATCCTGCCTCCATGATGTAGTAGGGTAATGGAGACACAGAGTTTGTAGAAGTGGCCAACCAATTACTGGTCCAACTTGAGGTACATGCAACAAGAGGGGCTGACTGGAAGACCAGGAACCAGAGGCTGGATAGCTCAGAAACCTAGGATAGAACCAAACACAACTGGCAAGAAAAATGTCAATGAAATGATTCTTGATGATATTCTGCTATACTCATAAATCATTGCCTAGCTCAAGGGGCATCAGAAAGGCTTCGTCCAGCAACTGGTGGAAGCAGATGCAGAAACCCGCTCCCAAACATTAGGCATAGCTCAGGGAACCACACGAAAGAGAGGTAGGAAGGATTGGAGGAGCCAGAGAGGTCAAGGACACCAGGAGAACACAGCACACAGAATCAACTAAGCAGGGCTTATAGGGGCTCACAGAGACCAAAGCTGCAACCATAGAGCCTGCTGGCTGTCTGCTAGGTCCTCTGCATATATATTATGATTCTTTAGCTTGGGAAATTTTGTTGGATTCATAACAATGGGAGTGAGGATGTTTCTGATTGTTTTGCCTGCTCATGGGACCTATGTCCTCCTACTGGGTTGCCTTGTCCAGCCTTGATTTGAAGGTTTGTACCTAGTCTTGTTGCATTTTATGCAGAGTTTGGTTGCTATTACTGGGAGGAAGGGAAACAGAGGAGTGTATCTGAGGGAGAGAGAAGTTGGAGGGGAACTAGAGGGAGTAGAGGAAGGGGAAACTGTAGTCAGAATGAAATGTAAGAGAGAAGAATTAAAAAATAAAACAAAATAAAATCCTCATTCAGCCTACCCAAATGAAAGCACCCTATTACATTGTCAAAAGATTTGTAGGTGGTAGCAGTTATTAAGAGAAAGCTGCTCAATTCTCTCACTGTGACAAAATACTTGAGAAAAGATCAGCTTAAAGTATGAAAGAATTCTCTTGGCTCACAGTTTCAGTCTACAGTCAACTATCTCCATTGTGTGGTAAGGCAGAGCATTACTGAGGAGCTCACGGGACAGAGAAGGTTGCTTACTTCATAATATCCAATAATGGGAAAGGCAGGACTGGAGTCCCACAGTCGTATAATCTTCTTCAAGGGCCCACTACCAATGACCTAAGGACCATCCCATTTGGCTGCATTTCTTAACAGTTTCACAGCTTTCCAATATTGCCACCCCAAAGATCAAGTTTTTGGATACACAGGCTTTAGAGAACATTTCAGAACCGAACTGTAGCAGCAGAAACAAACATACTCATCACTGAGTTGGTTTGCTTAAATATTTGTCAAGGTTTAATGTAGGAAACAAAATCCTCACTAGGCATTTTGGGCAGAAGGAAAGTAAATGAAATGAATAACAAAATCAGATGGAATCTAACGAGGGAAGTCAGGAAGTTTGTATCAATGGTCAAATGTCACCCTGATCCTGTCACTCTAAGGTTAGGAAACTATTGTTTCTTTGACTGCTACCACTACCAGTGTCACAGTCTGTTTATCTCACAATGCTGGTGAGAAGACAGAAGACATAATATTTCTCTGCTGCCAATGTATCCACTAGATAATATTTCTTGCATCACATATAACTGAGGAAGAGAATAATGCATTCCTTAAGACCACCATTGACTAATGGGATTTCATGGAACTTAAAAGCTTCTGTCCAAGAACCAGGCCCCCTGAACAGGGGTGTCAGTTGGGAGGCCTGGGCAGTTTATGGGCCCATTGGCAAAGGAACAAGTATTTATCCCTAGTGCACATATGGGCTTAGGAGACCATTCCCTATGGAGAGATACTCTCTTAGTCTGGATACATGGGAGAGGGCCTAGACCCTATGCCAAATGATGTGACAGACTTTGGTGACCCCCCATATGAGGTCTCATCCTCCCTGGGAGTGGATAGAGGGTGGTATGGGGAGTTGGTGGGGAGACTGGGAGGACAGGAGGGAGAGGGAACTGGAATTTAAGATTGTTTATAATTTAAATAAAATTAATTTTAAAAAGACATTTAAAAAGCTTCTGTCCAGCAAAGGACACCATTTGAGCAAAGAGTCAGGCTATAGAATGGGAGGAAAAAGTCTTTATATCCCATAGAGGGTTAGTGTGTAGATCATATAAATAACTGAAACAACTAAGTATCAAGAAAACAAATGACCTAATAAAACATAGGTCTAAGAACTAACAGAGTTCCTAAAAGTATAATAAATGGCCAAGAACTATTTTTTAAAATGCTCAACATCCCTAGCTATCAGGGTGATGCAAACTAAAAATACACTGAAATTTCATCTTCCCCCAGTTGAAATGGTTAAGGCAGAGACAACAGCAACAACAACAAAGATTGGCATGGTTGTAGGGAAATGAGAAAATTTATTTACTTACTGAGGTGGAAGTGCAAACACTGTGGAAATCAGTGTGGAGTTTCCTCAAAAAGCTAAAATATATGAACAATGTGATCCCTTTATACCCCCACCATACTCTCAGAGGACATTATGTCTTAACACAGAGATATCTGACCATGTATATTCATTGCTGCTCTATTCACAATAGCCAGGAAAATAAAATAGCCTAGATTCTCATCAGTTAATTAATGAAAAATGAAAACGTGGTACATTTACCCATGGAATAGTATTCAGTTATAAAGAAAAATGAAATTATGACATTTCAGGTAAATGGTTGGAGCTGGAAATAATCATTCTGGGTGAGATACACCATTTTCAGATATGCATGTTGAAATTGTAATATCTCTAGAAGTCAGGAATATAGTAAGGGACCATAGTGTAGGGGTGGGGATCTCAAGAGAAATGGGTAGAACACAAGTGGTATAAAAGGGAATAATGGAACAGAAAGGGCTAAAAGGGATGGGGGATAAAGGGACAGGATAGAGAAAGGGATACAAAGAGAAGACAACTAACCGGAAGGCCTTTTGGAAAGTCATATGAAAACCCACTACTGGAAAAGCTTTCTATAGTATGTACCCATATAAAAAGACTTTAAGTAGAGCTAATATATATATTAGCTTAGGGTTACTATTGTTGTGATAAAACAGTGTGACCAAAAGTGACTTGGGGAAAAAAGGGTTTATTTCACTCACAGTCCCATATAACAGTTAGATCATTGCAAGCAATGAAGACAGAAACTCAAACAGGGCACAGATCTGGATGCAGAGTGGCTGCAGAAGCCATGGAGGGGTGCTGTTTACTGGCTTGCTCATCATGGCTTTCTCAGCCTGCTTTCTTATAGAACCCAGGACTACTAGCCCAGGGGTGGCACCACTCATAATGGATTGGACCCTCCCCATTGTTCACTAATTAAGAAAACATCCTACAGACTTACCTACAATCTCATCTTATGGAGGTATTTTATGTCAGTTGAGACTGATGAGAAGCTGTGTCTACAGACTGTTCAGAACAGAAGAAAAACTAAGGAAGCCAGTGTGGACAAGAAGTTTATGGAATGGGTGGGTGTCAATTCATGTTGAATACTCCGAACTTTAAAATTAGGGTGTTGAGAGGATTTTTGTGTGTGTGTGTGTGTGTGTGTGTGTGTGTGTGTGTGTGTGTGTGTGTGTTTACTACTTGTAGTGTTGTTCCCTTCAAAATCTCAGGGATGAAAGACTCACATGGAATTTTGTCATTTCCTTGGGATAGACTTGCAGCAGTGGAATGACCGGATCAAGTGGTCTAAAGGCAGGCTTTTGCTTTCTGTTTCTCGGTTGCATTCCTAGTTTTCATGTTCACACAATCACTATTTGACATGGAACAAAAAAAAGTATGTAGCTTTGCACAGCCTGGGTAGCCCAGGGGTCAGGTCAGGAGATCTGCAGCTGAGCAGAACAAAGGGCTGGCCTTCTCTGGCTGGACAGTTTTCTCCAAATGGTCACAATTCAGCTGGCCTTCTCTCCTCGCTGTTTATTTTCATCTTCCCCATCTCTCATCAAGAACACCAGTGAAACAGGGGCCATTAATTATGGACTCCCGCTGTACAGAAGCTCCAGGAAGCTCCTAGAGAGATTTTCCTTTTCTAGTTCAGTGAAGTAAATGTGTGGCTGAAATGGTGCAAAGTTACAGGTTGGTGACCAGACTGATGTACCTAAATGTAGCATTGCTGTGTTAAAGTCTGAGATTTGCTTACTGCATCAGTGTTAAGGATCCACTACTTCTGGGAACTTACTATCAATTAGCCTCAAAATGACTTGCCTTTAACTGTCAAATGAGTTCACTGCAAATAATACCATCTCTTTCCCCCTCTGAGGCTATAGGCTTTGACGGTAGGGGAGAAACTGAATAAACACCCAGGCCCACAGTTTCAACCTTCATTTCCTACAGATATCCCAAAGCAGCTCTCTATTTCTTTTGTCATTAAGATAAGACATTTCATTTCCTTTCTTGACCTATGTCCACTTTCATTTCAGCAGGTGGACCTATTTCAGGTACTGCAAACAGTAGGTTCTACTGGGTTGTCTTTGTCTACTGGAGGAACTGTGGGTTGAGTCTGAGGCACACACATTTTACAGCATCTGCTCTGGCTTGAGCTTCATATACATTGGCAACATCTCAGAGTGAAGTTGACTCTCTCTTCTTTCCTGATTCTGGAATTTTTCAAATGGCCCCGTGTGATTCCACAAACAGTCTGTAGCTCATTTTGATTGGCTTGAGGCATCACATTCCAGCCAAGTTCACTCTGAGAGGTTCCTGTCCCTTCATGAATGGCCACAGAAGCTTCTACTTTTGGTTCTGCATTCTAATAGCACCCCTTGCATGGATTTTGCCAAAGCAATGCTTGGAAGTAATGCACCCATACTGTGTGGCTTTTCTTGCTGTCGTTCCTGTTCTTTTTTTTTATTGTAGGATCTGGAGATTCACCACTAGAAGATGATGGAGTCTGGTACTCACACTCTCTATATAAAGGTGAATGCTTTGCTTGTGTGCTGACGAGGACCTGCTTGAGGTCAGGAGATTTTTCTTTAAGGCTGTGCAGAGCAGACCGTATGGAAATGACCAGACAACACATTGCAGTTCTAGTTCTCTGTCCAGGAAGATAAATATTTACAAGTACATGTGCATAGGCACTCATTCTTCCCAAAGGAAAGCAAAGGGAAGAAAAAGAAATCCCAGGAGTGCTGCCTTTCAGCACCCCATGCTCATTTGAGTCTCCTAAATCTCTTTACTGTCCTCACTTCTGCAAAGGTGAGCTGGAGCTGATGAAAGTGAAAATCAAGCCTGATTCATACATTACAGCTACAGCTGTTCAGAGCAAGCCCCCCCCCCAGGGCAACTCTGCACCCGGTGCTGCTAATGTACAGACTGAATGGAGAATGAGAAACTTGATTTTCATGAGCTCATCTCATGCTCTCTCTGAGCCCAGTGTGGCCCCTAAAATGATAAGCAAAGTGTGTTGTTGCTCAAATGAATTTTAACTTAATGATAAGAAATCCAGCTCTACACATTTCCACCAGTAGCCACTCCCAGCAGGTATAGAAAGCCTAATCAAGAGTCTTCTATAGTGGCTCAGGTAAGTAAACCCACAAATACTCCTGCTGCCACTTCCTTGAAGTCAGGGAGCTCTGGGCGGAAATGAAGGTAAATTTAAATGTTTGGGTTTTTTTTTGTCTGAAACTGCTCCTTCCTGTTGCAAAGGGAAACGCTGAAGGAAATGGGCTAATAAAGTTCCATTTTGACATTTGACTCAAAAATGCTTCCATATGCTGGCAAGAAAGTACTACCCTAGGCTGCTGTGACCTTTCGCAGCTATCAGGGAATTGAAAAGGTTCTGGTCAGCTTGTGCCTAAAGACTGTCCTCTGATTTTCCAGAGAAATGGGGAATCTTTCTAAGTAATGACTGATGCCTATGCCAGGTGTGTTTCCACATTTGCTTTGATTTCTGAATGCAAAAGCAAATTTGTCAAATATTATTTCTCATAATAGTCTTGGGAATTAAGGAATCCAAGCAAGCACAATATTTCTAGTCAGATGTTGGTAGTAAGGAGATACTGTGATTCCTAAAACTTTCTGAAAGGTTTTTTGAAAGCGTTTTGAGTCCCTAGTTGAAAAACATTCTTAAAACACATGCAATATAGAGAGACTCTCTACTTATATAGTAGGGATTGCTTCATGTTCTTAGGACATTGTGCTCATTGTCTACTATCAACTCATGGTAGATCATAGGCCTAAAAATATGCCTATCTCAGAACCCTCCCTGGATGTCTAAGAATATATCTTTCATGATTAATTATTTCTGTTGCCAGTTCAATAGTTTGCTGGCAGCAATCATCACACTATACATTTCATTTGTATATACACACATACCAAAACATGTTAGCTGCCTTCAGTTTTCATAGTAGAGTTAAGAATTTTTCTTTTTATTACTACTGCTATGATGAGGATTGAACCTCGGGTTTTATTCATGCTAGACAACTGCTCTATTCAAGACTTTCACCTCAGCTTTTAAATGCCACTTATGTTAAAAGTTAGAGGTCACTCATGATTAACTGTGAGGATGGCTGTGGAATACTAACCTCCTCAGTGTCTGGCACAGAGTATAAAGTCAATAACTGATTTGAATTATTTCAAATTTTAGGGAAGAGAAAGATTAAGTAGCATGCATTGGCTTCCCAGGATGTGACATTCTGTTTATCAATTTGTTTTTCTTTGTTTACTTATTTGAGTGCTGGGTATGGAAATTGGGCTTAATAGTTTACCTGAGATACCATAATATATTCCACACTAATCGAGGGAAGGAGACGGTACATGGGGATATGTCAGTATTGTCCCCTGTTTATCGAAGAGGAAGCAAGGGTTATAGAGAGTAGGAAGTGAGTCCTGTCACTCACTCAGATGACAGATGCTGCACTTGGGTCTGAACAGGTGTTTTGGCTCACAGCCATAACGCACTAGTAGTTCCTCATTAGTCTGCAGCACCATTTGAGTCCAGTGATTAGCACATTGGCCCAGGGGGATGCAAAGGCTTTCCTGATTAATCAGTTTGGATGTCTTCTTGGTAAACCTTGTCTTAACTTCAACAGCACATGATCTTCCTTCTTCTAAACCTCTATGTTAAATATTTTGTTAATTCACTTTGAGTACCCCGTGGTGCTTATATGCAGTTTAACTTCAAGTTGCTCACTCACATTCGTATTGCTGTTACCAAAGAAATGTTAAACTGTCAAAATACCTTCCAAAGATTTGTCTTGGAAAGTAATAAAAGTCAAAATGCCTTTAGCAAAGAAATGAATACAAGATTTTTTCCTGGGATTGATATGTAAAAAAGATTGTTTCTAAATTAAATTTTTAAAAAAGACCTTTTTCCTCCACATGGTAACAACAGCACAATTTTAGATGTGTGGTCAGCATTGATAGAAGAATTTGAAGAGCCAAAATAAGGGAGAAAAATCTGCTAATTTCATGCTGCATCCAAATATGTAAATTTGTGATATATGAAAGCACACACAGATGTTAATCACACAGAACACAAATATACATAGTACATGAAGACTGCATGTATACTGTCTTCCAGAAAGGAAGAGTTCCAGAAAGGTACGGAGGCCTGATGTAGGCCTTGTATATCTATAGCCACATGGTGGAAGTTAATAAACTCTAGGGTAAGCTCTCATCAATTTACCTAGACCATCTAGAAAATGTTACTTGAGTCTTGAATTTCTGATCCACTGGCAACTTTCTGAAAACCATTATATGATAAAAAGTATTAGTAAAAGGGAACCTGAAAGCATCAGAGTAAAAACAGTGTTCTGTTGCCAAAGCCTGGGACTTTATCAGGACTCACTAGCAATCAGCAGCATGTCATTCGGAGAGTTTTCCTCGGCAAAGGGGAACAAAGCCCATGTTCCTTCCTGGCCACATGATGGCGAACTTACTCCATTTACTGTCAACACAGGTGCTAGTCAGGAATGAGGAGTCAGGCAGCTGTAGGAAAGTAGGGCTTGTTGAAAGCATTAACTCCACCAAACCCCAAGATATGAGAGGCCTACAGCTGGCCCCCAGCCAGGGCATGAAACTGATAGACTGACTGCTGCAGGAACTCCCCAATAAGAAGGTAGTCTTGTCCTTTAGCATGGCTCTCAAAGAGCACCTTTCAAAGATGGGAGAAATTTAGCATTATTAGTGACATCCTAAGTATGCTCTGACCTCTGGCTATCTGTCCTAGTTTGCTTTAGTCAGTGATGAAACCCTAACTAAAGAAACTTGGGGAGGAAAGGCTGGTTTTTTTTTGGCTTGCAGATTACAGTTCATCATCAGGGGAAGTCAAGGCAGGAACCCAAGGCAGGAGCCTGGAGGCAGGAACTGAAGTAGATACTATACAGGAATGTTGCTAACTGGCTTGTTCTCCATAGCGTGCTCAGCTTGCTTTCTTGCACACATAATCCAAGATCACATACCTAGATCTGGACACCATCTGTCCCTGTGATCTGGGCCATTCCTCACCAATCATTAAGCAAGAAGTTCCCATAGGCCAGCTGTTCTCAGCCTGTGGGTAGCAACCCCTTTGGGGGTCACATAATAAATATTTACATTAGGATTCATAACAGTAGCAAAAATGTAGTTATGAAGTAGCAACAAAAAATATTTTTATGGTTGGAGTCACCACAATGTGAGGAGTTATGTTAAAGGGCTGCAGCATTAAGAAGGTTGAAAACCACTGTCTTTGGCCAATCTAATGGAGACAGTTCCACAATTAAAGTTCTCTCTCTCATGACTCCAGTTAGTGTCAAATTCACAAAAACTACACAACGGAACAACTATGGGACCAATATCAAAGCACCCTGTAAATTTTCTATTTGAAAAGGTGTCACTGTCTTATCTAAATGGGCCGTAACTGGGGATGCATGAGAAGGGGAGCAATTGTTCCACGAGTATAAGCCAAAATGACACTCTATTATGAACACTGGTGTAGCTTAGTTCAAATTAGTAAACAAGAGTACTGTGGTTCTCTTTATAGAGAATATGCATATAGCTGGGAGGAAGCCAGAGTTAATTGACTCAGTGTGCTATGCATAGAAAGCTAGCTAGGGTAGAAATTCACTATGGAATCAATCAATCTCAAGAGATTAGGATATCATGATGAAGGAAATACTAGAAGGAACAAGTGTTTATTGAACATATACTTTGTGCTCAGCACTGTGCTAGGCAATGGATATACAGTCTTTAATCCCTTATAACAATTGCCTCTTATCGTTGCACAGGTGCTCACTCAGAGAGTTGAGGCAGCTTGTCTATATCACACAACTAATTAGAGGCACTTGGATTCATAATTATTTATGTCTGACACCCAGTCTCATAGCCATAACATCATTATCTACAGATATGTAATACACATCACACCTTTGGAAGTCCTGAATCTGTACTATAGCCAATCTGAGAGTACAAGAGTGAAGGGCTGCATTGTCTAAACCTGTCTCCCTTCATTTGTTTCTGCCTGTAGACACTCCATGGTGCTCCCCCATCAAGGTGAAATATGGGGATGTGTACTGCAGGGCCCCTCCAGGGGGATACTACAAAACAGCCTTGGGAACCAGGTGTGACATTCGCTGCAGGAAGGGCTATGAGCTTCACGGCTCTTCCCAGGTGATCTGCCAGTCAAACAAGCGTTGGTCGGATAAGGTCATCTGCAAACGTGAGTAGACCAGACCTGTGCCGAGTCTTCATGGGCAACACTGTTTTTCTCTGAGATAAAGCTTTTCACCGAGTGGTGATTTTTTAAGCCAGTTTATTTCCCTGTTATGACAGAGGGGTGTGTGCTTCTTATTGAAAGAAGGGCATGTAGAGTGTTGTCTTCCTGGCAGCCTGGTTCCAGAGCCGCATCAGTCCCAAATGAACACACAGGAGGCTATATTAATTATGAAGCTGTTGGCTAGCTCTAACTTAAGTATGTAACCCATAATTGTTAATCTAAGTATTTCTCTTACCGGAGAAAAGGATCCAGACTTCTTATTCCTCTGGGAGTCTACATGGTGTCTATCTGTGTCTCTCTTTCCCAGAATCCTCATTGACTCCTAGTCCCATGTATGTTGCTTCCCTATTGGCCAATCAGACACATTTTTACAGAATGATGTCTCCCAATAAGGGTATGGTGCACTTTGGGGGAAAGAATGTATAAGAGACTTTCCAGCACACTGGTGATATTTTTTCAGTAAATACAAGGCTCCAAAATATTACTGGTGATTTAGAAGCAAATAAGACACTTCCAGGGCTTGCCAGAATACCACAGAGGTAACTGGGTACTAGTGAAAGCCACACAATAGATTTAAGAAGGGCCCTAAAGTGGGTGCCCCTGGTAGTAGACTGACTACATAAAAGGAAAACAAGGAAAAACAAATATTCTGAGGAGTGGGACTTGGGCATGCAAGGAAGAGTCACTACAGAAGTGGTGCTTAACCTGGGTGAGGGATTGGGTCTGGGAAGAAGATGAAGTTGCATTTCAGGGGCAAGATCTTAAAGCTGGTTTGTGCAGTCCTTTCCTTGCTGGTTAACTCAGGAGGCAGGCAGACTGCCTTCAAGACAAGTCCTGCATTAAAACTGTAGATGCTACAGCATTGGTAAAGCCAGCTTTGGATACATTTATGATGCAAAGTTGCCATCCGGTATTGCTTGCCCAATGTTTTCCAAGTCTTTAGTATACATTCAAGTTTTGCACAGCATATGTTAGATATGGTTGGGGAGATTGAGGCTCATGATTGTAGTCATGTGGTCTAGAATATGTAGATGATATAACTGCATCCGTGAAGTGTACACTTAGGTGTGTTTCACCAGGTTTCCCTGTGTTCTAGTTCCTGTTATATTCCCCCACCTTCTGAATCCCTTGTTGTTGGTTTTCGTTTTTGTTTTTGATTTTCCCTAGAACTGTGATGTGAGCCCAGGGCCTGGCAAATTCTGGGCAAATTGGCCAGTGAGCTATCTCCCTAGCTTTAAAAACAAACAAACAAACAAACAAACTTTTATTTTGAGACAGTATCTCACCAAACTGAAAGGCTGATAGAAACTCAGTTTGTAGCCAAGAATGGTTATGAACTTGCCGTCTTCCTGCCTCAGTGTCCTAAGTAGCTGGGATTGTAGGTCTGTGTCACTAGACACAGCCACACTTGCCCGCTTCAATTTTCTTTAGAGAAAAAAAAAAGAACATCTTACAGAAAACTTTCCTCCTTCTGCTTCTCTATTACCTTCATTCCTTTCTTTCTTTCTTTCTTTCTTTCTTTCTTTCTTTCTTTCTTTCTTTCTTTCTTTCTTTCTTTCTGTCTGTCTTTTTTGTTCTTTCTTTCTTCATATATAAATATATGTATATTATTTTTTTTTGAGTCAGTGTTTCTTCATAGCTTTGGAGCCTGTCCTGGAACTAGCTATGTAGAGCAGGCTGGCCTCAAACTCACAGAGATGCATGTGCCTCCTGAATGCTGGGACTTAAGGCATGTACCACCCAAACCAGGCTTATTTATTTATTTGGTTGTTTAGCTATTTAGTGTAGTCTAGGAAATCCTGCCTCAGTTTCCTGCATCTTGGAATTACAAGTGTGAACCACCAGCTCAGCTTTTATTTTATTTTTCTTTACAAGGGAAAGGCTCTCCCATGGGCAGTGACTGAGTGGTAAAGGTTGGTTCCAGGTGTGGGGCCTGAATGGTAACTGCCATCTTCTCTTCAGGCTGCCCCTGAAGAAGTAAGCTGAGGCCAACTCTGCTATCCATCACCCTCTGCTGGTGCCTTCCTCATTTTTCTCCTGTTTCCCCATTTTTTTCACTGTCTCCCTTGGCAACACTTTCTTTCAAAAGTGTTAGCATGCAAATCCTTCTCTCAGGGTTTGCTTCTGAGGAATTCTGTCTAAGACAGTGGCATGGCTAGGATGCCAGTCACCTACTGTGTTATGCTCCATAGAAGGAGCCATTGTTTAATGTCACATGTTATATTTCAACAAACTGCTCACTGCATACTTTCAGAGTGACTGCATTCTTTACTTGTGGATAAAAACTAAGAACCATGAAATATCTGATTCTTTCCATTTCAGAAAAGCGATGTCCTACCCTTGCCATGCCAGCAAATGGTGGGTTTAAGTGTGTTGATGGTGCCTACTTTAACTCTCGATGTGAGTACTATTGCTCACCAGGATATACATTGAAAGGGGAACGGACAGTCATGTGTATGGACAACAAGGCCTGGAGTGGCCGACCAGCCTCCTGTGTGGGTAAGAAAATGTCATAGGCCTCAGGGGCCACATCTTGGGAGAGGAGCAGTGGGTCATTGTTGGTACTATACGCACTGAAGGCAACAACATGTTTGCAACCTAAACAGCCAGCATTGCATTCAGTAGCTACTTGGCTCCTAGGCCCAGCCCAAGACCTCAGTTTCTATATTAGCTGACTTCAATGCAGCCTGCTTCCAGATTACTTTTGTCAGTTCCTAGACCTGCTGCTGTCACTCCTGAGAACTAATGAGAAATGTGAATTCTCATGTCCTTCTCTACTTCTTGAATTTAAAATTCTGGAGATGGGTCTCAGCACTTTGCATTTTCAGAAGCCTTCTAGGAATTTTAAAGTATTCAAATAGAGGGTCACTAATATCAGGTACTGCTTCTCAAATTTTCAGTGCCTGGGAATTTTCTGGAGACCTTGAGAAGAATGCAGATTTGAACTCAGTAGGTCTTGGGAGTCAGGCTTAGGGGGATTTGTAGGCAGAGTTTTTGCCAGGATCAACTGCTCCAAAATAAATACACAGAGACTTAATATTAATTAAAAATCCTTGGCCAATACTTCAGTCTTCTTACTAGCTAACTCTGATACCTGAAATTAACCAATTTATATGAATCTACATTTTGCCAGGTGACATTACCTCTCTTTCATTTTGTACCTCCTGTCTCCTCTCTGTGTCTCACTGGAGACTCCTCTGACACCCCAGCATCCTTAGTCTGGTTTTCCACCCTAACCTTATCCTATCCAGCTACTGGCCAGTCAACTTCTTTTTTTTTATTTTTAATTCTTTTTTTAAATTTATTTTTCAGTTTAAATTTAAATAAGAAACGAGGTTACTTCAAAAGTCAGTTCTAGGTCCCTCTCCCTTTCCCTCCCCCTCCTCCCGTGGCCTGAACCCAACCCCCTCCCATTATCCCCTCATTTCCCCAGGGAGGGTGAGGCCCTCCATGGGGGTGTCCATAGTCTGTCATTTCATATAGGGCAGGGCCTAGACCCTTCCCCAAGAGTTCAGGGTGAGAGTGCACCTCACATTGTTGGATGAGAGTCCAAAGTCCATGTGTATACTCGGGATGGGTACTGATCTGCTGCCCAAGGCTCAATAGATTACCTAGGCCTCCTCACTGACACTCACATTCAGGTGGTCTTGATCAGTCCCATGCTGGATTCCCAGGCATCAGCCTGGGATTCAAGAGTTAACCTTTGTCAGGTCAGCTGTTTCTTGGGGTTAAACCAGCCTAGTCTTAATCCCTTTGGTCATCAGTCCTCTCTCTCTGTTACTGGCTTTCTTCAGTTCAGCTCAGTACTTAACCGAGGAAGACTGACTCTTCTTCGATCAGCCACTGAATGAAGTTTCTGTTTCCCAGACTCTCTGGCCATGGGATTGTAGGCTGGCACTCCCCAGATCTATGTCTAAAATCCATATATGAGAGAGTACATGCCATGTTTCTCTTTTTGTGACTGGGTTACCTCACTCAGGATGGTTTCTTCTAGTGTCATCCATTTGCCTGCGAATCTCAGGATTCCATTGTTTTTTTCTGCTGAATAGTACTCCATTGTGTAAATGTATCACATTTTCTCTATCCACTCTTCGGTTGAGGGACATCTAGGTTGCTTCCAAGTTCTGGCTATTACAAATAATGCTGCTATGAACATAGTGGAACAGACATCTTTGTTGTATGAATGTGCATCTTTTGGATATATGCCTAAGAGTGGAGTTGCTGGGTCTTGTGGTAGGTTTATTCCCATTTTTCTGAGGAATCTCCATACTGATTTCCAAAGTGGCTGAACCAGTTGGCACTCCCACCAGCAATGGAGGAGTGTCCCCCTTTCACCACATCCTCTCCAGCATAAATTGTCGTTGGTGTTTTTGATTTTAGCCATTCTGACAGGAGTGAGATGGTATCTCAGAGTTGTTGTGATTTGCATTTCCCAGATGGCTGAGGATGTTGAGCACTTTCTCAAGTGCCTCTCAGCCATTTTAGACTCCTCTATTGAAGATTCTCTATTTAGTTTTGCAGCCCACTTTTTAATTGGGTCCTTTGATGTTTTGGAGACTTGCTTCTTGAGTCCTTTGTAAATTTTGGAGATCAACCCTCTGTCAGATGTGGGATTAGTGAATATATTTTCCCATTCTGTGGTCTGCCTTTTTCTCTTGCTGACTGTGTCCTTTGCCTTACAGAAGCTTCTCAGTTTCAGGAGGTCCCATTTATTAATTGTTGATCTCACTGTCTGTGCTAGTGGTGTTATGTTCAGGAAGCTGTCTCCTGTACCAGTTCGTTCAAGGGTACCACCCACTTTCTCTTCTAAGAGGTTCAGTGTGGCTGGATTTATGTTGAGGTCTTTGATCCATTTGGACTTAAGTTTTGTGCATGGCGATAAACATGGATCGATCCACATTCTTCTACATGCCAGCCTCCAGTTATGCCAGCACCATTTGTTGAAGATGCTTTCTTTATTCCATTGTATATTTTTAGCTTCTTTGTCAAAGATCAGATGTTCATACGTGTGTGGGTTAATATCCGGGTTTTCAATTCGATTCCATTGGTCTACCTGTCTATTTTGTGCCAATACCAAGCTATTTTCAGGACTATAGCTCTATAATAGAGTTTGAGGTCAGGGATGGTGATGCCTCCGGACGTTGCCTTGTTGAACAGGGTTGTTTCAGCTATCCTGGGTCTTTTGTTTTTCCATACAAAATTGATTATTGTTCTTTCAAGGTCTGTGAAGAATTGCCCTGGGATTTTAATGGGGATTACATTGAATCTGCAGATTGCTTTTGACAGGATTGCCATTTTTACTACATTGATCCTACCTATCCAAGAGCATGGGAGGTCTTTCCATTTTCTGAGGGCTTCTTTAATTTCTTTCTTTAAAGATTCAAAGTTCTTGCGATTCAGGTCTTTCACTTGTTTGGTTAGCATTGCCCCAAGGTATTTTATGTTGTTTGTGGCAATTGTAAAGGGTGATGTTTCTCTGATTTCTTTCTCAGCCCTTTTATCATCTGTATATAGTAGGGCTACTGATTTTCTTGAGTTGATCTTGTAGCCTGCCACTTTGCTGAAGGTGTTAATCAGCTGTAACTTTTACAGTCAACTTCTTTATTAAACCAGTCACAGTAACATATGTGCACACAGTGTAAAGGAATATTCCACAGGGATTCATCTCGTAAGAGGTTTTTGAATCTCGGAATAGCAGACATTTGAGGCCAGTCAATTTTGTTGTGATTCTTTACCCTTTGCACCCTGTGATATCTAACAGTGTTTTAAAATTTTAACCCACTAAGTGTTTAGTGACAATATCCCCACATCCTGGCCCCAGCCTAGTTGTGGCTACCAGAAATGTCTCTAGACATTTTTTCAGTGGCTCTGGGAAGGAAAAATAACCCTTCCGTTGACACCCACTTGCCTAGGTGCAGTGGGTTCTCACCATAGCTACTTGTGATTGTCTCCTGGGTATCTTTTAGTGACATACCTTAGAGATTCTGATTCAATTAGGCTGACAAAGAGGCAGCTGGAAGAGGCCAGTGGGTTCTAAGAACTTCTCAGATAATTTTCCTGCTGGAGATCTAGGATCACTCTTTGCAAGTAGCATTAGAAATTCCCAAGGAAAATGCAAATTCCCTGCCCACCTAAGATGGGCAAGATTAGAAACTCTGGAATTCTGCCCAACAATCTGCTTCCATAAAAGTCAGCAAAGCTAATTCTGATGTGAGCCAAAGTTGAAAAATCTGCTTTAGGATTTCAAGTTTAGGAAGGTGTTTAATAGCTTTTTACTCAAAAATACTGTCCTTGGATCAGATACATCAACCCCAGGAGGAAGACTGCTAGGTAATCAGAATTACGAGATCGCCGCAGATGTAGAAAACCACAATTCACCTTTGGATTCTGGTATTTCTTTAGACAATATGGCAAAGCTGAGTACCAAGAAAATACTTGGCAGAAGCACCTTTCTCTGAAGATGTGGCATCCCCACTGCTGCTACGTCCTGCTGGGTGAAGACAGATAGAACATGTCTGGGGGGGTTAGTGGTGGTGATGAGATCTCAACATGCCAGTTGCCAAGTCCATGGGTTCAGAGCAGAAGGGCACCTCACAGATGCTGCCTTTGATATAGATCTTCTTGTGTTTTGCTGTGTGCAAACTAACTATTGAAAACAAACCAAAGGAGATCAATCAAATCTGTTTCCTTGTACTGGAGGGATCAGAGGTCACGATGTAGGAGAGGAGAAACCCAAAACTCTTTCTGCTAAGCAAGCTTTGGCAGAGCACTCTGAGGACATATTGTTCAGATTTCCAGATTGTGCACAACAATGGAAAGAAAATGCTGATTGCTCTCAAAAAGCAACAAGCATGTCTAAAGCCAGACCAGATGGCCCTGGAACTTGCCCAGAGGGAGAGGGAAGGATCTAAAAAATGAACCCCAATTTCAGGCAATTTATGTTACTGTTTGCTGAGGTAACTTTCAAGTGTATTAGCAGAGTGGAAATTGTGTAGGCAATTGGTGGGAACGGGAAGGAGAGTGCAGGGTATCCAAGAGCCTGGAGCTCCAAGGTAAATGAAAAGAACAGAGCAGGCAGACACTGCTTTCTGTGACTTCAGTGACAGACAAGCTTGAGTTTGTCCCCAGTGAATTTTGCTCCAAAGCTATCATTTACTTCTTTGGCTTTATTAAAATGTTTGGCAGGAACAGGCTTCCTTGAGCAAAACTCAGAGCCTCGGCCTATTTTAGGAGCTGACACATGGCGCTTGAGTTGCTCCCAGGTTTCCATACAACCTTAAACAGCACATTTTGGCCCAAACTGTGCTGAGTGCTGAGAAAGCTAACCCAGTTCTCTTGCAAACTGGGAGGGGATGGGAAGGCTGGGCTTTCTTTGACTCCAAGGTGGTCAGTTCTGAGGTCTGACAAATCTGTAAGTGCCACAAGTCAAAATTAATTCTCTGCCTCAGACTAAAGTCAAATTCAGGTATTTAAGAAATTAATAGGGTCATATGAGTGGAGGAAGGCACACTGTAAGCTGCGGCGGCAGGGGGCAATGAAGTTCAGAAGCCCTTTCCTGCATTGACTGAAACTAGCATTGTGTGCTGAGATATTTTCATTTCTGAAAATTTTCATTTATTTGGTTTTCTGGAACAACGGACAGTAAGAGTGAACACATCCTCATTGAGAGACCTCGTTTTAAGTAGATGCACCTCTCTGCTGTGGACCAAAACATTTCCTACTCCAAAACAAGAAGAAAAAACAAAGACAGTTTTAAAAGCATGGATGAACATTTAAAATGCCATTTGACATGAACAGAATCCTCACTTTGTTGCTTTAACAATGGTCAATGTACAAACCAGCTTGATTGTTGGAATTAATCACTTTTTAATATTTTCTACAGAGTAGAGTAGACATTTTAAAATCCAGGAATAAAATATATCTTGGGCTTCAAGTCATTATTCCATTGCTACAAATATCAGCAGGGTTAGGAATAAACACACCGGTACATTGTTATAGATTATTTTATATGAATTTTTCTGGGCTAGTAAATACACATATCATCAGGAATCTAATATCAGTTTTCCATCTGCTTGGCTGATGGAAATACTGGTCCCATTTTTGCCTCACGTGATTTGCCACTGTCACTGAACAGGCAGACTTTAAGTGAGTGACTTTCTCGAATATAAATGAGTTTATAGTCAGGCACCTTTGGCTGCGGCACTTGCTCATTGCTTCCCTTCTTGTTTCTTTTGTTGTTTCTGCAAAGTTCCTTGAAATCTTGTAGTGCCAAATAGATGGAACCACTTTCCAGAGACATCCACAGGGATTGATCTCTGGCTGGAGAAAGGCAAACAATTGGGCAAGTTTTCAGACACAAGTTTTGTTCTGCCCTTGGCAGTCATTTGCTTCATGTGTCCCCAGGAAATAGATTGTTTCTGGCCTCCATCACCACTCTCAAATTCTTTTTAAAATATACTTTTATTTGAAATACAATTGTATCGTTTAACCCCTCCCTTCCCTTCCTGCAACCCTTTCCAGGTACCTTCTCTCCAGTGCTCAATAATTGTTAGTTCTGGGAAGTCTGTTGCTCAACAACAGATGAGTGAGATGCCAGTTATCTCTGAGCAGTGGACTGCAGAAATTCAACATTGTCTGATTCACCCAAAATGTTGAAATGCTTGCCTGAATTATGAAAGCATGTCTTCTATTTCCAAGCATAGTAATAAAAAAGATTATTTTAAAGAAATTAGTAACCACAAATTATTTCAGATAGATATAAGTATATTTCATATCTTTTCTTTGTTACACACACACACATGTATATATATATATATAATTCTTAAGGCATAATTTTTGTATTTTAATGTCATTGGAGCTAGGATGCATCTTATAGTTGATCATGACTTAAATTCAATGAAATATGCTATTCAATTTAAGATCAGTGTAATAAGGCTGTAGATTCACAGTCCATTGAAGCATAACATAGCATGAAAGCAAGTTTGAATGAAAAGATAAAGCTGTTTCAAAAACCATTCAATATCCATTATTTCTCACACTACATAAAATGAGCAGTCCTTGGATAAGATACAGGGAAAGTACATGAAGGCATTTACTTGATGCATTCAGTCTCTGGGAGATGTGATTCAGTAGCAGAGAGGACATTAAATTTCCACCCAGATAATTATTGGCTAGTATGTAAAACAATGCAAAGCTGACTGCCATGTGCTATCTTTCAATACATTCTCTCCCTGCTTGGCATCAAGGAGAACCAGTAAACTTCCGGTAAATTTCCTCCTGTGCCTTCATTTCAGCTTTGATTACAGGCAACAACACCCAATGTAGAATTAACATGTCACTGATTTCCAGCCCTCATTATCAACCTATCTTGATAATGAGGGAGTGAGTAACTGTGGGCCTCAGTGTGAACACATATAAACTGAGAGAAGTGGTTCCACTGCATACCCATGGCATTCATGTTTGCCTCAACCATAATAGTTTGGTTCTCTGGCACCTGTTATAAGTAATTTTTGTTGGAAATTAGCACCCTAATCCACTGGAAACCCTGATACGTTTTTGGCATTATATTCACTTTCACCTCAAATGCCAGCATTGGATTGACAGCCTTGATTAAAGTTGACATTCATGAAAGATTTGCTGCATTGAGTTGAATCACAGTAGGTGATAGTGTTGGTACATTTGCTTGGTATTCAACAACACTGTCTTTGAATCAGGCAGTGTCACTACAGCTGAGTGGCTTCTGGCTGTTGCCAAGTCAGCATGCAGAATTAGATAGTATACACCCAGTACATGTAGCAATGGTAGAGAATAACAGATCTGTTTTTGTGCAGCTGAGTCCTAAAAGGTCTTTAAAACTCAGCAAGAGAGAAAGGGCAGGATGAAAGGACAGAGGAGAGATCCAGCGGGAGCAATATCTTCAGCAATGACAAGTGTCTAGGGGTCTTGGTTTGTCAGACTTTGAATGTTGACCACCAGTTTAACAAATCATTTCTTGATTGGGTTATGTTTTCAAGATATGGAACCTCCTAGAATCAAGTGCCCAAGTGTTAAAGAGCGTATTGCTGAACCAAATAAGCTGACAGTCCGGGTGACCTGGGAAACCCCAGAGGGAAGAGATACAGCAGATGGCATTCTTACTGAGTAAGAGAAACGTAATCTTCTTCTCCCTTTACTCCCCCCCCTCTCTCTCCTTAAACCCTTGTATGTTATAGGAAAGCATGGGTGTTGAACTACATTACCAGCCTATTGTCTCTTAGGAAATACTCTGACATTTCCTAAATGTGATAAATTTACTACACAAAGTGGAGTATATCTACATTGGTCTGTTTATGTTTCAGACCTGGTTACTCTGGTCACCATCTAACATACTATATTGCTTATTTGTATATAAAGGCATAGAATATATAGTATTTATAGATTGTTTGTTGTCTGTCTTTACTACAAGACATTCATTACCTTAGCCCTAAAGGCATATAATCCGTTCTTAGATTTCTGCAACAGTTGAAGCCTTGTATAATAAATTCAAAACATAAAATGGCAGGTCACCACATGACCCCTTTTGTCTAAAAGCTTTTCAGTTTTGTGGAGGATCTGCTGCTAGGGTTGGAATTATGACATTTAATGAAAGGACCATGGTAGACTCTGACCCTCTGTTCAGTGTAGCTGTCTGTCTCCAGAGTTCAGCAGCATAGAGACAGTCCCACAGACTTGGAGCAAGGAGGAAGGAACCATGGTAGCATGGGTTCAGAGAAAGCTGACTTGTCCCCTGATCAACTCATGCCTGGGTTCCTTGCTTTCCTATCACATAGTCTGTGACTCCCCTCCCCATTATCTAACCCAAGCTACTTTAACATAGTCTGTGTCTATGGGGAAGGGATTTCTTTTGAGTCCCTTGATGATTCCTGTGATTTTCAGAATGAAATGGAGTCTCAGAGAAGTCCTATTTGAAAGATTACTCTTTTCTGGTTCATCTGAATTTACGTTTGCTACCTAAGGATTTTAAGAGCTGAAGGCATTTAAAGTCAAAAGTGACATCTCTGAGTGGTGGGATTTCCCATACTTTCCCAAGATTCCTCACTTCACATGCCTTGTTAGCATGCCCCACATATGTTCCTCAATGTTGACAATGATAATCCCACATGGCCATTATCATCAAATATCATCATTCCTAGGAGCTGCAGTGAGAAGGTGTGAGTTTTCTATACATTAAAAAACTAACCAAAAGCTGTCATTTGCCAACTGGTGTTGTCAAATAGCTAAGAAGATAGATGCTATAGTCACCCCTTGCAGTGCAATCTTGGCCAAGTTCCTTAGCCTTTCCTGAAAAATAAATGGAGATTTCTACTCACCTAGTAGGAATTCTATTAGGATTAAATTAAATAATAAATAATAAACCATGTCTGATACATGTAAGATTTGTATAAAGCAGATGACAAATTTTGCTTTTACTAACATAGTATTAGGATACTCAAGGATTCACAGTGAATTTACCATTTGCTCAGAAAGGTCTTCACTGACCCAGGTAGAAGAAGCAAAGAATATTCTAGTACCTGTTGCAGGCTCAAATTGCCAAATGACCAACTTTACTGTACTCCGAATTTTGCTCATAAAGCATTGTGTTGTCTGCCCAACAGGGAAGATATGCAGGCTGAGCCCCCAACCCTTGTTCTATCCTTCAGCAATAAACAAAGAATGAACAAACAAAAATGCGAATCTCCCCTTAGCTGAGATCAAGTTGCTCCTGTGACACAGAGGGAAGTACAGGAGACAGCTGCTCACACACCAGACCATCTGTTGTGGTTAAAGGGCTCAGAGGCTGCTCAGCAGCAGCGTTTCCCTCTGTCCTGTGCAGACTCAGAGCTCAACCACCACTCTTTAGGTACACAAGCATAATCCTACATATTTCTGCTTCCTTCCTTAAGTGTTATTCTAAAAGGCCTCCCTCCAGGCTCGAATTTTCCAGAAGGAGACCATAAGATTGAATATACAGTCTATGACAGAGCTGAGAACAAGGGAACCTGCAAGTTCCGAATTAAAGTAAGAGGTGAGACTGTTGCTTCCTGGTGACTGCCAAAGAAAGAGGGACCAGGTCCCTAGGCCAAAATGTTCTAGATGCCCCCTGTAGTAAGGCTACTGCCAGCTTTGGATGAGGCTTTGGTGATGCAGAGGGAAGAATTTCATTTTACTGGTCAGATTTTAGTATGGGTACGTCATGTAGGAAACAGGTTTGTTTCACAGCTGTCTTTCTTTTTTTTTTTTTTTTGGTTTTTACGAGACAGGGTTTCTCTGTATTGTTTTGGAGGCTATCGGTCCAGCCTGGCCTCGAACTCACAGAGATCCACCTGCCTCTGCCTCCCCAGTGCTGGGATTAAAGGCGTGCGCCACCAACCCCCGGCTCACAGCTGTCTTTCTAAGAAGACTACCACTTAAGAATTTTTCTATTTCTGAGATAATACCTCCAATACCTACAGAGTGATTAGGAGTCCCCTCTTTCAGGCCACCAAGAGGTTATGCTCTTTGTCTTTCAGACTTTTGGTCTACCTGAGAAAATATTTTTTGAAAACTTTGTGTTTCATGGTTTGGACAGGTAGTCAGTACCATTTGCTATTCAGGGCTCAGGTTTTTCATCTGTAACATGAAGAGGCAAACACCGCTAACTCAAGGGTTTCATTGGCGTGGGTGGTGACCATTATTGACCATTAGGGAATAGTCATCCTAGCCTCCCACTTATATCACTAGTTCACTTATAACTTCATAGCAAACCTGGGGCCTCACCTTCTCTGGTAACTTTATGGAAGAATGCTCAGGAATAAGGCTATTCTGGGTTTGTGTCCCCTACAGTCAGACGCTGTGGCAAACTCAATGTCCCAGAGAATGGTTACATGAAGTGTTCCAGCGATGGTGACAACTATGGAGCTACCTGTCAATTCTCCTGTATTGGTGGTTATGAACTTCAGGGTAGTCCTGCCCGAGTATGTCAATCTAATCTCGCTTGGTCTGGCACGGAACCCACCTGTGCCGGTATGTGTGCTGTTCTTTCTCCAGCTATCATCAAATCTGAAACCCCTGACTCCAGAGTGGGCAAAAGCAGATGTACTTCCTGTACATCATAAAGTTCAATGTCATCTCTGCACATCTGAGTAGGTGAAAAAGGTGCCAAGTCCATGTTGCAGTTAATCTCACCTATCTCCTCATCTTGTGTTTGCCTGTTCTCTGATCCTTGTTTCATATCTTCTAAGAAACAACCTGGAGGCCAGAACGCAGGGCTTTAGTGACATTAAACCAATACACTGTTTACTTACTTTTATCCCTCTACTTTAAGGCAGGAGGAGGATCGAATTTTCAATGCTAGTACACTGCTGTGTTTAAACAGCATAATTCCTGCCTTGCATCATTAACTTTAATGCCATACACATCTTGGGCATTTGAAATCCTTCCTTCTGTGTAAAATGAGGTAAATTATACCTCTTCTAAATGTGATCATCTACTGAATGCTATAATAGAGCAGTTCCTAGTGCAGGGTAAGTCTTCAACACATGCCAGTATTTCTTACTGATAAACAACAATTGGGCTAGGCATAGCCGAGAGTATGAAATCTAGATTGCCTGGGAAACTCCAGACCAACTTTTTATTTACATGCTTCCCCTATTCTTGATGCCAGATGTCTCTTCCTTTGCCCCTCCTTTAACCCTACCATTCAGAACTGATGGATGAAGTTCTTCAATTTCATGCATTACAGCAGAAAAGCTACATATGTCTCAGACTCCTCAGCTAAGTTCTTAATATCCACTTTTGTGACACTGAGGCCTGGAATATATTGTCAAACAATCTCATAAATTTATATATGTACATGGGCATAAAGCATTGGAAATGAGTTCAAATTCAGGTATGTTGTCAGTGTAAAATATATATCAATTTAAAACTCGTAGCACAATAAAGAATATAAAGTATCCCTACTTTTTTGTATTGGTAGCATGTTGAGATATTTGGATATATTGGGTTGACATATAAAGCTATTGTTACATATTTGTTCATACATTTATAATGAAGCTACTAGAAATTTTTAAATTGTACAGTTATATAAATCTACTTATATTAAGCAAGGCTGTCTTAGTCTGTGAGTCACAAAGGCAATGTTAGAGATAAGACCTGTCTCTCATTCAGAGAAATAGTCCAGAAGTTGACACATAGATGTCACTCAGTGTAGTTGAACAAATGAAAATGTTAATGAACAGTGATTTTTAAAGCCAACTTGAAGTTTAAAATAATAGCACCAAGTTCATAAAACCTACATAGTGTGTTCTTATTTTTCTTCTGCAATTTCTTTTTCAGGGGCCAGACTGTTTGCTGCCCTGTTTGCTGAGCCAACCATTCAGGGCTGTTTGTCATTGATCAGTTTCCATGAAAGAACTATAATGAAATGACCTTGACTCTTGTTCTCCATGGCCATATTGAAAGAACAATGAATTTATGTTAGATTAGCCACTAAGTTCAATGTGCTTTGTTACAGCAACAAGATAGAACTAGAACACTTTGTTTGTCTATTACTGGTGCTTCATATACTCACTTCTCAAATCAACTACTTAACATTTGACTTCTCATCTCACAGTCTACTTAGGGTTTGGTATATGCCTGGCTAAGTTAAGTCAGAACTTAGGGAGGGCTTTTGAACTTATATGGCCATTTCTGGTTACAGCTATGAATGTCAATGTCGGTGTTAGAACAGCAGCCGCCCTTCTGGATCAGTTTTATGAGAAAAGGAGACTCCTCATTGTGTCCACACCCACAGCTCGGAACCTCCTCTACAGAATGCAGCTGGGAATGCTGCAGGTGAGGCCTTGAGAAAGAGCTAAGGTGGGAGGGAGCTCTCTAACAGGAGGAAGACAGTCACTTCAATAAAAGCCAAGGCCAGACTCAATGCCTAATCTGTTTAGGGTGAGTTTAAGGGACCAGCACTTTAGAGACAGTCATTCATTTCTGGTGCTAGTGTATAACCTTATTAACATTGACTTCCCAGAGCTAATCCAATCATTCTCCAACCATCGAGCTTTGTCGGTCTTTGCTAATAAGCTTAATTGGCACGTTGTCCAGGACCAGCCAAGGACAATTGTCTTTACTCATCCTGTCCAGCACATTCATAGACTGGAGGTGATAAATCAGTTATCTTTCCAATAGACAAGCTAAGGAGACAAAGGGCATCTGAAAGCCTCGAGGCACCATAATCCTCCCTGGGAATTTCACCTATTCTGATAGTGAACTCTGCTGCTACTGAATGAGAAAACCAGCATGTTGTGGGAGGTTATTGGCACATGCCTTTAATCCCAGCGCTCGGGAGGCAGAGACGGCGGATCTCTGTGAGTTCAAGGCCAGCCTGGTCTACAAAGCGAGTTCCAGGACAGCTTCCAAGACAATATAGAGAAACCCTCCCTGTCTCAAAAAACCCCCCAAAAAAAAAGAATCTGCAAGGATCACACTAGAAGTTGCCTGGTTTCATCTTGAAGTTGCATAGTAATGAGTGGTCAACTTCACTGAATTCCAAAGAAGCAGGCTATGCTGCACTTTTTTTTCTAGGATCTCTCATTCATTTATTCCTGTTAGAACAAACTCGGTTTATCCAAAATCAGCTGTTTACTATTCATGCCAGCATAAATAGAACAAGCAACAAGTATTTCTTTCACTATTCTTTGTCATCTGAACAGGTTGCCCATGAACTGTGAAGAATCATGTGAAATGTTTGGAGTACCTAGATATGAACCAAATTCACTAAATCTGTTTCATAAATCCCTATCATCTACCTGCCCTTGTACACCTGTCTTAGGGTTACTATTGCTATGCTGAAGCACCCTGACAAAAAGAAACTTAGAAAGGAATGGTTTATTTGGTTTATAATTCCACATTCATAGTCCATCACTAAATTCAGGACAGGAACTCATGCAGAGCAGGAACTTGGAGGTAGGGGCTGATGTAGAGGTCATGAAGGGGTGCTGTTTACTGGCTTGCTCCTCATGGCTTGCTCAGCTTGCTTTCTTTTTTTTTGAGACAGGGTTTCTCTGTGGCTTTGGAGCCTGTCCTGGAACTAGCTTTTGTAGACCAGGCTGGCCTCGAACTCACAGAGATCCGCCTGCCTCTGCCTCCCGAGTGCTGGGATTAAAGGCGTGCACCACCAACGCCTGGCCTGCTTTCTTTTTTTTAAATAAAATTTTTATTTAAATTAGAAACAACCTTATTTTACGTACTAATCCCAGTTCCCTCTCTCTCTCCTGTCCTCCCATGCTCCTACTGATGCCTCATCCCACCCCTTATCCACTCCTCAGAAAGGGTGAGAAGTTTTCGAGCCCTTAGCCTTAGCCCATCCCTGTTCCCACTGGCTTTAGATAAACTGCTGATTAGCTAGTTAGCTTTCGCATTTTGGATCTAGATATTCTTATATTTTGTCCTCTTACCAACATATTCACATTTACCTTCAAGGAAGACTTGGTTGACTTAGTAATAATTGTGTTAATTCATATAGTACTGTTGAAACAGTGCATTATTTAAAATTATTTTTCCAATTCAGTCAGATTCATCTGATTTATCTTCTGTGAAGTTTTTGGCTTTGATTGTCACTGCTACTCCTGGGGAGACCTCCAAATATGTAGTTGACTGAGCCACACATCCCCAAGCCTCTTGCCAAAGGTCAACTAAGAGCCCAAGAATTATTCCTTGTTTTCTTGGGGTTTGGGTATGGGAACATAGGGTAGGAGTATGTGAAGGGTGGGTAATTAGTGAAGAAAAGGGAACTCTGGAAAATATTATCTTCTTTGGTTTTTCGAGACAGGGTTTCTCTGTGTAGTTTTGGAGCCGGTCCTGAAACTCACTCTGTAAACCAGGCTGGCCTTGAACTCACAGAGATCCATCTGCCTCTGTCTCCTGAGTACTAGGATTAAAGGTATGCACCATCACCCCCTGGTTGGAAAATATTCTTAATTCCTCATAAGAATGAAGTTAGAAACCTCAGGGTGGGGATAGGGATAAGGTGTTGGATTATTTTTAGGAAATTTGACTCAAGCAAAGTCTTGCCGTGTATAGAAGTACCTTAGAGTAACCATTAGGTTTAGGTTTTCAAAATCCCATTGCCAGGGTGTTTTGAGTATTTCCACTAGGAAGATGCTTAGGTTTTGTAGGCACCAGATTAGCCTTAGGTTTTCAGCTCTTTTCAGAACAATTTGGAATAAGCAAAGTAGCACCCATAAGACCATTGCTAGGTGCCAGTCTGCAGTGTCTTAGTTATCCTCACACTTTCCCTGTGGTTCTTCCTCCAGCAAGCACAGTGTGGCCTGGATCTTCGACATGTCACAGTGGTGGAGCTGGTAGGAGTGTTCCCAACCCTGATCGGCAGAATCAGAACAAAGATTATGCCTCCAGCTCTAGCTCTGCAGCTCAGGTAAGGGGGCGTTCTCTCCTTAAATTTCATTTCCTGTGAGTACACTTGGATCTCACCATGGATGCTCTTGTATCTGGTCAGGTTCCTTGATTTTTTTCTATTCAGTATTTAGTTCGGGCAACCTTCAGTGCTTAATTGCTTTTATTCTTGGAGTATTATTATCATGCTAATTGGCACGTTCTTGCATGTTCAACTGAATTATGCAGTGGAAAATTGCTAGTGTTCCCCCCCCCCCCGCAACCAATCCTATTCTCTCTCTGTAGCTGTCTGCCTCTCTCTGCCTCTCTCTGTCTTTCTCTGTCTCTGTGTGTGTGTGTGTGTGTGTGTGTGTGTGTGTGTGTGTGTTTGTGTGTGTATGTGTGCTGGGGATTATTAAAGGAGAGAAGAATCTGAAAACCAAATGACCTAAGCAGCAGTTCCTGCTTCTATTAAGACAGATACTAATATCCCTTTCAGGCTTGATCTCTTATTTTTTTGTACATCTTTCCAGAGCACTTGTCAGCATCCCTGTTTCAACAACTATATCTCTTTTCTGCCATACTTATAAAGCTAGAGCCCTGGTAGTCAGACCTTGATTAATGTATTAAAGAGAGATTTAACAGCTAAAAAGGCAATTTCAGAATAACCTACATTTTTTCTTGTATCTCTTGGTCACCTTGAGATGGATAATTAGGGTAAACTAATATTCCCTAAAAAAGTCTTCCTTTCTTGCCTAGATTTTATCTTTTTTATACTGCAAGTATCTGTTCTCAAGAGCCCAGAAGCCTCCTTGTCTTTTAGAGTCCCAGATGTTCATCATCTTGTACATTATTATCTGAGATATACATATCCTTTCAGTTTTCTGAAAATGGGAAGAAAGAAAGTATAAGCAAACAATGGTATTAGTCAGGTTCTTGTTATATCAACACATAGGGGCAAGTAACTCCTACAATTGTTTCTTTTGAACAAAATTCTAAAGTCTACAATCAGAGATGGGCAATCTCCCTTGCTTTGAGTCTCTAGTGAAGGTCACCTATCATGGAGGGAACATATGGTCATGTGAATTGCTTATATCAAGAGCCAGGAGACAGAGAGACAAAGAGACCAAAGTTTCATAATCCTCAAGGAGAGGCCTCCAAATGGCTTAAAATCCTCATGGTAGACCTCACTTCTCAAGGGATCTGTCATCTCCCAGTAGTGCAAGCTAAGTAACCCATTAACACATGGGCCTTTGGAGGACCCTTACCACCCAAATTACAGCATACCCTTCTGTGTTTACCTTGAAAGTGTTCCACATTACTTAAACCCCCAGTCATTGGCCAGAGCTAATCACATAACTACAATTGAACTTCCAAGGAGGCTGTGAAATGCAGTGGTTTGTTATTTTTATGAAGACAATGAAATGGAATTTGGTGAATTCTACCAAAGGTGTTCAAATAAGTTCACAAAAAATTTCCTAAAAGTTGTGTCACAGAGAGATTCCCTGGTTAATTTTATGTCACTTTGACACAATCTAACATCATTTGGCAAGACAGATCTTGGAGCCAGGAACTGAAGCAAAGGCTATAGTGCAACACTAATTATTGGCTTGCTTCCCTGGCTTACTCAGCTTTCACTTGCCCAGAGTTGATACCACCCGCAACGATCTGCCCACCCTACTATAATCATAAATCAAGAAAATGCCCCACAGACTTGTCTACAGATCAATTGAGATTACCTCTTCCCAGATGACTCTGGTTTAGAGACAAAACAAAACAGAAATAAAAACAAACAATAACAACAACAAAACACCTTTCCATCATACCCTTTATCAATTACTTAAAAAACTTGTTGCAAGAGACTGATGTTCAGTGGATAAAGCGCTTGCCTCATAATTGTGAAGACAAGATCAGATCCTTAGAACCCAAGTAACTTCTAAGATGGCATGATGGGCCTGTCTGTAACTCCAGCCTTGGAAGACAGAGACAGAGATCTCTGGAGCAAGATGGCTATCTAGATTAGCCCTATCAGTGAGCTCTGAGTTCAAATGAGAGTCCCTAACTTGAATAAGATGGAGAGCCATAGAGGCAGTCTCCTGACATCAACCTTAGGATACCACACCCACACATATGTACATGTGCTGTACGTAGATGGTACATCCACATACATGCAAACACAGACACATATACATCACATACACATTCATACATAAAAATAAAATTTATCCCAGATTTTTAAAAATTACTTTTTTAGGATAATAGTTGGTAGACACAGATGCACACATATACTATAAATACCTATACAACAATAATAAAATCTCTATGTAATTTTAAACTGTTTTAAAAATGAAGAACAGAGCTGACAGGAACCAAGGACATCACTTCAGTAATCATATTATTCTCAGACTTCCCTGGAAGGTGACCCAGGAAAAGTTCCTTCCAATCTGATAATAGTCATTATGTAGCTCAGAAATACTGCCAACCTCACTCTCAAACCAAACCCACAATTCATGAGTACTCTATCACCCATCTCTGAGATGTCTGTGGTCTCTCAGTTCCAGTGGGACCCAATCCTGTTGCTGTTGATGATGTGACCATTTCTCTTTTCCCATGGTATTTGTCCTTTCTTATATTCTGTGCTCATCAAGGTACAAGAGTCACATGAAGAATGTTTGTGATAGTCCCAGGGATGTTACCATTTTGGCCTCATAACTGTTAAAAAACCACATGGTGCAGTGTTTCACCCAGCTATCGTCCCTATAACATTTCTTGAACCTTTGTCCTTCCAGCCTTGCTTAGTTTCTCACTCCTGTACTTTCCTGGAAGCTCCTTGTGCTTGAACTTGCCTTGGATGCTTCGACTGGGGGATACTTTGTGGAGGCAGTGTAGTCATCTTCTTTTGGATTTCTAGTAACTAGATATTGATTAGAAAGTTAGCTTTCCTCTGTGGAAAATATTAATTATCCCACATTTCACAATACTGCTTCTTGAAAAGTGCACTCAGTTTATATTTTATGCATTGATATCCTTATTCATTTTTCAAGTAAGCATGAAAACGAATGAGTTTCATTAAGGCATTTTCATACATGTATGCTATTATATTTTCCTTTAATTCATCCCCTATCTCTGACTGCCCAACTCATCTCACTTACCTTTCTTTAAAAAACCAACTTGAAACTATTAATAAGAGGAAAAATCACTTTAAATTCATATTACAGAGTATGTTCTGCCTGATACACAACCTCAAGACATTTCAACGGAAACAAAAACTGGGAGAGGAGGTTGGGTGGCCTCATTATTTCATTGGGCTCAGCTGTCTGCTTACTTTCCTCTTGGCTTTCTTTAAACATGCTGGTATTGATATAAAACATCGACATAGATGAAATACATATGTTGAAAAAATACCACACAGTTGAAATCATGCCAGTAAATTTTGAGAAATTATTTGTGGTACTAATTATAAGCAAATAAGTAAGAATGTCTGGGAGTCCAGACAGTTCTAATTGCATTCCTGAAATAGTCATCACTATATGTTTGAATGTTACTTTAATCAAGTTTTCTTATTGAGGTCCCTTTTGACACTTGAGGGTAGATTTGTCTGGTTAGATAACTGTCCTGTGTACTGTAGGATAAATATATCAATATGTCTGACATTTACCAATTAGATGCCACTAGTATATAATTCCCTTCTTAGGACAACCAAAAGTGTGTTTAGACATGGCCCAATGTCCCCTGAATGGTAATATTTTTGCTGATATTCATCACTGTTATAGTTCTGATATCTTATAGCCTTGTTCCACATGCTAGGTACCAACTTTTGGTTTATAGTACCTTAGGTCTTCCAGACCATAATAGCCTAAAGAAGAGTTTTTTTTTCCTTCTGAATACCAATTATCTGGAGATATTACTAATAACACAGATTTTCATTTGTCAGGAATAAGTTCAGACATGACCTTCTTTCTGAGTAAGTTTTCATGTGATGCTATGAATCCAAGATTCACACTTTGAGTAGCAGAGACATAAAAATGATTCCGTTCTTCCTGACATCAAGCATTTCTTTGCAATGTATTACCAGAGGGCTTTCCTTACCCCCCTAGAAGTCTTCAGGGTCAGGATTTAACATAACCAAGTCTTCTTTTTGTTTATTCCAGGCTGTTGCTTCGAATCCCACTTTACTCCTTCAGCATGGTTCTAGTGGATAAGCATGGCATGGACAAAGAACGCTATGTATCCCTGGTGACACCCATGGCTCTCTTCAACCTCATTGACACTTTCCCCTTGAGAAAAGAAGAGATGCTTCTACAAGCTGAGATGGGCCAGACTTGCAATGCCTGATGTGCTGTTACATTTGTGGTGGTTCCTCATCTCTTTTTACATAGACCTGTGCCTTACATAGTACCCATTTCCTGGGAAGGCCTTAAAAACGCCCTTGATGTACAGATTCTCATTTGTAATTTTTAAAGTCTATTTTATTATGTACTTTCTTTGCCCTTAAAATTGGCACAATGTTTTTTTTAACTTTGAAATGTTTCAAAATATTTGAATATATCTACTCTTTCTAACTCTCTCTTTGGTCTATTATGGCTGGTTAACTCTATAGTTACAACCACACACATGCTCTCTGCATATTATTCATTGTGCAACATACCTTTCTTTCCTTTTATTGTTTATATAAGACTTTTGTTAATAAAATATTTTGAAGCAAACATGCTAAAACTCACTTTTTAAAAACAACTTAAATATGAGGCTTACTTGCTTCATGTGATCAGTAGTTTTTAAAGTGCAATTTTTTTGTTTAAGAAAGGGAAACTGAGATCCCCACAAGGAGGGCCTCACCCTCCCCAGGGAATAATATGGGGATTAGATGGGGGACAGAAGGGGGTGATGGAGGGACAAGGGAGGAGGGGTGGGAGAGGAACCTGGGATTGACATGTGAAGCATTCATGTTTCTAGTTTAAATAAAAACATATGAGGAAAAATATAAAGAAAAGGAAAAACAAAACAAATCACCCTCCAAAACCCTAAAAACAAAGAAGAAGCATGAGAAATACAAACACACATGCACACATAGTGCATAAAAAAGCAAGGGAAATTGTAGGCCTGACAAGGGATTGACTAAGATGGGAGAGAGCTAAGACTGTGACAGAATAGCAAATTAGTATATTAATCCAACAATCAAAGAATGAAATCTTTAACGTCTTGCAGCTAATGGTATGAGAACGTAAAACTAGAGAAAGTGTTGACTCACCTTATTCCATTTTCCAATGGAACAATGTATTTACCTTGTCTGAGGAGCTAAGTAATACAGAGCTGACTGGAAGCATACAGGAAGATACACATAGGTTACAGGTAACCATAATGAGGTTTTATATAAACAGTTAAATAGCTGCAGATCAGGATATCAGTGAATGTCCTGTAACCATTCACTTCTGGAGTCTGTATGTGAAGGTGAAGTGGAGCATTGTGGATCTTGGTGATTGTTGATGCGTGGAGCCTCAAGCAAATGGATCTCTCAGTTATATAGAGGCTGGACTCCAGTAGAAGTTTAGGAGTGGAACTGTACTGTCTCAGAGTCCTGGGAACTGTCTTCAAAGACCCCTATTTTCTTCTACTCTTAATAGGAAACCTTATGAGAGATGTCTGAAGTATACTCCTCTTCAGTGGACATGCTACCGATGATAGAGAAATATCACAGAATCCCATTCCTAGACTATATGTAACTAATAATTGCTTAGAGATGGAGAATTAGCTTCTCCCAGGGATGATCCCTCTAATGGGTTACCCAATACAAAGTGGTCAGCCTGAAGCCATGCAACACAAACTACACAGAAGGGACTCAGCAGGTTGTATTTATATATAACAATAGTAATAAAATAGGCCACCAGTTTGAGAGGGAGTGAGGGGGAAATGTGGAGGGTGTTGGAGTGAGCAAGTGTAACTAATTCAGAGATGATTAAAGTATACAAGAGGATGTACATAGATTACAGATAAATACTATGCCATTTTATGTCAGAAGCGGAGTAACTTTTGGGGTCCTGGAAGCAATCATTCTTGAGTTTGTATATTAAAAAGCATGATTGGCCAGTAGAGCTGCATTCTCGACTGCAACCCACCCTCCATGGTTTCCACTCCCTAGTTGCACAACAGATCCCTTTGTGGGAAGGTCAGCTTTACTTAGGTGGCCTGAATTTGTATTTGTCAGTGGTTGAGCCTGAAATATCACACCTTGGAATTTAATGAGGAGTTAGAGTGTACTCTTAGGCAAACATTTCCAAATAAGTCAGTTTGGCCCATAATCTTTTCTTAAACAAAACAGTGAAATGATAGAAATCCAAATTCCAACATCTAGTGTCTTAAAACAGGAGGGACGCTGAGCACTATTCTCACAGTAGATTAGACAGAGTAAATGCCAACTCTTGAATAGATTTACATTCTATGTAGAAAAATGAACTGTTTTTCTCCTATATACTAAAAGTCACTCTTTAGCCACTGTTTCCTTTATATGTATCAGATTAAAGTAAAAGCACAAATGGAGGAGGAATGTCAAATAGTGATGAACTTTATGTAGTACCTTATGCCATGGGACAGCCTAAAAAGAACTTATCTAATTTATTCAAACCAGTCTTTCTAGTTACTTTGAAATATTATAGCACTTCCACCCTCTCCACCAAATATGCAGATTATTTGAAGACAGATGGATGAAGGAATGACCTGCAATGTTTTAAAAATTAAATACTCTACAAAAATATATGGGAAACATTTTTTTAAAGTTATCAATTGCTATCTCTAGAATGCAGGTTTCTCCCTGGATGTCTCTTGAGATTTTTTAAAATATACATTTTGAAATCTTAGAAAGAAACAACTGGAGCTAGGGTGATAACTCAGATCAATTGGTAAAGCGCTCGCTGTGTAAACACGAGGACCTGAGTTCAGTCTCCAGCACCCATGTAAAAAGTCAGGAAAGGAGGCTCACACTTGTCAGCCTCTGGTTTCTACATCCAAGCATGCATAAGTACATGTATATTTCCACATAGAGCATGAATATGCTCACGCGCACACACACACACCCCTCATTCTTGCTTGCTCATATGCTATGCTTTCACATGTTGTGTGTGCATGAGAAAGAGTGGGGGGAGCCTTAAAGTATATACACTCTTGGGTACATGTGTATAGGGAAGAAATAGCCATTTAAGTGAACTGAAGCCAAATAAAAATACTGTCTGCTCAATAGATGGCAGCGGAAATCGCCGTTCAATTCTTTCAAGTTCACAGGCCTGCTTAGGATCTGTCCTGGCTCCCAAACCACACTTGCCTGTTCCAGTGATCAATTCGAAACGCAAACAGTTTATTTACAGAACCTGAGTCTCAGCATCTGGCTCTGTCCTGAGATGTAACTCATCAGTTTTCAGTTGCTATCATTTCTCTGACTTCATCATCTTTTAAAATAAATAGACAACACATTTTATATCTTCATTTAAACCTCCTCTCTCCTCTAATCCTACAGGGAAATATATTGAAATTTGCACTTAATCAAGGACCCCAAAACTGAAGTTTACTATGACTATTTTCTAGTTTGCCTGTTTTTTTTGATTGTCCTTATTCTTTTTCATCTTCTTTTTCTTTTTTGCTTCAGCTGCTGTTTATTGACATTGAGGTGGGCACTATGGCAACAGGCCTGGAGATGCTGCAGAAGAGGAGGTGGAGAGTGGAGAGTGTGCCTGCAGTCACAGCTCAGTGGAGTGCACAAGGAGGAATGGGGGAGGCCAAAGCTGTTGGGGAAGCAAATCAGACCCAGGGTCACGGGTTATCTACACAGGAACCTGGGCCCCACGCCCTAAGCCCCAACTCTTGCTGTCTCCTGACGCCAAGCCATGGCTGGGAGTTCTCTGGGCAACTTTCTCCAGAAGGAAAACCACACACAGAGATGGTGCTGCCCTTTTGTGATAAAGGCAGAGGGTTTCCAATTCTGCATTCCTCCTTCATCCCTAGCTTGGGTAGGGCCACATGATAGACAGCTGAGCTCTAGTCCATATTTCAAAGGCATTAATTTTCCCTGGTGTCCCAGCCCACCAGCGCCACAGTATGGCCCAGAGTGAGCACTACAAGCGTTGCTGGCCTAATGGATGGGATGGGGGAGGGGATGGGACAAGGGCTAGGAGAGGGACTCCAGAGCACCATCAAGGCACAGGCACGACACGCATGGTGTTGGTGAAGCCAGAGCCAAGGCGCAACCCAGTCAGCACAATGGCCATATCTCCCTTCTTGAAGAAACCTCGGGCCTTGCCAACATTCATGGCCAAATTCACATGGAGGTCTATATCCTCAGCCCAGGCGTCCAGTACCGCATCTTTACACAGCACAGGGAAGATGCCAAGGTACAGATGGGCCCGACGAGCTGTCTGGGAATTGCGATTCACAACAATGATGGGAGCACGTGGGCGGTACCTAGCCACCTGGTGAGCGCTCCTGCCAGATTTGGTGAGCACGATAATAGCCCCATTGCAACACTTGAAAGAGGCCTCCAGGGCACCTACGCAGCAGCTTCTGTGGGGTCGTTGGTAATAGGCGCCAGACAGTGGAGTTCCTCGAATAACTGCAAGTGGTAGATGGTGGCCTCTGCCTCACCGGCAATCAGGTGCTGCATGCAGACAGCTTCCAGAAGGTAATCCCCTTTGTCTGTTTCTCCCGAAAGCATGATGCAGTCAGCTCCATCTAGGACTGCATTGGCTACATCACTGCCCTCAGCATGGGTTGGGCGAGGTTTCTTGATCATGCTCTCCAGCATCTGAGTGGCACAGATGACAGGCTTTCTAGCTCGGTTGCATCGTCCTATCATCATCTTCTGAGCCAAGAAGACCTACTCTGCAGGAATCTCAATGCCCAGGTCACCCCGAGCCACCATGATCCCATCACTGGCCTCCAAAATCTCATCAAACCTGCGGACACCTTCATGGTTCTCGATTTTGCTGATGATCTTGATGTTCTTGCCCTTCTTTCCCAGGACCTTCCTAACCTCATGCACATCGGCTGCCTTGCGGATGAAAGATGCAAACACCATGTCTACATCCTGCTCCACCCCAAACTTCAGGTCCTGGATGCCCTTTTCTGACACAACAAGGAGATCCACAGCAGCTCCAGGGAGGTTCACCCCCTTCTTGCTGCCCAAGTAGCCACCATTCTCCACCTCTGTCACCAGGAAGTCAGCACCTTTCTCCTTCACCTTACAGATGTTCTTATAGTCCAGCCACAGGATGTTCTCATCACACTTCTTCATGTAGGCGTTGCCCAGGGTGATCTTGAGGGTGGCTGCCTTCTTCAGCTCCACTTCTGCAGTGCTGCTGTCTTTGATGAGTCCAGTCCTGATCTCAGGTCCCTTTGTGTCCAGAGCCACAGCAGGTCGGTAGAGGATGGGGTCAGATGCGAAGCTTTCTGTGGCTGTATGCACATTCTTCATAGTTTCTGCATGATACTCATGAGTTCCATGAGAGAAATACAGACGAGCCACATTCATTCCAGACTTGATGATCTACTTCAGCATCTTCACAGACGGGGAAGCAGGACCAATGGTACAAATGATGCCAGTGTTGCGGGACGTGATGGGTGAGGAGTCAATGTCCAGGCGGAAAATATGTTCCAGGAAGGTATCAGCCATGGCTGCATGGAGCTGCTGGGTCTGAATGAAGGCAGTTCCGGCTTCGCTGTGTGGTTTCGGTGTGGTTCCTGAAGTCCTCGGGCATACTCGGGAGAGTGCAGCGATGCCTAAGTGGGACGACTGAAGGGTCCAGACGAGTCACGGGTGTGCCTATTCTTCTTCTTCTTCTTCTTCTTCTTCTTCTTCTTCTTCTTCTTCTTCTTCTTCTTCTTCTTCTTCTTCTTCTTCTTCTTCTTCTTCTTCTTCTTCTCCTCCTCCTCCTCCTCCTCCTCCTCCTCCTCCTCCTCCTCCTCCTCCTCCTCATCCTCCTCCTCCTCCTCCTCCTCCTCCTCCTCCTTCTTTTTTGAGACAACGTTTCTCTGTGTAGCTTTGGAGCCTATCCTGGCACTCACTCTGTAGACCAGGCTGGCCTTGAACTCACGGAGATCCGCCGGCCTCTGCCTCCCAAGTGCTGGGATAAAAGACGTGCACCACCAACGCCTGTCCTTATAAGATGGTTTATATATATTATACAGATACAGTGATTTTCTATAGGTGACTGACTCAATAGGAGTTCCTTAACCCTTATCAAAAAGTTAATGAAGGCTCTAGAAGGGTATATAAGGTAGTCATCAATCTCATTATCAGGGGAGGACATTTAAGGTAGCCTCTCTACTATGACCTAGATTGCCAGTTGGTGTCATCCTTGGAGATCTCTGAAAATCTCACTAGTTCCAGATCTCTTCTCAAACCTATAGTGGCTCCCTCTATCATGGTATCTCTCATTCAGTGGCTGATGGAAGCAGAGGCAGACACCCATAGCTAAACACTGAACTGAACCCAGTTGCAGAGAGGGAGGAGTGATGAGCAAAGGAGTCAAGACCCAGCTGGTGAAACCCACAGATACAGCTGACTTGAACAAGGGGGAGCTCATGAACTCCAGACTGGTGATTGAGAGGCCAGCATGGGACCCTTTACCCCCTGAACATGGGTGTCAATGAGGAGGCCTTGAAAATTTATGGGGCCTTGGTTAATAGATCAGTATTTAGCCCTGGCATACGAATGGAGCCCATTCAACATGGAGACATGCTCTCTCAGACTGGACACTTAGGGGAGGGCCTAGGTCATGTCCGGGATGATATGACAGACCTTGAAGATTCCCCATAGAAGGCTTTACCCTACCTGGGGAGTGGAGGGGGGATGGAGTGGGGATTGAGGGGGTTGGTGGGGGCGGGAGAGGAGGGGAGGGAGAGGGAGCTGGGATTGACATGGCAAACAAGCTTGTTTCTAATTTAAATAAAAAAGTTAATGAACAGTGAAGTAGGAGAAAATAAGTATTTCCTATGGAACTACAAGCTTGACCACTGCGAGTCTTCAACTGTTGGATTTGAACATAGACAGCTGGATGATGAAGGAGAAGAAAGGCAGTAAGGTCATTCAAAGCATGTTGATCCAAGGCTAGAGTGAGGATATCTATATTATTTATTATTTATTATTGCAATGAAATTGCTCTAAAATTTAGTGGCTTGAAGAAACAAACATTTTATTATCTCACAATTTTTGTGTCATAGATTTGAGAGGAGTCTGTATTGAAATCTCTGATGAAGCTGTAGTCACTTCATCTGTAATGGCAGTTATCTGAAGACATGACTAGGGCTAGGGGATCTACTTCCACGGTGGCTCTCATGACTGGTTCTTGGAAGATGCCTCTGTTCTTGCTCATATGAGCTTCATTGCAGAGTACTATATTGTTCTCAGAAAATGAAGTTGGTTTTCTTCTAGTAGAGCTGAACCAAGAGTGACCAAAATAGAAGGGGAATTATCTTTTATGACAGAGATTCAAGAGATACACTATTTTACTTTTACTATATCCAATTTGCCACACAGATCAGCCCTTTTCAATGTGGGTGGACAGCATAAAAGGGCATGGGTACCATGAGACAAGAATCACTGGGGGTTATTTTGCAGGCTGAATTCCACTGGATACCATACTTCATGGCAAATTCTTAATTTAAGCTATGACTTCTTATGTTAATAAAATAAACTTTGGAATAATTAAATATAATTCTAATTGTGACTCCCTGCTTTGTAGACAAACTCCTAATTTCCTAGCTTCTTGGAAGGTTTTTTGGTAGTCCTGGATATTTTCAGTGAGGTTTTGAAATCTCTTCATGAAATTTGCATTTCTTTAGTCTTCTATTCCACATGAAACTGAAACTACTTGGAGCAGATTCTGTTTTTTGAGACCAAGACTGAAAAAACACATACAGCAAAACTGAAAGCTATCTTCAAAAATGTATTTTCAATACTTGTTTACTTGCAATTCTAAAATTGACAGAAAATTTCAAGTACACTTTGGAGAAGTATCAGGCATGGTGTAATCAATTGACATTATTAACCCCCCCCCATCAATCTGCATGGAGAAAAAGAGAAGGCATTTGTGGTGAATAATCTATGGGTACATTATTGTCATGAAGGCATGGTGGCAGTAAAAGGTTAGAGAGTTAATTGTAGCATCGATGTATTATGTGATTGTAACAGGCATATTGAAAGACTGTGAGAAACAGTTATTGATCCTAAGGTAGTTAAAGAATAAAGTAAATATAGAGATGGAATGGCTTTAGGAAGAAAGCGTCATTGAAGTTTGTGATGTTAGAATGATTGGTGTGTTGCCTCCACAAAGGATGAGACTTCTCAGGATTCTAGCAAGAGTTGAGGCAGAAATAAAATCAATCAAAAGAGATGAAGGAGGTCATTACATACTCATCACAGGCGAAATCCACCAAGATCAAGTGTCTATCGTGAATATCTATGCCCCAAATACAAAGGCATCCACATTCGTAAAAGAAACATTACTAAAACTTAAATCACATATAAAGCCCCACACACTTATAGTGGGAGATTTCAACACACAACTCTCACCACTAGACAGGAATACCAGACAGAAACTCAACAAACAAGCAAAGGGTCTAATAGAAGTAATGAGCCAACTGGGATTAACAGACATCTATAGAACATTTCATCCACATAAAAAAGAATACACCTTCTTCTCACCACCACATGAAACCTTCTCAAAAATCGACCACATACTTGGCAACATATCCAACCTCAGCAGCATCAAAAAATGGGAATCACTCCATGCATCTTATCAGACCACCATGCTTTAAAATTAGAATTCAACAACAACACAAATTGCAGAAAACCTACAAACTCGTGGAAATTCAATAATGCACACCTGCACCATTCCTGGGCCAAAGAAATAAAAAAAAGAAAGTAAAGACTTCCTAGAATTCAGTGAGATTGAAGACACAACATACCCAAACATATGGGACACTTTGAAAGCAGTGCTACAGGGGAAGTTCACAGCACTAAGTGCCCACATGAAGAAACTGGAGAATAGTTATACTAGAGAATTAACAGCACAGCTGAAAGCTCTAGAACATGAAGAAGCAAACTCCCCCAGGAGGAGTAGACAGCAGGAAATAATCAAATTGAGGGCTGAAATCAATGAAGTGGAAACTAGGAAAACAATACAAACAATCAATGCAACGAAGAGTTGGTTCTTTGAGAAAATCAACAAGATAGACAAAACTTTGTCCAAACTTACCAAACAGCAGAGAGTGAACATTCAAATGAACAAAATCAGAAATGAAACGGGGCACATAACAACAGACTCTGAGGAAATTCAGAGAATCATCAGGTCATTCTTTGAAAACCTGTACTCCACAAAATTCGAAAATTTAAAGGAAATGGATGACTTCCTGGATAGCTATCACTTGCCAAAACTAAATCAAGAACAGATAAGCAATTTAAATAGACCTATAACCCCTATGGAAATAGAAGCAGTCATCAAAAGTCTCCCAACCAAAAAAAGTCCAGGTCCAGATGGCCTCAGTGCAGAATTCTACCAGAAATTCAAAGAACAGATTATACCAATTCTTCTCAAAGTATTCCACGCAATAGAAGCAGAAGGGTCTTTGCCAAACTCTTTCTATGAGGCTTCAATAACCTTGATCCCCAAGCCATACAAAGACACAACTAAGAAAGAGAACTTCAGACCAATATCCCTCATGAACATTGATACAAAAATACTCAAGAAAATACTGGCAAATCGGATCCAAGAACACATCAAAACAATCATTCACCATGATCAAGTAGGTTTAATCCCAGGGATCCAGGGATGGTTCAACATACGAAAATCCATCAACGTAATCCACCATATAAATAAGCTGAAAAACAAAAATCACATGATCATCTCACTAGATGCTGAAAAAGCCTTTGACAAAATCCAACACCCCTTCATGATAAAGGTCTTGGAGAGATCTGGGATAACAGGGACATACTTAAACATAATAAAAGATATACAGTAAACCAAGAGCTAACATCAAACTAAATGGACAGAAACTCAACGCAATTCCTCTAAAATCAGGAACAAGACAAGGCTGTCCACTCTCTCCATACCTTTTCAACATAGTACTTGAAGTTCTAGCCATTGCCATATGACAACAAAAGGGGATCAAGGGGATACAAATTGGGAAGGAAGATGTCAAACTTTCACTGTTTGCAGATGATATGATAGTTTACATAAATGACCCAAAAACTCTACCAGGGAACTCTTACAGCTGATTAACACCTTCAGCAAAGTGGCAGGCTACAAGATCAACTCAAGAAAATCAGTAGCCCTACTATATACAGATGATAAAAGGGCTGAGAAAGAAATCAGAGAAACATCACCCTTTACAATTGCCACAAACAACATTAAATACCTTGGGGTAACGCTAACCAAACAAGTGAAAGACCTGTATCGCAAGAACTTTTGAATCTTTAAAGAAAGAAATTAAAGAAGCCCTCAGAAAATGGAAAGATCTCCCTTGCTCTTGGATAGGTAGGATCAATGTAGTAAGAATGGCAATCCTGCCAAAAGCAATCTACAGATTCAATGCAATCCCCATTAAAATCCCAGCACAATTCTTCACAGACCTTGAAAGAACAATAATCAATTTTGTATGGAAAAACAAAAGACCCAGGATAGCCAAAAAAACCCTGTTCAACAAAGCAATGTCTGGAGGCATCACCATCCCTGACTTCAAGCTGTATTATAGAGTTATAGTCCTGAAAACAGCTTGGTATTGGCACAAAAATAGACAGGTAGACCAATGGAATCGAATTGAGAACCCTGATATTAACCCACACACATTTGAACATCTGATCTTTGACAAAGAAGCTAAAAATATACAATGGAATAAAGAAAGCATCTTCAACAAATGGTGCTGGCATAACTGGAGGCTGGCATGTAGAAGAATGCTGATTGATCCATGCTTATCACCATGCACAAAACTTAAATCCAAATGGATCAAAGACCTCAACATAAATCCAGCCACACTGAACCTCTTAGAAGAGAAAGTGGGTGGTACCCTTGAACGAACTGGTACAGGAGACAGCTTCCTGAACATAACACCAGTAGCACAGACAGTGAGATCAACAATTAATAAATGGGACCTCCTGAAACTGAGAAACTTCTGAAAGGCAAAGGACACAGTCAGCAATACAAAAAGACAGTCCACAGAATGGGAAAAATATTCACTAACCCCCCATCTGACAGAGGGATGATCTCCAAATTTTACAAAGAATTCAAGAAGCAAGTCTCCAAAACACCAAAGAATCCAATTAAAAAGTGGGCTGCAGAACTAAATAGAGAATTTTCAATAGAGGAGTCTAAAATGACTGAGAGGCACTTGAGAAAGTGTTCAACATCCTTAGCCATCCGGGAAATGCAAATCAAAACAACTCTGAGATACCATCTCACTCCTGTCAGAATGGCTAAAATCAAAAACACCAAGGACAATTTATGCTGGAGAGGATGTGGTGAAAGGGGAACACTCCTCCATTGCTGGTGGGAGTGCCAACTGGTTCAGCCACTTTGGAAATCAGTATGGAGATTCCTCAGAAAAATGGGAATAAACCTACCACAAGACCCAGCAACTCCACTCTTAGGCATATATCCAAAAGATGCACATTCATACAACAAGGATGTCTGTTCCACTATGTTCATAGCAGCATTATTTGTAATAGCCAGAACTTGGAAGCAACCTAGATGCCCCTCGACCGAAGAGTGGATAGAGAAAATGTGGTACATTTACACAATGGAGTACTATTCAGCAGAAAAAAACAATGGAATCCTGAGATTCGCAGGCAAATGGATGGCACTAGAAGAAACCATCCTGAGTGAGGTAACCCAGTCACAAAAAGAGAAACATGGCATGTACTCTCTCATATATGGATTTTAGACATAGATCTGGGGAGTGCCAGCCTACAATCCCATGGCCAGAGAGTCTGGGAAACAGAAACTTCATTCAGTGGCTGATGGAAGAAGAGGCAGACTCCCATGGCTAAGCACTTAGCTTAACTCAAGAAAGCCAGTAACAGAGATGGAGGACTGATGATCAAAGGGATTAAGACTGGGCTGGTTTATCCCCCAGAAACAGCTGACCTGACAAGGGTTAACTCTTGAATCCCAGGCTGATGCCTGGGAATCCAACATGGGACTGATCAAGACCCCCTGAATGGGGGTGTCAGTGAGGAGGCCTAGGTAATCTATTGAGCCTTGGGCAGTAGATCAGTATTTATCCTGGGTATACAAATGGACTTTGGACTCTCATCTAACAATGTGAGATGCACTCTCACTCTGAACTCTTGTGGGGAGGGTCTAGGCCCTGCCCTGGATGAAATGACAGACTATGGACACCCCCATGGAGGGCCTCACCCTTCCTGGGGAAATGAGGGGATAATGGGGGAGTTGGGGGAGGGCACGGGAGGAGGGGAAGGAAAGGGAGAGGGACCTGGAACTGACTTGTGAACCAACCATGTTTCTGATCTAAATTTAAACATAAAAATAAAAAAAATTAATAAAAAAAGAGTTGAGGCAGAGGTGACAAGTGAGAATAAAAGTCCAAAGCATGCATCACAGGGGAGGAAAGCTAAGTGTAAGTGACTGGAAGTGGAGGATATGAAGAGTGTTATGGTAAATGTTAGAAATCACAAAGTATTTCTATGGACATGGAAAGAATTACAGTTTATAAGGGAACGTGTAAAATTGGGAGAGACTTGCTATTAACTCTCAAATAAGATACATTAGTGTCAGGAAGGACACCTGTGATGTTCTAACCCTCTTGCCAGTGGCAATTACACTACTGGAAATCATGTTTTAAAGCTGTTTGAATGCATGGTGAATGATCAAAAGCGAAAAGACACGAGAAGAGCTCTGACGTTAAAGAATGCAAGTATAAGGTATGGGCGTTGCTCAGTGGTAGAGAATTTATTTATCATGTGCAAAGCTCTGGGTTCATACTTCCCATCACCACAAAGGAAAAAATAGAAGAACATTGTGGGAAACCCACTTGGCTGTTCATTGGAAGGCCCTTCCCTTTACTGGGTGTTCTTACTTATAAATTCAAGCAGAAGGTTAAAATCTTACTGGGTTGAAAGATTAGAAGACAGAGAAGTGGGGCAGCCATATATGCTCAGAATTCAAGTGACGATAGAGCAAAAGAGAAAAGAACAGAAGTAGTGGAGGACCCAAGCCTGAGTATAAATGCCGCTCACATCCTGATATGATCCCTAAGCTGTGCAAGCAAATAGTGAGACACCAAATAGTTTAGGAGGGAAGCAATGATGAACTCAGCAGTTGATCAGTGCTGAAAGACAGAGTTCAAAGGTCATTTCATGTCAATTTTAAGTGGCTCAGTGAACACACTGGATATCTACTGAAAGTCTAGGTCCATCTCACAAAAGTAAAGGCCAACAACCAAGCTTATACATTATCAAACTAGCGAATTGTTTCTTTTGGTGCCTGTAAGAACGAAATGAAAAAAATGTTTGCTCCCCAGCATTTTTTGAGAAAAGTTAAGTACAATTCCAGAAGAAGAATGTAAAATGAGACACATTAGTTAGCATTCTAGAAAGTCTCTTAAATATCTGGCATCAAAGAGGCTAGCCAGGCTGTGGAGCTCAATGTGGGCTCATAGTTGGCACTATGGCAAGGTAACAAATCATTTTTAATGTTTGGAATCCCTTGAAATATACTATATCTAACTTTGCTAAGAGGTTTTTGGAGGGGTGGAGTTTAAAAAACACAACTGTGAAACCAGGTGTGCCAGTGAAAAAGAAAGACCATGAAAGGCTCAAGTCTCATACCTGTTCCTGGTCACTATTAACTGTATTTGGAGTGCTGGTGGTCAAACATCAGTCTATTTGTCAATTAAATCAGTTGTCTTAGAAGAGGGCATACAGCACTGCTCTGCTATACAATTATATACTGTTTACTCCACAATGTGAATAAATGTATAAAGAAGGAGTAAAAGGAGTAGAAGACGGAGAAGGAGAGGAAGAGGAAGAAGTAGTTATTTGTAGCAGTTATTTTGTTTGAAGTATCAGAAGAAAATTTGGCTTCACAGATTATACAACAGCATACACACACACACACACACACACACACACACACACACACACACACCATGGAAAATTGAGTATTTTAGTTAACCCACTTAGGTAACTATGGATGTTTTTCTTGCTAGGTTACCAAAAGTCAACAAATGGTATAAAGATTAATAGCAACAGGAAAATTTTTATATAGTCTGTTGCATTCAAATTCAAACTCTGAATGGATCTTTTAGTCCAGCATGATTTTGTAACCTATGAATAGGTAATTTTTCCTAAATACTGAATTACTGAGTTACACCAGTGTCTGAAAGCTCAATCGATTTTGTTGTGCTTATTTGTATCATTACCAAGTTTACCAGAAAAGTGTATAATTATTGCTGTCATACTAATAGCAGAGCAAGTATTTTTTCTAAATCTCCCATGTTTAAAGTGTAAGTTTTATCACTGGCAATAAATGCTTTCGGTTGTGTTTCCCCCGAAGCAAAACACTTACTTGGTTCACCTTTGAACCAAGCCTGTCAAAGTCTCAAGACCGAATAACCATAGTTTATTTGTTCTTCCAAATTAAATGGTGATGCATACATTATATTTTGCACATACAGAAAATATTAAAAAACATATGTACTTAAGGTGCAAGATTCAGCTACCTTAATAGGTTTTACTGTGCCATCAAGGATATTCTTGAAAGAAAAGGATGTTTTGTTGTTGTTTTGTTGATGTGAATGACTGAAGTTGAAAAACAGCAGCTTGATACATGCTTAAAGAGGTTCAGTTTTGCACAGTTAAAAACACCCATAAAGAGGATGGGTTTGACATTGTTAGTTCTGGAGAGGTTTGATGGTACCCAAAGTTCTAAAGAACCAAAAGTTAACTCCTTCAAATTGAAAACATTGACGATTAATATCATGCTTTCCTTGAGAAATCGTCTCACAATTCTGCAGTGGTGATGAAACTTTTGGTAGAAACTTGAAACAAACTTTGACTCCCCCACTCCAAATTTTAACAAGACTAAAAAAGACTACTAGGGATAGCTCTAGTAGCTATATGCTCAATGGAGATTCACAGTGCAAGAGCGAATTCTTCCAAATTCATTCATCTGTTCCTATTCTCTGTATCTCTAGACAGCTATTACAACCTTTAGTAAATTGATCATAAGTGGAAGCAGGGATGAGCAAATTTTTTTGACCTGTCAATCAACCAAACACTAACAATGCACTCACAATGAATTTTCACCAGAAAGCACAAATACTTCTTCTTCTCCAAGTTTTACTTAGTTTTCACCAGCGTTAGCGCTGGAACATAAGTCCTACCACAAAAGAGTGGGTGTTTGGGGTACAATACCTACAGCCACTATACCCTTAACCTACACATGATCTCAATGCCCTTTTGTGTTAACTTTGGGTGCTCATTGGAATTGCTTGAGACACTTTAAAAACCACTGATGTTCAGGGATGATGAAGTAGTATGCCGTAGGCAGACAGTACATCAATAAAAAAAATTTCTAAGGGAAGCTGGGTGGTCATGGCACACTCAGGAGGCAGAGGCAGGCAAATCTCTGTGAGTTCAAGGATAGCTTAGTCAACAGAGTGAGTTCCAGGATAGCCAGGGATGTCCATGTGTAACCTGTGGTGGCAACCACTGTTCGGAGTGAAGTGAGAAGGTTTCTGGTAGAACTGCTGATAGGAGGACACGTTTTTCCTAATTAGTGCTTCTCTGCCTTGGACAATGCTTAGTGTCTATACTAGAATTACGTATGTCTTGCGCTAGAATTATGCTTAGCTTATTTAAAATGCAGAACTCATTTCTCCTAGGAAAAAGGCACATAAGTGTGGGAATCTAGCTTTTACAGGTGTTGCTTGAAATAGAATCTCACCCACCTCATGTTGGCCAGGAACTGACTCTACATCGTGAATACTGGAATTAGAGGAATGTACATCATTCTTGGAATATGCAGTGCTGAATATTGAACCCAGAGTTCTGTGTATGTTAAGCAAGACCTTGACCAAATGAACTACATCCCCAAGCCCTAGCTTCTTTAGTCAGAATCGGTATTACTGGTGGGCATACATTGTACAGATCCACTTCCATTACATAGTGTCAGCTGTGAGGGTGCACAACAACTGACAAATCTGCTTGAGCCAGAAAGTAACTTGTTTTCTCTATGTAGCATTTTGCAAATTTGGGGTTTTGCATCATCTCCTCTCCTCTACCCTCTCCTCTTCCCATCCCCTTCCCCATCTCTCTAGAGACAATACATTTCTCCACAGGAGGATCCTGAAAAACTTTCATGTCTGAATATAAATCAAATATTAATTTTTCTTGGACATATCTTCCAATGTGTCTCTTCCTTTTGTGGAATTCTGTTTGACCCTTGAGTTGGCTATTAGAAGATTTAAACCAAGGACTGACATTGTGCAAGTCAGGAGAGTTCTCTACAACCAAACATATTACATAGCCAGCCCTATTTTCCCTGTTTATTTTTTTAGAATTTTAATTTAAATTAGAAACAAGCTTGTTTCACATGTCAATCCCAGCTCCCTCTTCCCTCCTCCCCCACCCTCTCCAACCCCCCCAAACTCCCACCCAATTCCCACTTCACTCCCCAGGGAGGGTGAAGCCCTTCAGAGTCTGTGCAGGATGATAAAAAATACCTCCATGTGGAATGGGTTCCCAAAGTCCATTCATATGCCAGGGATAAATACTGATAAATACTACCCAAGGCCCCATAGATTACCAAGGCTTTCTCACTGACCCCAAAACTTAGGGGGTCTAGATAAGTCCCCTGCTGGCCTCTCAGCCATCAGTCTGGGGTCCATGAGCTCCCCCTCATTCACGTCAGCTGTTTCTGTGGGTTTCACAAGCTTGGTCTTGACCCATTTGCTCATCACTCCTCCCTCTCTGGGTTCCAGGAGTTCATTTCAGTGTTCAGCTGTGGGTGTCTGCATCTGCTTCCATCAGCCACTGGATGAAGGCTCTAGGATGGCATATAAGGTAGTCATGAATCTCATTATCAGGGAGGGACATTTAAGGTAGCCTCTCCTCTATTGCTTAGTTTGCCAGTTGGTGTCATCCTTGTGTATCTCTGAAAATCTCGCTAGTACCAGATCTCACCTCAAACCTATTATCACTCCCTCTATCATAGTATCTCTCATCCTGTTCTCCTCTGTTCTTCCCTGACTCAACCTTCCTGCTCCCCCATGTCCTCCTCTCCTCTCCTCTTCTACCGCTCTCTTTTTCTCAGCTCCCTGTCCCCTTACCCCATGCTCTCAATATGCTCAGGAGATCCTGTTCCATTCCCCTTCTCTGGGGTACCATACATATCTCTCTTAGGGTCCTCCCTGTTTCCCAGACTCTCTGACAATGTGATTGTAGGCAGGCACTCCCCTGATCCATGTCTAAAATCCATATATGAGTGAGTGCATACTATGTTTGTCTTTTTGTGACTGGGTTACTTCACTCAGGATGGTTTCTTCTAGTGCCACCCATTTGCCTGCAAATTTCAAGATTCCATTGGTTTTTTCTGCTCAATAGTACTCCATTGTGTAAATGTACCACATTTTCGCTATCCATTCTTCAGTTGTGAGGAATCTAGGCTGCTTCCAGGTTCTGGCTATTACAAATAATGCTGCTATGAACATAGTGGAACAGATGTCCTTGTTGAATGAATGTGCATCTTTTGGATATATGCCTAACAGTGGAATTTCTGGATCTTATGGTAGACTGATTCCCATTTTCCTGAGGAATCTCCATACTCATTTCCAAAGTGGCTGTACAAGTTCATCCCTAACTTTAAGCTCTATTATAGAGCTTTGGTCCTGAAAACAGCTGCTTGGTATTGGCACACAAATAGACAGGTAGACCAATGGAATTGAATTGAACACCCTGATATTAATCCACACACCTACAAACACCTGATTTTTGACAAAGAAGCTAAAATTATACAATGGAAAAATGAAAGCATCTTCAACAAATGGTGCTGGCATAACTGCATGCTGGCATGTAGAAGACTGCAGATAGGTATATGTCTATCGCCATGCACAAAACTTAAGTCCAAATGGATCAAAGACCTCAACATAAATCTAGTCACACTGAACCTCTTAGAAGAGAAAGTGGGAGGTACCCTTAAACGAATTGATACAGGAGACTGCTTCCTGAACATAACACTGGTAACATTGACACTGAGATCAACAATCAATAAATGGGACCTCCTGATACTGAGAAACTTCTGTAAGGCAAAGGACACAGTCAACAACACATAAAGGCAGCCCACGGAATGGGAAAAGATATTCACCAAAACCCCTGTCTGACAGAGGGCTGATCTCCAAAATTTACAAAGAACTCAAGAAGCAAGTTTGCAAAAACACCAAAGGATCCAATTAAAAAGTGACGTGTTGTGAGGAGCCGCCCTCGCTATCGCTATTGCCGTTAGAAGATGGCGCTGACATCTGCTGTCAGTTGGAGTTAACCGTTAGAAGATGGCGCTGACATCTGCTGTCAGTTGGAGTTAACCGTTTAAGCTGTGCCTCTCCCGTGGCGTCATCTGGGGTGATGTGCAAACCACCAATCCCGGCTCTACACGTCTCACTCGGAGCTCCTAGGCTTATATAAGGGGCTGGGTTTCTTAGCTTGGGGTCTCCCTCTAAGAAGCTGATCATCTATCTCTCAAGATGCATTAAAGCTTTACTGCAGAAGGATCCGAGTGTTCTGCGTCGTTCTTGCTGGCGAGACGGTAGCGCGGGACATCTGGTGCCGAAACCCGGGAACTCTTCAACATCGCCGGCGCCGCGGGAGACCCCTCGGAAGACGGGGCGGATTCAGAACTGCAGGGACGTAAGTTCAGAGAGGTATGCTTTATCCTGAACACCCCTTTCTCGACTTTGGCCTTAGTTTGTCATCACCGTGGGACGGGTCAGTGGAGGCTTTGGTGCTAGTCCTGTTTGTCCTTCTCCTTCATCGTGGCTGGTGCTGACAGAACGGTGCTGTCAGTCTGGTGCTGTCAGTCTGGTGCTGTCAGTCTGGTGCTGTCAGTCTGGTGCTGTCAGTCTGGTGCTGTCAGTCTGGTGCTGTCAGTCTGGTAACGGAGTTGAGCGCCGTTTTTAGATAAGCCGCCAGCGCGATGGGGTTGTCACAGTCAGTGGTTACTGCCCTACAGACTGTGCTAAAACAAAGAGATCTCAAAATTGCACCACGAACACTTCAAAATTTTGTGAAGGAGGTAGATAGAGTGGCACCATGGTATGCTTGTTCCGGGTCCCTCACTGTGGCCTCATGGAACAAGCTAGGTAAAGAACTAGACAGGAAGCATGCAGAAGGAGATCTCCACTTAGGTACCAAAGCCATTTGGAAGCTAGTTAAAAACTGCTTGGAGGATGAGGCCTGTCACCCTGCTATAATAGAAAGTCAGGGAACCTTAGAGGAAGTTCAGGATAGCATGTCAGAAACTGAACGGAGTGAGAGAATGGGAGCTCGCAAAAGGAAAGACATGTCTAAGAAAAAAGGCCCTCCCCAAGAAGTTAAGAAAGGGGAGAGAAAGAAGGGAGTGATCATTCACCCCCTAACAAATCTAAGAAAAAGAAAAAGCCAGAATCTAGTCTATACCCTACAGTAGAGCTAGAAGCCTTGGAGCTAGATAATTCTGATTCTGACACTCTGTATTCTAGCGAAGAAGGTGGTCTAGAGGAGGAGGTGGCACGGTATGAGGAAGAAAGATATCACCCTGATAGACACCGGCCACTGAAAACAAAAATGAATGTGAGGCCACCGCCTATAAATCCGGCGGGCTCACGCCCCTCAGCGCCTCCGCAGTATGAGCTTCGGCTGAATACTGGTACTGACTCCTTTTTACCTTTAGAGGAACGGAGAAAAATACAAATGGCTTTTCCAGTATTCGAGAATGCGGAAGGCGGAAGAGTACATACCCCTGTAGATTACAATCAAATCAAAGAATTGGCCGAATCCGTTCGTAATTATGGGGTCAATGCTAACTTTACCACAATACAGGTAGAAAGGCTTGCTAATTTTGCCATGACTCCCACTGACTGGCAGACGACAGTGAAAGCAGTGCTTCCCAACATGGGACAATACATGGAATGGAAGGCTCTCTGGTATGATGCAGCCCAGGCACAAGCTAGAGTTAATGCCACAGCTGAAGATGAGAATCAGAGGCAGTGGACATTTGAAATGCTGACAGGTCAGGGTCAACATGCCCTTAATCAAACCAACTACATCTGGGGTGTCTATGGTCAGGTGTCGGCCGCCGCTATTAAAGCATGGAAGGCCCTCACAAAAAGGGGAGAGTCCAGTGGACACCTTACAAAGATTGTCCAAGGACCCCAAGAGCCATTTTCAGACTTTGTGGCCAGAATGACAGAGGCCGCCAGTCGCATCTTTGGTGATTCAGAACAAGCTATGCCCCTGATTGAGCAACTTGTCTATGAACAAGCAACCCAGGAATGTCGAGCGGCTATCGCCCTCGCAAAAGCAAAGGTTTACAAGATTGGCTCAGAGTGTGCAGGGAGCTGGGGGACCCCTAACCAATGCAGGACTAGCTGCCGCCATTTTACAAACGCACAGGCGTAGAGATTTATCTAGTCGAAAAGCTTGTTTTAATTGTGGGAGAATGGGGCACCTTAAGAAAGATTGTCAAGCCCCTGAAAGAACAAGAGAATCGAAGCTTTGCCATCGTTGTGGTAAAGGTTATCATAGGGCTAGCGAATGCAGGTCAGTCCGGGATGTAAAAGGGAGGCTTCTGCCCCTATTGAAGAACCCAAGGTACCCCAATCAAAAACGGGTCACGGGGCCCATGGTCCCAGGGCCCTCAGAAATATGGGAACCAATTTCAGAAAAGCAATCAAGAGGAAGTAGAGGTTTCCGAGGAACCCCCGGAATGGACTTGCGTGCCGCCTCCGACTTCTTACTCATGCCCCAAATGAATGTTCAACCGGTCCCAGTCCATTCCCTGGACCTTTGCCCCCTGCCACCATTGGGCTTATTCTGGGCCGTGGCTCCTTAACTTTACAGGGACTCATTATATATCCTGGAATTGTTGACCCGTATCATAAAGAGGAGATTCAAGTTCTCTGTTCTAGCCCTCGGGGTGTATTTTCTATAAAGCAGGGAGATAGAATTGCACAACTGGTGTTGCTGCCCTCCCTCGGGGATGGAGAAACCTACACTTTACAAAAAAGGGCTATGGGATCTTCTGGAAGTGATTCAGCCTATCTGGCTATACCCCTAAATGAGAGACCTACAATAAAATTGTTAATTAATGGAAAAGAATTTGAAGGGATAATGGATACGGGAGCAGACAAAAGCATTATTTCACTCCATTGGTGGCCGAAGTCTTGGCCCACTGTTGTTTCATCTCATTCTCTACAAGGTCTTGGATACCAGTCCTCTCCTGCCATCAGTGCCTCAGCCTTAACCTGGCGGAATGCTGAGGGCAAACAGGGATGTTTTACCCCCTATGTGTTGCCACTCCCTGTAAATTTATGGGGACGGGATGTGTTACAAGCCATGGGCATGACCCTAACTAATGAATACTCCCCCAGGCATCAGCCATTATGGCAAAGATGGGGTATACAAACGGTAGAGGCTTGGGTAGGCAAGAACAAGGCAGAATAAAACCCATTACGCAACACGGAAATCGGGGTAGAAAAGGACTGGGTTTTATTTAGGGGCCGTTGAGGCTTCACGACCCATACCATGGAAAACAGAGGAGCCGTTATGGGTCTCTCAATGGCCTCTATCCTCTGAAAAATTAGAGGCTGTCACAAGATTAGTGCAAGAACAGGAACGGCTGGGGCATCTAGAGCCTTCTACCTCCCCATGGAATACACCAATTTTTGTTATTAAGAAGAAATCTGGGAAGTGGAGATTACTCCATGACCTGCGGGCCATTAACAATCAGATGCATCTTTTTGGCCCTGTTCAAAGAGGACTTCCTTTGCTTTCTGCACTTCCTCAAGATTGGAAGCTTATTATTATAGATATTAAGGATTGTTTCTTCTCTATTCCACTTTACCCACGGGATAGACCAAGGTTTGCCTTCACTATCCCTTCTCTTAATCATATGGAACCAGACAAGAGATTTCAGTGGAAGGTACTGCCGCAAGGCATGGCCAATAGCCCAACAATATGTCAGCTGTATGTGCAGGAGGCTTTGGAGCCAATTAGGAAGCAATTTACATCTTTAATCGTGATCCATTATATGGACGATATTCTTATTTGTCACAAAGAGTTAGATGTTTTACAAAAGGCTTTCCCCATGCTGGTGGCTGAATTAAAACAGTGGGGATTAGAGATTGCCTCAGAAAAGGTTCAAATTGCAGATACAGGGCTCTTTTTGGGCTCAATGATTACTCCCAAAAATATAGTTCCTCAGAAAATAGAAATTCGCAAAGACCACTTACAAACATTAAATGATTTTCAGAAACTTCTGGGAGATATAAATTGGTTGAGGCCCTTTTTAAAAATTCCATCTGCTGATCTAAAACCCCTCTTCGATCTCCTGGAGGGTGAGCCTCATATCTCCTCACCCAGAAAATTTACCCCTGCCGCCCACCGAGCCTTACAGATGGTGGAAGAGGCCTTACAGGAAGCACAATTACAACGTATTGAGGAGTCACTACCTTTTAATCTGTGTGTTTTTAAGACAGCTCAATTGCCAACTGCAGTCCTGTGGCAACATGGACCATTACTTTGGATTCATCCAAATGCTTCCCCTGCTAAGATTATTGACTGGTACCCTGATGCTGTTGCACAGCTCGCGCTTCGCGGAATAAAAGCAGCTGTTACACATTTTGGCAGGGATCCTGATTCCTTGATTGTGCCTTATACTGCTGCACAAGTTCAGACCTTGGCAGCCACATCTAGTGATTGGGCAGTTTTAGTTACTTCCTTTTCAGGACAAATTGATAATCATTTTCCAAAGCATCCAATTTTACAGTTTGCCCTAAACCAGGCTATAGTGTTTCCACAAGTGACAGCTAAAGACCCACTCCCAGATGGGACTGTGGTGTACACTGATGGATCAAAAACTGGTATGGGAGCTTATGTGGTCAAGGATAGGGTTATATCTAAACAATATAATGAAACTTCACCTCAAGTTGTAGAATGTCTGATAGTACTGGAGGTTCTTGAGGCTTTTCCAGGACCCCTCAATATTGTATCAGATTCCTCTTATGTGGTTAATGCAGTTAATCTCCTTGAGATAGCTGGAATAATAAGATCCTCCAGCAGAGTTGCTAACATCTTTCAGAAGATACAAGCTGCCTTGTTAAATAGGAGATTTCCTGTTTTCATTACCCATGTCCGAGCACATTCTGGACTCCCAGGTCCCATGTCCTTAGGGAATGACTTAGCGGACAAGGCTACAAAGCTGGTGGCCGCTGCCTTGTCTACCCATGCACAAGCAGCAAAAGAATTCCATAAGCGCTTTCATGTGACGGCTGAGACCTTGCGCCGTCGTTTTGCTCTATCCAGGAAAGAGGCTAGGGAAATTGTTACTCAATGCCAGAATTGCTGCGAATTCTTACCTACTCCCCACATGGGAATAAACCCACGTGGCATTAGACCATTGCAGATGTGGCAGATGGATGTTACTCATATTCCCTCTTTTGGAAGGCTTCAATATGTTCATGTTTCTGTTGACACCTGTTCTGGCGTAATGTTCGCCACACCCCTAACAGGGGAAAAGGCCTCATATGTGATTCAACATTGCCTTGAGGCCTGGAGTGCTTGGGGAAAACCCAGAATTTTAAAAACAGACAATGGACCAGCATATACCTCTCAAAAATTCCGACAGTTTTGTCGGCAAATGGATGTTACCCATCTAACTGGCCTACCTTATAACCCTCAAGGACAGGGCATTGTGGAACGTGCCCATCGTACACTCAAATCATATCTGATTAAACAAAAGGGGAGTATTGAGGATGTTCTACCCTCGGTACCAAGAGTTGCTGTATCCATGGCACTTTTTACCCTTAATTTCTTGAACTCTGATGCCCAAGGCCACACTGCGGCCGATCGCCACAGTTTAGAGCCTGATAGGCCAAAAGAATTTGTAAAATGGAAAGATGTCTTGACTGATCTCTGGAAAGGCCCGGATCCTATTCTTATAAGATCCAGGGGAGCTGTGTGTGTTTTTCCACAGGAGGAAGAAAACCCCCTGTGGATCCCTGAAAGACTCACTCGAAGAGCTCCTTCACAACTCCAGAATAAGAAGGATGGAGGCCAAGTGGGTGATGAAGACTCTCCTACTCGGGATGATGGTTCCTAGTATGATGGGAGAGTTACGGTGGGCCATCATGTCTACCTTCCCCTACCGATGCCAGTGATGCAGAATGCCCAGGTGTTCCCTAGATTTTTCACAACTAATAGAGAGTTGGGGCTTGCCTTTTTGCCTTTAGATCCTCAGATACAGAGTTTTCAGGATGAGAGAACCTTGTCATTAGTAGGAAGCTTGTGCTTTACTGTGATTTCTTCATTAAAGGATAATTTTATTCATATGGATCCAGAAAGATCTAATGCTAATCCTTTTGAATTAATGGAAGCTGTACTGATCTTTCTCCTATGATAGTGAGAAGGGACAGATTACTTTTGATTGGAAAGGGGCATTAGGCAACAGTCTGAGTGAGGGACAGAGCTATGGATCATCTGATTGGTCCTCCTCCAATGTTAAGTATACCCCTTTTAAGAGAACTAATTATTCAGCTGCCCTTTATTTGGGTTGTGAGTAATGATACCTTAGGTAAGAATCAGAAAGAAATAAATTGCTCTGCTTAGAATTGTTTTTATGCATTATGCTGGGATGCTATTAAGCACCCTTTTGCTTTGGTAATGCGCATGCCTCGATTTGTTCCAGTTCCTGTTGAGACGCCAAGTAATTTGAGTTTGTTTAGGGAAAAGCGAGATTTTTGGGATCTCTGCTATTATTGTGGGCCTGATAGCCACCGCCGCGGTTACTGCTTCGGTTACCGCCTCGGCCCTTGCACTTTCTGCCACTGTGCAGACAACTCAAACCATTAATGAACTATAGGCCACTGTGACCATGGTCCTAGATAAACAGGCCACTGCCAATTCTCAGATACAAGGAGGCCTGATGTTGGTAAACCAACAGATTAATTTGGTTCAGGAACAATTGGATATATTGTGGCAGATGGCCCAATTGGGATGTGAACAAAAGTTGCCTGGCCTTTGTGTCACTTCAGTACAATATGAGAATTTTACAAGAGCAGCTAACCTGTCACAAGCTCTGTCTCAACATTTATTACAGAATTGGACTTTTGAGTTTGAGCAGACACTCCGTGAGTTGAGAATGGCGATCCTGCAAGTGAATTCGACGCATCTGGATCTTTCTCTGATGGAAGGCCTCTCCTCCTGGATTTCATCTGCATTTTCTTATTTTAAGGAATGGGTGGGGGTAGGATCATTTAGCCTAGTTCTCTGCTGTGGAATAGTGTTGATGCTTTGGATGGTGTGTAAGCTCAGAGCCCAAACAAAAGAGACAAAGTGGTGGTGGCACAAGCACTTGCTGCCTTAGAACACGGAGCCTCCCCTGACATTTGGTTAACCATGTTAAAGCAATAGGTCGCTGGCCTCCCAGCTCTTGCACCCCACGAGGCTAGTCTCATTGCACGGGATAGAGTGGGTAGGCTTCAGCAGCCCAAGGAGTTGCAAGGCTAAGCACTGCACAGGAGAGGTCTGCGGTATAACGACTTTCTCCTGGGAGATAAGTCATCTTGCATGAAGGTTCTATGTCATGATCTCCTTCCCCCAGAAAAACGACATCGGACTGGTCAGGGCTCTCTCTGGGGATAAGACCCTGGAGAGGAGCTTTGTACATGTTCCAAATTTGCACATGGGGATTTGACCTCTATCTCCACTCCAAAGTTGTGGGTGTCCTATTGCTTCAAAAATAAATGAATAGGGGGAGATGTGAGGAGCCGCCCTCGCTATCGCTATTGCCGTTAGAAGATGGCGCTGACATCTGCTGTCAGTTGGAGTTAACCGTTAGAAGATGGCGCTGACATCTGCTGTCAGTTGGAGTTAACCGTTTAAGCTGTGCCTCTCCCGTGGCGTCATCTGGGGTGATGTGCAAACCACCAATCCCGGCTCTACACGTCTCACTCGGAGCTCCTAGGCTTATATAAGGGGCTGGGTTTCTTAGCTTGGGGTCTCCCTCTAAGAAGCTGATCATCTATCTCTCAAGATGCATTAAAGCTTTACTGCAGAAGGATCCGAGTGTTCTGCGTCGTTCTTGCTGGCGAGACGGTAGCGCGGGACAACGTGTAATTTGCATTCTTCCTGTCAGCCTGGTCCCAGAGCCGTATCAGTCCCAAATGAACACACGGGAGGCTATATTAATTATGAAGCTGTTGGGCATTTACTTGGTTTCTTATTGGCTAGCCCTGATTTAATTATTAACCCATAACTGCTAATCTGAGTATTTCCATGTGGTCTTCTCTTACTGGAGAAAAGGGTCTTAACCTCTTACTTCTCCTGCATTCTACATTGTGATTGGCTGTGCCTCAGTTTCCCAGAATCCTCCTTGACTCCCAGTACCACCTATCTTCCTTCCCTCTTGGCCAACAGTACTTTATTTATAGCAATCAGACAAACATACACACAGAAGAACTTCCCCCATCAGTGGGGGTACAGAACTAAATAGAGAATTCTCAATAGAGGAGTCTAAAATGGCTGAGAGACACTTAAGAAAGTGTTTAACATCCTTAGCCATCTGGGAAATGCAAATCAAAACAACGCTGAGATGCCATCTTGCTCCTGTCAGAATGGCTAAAATCAAAAACACCAATGACAATTTATGCTGGAGAGGATGTGGAGAAAGGGGAACACTCCTCCACTCATACACCCTGTTTATTTTTATGACATTGTCTCACTAAATTCTCTATGCTGTCCTTGTACTCAGTCTGAAGCAAAGATTGGCCTTGAACTTGAGATCTCTGTGCTCTAGTCTCCTCAGTAACAATGATTGCAGACCTGTTCCCTAATATAAAGCATGAATTGCTAGGTTTAGAGGAAGAATTTTTACTTCTCTTAGAAAACCAGAAAGGGGTAAAATGTTAAGTGACATAAATGTAGACTTTTGAAAAGACTGAGTTCCAAAACTTTCTAGACAAAAGCTCCTCACAGTTTGATTGTCCTATTTGTTGCTGATCACTGAACCCCTTGCTATGGTCCTCAAGACAAGGTGGGTCTGGAAGATGACTCAGCAGTTAAGACAGCTTTATCAACAAGCCCAATGGCCTCTGAGTTCAATTACATGTTCCTAAATGTTTGAAAGAGAGAACGGATTCCTGTAAGTTATTTTCTGACCTCCACAAGTGTGCCTTGGCACTTGGGTGTCCTCCTCAAAAAGAATAAGTAAATGCAATAAAAAGCAATCTGAGAAAAGAAGCTATGGAGCTTACCCCAAAGAATGTATTAGAAATGTCAATAAATATTGCATTGTTCAGCTGGGAGTTTTGATAGCAAAGATTTCTTAATGAAGGAGTCAACAGGCACATTGATTCAAATTCTGGCGAAATCATCTCATCTTATCCTGAATGAGCACTCCAAGAAACACCGAAGAGGGCTAGAAGTGAGGTACTTGTTCCTTTGTCTCCATATGACCAACCAGAAATGTGGAAATTAGGGAGGACATTCAAGAGACTTTTTCAAAGGTACAACAACTCTTGTTTTGAATTGAGTAGATTCCATCATTACTAGTTTCCTGTAATATGACATGTGCATTTCTGATAGCTTTGCTAGAGGGTTTCTTAAGTTCCAGATAGGCAGTCAGAACTAAATAACATCTGAGAAGTAATGGTAGTAAAGAAGATTATTTCTGTTAAAATAGCCTTGACCATAATATGTCAGTCATTTCATAAGATAGTGAATAAGAGTGTGCCCTCCCCATGTGGAACCTGATGTGCTCCCATGCTGCTGAACGGTTCTCTTCTAGAACATTCAGAATTAGTTTTTATAGTCACAAGTGATCATCCTGACAGGTCTTCCTTTGCTATGACTTGATCTGATCATGGAGGGGTAATTGAGGGAATGAAGAAATAACAGATACACTCTGATGGAGGACACCTACTACTCAACAATTCAGAACCTCTGCACATTTATTTTGCAGGACATAGGAGGAGCAATTAGCTGGTCTCCACAGGACCCTAGGAAAGTAGTCTCAGGTTGCAGACATTTGAGAGGAGGAAGCTGCAGGTGCTAGATTTTGCAGATTCCTCAATCATTCAGAAACACTCATACTTGCACATGCTGTCAACATTCACACTCAGAGCAGAGGAAAGCTTCACCATCCCTCTGAACTCACTTTGGGAATGCTTTGCACATTACCTCAGGGGCCTTGGATTCCTTGTGTTGATTATACTCAAGTCAAACAATACACATTCACTCAGAATTTCTTCTGCTCTTTACACATTCAGGCAAGTCTTTCTTGCTCCCTACATAGTCCGTCCTACTGTATCACAGAAAAGGAAAGTATATCCATGTTGGAAGCATTTGCTTTGGAATGATCTCATAAGAAATGGTATCATCACTCAGAAATTCTGTAATGTTTTTGCTTCTGGTCTAACAATTAGGAGTCTTGTAATCTTTTTGTTAGTTTTCAGAAATAAGGCCAAAAAAGCATCTAAGTAGTTAGGAAGGAGCAGTGTTGATTCTGATTTTTTTTCTTTACAACACACAAATTGATAACATCACACTGCCTCACTGACTGCTAATATCTCATTGATTCATCATTTATCAAGCATGCTTTACCAACCAGCATAGTTTGTTCATCTTAATGTACAGATTTCTTTTTGGATTTAACATCTCTTAAGTAACAGTGTCTTCAAATTAACAGCATTCTTCTCAGTCAAGGTCCTGGTGGGAAAGACAACAGTCTGAAATGGAAATTAAAAAGGGCATAATGAAAGGACTGTTCTGTAATGATGTGAGCATGGGAAACAATTAAATAAGAGGTTTGGAAGCATTCAAAGCTGGCAGCACAAAGAAACAACATCTCTCCTAGGCTTGAAGGACAAGAAGAGAGCATGATTCTGGGGACATAGAAAGAACTGTATGTAGAGTTTCTGAAGTCACAGAGACGAATAGTAAAAGAACACAAATTTCAGGCCAGTAGGAAGAAAACACTGCAAATAAAAACCCAACTTCTCTCCTCCTGTCTTCTGAGCTCCTGCTGCTTGTTGAAACTGTTTCAAACCAACAAAAACAAAGGGTGTACAGGAACAAAGTACAACATTTTGAAAGTTTTAGAGAGTGGATGTGGTGGGACAAACCAAACCACCCAAAACAGCTCATGCCTTAGAGTCCTTCACATCTATTCTACTTCTTTGTTCTCTCAGTGTTTCTATCTACCTATCTACCTATCTATCTATCTATCTATCTATCTATCTATCTATCTATCTATCTATCTATATGAATATGTATATGTATGTATATTTCTATGTCTATATACTGATATACCTCAGGACAATGACAGATAGCAATAACTTTCAAAATGTTAGAAGAAAGTACATTGAAAGTTTGTGGCATCTACTGGGTTCCTTAGACAAATAAAATTTCATTCCTTAGTACAGGAATCACAAAATTTTCCCAACATCTACTCCAAGAGTCAGCAGACTACAGCCCACAGGCTGGCCATCTGTTTCTGTTAGTAAAGCTTTAGTTGGGACACAGCCACACACATTCTTTCCCATATTGTTTATAGTTGTTTTCATGCTAGGGCAGCAGAGAGGAGTCATTGTGACAAAGACCATGTGGCTTACGAAGTCCAATTTATCATCTATCCCTTTAAGAAAAAGTTTAGTCCCATGACTACTGTCAGTGGAGCACAATATCAGTTTTGTCATATTCTCGTATGAACTCTAAAACTTTAGTTACCACTGTTTTCTCCATACAACATAGCCAGGAAACAACATAGTTGGAAGAAAAGGCTAACTAATATAAAATTTATGTGCTTCGGTCTCACTTTTGTGACTAGTCATGGGATGAAAGTTGATATGTCCTTCAGATTTTGACTCTTTGCCAGCAATTCAACTAGACAGATTGCTAGATCCAGATGATGAATCCAACCTTTCACTTCTGGAGTTTATGCTTCTTAGTGGTTCTGTTTTGATTGTTTGCTTGCTGTTTCCACTGGTTAGCATTATAGATCAGAGTGCTAAGGAGAGTTATCCTTAAGCAATCTCCTGGCCTGGCTACCTGCTTGTCCTTGTAACCCTGAGTGTGAGCAACCCAATTTCCTTTCCATAATCACTCCACCCCCATTCTTTATCCAAATTGAATGAGTGACTTATGTCCAGAACACATAGACTCATTGAAGTCAAGCTTGTGAAAATAAGTAAAGGATATTTATTTAGTAGTCAATTAGGTTTAAAAAATAAGAGAATCCATTCACAGCTCTACATCATGGTCCTTCACCCATGCCCTTTGGTGTTCTGAGAGACAACACCGTGTGTGTGTGTGTGTGTGTGTGTGTGTGTGTGTGTGTGCACGCGCGTGTGTGTGCCTCCCCCCCCTCTCTCTCTCTCACACACACACACACACACATATGTGTCTCTTGTTTAAGGCACACACTATATCATGAAGTTATTTCCACATCCTCACTGAATATTTATCAGCTGATTCTGCAACTGAGCTTTGAGTAAGACATCAAACCAACAATTTTTGGATGATAAGACATGTGGTAATCATGAGCCAACATGTGCACATTCTTCACTGTTAAATGAGTTCCTTGACCAGATGCACGTAAGGTCTTCTTTGAGTCTAAGTATGTGGTACATTCACATAATAGGGACAATGATATATCTCTACTTTCCAATCTGAGGGCTACATTGCTCCTCTTATTTTTGTTAAGACCATGATTATTTTTACACATGGAATCACTGTATAAAATTGAGGATAGGCCAAAGTGAGTGAGAATGCCATGGTCCAGCTTGGGGAGATAAGTGAGGAGAAACCAAAGCAAGTGGCAGATGCAATAGCTAAGCACAGAGAATTATTCAGCACCACTTTACTTTCAAGATGGAAACTTCACATTTATCTATTCCATGTCAGTTCTGCAAATGTTCATGTCTTCAAAGAAAAATATATGTAAAAACAGTAAGACTAGATGGCTCATAATCAATCTTTAAGGACATACAATCCATCTTCCAGAGCTCAGAATAACTCAGAGACAAAATGTTAGACATATTAGGAAAGTGAATTTAATGAACAATGCATTATAATTTGCATAATATACAAGATGGACATACAGCTTTAGTCTAGCACAAACTCCATTCAGAAGCTTAGAAATAAATATATTAAACACTTGATTATTATTATTACTAATTTTATACTAAACGTGCTAAGGTAATTAAATAGGAACTTTGTAGGCAACAATAACAAGATAGCCAAATGAATGCAGAGTTCCTATCATCTCTTGACAGTAAAACATTGATATCTCGCTGTTCTATACTTTGAGTACCTTATACTTAAAAGCAAACTTAAATATATAAATATAGATTTATTACACTTCAAATTTTGCGAAGAGAATTAATATCATTTTAAGTGCACTTACCACGGGAAACATTGAAGTATCACATCACAAAAAGACATGAAAGAACTTTAAATGCATATTGCTGAGTGAAAGAAGCAAGTCTATAAGGAATCTTTGTCGTGTTTAAGCATTAATCAAGGCAAGCAATACTCTAAAACAAAGCATGGGCCTTTTAAGTATTACCTTAAATTAAAAATAATGTCCAAGTATTGTCTCATCAATTCTAATAAATGTGCCACACTGATACAAGGGGTAACTAGGAGAAACTATGGAGATGGACAGTATATTAAAATGCTCTGTAACTTCAGCACAGTCTTTCTATAAATCTAAATTTTCTCTAAGAAATAAAATCTACTAACTATAATTGGGAAAAATAAGTCAACTTTCTACCAGAAAAAAAAGTTTAAGAGAGTACATTGGCAAACAAATGAATGTGTCTAAAGATTTTTCATTCTGTAACAAAACTGGGGGAAATTGCTCCTTTTATTTTTCTGAAGAACAGTTCTGACTCTGTGTTCAGTGATTCATAGATGTTCATGAGACATTGAAAATGTGCCTTCTGTCTGTAATCCACTAAACCCACAGACTCATCTACAGGCCTTAGAGAAAACCTTTGCTTGCTCATTAGTACAATGCTTACTCCAGAAACAGGAGAACCAGTGCAGTCACAGAGCCAGGCTAGTAACTGGCCTGATGAGGAAATGTATTTCCCAGATCAGTTCAATTTCGTTTTGGTGCTAAATACTGAATCCAGGGCCTCACATGTGAGGCAAGGGCTCTAACATTGAGCTCCAGCTCACATCTTTAATTTTTTTTTTGAGACAAGATATTCCTGAGTGACATAGCTGACCCCAAACTTGTGATCCTCCTGCCTTAGCATCCTGAGTAGATAGGGTAATAACTGTACCCCACCACTTTATGTCTTTGATGTCTTCCTTAAATATTTGTATGGCATTTATATTGAGGCACACTTTAGTGATGGAAGAGATACAAGTTCCTCTTTCTGCTTTGCTCTTAGAAATTTATATCTGGTCCAAACTGGCATATAATATTCAGCAAAACAAACCCATAATCCTAAAACTGTCATTAGAAAGCAATTTATGGCTCATGAATTGCTCATCAGGGATAGGATCTCTACCTCATCTATATACTCAAGCAGCTATTATGTTTTTCCCTGTTAATGCCATATTCTGCTGAGAACAGTTCCCTACTTCATCATCTTCCCAGTGATGTTCAGTGCCTTTTAGGACCTCTGGAAACTGCCTGAGTACCTTGCCTCTTTACGTAGCTCTGATAATTCATGTGTTTTTTATTGTAATTTTTTATTATTTTAATTTTAAATAGCTTGTTTTACATATGTTTTGCAAGTAAATAACGTTAACCTGGGTTCTCAGGTGACAGGGAAGAGTTTTAATTGAGTAATGAAATTTCCAGAAACCTATGGCCAAAAAACAGTGATGGGATATCCTAAACCTCTGTGTATATTCCATTAACCCCAGGAACACCAGAAAGAGTGGGAAAAAACCTAGATATCCCTTTTTATATGCCAGCTAGAAATCAATAATCTGTCTCTTAAAATATCTACTTATTAAAAGAAGACGTATTCACAGTTCTTAATCAACTGCACAGTTCTGAGTGATTGACACAACTACTTGTGATGTAATGGCTTCCTTTCTTACTTGTTTCTAAAAGAGAACGAATGAAAATTATGTCTTATGGTTGCATTCCATCAACTCCTATGCAGTTTTACAAAGAAGTTTGAATTTTATGGTGTCCAAATAAAAACTTGTTAAGTAAAAAATTATGTATAATTATATTCCCTTTATTGGCATAAGTATATTTAACAACAGAGATAACACATACATAGTTCTCTGACCTCTTAACAGATTCTAATGACTTAAACTTTGCTTTAATTATGTGCCTTAATTGCAGCCTCATTTAAAGAGAAAGGAAAACAGACAATTTTCTTCTCGTGTTAAAATATTGAATAAAAATGTAAGCATTTTGGCACTTACAGGCTATATTAAATATGAACTCAATTTCACTTTTCTAAGCATCCTACTCCAGGTGAAGTAAATGAAGTTTAACTGATAATATTTGAAATACTATGGCTTACTCATGGTGACATGTTAGGTTGTGTTCCTGTGGGGTGTGACAGAAGAGTAAATTTGTTTCTGTAGATTAAAAGAGCGATCTTGAAAAATATTTCTGTGAGAAAGGCAAGTTTCATCAACATGTCATGGAGAGGAAAGATGGGCCATAGAAAAAGATGGCTTTTACTCTCAGAGACTAGCTGAGGAAAGACTAGTGAAGATGGCCAAGTTGCATTGTTGCATTGCTAACAGGCCACTCAATTTTGCCACATAAACAAAACATGACTGTAGTTCTTATCTTTGACAAATTAACATATTATGTATTATTCATTATCAAATCAGGCAAAACATGAATTTCTGGTCTAAAGTAAATTGGCACATTTGTTAACTTTCCATTTACTGTAACCAATACTGGAGATAGATAGGTTTTGGAGGCTTCAACCCATGGTTTGTTGACCTCATTGCTTCTGGTTCTCTGGTGGTAGAACAGAAAATCTTGGCAAGAAAGTGTGATAAAACTATTTACTTTATGGCTTGAATAGGTGGTTGGAAGAGGCCAGGACCCTAATAACCCCCATGTACCTTATAACCCAAAGACCTCATATAATGATGATATTTTAAACTTTCTTTTGCCTCCCAATAATGATTAATCTTTAACAGATGGGAGAATATACTATTCAAACTATATTATGTCTCATAATAGGTATCTGTTAAAATATTTGTTGTACACTGGGGGGTACTTTATTGTATATAGAATGTTTAAGATCTAACCCAGCATCTAAGAAAAAGAGCTAAAGAGATTATAAGTCACAAAGTGTTATTTAAGTTACTCATTTTTCCATAGTAGTTCAAATATTGCTAGCCATATTTATGTGCATTAATTCACTAGGTATCTTCATTTTTAAAAATGTATTCATATCTGTGTACGTGTATGTTTCATACTATGCATGTGAAGGCCAGAGGATAACCCTTGGGAGTCACTGTTTTCTTTCTACCATGGGTTTTGGAGATGGAACTCATACCATCATATTTGTAGTTGCAAGTACTTCTATTTCCTGAGCCATGTTAATGACCCAGTATCTAAGTTATTCTAAGATTACCAGTTATTTCCATTTTACAGTCAAAAAGACCAAGGCCTCTTTTGTACAATTAACTGACTTCAGAAGGTTGGTAAGTATTCACGATTTGAACTAAGGTCCTCTGAGACCAGGGTTAAGGTTGTTTTTTCAACATCCTGGTTGCATTGTGATGCAATGACTCCACAAACTTAAGACTTCAAATATTTGGTACTTGGTTGGTGGTGCTATTTGGGAAGGTTATGGAATGTTTAGGACATAGAGTCTGTCTTCTTTTTGTTTTTGTTTTTTTTTGTGTGTGTGTTTTGTTTTTTCGAGACAGGGTTTCTCTGTATTGTTTTGGAGGCTGTCCTGGAACTCGCTCTGTAGACCAGGCTGGCCTCGAACTCACAGAGATCCTCCTGCCTCTGCCTCAAGAGTGCTGGGATTAAAGGCGTGCGCCACCACCACCCTGCTAGGAGTCTGTCTTCTAAATACAGAATTCTCAAATTTAACTTCTGTAGTGGAATAATGCAATAAGTCTGATAAAAATCTCATGAGTATTTCTTCAAAATGATTAAAGCTAGGAGACTCCTGAAACTGCAAGAAATAAAAATCATTCCATGGTACCTTGTTACTGTCACGGGTTAGAGGATGGGTGCCCCTAAGTACTGAGATGGGACAGGCTAGAGCAAGAAGACTAGGGAACAAGAATGACAGCAGAGTACTTACTTTGAATATATTTTCAATGAAGCTATCTGGGTGGAGATGTCATACTGGCAGCTAAATGTGGGTTGTCATTAAATAAAATTATAGAAATAAATCCTCAAGAAAAGGAGTTTTATTTGAGAGTGAATGGAAAGACAGAATTGTACCATATATAGTATATACTATGATATATATGCACATATATCATATATATACATATATATATAATAGACAGTCTCTGGTGTATTTAGAGAATGAAGGGAAGGATTATCTTTTTATTATAGAAAGAGGGAGTAACACAGATTATTTTGGAAGCCAATTCTAGAAAGGAGTAATACAAATATTTTTGGAATCAAGTTCATATGTCTGGTAATGTCTTCTGGGGCGCTGGCAAGCTTGGATTGGTCATCAGTGGCAACTGCTAGGTAAATTTTGTCTTAAAGTCATAGTGGGTCATTTGGTTGCATAGCGCTTTCAAGGCGTCCAATGAAATAGATACTTGTGACCTACATGGTTTTCCCTATGATGTCTTAGCTGTTTACTTGTCTGTGACAGGAATAGGTAAACTGATTTGATGGATCTCAGGGTCTAGAGCTGAGAAGAAAGATCTGCATTGGATATGCAAGTTTTATGATATAAGAGTATCCAATACCTTGAAAGTAGGTTAGAAGTGAGGAGAAAGAGAGCACTGAAGGGTCCAAATGGTAACAGCGATGCTGAGAATTCTCAGAGGCACAAGAGTAGAAGCGACTAGCAACTAGAAACAGAAAAAAATCTGGAGTGTGTGATTTTCAGACTTCTGTTTGTAGATTTTGCATTGGTTATGATCTCTTTCACAAACACAAGCAATATATAGGTGCTCCTTTCTCATATATGTATCTACTTCTGTAGGTTAGATGCCTGACAGTGGATAGCTGAGTAAGATAGTACATCTCATTTTGATTTCCACAGTATTTTTAAAAAGAGAAGATTTCTGTCAGAAGCCATTAAGCAGAGATGGTTTGTCCATATTTCCAGTGGCATCTGCTAACACTGACTGAGCATATTTATTGGCCTACTATACAGCAAACCCTATAGACCCTATAGGCATAGAAAAGATTGACACTGACAGTATACTTTCATGCAGAAGAGGTGGACAAAGGCTCTTCATAGTCTTTAAGCACTTGAATTTTATGCCATTCAGAGAATATTTTACTTTTGATATGGATTCCTGATTAGCCTCCCAAATACTGGGATTCCAGCTATATACCAACACACCCAACTTGTATTTTAAATATTATTTTGTACATACATTTAAGAAAACAGAGCAATCTGAGGGTGTTTGCTTTTGTTTTCAGGAGCAACTAGAGTGGGTTTCTGATGTAGTTCGTGCATGTGGGTTTGTTATATATAAATACCCGGTTAAATGTTGGAATTCATGAAACTATTGTACAGAGAATTGCTTTGAATTCAGCCTGAACACAAAGGTTCAGGTTCTTGAGTTTGAAATATAAATTTAAGAATTATTTAGCCACATTTTTAGTGAATAAATCTACTTTGTTATATCTACTCCAGAGGTAGGCTTCACCATCAGTACCTTCTCACATCCCCGAAGATGATAGTGAGTAGTGGCTAAATCGTATCATGTTTGAAGACAGTTTATTTTTCCAATGTGAGAAACAGTACCAAGCATATAGTTTTCATATCTGTTTTTAAGAAGGTCAGCATAATGGTGTGAGAATTCTTAACAAGTACGGTACTTACTAAGTTACAATAGGCTGAGTTTTCTACAGGTGGCCTATTTTTGAATAGTGCTCTAAATTGTTTGTGTAGTCCCTTACTAGGGGGAATATTAAATACACTCTTAAATCAGTTTTCAAATTTCAAAACCATATCTAAATATGTGTAACAATTCTGTAGAATGAATCTGAACATGGTTTAAGTTCTCTTACTACTAACATTCATTTGTTAGATTTTAAAGGGGTTACATGTATTCAAATGAAGAAATGAGCTATGGGGACTTAATCTTACTCCATAGCATCTGAAGCATGCATATTTTTGGTGCATGGGATGCCATTGAAACAGGGTCTGGCTATATAGCCCGGGACAGCTTAAAACTCTCTATGTAGCCAAGGCCCACCTTGAATTCCTGATCCTTCTGCCTCCATCTCCAAAGTGCTGGGATTATAAGTGTAACCTACCACATATGGCATAGACCATATATGTGTTTAAATAATCAGATTATGATCTACTTTTTTTGACATATGATCTTCTATCTACCTTTATAAGCATAGAGTCATGTCAAAGTTGTCTAGTAGCTAAGTCCAGATTCAGTCACAGTCTTAATACAATCTTGAATAAATTATTTCAGTTCTCTGGAATGCAGGATTGGAACCTACAAAATAAAGAGCCAGGCTTGGCATCCCTTCTGGATTTAACTGACTTTGCTTCTAAATTTGGTAGCTTAGGCACCAAAATGACAGGACTTATAATGGATTCAACTTTTGGTCTGTGTTTCACCATCCTTTCTTGAATCCTCACTCTTGTTATTGGCATCACTGTGAGCAAGGCATATTTCCTTTTCTATTGGTTTTGGACTTAGCAATATGACCTCCTTTTGACCAATGAGGTATAACACATGTTCTTAGTAGTGGGACTTATCCAAGTACACTGCTGCTATCACCATTCTGAGGCTATTCTTTGGGTCTAATGAGGATGAGATATAAGCATCTGATTTACACTCTCAGGCCTATAAGAAGGAAGCAGAGTTTTCCTAGTCAATCTTCATAGACATGAAAAAAACTGATTTTCATTTTAAGTCATTGGCTTTTGGAGTAGTTTCTTACTTGCTATTATAATAATATAAGAAAATAGTAAGAATTGGGTAAGAGAAAATTGAAGTTTGAAAATGGAGTTCCTGACTTTTGCCTACATCAGCACAGGAAAGAGATAGATAGTGGAACCTCTCCTTTTTCACTTAACTAGTCTTACTAGTGAACAAAATGTGACAATATGAATTGATTGGCTCTTATTTCCTTTTACTTGATGGTTTATAATATTTGACAAAATAACTTTTGTAACAGAGTTCTATAATTGCTAGTTTATCAGCAAGATGACCCTATATTCCAATTTCTCTATACATGTTCTAGTTTGTGTCTGTGTTTTGCAGTGTGTGTGCGCGCGTGTGTGTGTATGTGTGTTTGTGTGTGTGTGTGTATGTGTGTGTGTGTAATCAATTAGCTCTCTTCACTTTCAAAAAGTGCAATTACCAGAATCCTACCAGTATATCTTGAAACATTATTATCTCCATCCTGAATTTTGCCACTATAAAGGGTTTCTACCCCAACTCCCAAAACATCGCTAGCATGTCTTCTTTACATCACAGGTAATCCTAGGATACACAAAATGTGGCAAGCATGTCTCTTTGTTATTCTTCAAGCAGTCAACCTTCTTGGTGTTCCCTTTTTATCACAAACTGAAGAAATATTAAGTAATTTGTTTGGAAAAGTGTTGAGTACACCTAATCTCAACAGTATTTTCCAATAAGCCTGTGTCATTTCTGTCGATACAAAAGCCTATGAGCCATTGCACAGTTTGCTTGGAGTGATACACTTCCCATTGTCTAATCAGGAAAGTCTGCGTAGGTGAACATATAGAAGCATATGTTTTTAAACAATTAGCAAAATCCTAAATTTTCACAACACTGACATATCTCCCCTCATGTACTAATACCCTTAGGTGAGAAATGACAGCGAAATAGAATTCAAGGCCCAAGTACTATGTTGAGAGAAAACAGTAGGCAACTAGAGACGTAGTTCTTGGATAATTTGCCATTTTAGAGCCTACATTTTGCCATGCTGGAGCGTAGCATGAGAACTCCCTCTATAGATGTTCCAGGGTTGTCAACCATCTTTTGCCAAAGGCGTTGTTCTTCCCCACGAGAGTCCATCCAGTCTACAGTCTTCCCATGGCTGACACCTGAGGAAGGGAAAAGGGGGTACAACATTTCACACAAGAGGTGGACCTTCTAGAAGGCAAATAACACTCTCTGAGGGGAACTTTTAAGTAGAAATTCTCTTGTTGACCTCTTCTCAGTTCCAATATCTAGTGAGAGGTATTGAAATGTATCAGTCTTTTGAAGCCTGCATGATTTCTTTCTATGTAGGTTGTACAGAGAAATCAGAATGACTACTGATATCACATTTCCTCCCTACTTTGATAGATTGGCAGAGAACTAATTTATCTAAACCAAGTTAGTTAGTTCACAGGCTGGCCTCAGATACGAAGATCTCTATTTCTAAGATAGCTACTTCTCTGACCCTAGAGGATTCAATTTTACTGATATATGTATCCCCTGCTCTCCTTAAACTGTAAAAAGCTTCACATAGATGGGGGCATATGGCTGTCCTAAGATATAGGATAAAGAGATTTGGAGTGACTGCATGTATGTTTCTAGTGATAAAGCATTTGGTCACTGTGATGTGTCTCCAGACCTAGTTCACACCTTGCTATATTTTATGACATGAGTTGTGTGTTTTCATTCTGTGTTTAGTATTATATCAACATGACACACTTGGGTCATTGAGAAAATAAATCCATCTGATTGGCCTGTGGGCAAGTCTATGGAGAAGCTTCTTGAGTGATGATTGTCCTGGCAGGAAACAGTTCATGTGGGCAGTGCCACCCTGGGCAGGTGGTCCTGGGTTATACAAAAAATCAAACTGAGCAAGAATGTAAACAATTTTGCTCAGTGGTTCTGCTTCAGTTCTGCCTCTATGTTCCTGCCCTGATTTACCTTTGTGATGAACTGTAAGTAAAATAAACCCCTTCCACCCCAAGTTGGCTCTCATTATTGTCTTTATCATAGCAATAGAAAGCAAACTAAGACACATTGCTTATATGAACAATATTAGATTGATGGGGAAAGTCCTTCTGTGTATATGTCAATAAAGCACTGTTGGCCAATAGGGAAGCAAGATAGGTGGGACTAGGTGTCTAGGAGGATTCTAGGAAATGTAGTGAAGAGAGTAGTCACCATGTGATTTATTGGGAGGAAAGGACACATCAGGAGGGCGTACTCAGAAAGATAACTCCTAAAAATATATATTAGTAATTATGGATCAGAGCTAGCCAGTAGGAAACAATAGCAAATAACCAACAGCTTCATAATTAATATAGTGTCCCGTGTGTTATTTGGGGGCTAAGGCAGTGAAGGAACCCAGGCAGCTGGTGGGAAGAATGCACATTACATAAGGCTTGGGGCATGAACTCCCATTTAAGAATGTAACAAAAACTTAAAAAGGGATTTTATAAATAAAAGAACAGAGACAAGCAAGACTTCTTGGTAGCAGGATTTTCTCCCGTGGGCTCTGTTTTGCTAGAGACAAGAGGAGACTTACAGTGCTGGCAGTAAACTTAAGCCTGCAATCTTGTAAAGACTGCAGTTAAAACAGTCTCGGCTCTTAGCAGATAACAGACACATGGCCAGAAAAACATAAATATTTACAGTTAAGTCAGATTCAGATGAAGTAAAACCTCTAAAAGGTTTACAGTGTGTTTAAAAATATATGTAGGCTTGAGAGAGAAAAAGATACAGGATAAAATGCACACACCTTTAATCCCAGCACTCCAGAGATAGAGACAGGCAGATTTCCACAGAGAAACTCTCAGAGAAAAAAATTAAATAAATAAAAGTAAAAGAAATAGAGTAATAAAAAAGCCATGTAAAGATGAAAAGTAGAAAGAGAGTCTGGATACTGCATTCTATTGTGTCGTTTTTTGAATTGTTTGACTGCTAAGGAAATAACTGGTAAAATATGCTTCATTATAAATGCTGCTAAATTAATCCAACTTATATATTTTAAAAATGCTTTGACTTCTAAATTTAAACATAAGGAATGTTACTTGGGAAAAAAGGTTTTGTTTCTATTTCCACAGGAAATGAAAGACTGTGGATTCCTTCCCAGGATTCTATGGTTTGATGAAGCAAGACCTCCTAAGGCAGTGTCCCGGGCAATCCAGCATCTGAAACAGCTGGGATGCTACAACCATACAGATCACAAAAACAAGGACTTAGCCAGGTTTCTGTGTTTTGTCATGATCCCCATGGTACAGACAGTGCCCCCAACCAGCAGGAAGCACTTTGGAGTAAACAACACGCAGATTTCCAAATATTGTTCATAAATTTTTGTTTTCATTTAAATGGGGTTGTTTATAAATGGTTAATGACCGCAACCAATCTCTTTTTAAAGGTAAAAGGGAGAGATTATGACATAGAAATGAATACTTTGTATTGGAATGGATTTTCATTTATTGATACAAATTTTAGATCAATTTTGTGATATATATACAAATATATATATATATATTTCTCCTCTTGTTTAGGTATTGTGTTTGTATAACTAATTTAAAATGTAATGTATAATTAAATACAGATTATTGATACTTATAATAGTCAAAACTTATAGTTATACAGAGATGTATTTAAGACAGATAGATATTCTTCAAATCTTTCAAAGACCTATAGAATATATGGCAATTAAATGGTTTAGGTTTTCATGATATTGGGACACTACTACTCCTGGCACACCAATTACACCAGAGAAGATGATGGGCATTGAAGAAACTCATTATGGAGTTTGCTTTCAACATGATGAAACTAGCCATTTGGGCAAGAAACTGCTCTTGCCTGGATTGTTTGACCGTTGTTGTATAAATTGGACATGCAGGACCCACAGGGAAGTTACTGCTGAACTTGGACAGTCCAACAGGGTTCCTGATTCATGAAAGAGCCTCCCAGACATTCTGCAGGACACAGAAAAATGACTGACAAACTGCCAATGCAGGCATAGAGTTTAAAATTTTCTGGTCTGCTGAGAAGTCTTCCAGACACACTGTGGCCTATGGTCTGAAGATGGATGCCCCAATGTTACACAAGAACTTTGGTTGACTGTCCAGGTAGCGAGATGTCTCTTTCAATTCTAATATTTATATATTATCCTTCCGCAGTCTTTGATGGAGTTGAAGACTGATAGTTATAGTTGTTTTCCTTAGTTATGATAAAAGATGAGCTATATATAAGAATTAGACTCACATGGATAAGATAGATAATAAAATACTTTCTTTAAATATTGCTAAATGTTAACGGACAAAATATTGTAACTATAATTCTTGCTTGATAACTGTTCTGTTATATATAATTTGACTGTGTTAAAGTTAAAAATTTTCTTTTTATCTAGACATGAAAGAGGAGATGTTGAGGGAAGTCCTTCTGTGTATATGTCAATAAAGCACTGTTGGCCTATAGGGAAGCAAGATGGGTGGGACTAGGAGTCTAGGAAGATTCTGGGAAATGTAGTGAAGAGAGTAGTCGCCATGTAATCTCCCAGGAGGAAAGGACACATCAGGAGGGTGTCCTCGGAAAGATAAGTCCTTCTAAAAATATATATTAGTAATTATGGATCAATAATTAACTCAGAGCTGGCCAATGAGAAACAACAGTAAATGGCCAACAGCTTCATAATTAATATAGTGTCTCGTATGCTATTTCGGAGCTAAAGTGGCAATCGGACCCAGGTGGCTTGTGGGAAGAATGCACATTACATTAAATGCTGTGTACAGAGAAAATCTGGTTTCCTTTTAATGTGATCATTGTTGAGTTGAAGTACTAGACAGAAGTGAAAAGAAGATGGAGTAAAGGCAACCTTATGAGTCCTTCCTCTTCAATCACAAGTCTGTGATGCCTTGCTTTTCACCTGAACAAAATCTGAAAGTCTTTGAAATTCACTTACATGAATGTATTGAAGATTTTTCTATGAAAGTATCCAGTATAAACATAACACTTCCTTAACTTTAAGTCTAAGGATACAAAGATATCATAGAAAAACTTAGGAATTAACAGTGATCATCATCTAAAGAATAAGGCATCTGTGTTACTTCAGGAGTTACTGTAGCTCAAACTACATAAAAATCTACAACAAATCACACCTACAGTAGTCATACTGTTGCCCATGCCCTGTTACAGACCAGTTCCAGCTTTCCCAATTCCTTACCACTTCCAGAATTTAAACGAACACCTCCTAGAAAGATGTTGCTGGAAAAGGCCTCCTTGTCCCAGATGGTGAGTTCTAGGCAAACATTCTTTATATCCTGAGGATACAGGCCACTGAATATGAATGTATGATTCCACTGAGGATTAACACTCTTTTTTACAACCACAGTTTTGTGCTTGGTGACTTTATTATCATCAGGAAGCAGGTAGCTGTAGAAGTAAACACAGTCACATTAGTGGGGAAGTAAAAACAAAATGCTGTCTTTGAGTTGTCATTTGGATTTTCAATAATTCTGTGTAACAGAGTATTAATGCAATATGAATGCTTGATGCTTTCTCCCTGATTCTTATAATCTTAACCTATCATATTTGGAGGGATGACTGACTAATGCCACAATAGTAAAATGCCCTCTCTTCATTTTCATATACAATTTTTGTATTTTTAAACCCTTCCAAATATTTCTTTCTCCATCTGGTAAAGAAAAGACCTCTGGTGGCAGCCACTATTGAGTGCTTCACTTTGTATCTTCTTGGGTTATCTGTAAGTTGATTTGCAGCCAAGGTGGATAGTTCCTGTCATATTTTCAACTTCTCGTTTTAAATCCTGTGTGTCACAGGCTACCTGGTTCTCTGCGTGTTTTCTCCTTTATGTTCAGAGCACCTATAAATTCCTGAAAACTGAATGTTTGAAGGGAAATTCTCAATCAGTGGGTTTTAGAAAAAGTTGATGAGTCCCCTAATTCTTCAAGGGATATACCATTAAGTGGAGTTTTTGTTGTTTCCCCATTAGAACTCAATACTACAGTGAATCTTTCCATTAACAATTTAATCTGTTTCCCTCTATCCTTTGATTCATGGTCTATATGCTTTTACTGATGTTTTCTTGGAAGTCCTTCTCTGGTAGACTACCTGTGCCCTATGTCTTCTCTATTATGTTCAAACTCTAATTCCCAAACACCTTTGTGCCTTCAGGAAACATGGTTTAGGGAAGAAGATGAATGTGTAGATGGAATCCCTACATGAAACAATTATGAGAACTACAAGTAAATGTCTCAGAGATAATTGGGTCATGCAATATTTCATTTACTATATTGGTCAGCACTAGTAAGTAGGACAGTGACAGAGTGATTACATAGCAAGGCCCTAGGTTTGATCTACCCTAGGTTTGATCTACTACCACCAAAGAGGTCAAAAATTAATAAATTTATCAGAGAACACTATTATTTCTCAATATCTATTCTACACTGATTCTTTTTAAAATCCCTATTTTTTATTATTACCATTTTACATTTTATTTTATTTCAATTTTTAAAATTTCCATCATTAAAGAACCCTGTTATAAATCTGGGCACACATTTTCCCAGAATAAAGACCACAAAGCGTTTCCACAGAACTGGGCAATAGAATACAAGAATTAGCTCTATGAAAAAGTTATGGGAAGCTTCCTATGAGTCTGGATTTGCATAGGATAAATGAATTCCTCATATCTAGATACCCTGGTCCTCAGTGAAGATAAGATAATGGTTTAGAAAAACACATTTGTCCCTGATAATCAGGATGTTTCCACATCCTACTCTAGATAAATTGCCTTCAGTCATTGTTTACATGCAAGAGTCAATTGTCCTTTTCTTATCAGGCGGGTTCCAGTTATCAAAATTGGTTGATTAGGTTTAGTAGCAAGCCCATTTCTTTTTACTTGCTGAGCCATCTTGTAGGCCCTTATGTCTTTCTTAAGTCATAGGTATTTCAGTTCATAAGCAGATCACATGTATTTATATAATTTATGCCTTTTATAATATTACCTATGTATCCGTTCTTGCTTGCTCTCTGGCTCTTTTAAAAGATAGCTTAGTTCATTTTTAAGAGTCTTTCTTTCTTTTTATGTATATGAGTGTTTTCCCTGCATGTATATCTATGTACCATGTGCAAACAGTGCCTATGGAGATCAGAAGAAGGTATCAGATTTCCTGGAACTGGAGTTACATACAGTTGTGAGCTGCCTTGTGGGTGTTGGGAATTGAACTTGGGTCCTCTGTAAGAGCAGTCAGTGCTCTTAACCATTGAACTATCTCTCCAACTCCTTGGATAATTTTTAAATTGGCTTAATGTTTAAATATCCATAAGAGAATTTACTGGAAAGTTAGTTTAAAAAATAGAATGAAGTACTGTTCTTTATTATTTGTGCTTCATATATTCTTAACAAGAGAATGTAAAAATTGTTGCTGACAACATTGAGTTATCCCTGGAAGATCATGATAAGCCAGGGACAATATTCTTACCATACAAGACAGTAAGGAACAGAGTCCTAAACTGGATGCTGGCCCTCCTGAAGTGAATGAACGGCAGCATCACAGTTCAAAGAAAGAGTTTCTATTATGCTAAAGAACATGATTCAATGATGGGGAAATTCTAGTCACCTTATTCTCATCAATATGTGGTTTAGTATGATTCATTTCCTTGTGAGAAAACACACCCATGGGAGGTCTGCCCCTTTCTGAATAGAGCTAGAGGAGGAGCAGATAGGGAAGGGGGTAGATGGAAAGTGGGTGGGAAACTGTGGTCAGTATGTAAAATAAATAAAAAACGTTAAATTAAATTTAAAATGTTTGTACATGGAAAAAAATAGAATCTTGCACTCTGCCCCCTGTTGGCCTGGCACTTGCTACATGTAGCCCAGCCAGCATGGAAACAAACTTGTCATCTTCCTGACTCAGTCTCCCCAGCAGTAGGATTTTAGGCACTACCATCAGACCTGGATAACTTTTAGAAGATCATGCCATAGTTTGGCATCATGGAAATTTGCTTTACTCCATATGTGTCAAGATGCTCTGTGAGTTCAGCTATCATATCTATTTTCAAAGAGCAGCATCTAATGCTTGGTACATATACATTTGAGTGTTTGCTTGAATGAATGGAAAATGTTGGTTTAGCCCAAGTTCTTCTAGTTACATGAGAAAAAGTCTACAATAGTCAGACACGAGAGAGATTTGCTATTTGCATTGCTTAGAATGAGCAAGAATATTCATTTAAAGGGCACTATTTCTCCAAGAAACTGCCATTTGCTTCATATGATGACAACACACACACACACACACACACACACACACTGTATATCTCAGGTCCTGGAGCCTGTCTTACACACTCTCCAGAGAAGATGCTGAAATGCATTTTACAATTTTCCCAAGAGAGTAAACCATGTTGTACCAAACAATAACAAAGCAAAAATAAAAGTAAATTAAACATAGAAAACCATGCTTTCTTCTCTTTTGAGAAACAAATCTCCTGGGAAAGTCTTCGGACCTTCAGGATGAAAGTAGTCCTCACAGTGGCCCTCCAGAAATATGCTGGAGACATGGTGAAAGCTAGAACAGCAACTCTGCCCCCTCTTGTGTTGCTTTAGAAATAAGAGCGGGAGCACTTAAGGGTAGCCTTTCCAAAGTACATGCAATAAGCAGAACACAGGCCTCTCACAGGTACCATTGTCTAGTGGATCACAGTTCCTTTCAACACCCAGTGTGTCATCTTTGATGAGTTAAAACACAATTACCCTTTCACAAAGCTGTCAGAGCCTCCCGATTTGACTGCGGTCAGATTCTTTGCTTCCTTGATGAACACTTCAAGTATTCCCCCAGAGATGACAGCTGACTCTTGTTTCTTCCCTGTTTTAAAGGTCTTCTTTCCTGCATGAACCAGCAGAGAGGAGGTGAAGGAGATCAGTGATTCCACTTCATAATTTCCAAAGAACATCTACAAGCTTCTGTAAGGGAAAAAATGAAAATCTTCCAAAGGGTTAGAATGGAAAAGATCTTGCCTGGACTACCATCCTGTTCTGACTGAGAAAGAGCTATGGTGAAATCCAAGCACCAGAGCTTCGGGAGAGACATTTATATGACTTTGACATTTTAAACTGACTTTCAAAGGGTATAGTCAGTAACTTCCTTTTTATAAATTTTATAAATTGTCAGCATCAGTTTGGGAGAAAGGTTTGTCACCTTCAATATTTATTCTGATGTAATAGGTCCAACATGAGGAAAAACCACTACCCAACTGTCACCTTTATTTAATACTCTATGAAGTACCTTACATATATGAACCTATTTAATCTTCATAACACTCTTTTTAATTTTTTCTGAAATTATAATATACTTGCATCATTTCCCCTTTTCCTTTCCTCCCTCCACACTTTCCTATGTATCCCTCCTTTCTCTCTTTCAAACTCATAGTCTCTTTATTCATTGGCTATTATTACATGTACATATATATATACATATATATATATTCCTAACTATAACCTGCTCAGTCTGAATAATGATATTTGTATGTACGCTTTCATGGCTGACCATATAGTATTGCCAAATTAGATGGGGGAAAGACTACAATATCTCAACCCTACACAAAGAACTACAGACAAATGAAGTGAGAAAACTCAGACCAAGAGATGAGTTACTTTCATGGGGAACCACTAAACACTATAAGCATGAATGGGAAAATAAACAAAGCTGCTGAAGAAGTTGATGGAAGAAGGAAAAAAGGAGATATTTAAAGTTGATTTCATCTGGATTTTCCCTTTGTTTTCTATGTTTTATTGCAGATATTTCTTCTTAGACTCCCTGAGTACTTGTGAATGAGTCCACAGAGCAGCTTCCTAGAAACCCCTCACACAACATATCTCTCCCACAGGGGTGAGTGGGGATGTAGATTCTGTATCTCTTGGACTGACAGGAAATAATCTCCCCATCAGGGCTGGTGTCTAAGTATGGATTTTGTCCTGTAATTTTCTTTTCCACATATTTTATAGCATGTACTTCTCAATTCTCAAAAGACCACTGACCCCATTTTTTATTGTACTGAGAAAGTAACACAGTTCAACCAAACCTTAACGTTCACTTATACAATTGTATGAAGAGAATGTCACTGATCAGAGCTATTGCTTTTTAACCCTACCTTGAGGTTGTCTTACTGGGAATATGGAGTTCTCCTCTGGAGTAATGTAACGTAAAATAACTGTTAACTCTCCTCTGTATTGAAGGCCAACATCAGGAGCCAACTCCACCTAGCCAAGGGGAGATAAATGGAAAAGAAGTTAGGATGCTAGATATTATCTTCTTAAATGAAATACAGCATATTCAGAAATACAAATGTTTCACGCTTTCTCTCACATTTGGAATATAGGGAGTCTATATTTCCTCCTATATTATTTCCTTAAGAGACCTGACTTCTCTATGTGGAGGACCCAGCTTAGACTCCTAACAATTGTGGATAAGCTGCCTGAACCAGCCATATCCTGCGACTAGAGTGGTGCCTGACCTAATTGTCATCGAGAGACATCATCCGGCAACTGATGAAGGCAGATGTAGAGACCCACAGACAGATATTAGGTGGAGTTTGGAAATCCTGAGAAGGAAGAGGAGGAGGAGAAGGAAGAGGAAGATGAGGAGGAGGAGGAGGAGGAGGAGGAGGAGGAAGGAGTGCAGAAGCCAGAGGGGTCAAGGACACTATGGAAGGGTCACCTAAACCCACAGAATCAGCTAACTGGGCTTCCAGAGAATGAACTGACAACCAAGTGAGACTGCATGAGACTGACCTAGGCACTCCACATATGTTACAGTTATGGAGCTTGGTCTTCTAGTGGGAATACTAACAGCAGGAACAGGAGTTGTCTCTGACTTTTACTAGTTTTGGGACCATACTTCTCATACTGGGTCATTTTGCCCTAACTTTAATATATGGGGAGTTGCTTAGTCCTTCTGAAACTTGATATACCATGTTTTATTTCAACTCATAAGAGATGGGAGAGGAGGGGGTTGAGAAGTGGTAGGGGGAATGGTAGGAGAGGGCCTGGGAGGGCAGGATAAGGGGAGGAGGCTGTGGCCTGAATGCAAAATATAGAGCTATAGTATTGAAAACAGCTTGGTATTGGCACAAAAATACACAGGGAGAAGAATGGAATAGAATTGGAGACCCTGATAATAACTCAGACACCTATGAACACCTGACTCTTGACAAAGTAGCTGAAATTATACAACGGAAAGAAAGCATCTTCAACAACGTGTGCTGGCATAACTGGATGCCTACATGTAGAAGATTGCAGATAGATCTATATCTATTGCTATTCATAAAATGTAAGTACAAATGGATCAAAGCCCCTCAACAGAAATCTGTTCACACTGAACCTCTTAGAAGAGAAAGTGGGAAGTACCCTTGAACACAATGGCACAGGAGACTAATTCCTAAACATGAACCAGTAGCACAGACACGGAGATTGACAATTAATAAACGGGACCTCCTGAGACTATGAAGCTTCTGTAAGGCAAAGGACACAATCAGCAAGACAAAAAGGCAGCCCACAGAATGGGAAAAGATATTCACTAACTCCACATCTGACAGAGAGCTGATTTCCAAAATATACAAAAAACTCAAGAAACTAGTCACCAAACATCAAATAATCCAATTTAAAAATGGGGTACAGATCCTCAACAGAGGAATCTCAAAAGGCTGAAAGGCACTTAAGGAAGGTTCAACACCCTTAGACATCAGGGAAATGCAAATCAAAACAACTCTGAGATACCATCTTACTCCTGTCAGAATAGCTAAAATCATAAACACCAATGACAGCTTATGCTGGAGAGGATATGGAGAAAGGGAAACACTCATCCATTGCTGGAGGGAGTGCAAATTTGTATAGCTACTTTGGAGATCAGTATGGCTGTTTCTTCCTGGTAAAATGGTAATCAGTCTACTTGAAAACCCAGCAGTTCTACTCTTAGGCATATACCCAAAGAATGCACACTCACACCACAAGGATATCTGTTCAACTATGTTCATAGCAGCATTATTTGCAATATCTAGAAACTAGAAGCAACCTAGATGCCCTTCAACTGTAGAATGGATAAAGAAAACGTGGTACATATACACAATGGAGTACTACCCAGTGGTTAAAAAAAACAATGACATCTTGAAATTCTCAGACAAATAGATGGAACTAGAAGAAACCATCCTAAGTGAGGTAACCCAGATACAGAAAGACAAACATGGTATGTACTCACTCATATGTGGATATTAGCCATATAGCAAAGGATAACCAGCCTACAATCCACAACCCCAAAGAATCTAGGAAACAAGTAAGAACCCAAACAGAAAGGGACAAGATCTGCTGAGTAAATTGGGAGCAGGGGAGAAGGAGGGAGGAGAGAGAGGAGGGGAGAAGGGGATGGGGAGGTGTAATGATTCGTATTTATGATTTATAAAAGCTTGATTTGAGGATTCAGAAAAGCAAAGTCAGCCACAAGCCTTAGAATCCAGGCACACACCTTTAATCCCAACATCCAGACGCTAGAAGGTGATGGTACAAGCCTATAGTCCTAGGACTGAGGATAAAGAGATAGACAGATCTCTCTGAGTCCAAAGTCACCCAGAATGAGTCTAAAAGAGAATTGAAGGGGGATGTCTTTCTGTGTATTTGTTTCTCTTATTGGTTGATGAATAAAACACTGATTGAGCAGTAGCCAGGCAGGAAGATGGGCAGGACTACCAGCCCAGGAGAAAGCTGGGGAGAGGAAAACAAAGAGAGCCTGCCCAAGGAGTAATTATGGGTAAGCCACAGCCTCGCAGCAATACATAGATTAAAGAAATGGATTAAAGATTAATACAGAGCTCGCCAATAAGATGCCTGAGTCATCAGTCAAACTTTTTATACTTAGTATAAATCTTTGTGTGTTTATTTGGGGCAATGTGGCTGTGAGATCAGGCGGGACAGAAACTTCAATCTACAGAGAATTGTAGCTCACACCTTTAATCCAAACATTAGGGAAGTATATAAAACAGAAACAAGGTCAGTGAGAGGCATTCAGTCTCCAGCCACACTGAAGAGAGGTTACAATCTGAGGTTTGGTGAGCGCTCATGGAGACAGGATCAGGACATTCAGCCTGAGGTAGAAGTAAGAAGCTAGTGGTCAGCTAATTTGCTTTTATGATATTCAGCTTGAAGCTTGAACCCAGATATCAGTCTCTGGGTCATTTATTTATTCATGTTACATATTGGTGGCCAATGTTAAAGTATGGATTCATGAAAAAGCTGCTTCTAGGCCACCTTAGGGCCAAGCTTGAGCTTCAAGCAGGACTCCTACCTGAGTCCCTCTTGCCTGAGTCTCTTCCTGACCAACTAGGTTTTCTCCTCAAATCTTTGAGTAAGTGTGGAATTGTCTTCAGCTGCCACCCAAACTCAGGAGGCTTTCAGGCTTTTCCTAGAGTCTTTCTCCTCAGTCTGAAATTCTCAGTTCACAGTGACAAGCCAGTTCTTGGATCAGACAAGCTATGCCTCACTATCACTAACATTGTAGACAGATTTGGTAAGTTTTGGGGGCATTTTTAAAGGAAGGGATTAGTTAAAAAACAGAGTTTATTCCTCACACTAAAAAAATGAAAAACACTATTAAGGTCACAAAAATTAAATCTGTATATGATTACATAAGAGATGGTTTAAAAATGGAGCATGAGAGGGAGCCCAGCTTCAGGTGAGATTGGGTCTCCAGTGGGGACCGCCTGCCCATCACCCATCCCCCCACGATCTTCTGGGCTGCTCCCGGCATCCAGAAGAGCCGCCCACACAGGAAAGAGATCAGCCCCTCCAAGACCCCAACCCAGCGAGCCCAGCTTCAGGTGAGATTGGGTCTCCGGCTGGGACCGCCCACCCATCACCCATCCCCCTCCATCTTCGGGGCCGCTCCTGGCTTCCAGAAGAGCTGCCCACACAGGAAAGAGATCAGCCCCTCCAAAACCCCAACCCAGCGAGCCCAGCTTCAGGTGAGATTGGGTCTCCAGCGGGGACCGCCTGCCCATCACCCATCCCCCCGCGATCTTCTGGGCTACTCCCGGCATCCAGAAGACCCACCCACACAGGAAAGAGATCAGCCCCTCCAAGACCCCAACCCAGCGAGCCCAGCTTCAGGAAAGAGATCAGCCCCTCCAAGACCCCAACTCCAGGGAGCCCAGCTTTAGCCCGCAGTAAGGAAGGAGACCAGTGGAGACGGAAAGACCCCACCAGCACCCACTGGAAGAAGAGATGGGAAGAAGACAGAATAAGAGATCACTCAGCAATAGAAACACCAACATGACCCCACCAGAATCCAGGGATCCAACACCAGCAAGTCCCGAAAAGCACTACATAGATGAAGAAGAGGAGACAGACCTTAAAAATTATTTCATGAAGATGATGGAGAGCCTCAAAGAAGAAACGAGGAAATCCCTTAAAGAAATAGAAGAAAAAACAAACAAAAAATCCATGAAATGGGGGAAAAATTCAAGAAATAAACAAATCTCTCAAAGAATCTAAAGAGCACCAAGAAAAAACAACCAAGAAAATTAAGGAAACAGCTCAAACAGTTGAAGGATTGAAAGCTGAAATAGAAACGATAAAGAAAACACAGAAGGAAGGGATGCTGGAAATAGAAAAGCTCGGTAAACGGTCTGGAACTACAGATGCAAGTATCACCAATAGAATACAAGAGATAGAAGAGAGAATCTCAGGTGTTGAAGACTCATTAGAGGATATAGAGTCGTCAACCAAAGAAAATCTCAAAACCAACAAATCCTTAACACAAAATATCCAGGAAATATGGGACAACATGAAGAAGCCAAACCTGAGAATAATAGGTATAGAAGAAGGTGAAGAACTTCAACTTAAAGGTACAGAAAACATATTCAACAAAATCATAGAAGAAAACTTCCCTAACCTAAAGAAAGATATGCCTATGAAAGTACAAGAATCTTACAGAACACCAAATAGGCTTGACCAGAAAAAGAAGTCACCTCGCCATATAATAATCAAAACATCAAACCTACAGAGCAAAGAGAAAATATTAAGAGCAGCTAAAGAAAAAGGCCAAGTAACATACAAAGGCAGACCTATCCGAATTACACCTGACTTCTCAATGGAAACGATGAAAGCCAGAAGATCCTGGTCAGATGTCCTACAAACGCTAAGGGAACAAGGATGCCAGCCCAGACTACTATATCCAGCAAAGCTCTCAATTACCATAGATGGAGAAAACAAAATATTCCATGACAAAGCCAGATTTAAACAATACGTATCCATGAATCCAGCTCTACAGAAAATGCTAGAAGGAAAACCTAGAGCCAAGGAAGATAACTACATTCACAAAGACACAGGCAATAAGTAATCATACTTTACAAAACACTAAAAGAAAAAGGGAGGAGAAACAACACAAAATAACTTCACTAACAATAAATCAAGCGCAAACAAGGATCACCAATCAATGGTCATTAATATCCCTCAATGTCAACGGCCTCAACTTGCCTATAAAAAGACACAGACTAGCAGAATGGATACGAAGACAGAACCCTTCCTTCTGCTGCATACAAGAAACACATCTCAACAACAAAGACAGACGTTATCTCAGAGTAAAGGGCTGGGAAAAGATCTTCCAATCAAACGGCCCCAAGAAACAAGCGGGCGTAGCAATCCTAATATCTAACAAATTAGACTTCAAATTAAAATCAATCAAAAGAGATGAAGAAGGGCACTTCATATTCATCAAAGGAAAAATACATCAAGACGAAGTCTCGATTTTAAACATCTACGCCCCAAATACAAAGGCACCTACATTCGTGAAAGAAACATTACTAAAGCTCAAAATGCACATAAAATCTCACACACTAATAGTAGGAGACATCAGCACTCCGCTCTCACCGCTAGACAGGACCTCCAGACAGAAACTTAACAAAGAAACAAAAGAATTAATAGAAGTTATGACCCAACTGGGTTTAACAGACATCTATAGAACATTCCATCCAAATACAAAGGGATATACCTTCTCCTCGGCACCACATGGAACCTTCTCTAAAATTGACCACATAATAGGAAACATAGCAAATCTCCACAGATACAAAAAAATTGGAATAACTCCCTGCATCTTATCAGACCACCATGCATTAACATTAGAATTCAACAATAACACAAATCGCAGAAACCCTACAAACTCATGGAGATTGAACAATGCACAATTGCACCATCCCTGGGTAAAGGAACAAATAAAAAAAGAAATTAAAGACTTCCTCGATTTCAATGAGAATGAAGACACAACATACACAAACTTATGGGACACTTTGAAAGCAGTGCTGAGAGGAAAGTTTATAGCACTAAGTGCCCACATGAAAAAACTGGAGAACAGTCATACTAGAGAATTAATAGCACAGCTGAATGTTCTAGAACAAAAAGAAGCAAACTCCCCAGGAGGAGCAGACGCCAGGAAATAATCAAATTGAGGGCTGAAATCAATCAAGTAGAAACCAGGAAAACACTGAGAAGAATCAATGAAACAAAGAGTTGGTTCTTTGAGAAAATCAACAAAATAGACAAACCTCTGTCCAAACTAACCAAAAGACAGAGAGAGAACATGCTAATTAACAAAATCAGGGATGAAAAAGGGGACATAACAACGGACTCTGAGGAAATCAAGAGAATCATCAGGGCATACTTTGAAAATCTGTACTCCACAAAATTTGAAAATTTAAAGGAAATGGACAATTTCCTGGATAGATATCACTTGCCAAAACTAAATCAAGAACAGATAAATAATCTAAACAGACCTATAACCCCTAATGAAATAGAAGCAGTCATCAAAAGTCTCCCAAACAAAAAAGCCCAGGCCCAGATGGCTTTAGTGCAGAATTCTACCAGAAATTCAAAGAAGAGCTCATTCCAATACTCGTCAAAGTATTCCACACAATAGAAGCAGGAGGCTCACTGCCAAACTCTTTCTACGAGGCTACAATTACCTTGATACCCAAGCCACACAAAGACACAACTAAGAAAGAGAACTATAGACCAATTTCCCTCATGAACATTGATGCAAAAATACTCAATAAAATACTTGCAAACCGGATTCAAGAACACATCAGAAAAATCATCCACCATGATCAAGTAGGCTTCATTCCAGGAATGCAGGGATGGTTCAACATTAGAAAATCTATCAATGTAATCCACCATATTAACAATCTGCGAAAGAAAAACCACATGATCATCTCACTAGATGCTGAAAAAGCCTTTGACAAAATCCAGCACCCCTTCATGATAAAGGTCCTAGAGAGATCAGGGATAACAGGAACGTACCTGAATATAATAAAAGCAATATACAGTAAACCAACAGCTAACATCAAACTAAATGGAGAGAAACTCAAAGCAATTCCTCTAAAATCAGGAACAAGACAAGGCTGTCCACTCTCTCCATATCTCTTCAATATTGTACTTGAAGTTCTAGCTACAGCAATAAGACAACAAAAGGAGATAAAGGGGATACAAATAGGTAAAGAAGAAGTCAAACTTTCATTATTTGCAGATGATATGATAGTTTACATAAGTGATCCAAAAACTCCACAAGGTCACTCCTAGAGCTGATAAACACCTTCAGCAATGTGGCAGGATACAAGGTAAACTCAAAAAAATCAGTGGCCCTAGTATGTACAGATGATGAAGTGACTAAGAAAGAAATCAGAGAAACATCACCTTTTACAATAGCCAAAAACAGCATCAAATATCTGGGGATAATGTTAACCAAGGAAGTGAAAGACCTGTATATCAAGAACTTTGTGTCTTTGAAGAAAGAAATCAAAGAAGATACCAGAAAATGGAAAGATCTCCCATGCTCTTGGATTGGTAGGATCAACATAATAAAAATGGCAATCTTGCCAAAAGCAGTCTATAGATTCAATGCAATCCCTATCAAAATTCCATCACAATTCTTCAAGGACCTGGAAAGAACATTAATCAACTTTATATGGAAAAACAAAAGGCCCAGGATAGCCAAAACATCCCTATACAATAAAGGAACTTCAGGAGGCATCACCATACCTGACTTCAAGCTCTATTATAGAACTATAGTCCTGAAAACAGCTTGGTATTGGCACAAAAATAGGCAGGTAGACCAATGGAACCGAATCGAAAGCCCTAATTTTAACCCACACACCTATGAACACCTGATTTTTGACAAAGAAGCTAAAACTGTACAGTGGAAAAAAGAAAGCATATTCAACAAATGGTGCTGGCATAACTGGGTACTGGTATGCAGAAGACTGCAGATAGATCCATGTTTATCGCCTTGTACAAAACTTAAGTCCAAATGGATCAAAGATCTCAACATACATCCAGCCACACTGAAACTTTTAGAAGAGAAAGTGGGAGATACTCTTCAACGAGTTGGTACAGGAGACCACTTCCTAAACATAACACCAGTGGCACAGGCACTGAGATCGACAATTAACAAATGGGACCTTCTGAAACTAAAAAGCTTCTGTAAGGCAAAGGACACAGTCAAAAAGACAAAAAGGCAGGCCACAGAATGGGAAAAGATATTCACTAACCCTACATCTGACAGAGGGCTAATCTCCAAAATTTACAAAGAACTCAAGAAACAAGTCTCCAAAACACCAAAGGATCCACTTGAAAGGTGGGGTACAGAGCTAAATAGAGAATTCTCAGTAGAGGAGGCTAAAATGGCCAAGAGACACTTAAGAAAGTGCTCAACATCCTTAGCCATCAGGGAAATGCAAATCAAAACAACTCTGAGATGCCATCTTACTCCTGTCAGAATGGCTAGAATCAAAAACACCGAAGACAATTTATGCTGGAGAGGATGTGGAGAGAGAGGAACACTCCTCCACTGCTGGTGGGAATGCCGACTCATACAGCCTCTTTGGAAATCAGTATGGAGATTCCTCAGGAAAATGGGAATTAATCTACCACTAGACCCAGCAATTCCACTCTTAGGCATTTATCCAAATGAGGCAGGTTCATACAACAAGGGCATCTGCTCCACTATGTTCATAGCAGCATTGTTTGTAATAGCCAGAACCTGGAAGCAACCTAGATGCCCCTCAACTGAAGAGTGGATAGAGAAAATGTGGTACTTTTACACAATGGAGTATTACTCAGCAGAAAAAAACAATGGAATCTTGAAATTCGCAGGGAAATGGATAGCACTGGAAGAAACCATCCTGAGTGAGGTAACCCAGTCGCAAAAAGACAAACATGGTATGTACTCACTCATATATGGATTCTAGATATGGATCAGGATAGTGCCAGTCTGCACTTCCACAGATAGAGAGTCTGGGAAACAGGAAAGAACCTAAAAGATATGCATATATGCATAGTACCCAAGAGAAGAGGATGGAGACAAGATCCTCTGATGGGGAACACGGCGAGGGGTGGGGGGAGTGGGACCTGGGAAGAATAGAGGGGGTAAAGAGGAAGGGAGTTGGTCATGGGGGAACAGGAAGTTGAGGGGGTGGGGGTAGAATAGGGGGAAGAAGGAATCATAGGATCGAAGACAGATCAGGCACCAGAGTGACCTCGAGTGATCTAAAGGTATAACATCAATTGGCAAGCTAAGCAATAGTGGAGGGACCACCTCGAATGCCCATTCCTGATAATGAACTTGATGTCTATAACCATCCGGGAGCCTTCATCCTGTGACTGATGGAAGCAGAGGCAAACACACAACTAAGCACTGAACTGAACCCAAGGAACCCAGTGACAGAGAGAGAGGAGTGATGAGCAAATTGGCAAAGAATGGGCTGGCAAAACCAGCAGAGACAGCTGATCTGAACAGGGGAGTGCTCTTGGACCCCAGACCGACAGTGGGGAGGCCAGCATTGGACTGATCTGGACCCCCCAAATGTGAGTGTCAGTGAGAAGGCCTGGGCAACCTATGGGGCCCTGAGCTGTGGATCAGTGTCTATCCCTGGTATACAAACTGTCTTCATGTGCCTATAGCACAAAGAGAGATGCTCTCTCAGCCTGGACTCTTAGGGGAGTGCCTTGACCCTACCAAGAGTAAAATGACAGACTCTAGATATCCCCTATGTGGAAGGATTTGGCAATAGGGTGGGAGGGAGGGGGGAAGGGGAGTGCGGGAGGAGGGGAGGGAGAGGGAACTGGGATTGACATGTAAAACAAGCTATTTAAAATTAAAATAAAAAATGATAAAAAAATGGAGCATGAATGGATAATCAAATTAACCAAATTTGATATACTGTTGTTATTTTGATAATTTTTGTTGTTCTTTTGATAATTCTTGGTTTATCTCTTTAATAAGTTGGTTAATATGAGTGCCAAGATGCTGAACTTAGAAAAAAAACTTGTTAAAACAGATTATAGAGATACTCAAACCCAGACTTAGAAATTAAATGGAGAAACAAATTCAGCATTGTATTTTCAGATTAAAAAGGGAAACTCTAAGGTTTTAAGAGAATCAAATTTAATATATCCAATAACCTTACAGGAGTGCCAAATGAAGGAGATTCTATAAGAGCTACTTGGGAGACTGTGACAATGTTAGATTTAGGGAAATTCAAGGAAGTTGTAGTCTCATATGGCATCCATTCACCATTTGTGAAGCAGATGATAAACAAGTGGTCTGTTTGTAATAGGGTTATCCCTGTAGATTGAATAGATTTGATTAATGCCACCCTAGAGTATGGACCACAATTACAATGGACTTCTTGGTTCAGAGAAGAGGGTAAGAATATTGAACAAAAGCCTAAAGGTAGAAGTAGAGATATCTCCCAAGATCACATTCTTGGAGAAGGAGATTATGCTACTTTAGAAAGGCATTGTCAATATGAAGATAGTTTCTTGGGTTTAATCTATGCAGCAGCTTTGAATGCTAGGGACAGAATTGGAGAAGCAGGAAAGAAAATTGAATCAGTTACAGAAGTTATACAGGACCCAAAGGAAGCATTCGTAGACTTTTTACAAAGGCTGTCATTATCAGTTAATCGAATGATATCAGACACAGAAGCTAGAAAAATAATTGAAACAATAGCTTTTGAAAATGCTAATGCCCAATTTGAAAGGATAATTAGAACTTTAATAGCGAAATCAGCACCTTTAGAGGATTTATTGGATCTGAGATACAATTAATATTGAAGCACATGGCTATGATTATGATACATGAATAGGAGAGGTGAATTTAAAAGGTTTAAAGAAAAATCAAAATGATAAATGTTTTAGTTGTGGCAGACAAGGTCACCTGAAAAGGGGTTGTAAACAGGCATTTCTAGAAACAATTATTTTTATAAATATAATTCAAATAGAACGCCCCTCCTCTCTGGATTACACAAAAGGTATGGCAAAAACAGGCATTCGACAAAGGAATGTAGATCAACCAGAGGCCCCTATGCAAATATTTATGCAAAATTCAGTTCAGTTCTTTCCTGCCACTGTGGAAACCACTACCCAGAGCAATTAAAGAGCCTAATGCCTATTATAAGAAAACATAATTCTCTGGTTCATAGAAGAGCTATAAAAGATAGAACAAAAAAGTCAGAGAAAAATCACAAACTTCTATAAATGAGCAGAGACCAAAATTAAAAGTACAAATAAATGATGTTATCAAGGAAGGTTTGGTAGACCCAGGTGCAAATCTAACAATTAAATCACAAGAATCTTGGCATCCAAATTGGCCTACTTAGGAGGTAAATGTTCAACTTTTAGGGACTGGAACTTTATCTCATGTAAAACAGAACATGGGATGACTTAAATGAATAGGGCCAGAGGGACAGAGAGGAATATCAAAGCAATATGTTGCTAATATTGCAATGAATTTGTGGGGATATGATTTGTTACAGCAATGAAATTCTCAGATAAACATTCCTCCCAAATTAGAAACCAAACATAGGTTAACATATGGTTCTGGAAAATTTATGAGAAGTTATTGTAAAGAAAAATTATCCGCCATTCAACAGGACACTGCAGCTGCTAATCTTCCAAGGACTCCTACAGCCCTACCTTTAACACGGCTAACAGATGAAACTGTATGGGTTGTACAATGGCCTTTAACAGTGGAAAAACTTAAGGCTTTAGAAGAGCTGGTACTGAAAAAAAAAGAAGAGCTGGTACTGGAGCAACTAAATGCTCAGCATATTGGTGAATCAACAAAATCCAGAAAACAGAGAATAATGACAGATTTAAGAGCTGTCAATAAAGTAATACAGCCAATGGGTTCTTTACAGTCTGGAGTTCCTTTGCCTTCTCCATTGCCCAAAGGATGGCCTCTCCTAGTTATTGAATTAAAAGACTGTTTCTTTAGTATACCATTACAAGGAAAAGGCAGATAAATTAGCCTTCACAGTGCCTATTTATAATAATTCTCAGCCTTCTAAGAGGTATCAGTTGAAGGTTCTCTCACAGGGAATATTAAATAGCCCCACCCTGTGCCAATATTTTATAAGGCAGTCATTGGAAATAATGCATAAGCAATTTCCTCAATCTATAGTTTACCATTACATGTACAACATTTTATTATCTGATTCAAATGTAGATAATTTAGAAAGAAAGTTTGAAGAAGTAAAGAAAATTTTGCCTTGTTGGGGATTACACATTGCTCCTGAAAAAATACAAAGAGGAGATTCTATTAATTATTTAAGTTATAAAATAGGTTTACAAAAGGTGCAAATTAGGAGAGATGGATTGAAGACTCTAATGATTTTCAAAGATTGCTAGGAGTAATTTCTACAGCACATTATTGTAATAAACCCAATCATCTAATTAGTTTAAACAAAACCTTAGCTGATGACAAGAACTTAAATAGTCCCAGGGAATTAACAGCTGAAGGTGCTAGAGAATTGGCATTAGTGGAAGACAAATTATAGATGGCACACTTGGATCGTTTAGATCCAAAGCTTTAGTTAATTCTAGTCATATTAGCCTCTAACCATTCCCCTACAGGAATTTTAATGCAGAGGAAAGATAGTATCATATAATGGATATTTTTCCATATAAACCGAGTAAAAAATTGAAAACCTTTGTAGAAAAGATCTGAGTTGATTCTAAAAGGAAAATTGAGGCTTCCTCAATTAGCAGGAATAGACCCAGCAGAAATTATGGGGCCTTTTACTAATGATAAAATTGACAAATAAACAGTGAACCATGGCAAAAAAAACTTGTAGTAAATTTTTGGGAGAGGTAAACAATTATCCCAAAAGCAAGAGAATTAAACTCATAAAGAGAATTAGCTGGATCCTTTCTCTCATAGTAAGGAAAATACCAATAACTGGAGCCCCAGCACTCTATAGTGATACAAATATATCAGGAAAGACAGGTTACAAATCAGAAAATATAAGTAAAGTGGATGTAAGTCCTTATAATTCTGTCCAAAAGTCAGAATTACATGCTATTCTCATGGAGTTAATGGATGATAAAGAATCCGTCAAATTAGTTACTTATTTACAATATGCAGAAGGAGTTGTTTTATATATTCAAAGCACCGAATTTATACCAGATGACATAGAATTGATTTCATTATTTATTCAGTTACAAGACAAACTCAGGGAAAGGATTCATTTGATCCCATAAGGATCTACCAGGCCATCTAGCACAAGGTAATGATGAGACTGATCAACTATTGATAGGAAATGTACTAAAGGCTTTAGAATTTCATTTAAAAAACACCATGTAAATAGCAAAGGTTTGAAAAAAAACTTTTCTATCACATGACAACAAGCCAAGGAAAATATAAGGAAATATCGTACTTTTTCTTTTTCTTCCCCAGTTGAATGCTTCATATGTCAATCCCAGATCCCTCTCCCACCCCTCCTCCCTTGTCTCTCCACCAGCCTCCCCAGCCCCCTATCCCATCCCCACATCATTCCCCAGGGAGGGTGAGACCCTCTTTGGGGGGATCTCCAAAGTCTGTCATTTCATCCAGGGCAGGACCTAGGCCCTTCCCCATGTGTCCAGGCTGAGAGAGCATCCCTCCATGTGGAATGGGCTCCCAACGATCATTCATATACTATGGTAAACACTGATCTACTACCTAAGGCCCCAGTGATTTCTGTGGCCTCACTGGCACTACATTCATGGAGTCTGGATCAGTCCCCTGTTGGCCTCTTAGCCATCAGTCTGGGATTCAAGAGCTCCCCCTTGTCCAGTTAGCTGTCTTTGTGGCTTTCACCATCATGGTCTTGACCCCTTTGCTCATCACTCCTCCATTTCTGTCACTAGGTTCCAGGAGTTCAGTTCAGTGGTTAGCTGTGGGTATCTGTCTATGCTTCCATCAGTCCCTGGATGACGGTTCTAGGATGTCATATAAGGTAGTCACCAACCTTATTATCAAGGAGGGGCTATTAATGTAGTCTCTCCACTATTGCTTAGTTTGCCAGTTGGTGTTATCCTTGTAGGTCTCTGGAGATCTCACTAGTGTCAGCTCTCAATCCTATGACTCCATCTATTATGGTATCTCTCATCCTGCTCTCCATTCACCAAGCTCTACTACCTGCAGAAAGTAACCCAAAGGGTACTCAAAGGAATGAAATCTGGCAAATGGATGTATTCCATTTTGTAGAATTTGGAAAATTATAATATGTACAACACATCATTGACACCTATTCAGTTCAAAAAAGGATGATTTGGTAATTACACATTTGCTAGAAATCATGGCCATCATAACCATCATGACCACCTGTACAAATAATGATAGACAATGCTCCAGCATGTCTCTCTAAGAATATGAAAGAATTTTTTGCTTATTATAATATAATTCATGTTACAGTATACCACACAATCTTAAAGGGCAGGTAGTGATAGAAAGATCAAATCTAACTCAAAAGGATATGCTAAATAAACAGAAAAGGATGATAAAGAGCCTCCAAAATATACTGTATAGCATTTTATTAACTTTGAATTTCTGAATGATAATGAGAAGGGAGTAACAGCTGCAGAGAGACACTGGATAATAGAAAAAACCTACAGAATTAAATTAGCTGTTATACTTCAAAGATCTGGTTCTCTGAATGAAAAGCAGGACATACATTACATTAGGGAAGAGGTTTTGCCTCACAGACTACTCTAGAAAGGACTTGAGACAAGCCCTGCACTTTCCCATTATGCAGAGACTGTACAACAAAAGGCACAGTTTGAGAATGAACCCAAAGTTTTCTTTTTGGGATCTCCTAAAGATACCTTCATCCCCAGAAAGCAGAAAGTAACTTTAAGAACATGGAGTCCATATTCCCAAGAGGTGGGGTGGGTGTTTTTTTTTGTTCTTCAATGGGTTATGGATATTTGTCATTGTTTAGGGAAATTGGTTATTAAATGTTGGTTACATTCAGGAAGAAAATTGAACAAGGGAGATAAGTTCCAAGGTTTTTGTTTCAAAAGAAAGGATACACATATGATAGGAAAAAGGGTAGATTATTGAATGTATTCTTGAAAAGAAAAAAGGGAAGATATAGATATAATAAGATAAAAAGGTATATTATTGAATCTATTTTTAAAAGTATAGATATAATGAGATAAAAGGTAAATTATTAATCTACTGTTAAACAGCAACTACTAGATTTATAGATTTTACATTGGATTAAACTTCTCTATATTGTATACAAATAATGTATATTGATACAAATTTGGAATAGTTTGTTAATATATATTGTACATACATTTCTAGGATATTGTTCAAGGTATTTACTTATGCAGCTCATTTATCAATGTAATGTAAATTTCTAGTGTTTGAAAGTTATTATTACCATATTAGGTATGTTTTCAAAGACAGATTTGTGTGTGTGTGTGTGTGTGTGTGTGTGTGTGTGTGTGTGTTTGTAGCTGTTGGTTTATTTTGGAAGAAGGAAGTAAGTCAATTGTTCCCTCTAGTAGATTATACATGTCCTATGTTCCTTCATCTCACGATCCAGATTGACAAGATTGGCAATACCAGTGGGTTTTATACTCATGTTATGGTCACTTGCAGAGAAAAAAATCACAACATTGCTCAAGTTACAGCATGGGGAACATATTTGGCTGTAATAGGACAAGAGTGACAAATGGATAAAACACTATGTAGAAAATATTTAAAATTGCTTTCCATTCCATAAACACATAGTAACCTACATAAAAGGTTTCAAAACTTGTAGAAACCATGACTGACTGATCAGACAAGCACCTGAGAGTAACCTAGCCATCTTAACAATCACAGACCTAAGCATGTCCTCTCAAAGTTGTTGAAGTAAAATGTGATCAAAAGATTTCTTGGAAAATATTTCCAAGCTCCTTGGAAGCCCTGATTTCCCAGCCCTTCTTTCCATTCTTATGCATGTCCTGAGAACTCTCTGATGCTCCTTTGGATCTCAGACCACTTGTACTTTCTCCCCTGCCAGGGCCTAATCTTGACTGGCCTCCCTGTTGATAACCTTGGGAACAGTCACATGCCCAAAGCAAATAATCATCAAACCAAAAGGAACATCAACTCACTCTACATGTTTACCCTGCCTTTTCACTCACAACCAAGAAGAACTTCTCAATAAAGCTTTGTTTTCTCCTTCCTTGGGATTCTTTTAACTTGAAGTTTCCAGTTTCATAAAAACATTTAATAATTAACGAAGAGTTGATTGCTTGTTGACCACAAAGCACCAAGCAAAATTTTATAAAACATTGAAGAAATTAGTAAACATTTACGTACAGTAAACACAACTAGCTGAAATGCCTAGTTTTTCAGATGCCAAATCCTAGAGGACAGGACAGAGACTGCTCTACTAATAGAGGGAAACAAACAAATAAACAAATATTTCACTATGGCAAAACTGTCCTGAACACTACAACTCTCTGATCACATCCTACTATTACTCTGAGGATGTCTATAGTTCTATGAAGGTTGGTTTTTGCTCCATTTTTAAGCAGATGAGGCACAGATTGGTAAGGCATTTAATCAAAATCCAGAGTCAATCACTGGCAGAAGCAAGGCTCCAACCCAGAAATAAATGCCTTCAGAGTCACATGTTTCTACAGAAATATATTTCATATAAGTAGGTCACCTTCAAACACCTCAGAAATCTACAGAATATCGCATTTCAAAGGTTTTAATAACATAGGTATTTTTATGACAATGAGACATGTTTGCTCCTGGCAGCACCAATCTACTTAAGAGAACATTATGGGTATCAAAGAAACTCACGTGGAGTTTACTTTCTTTGTGGCAAAAGTAAGCCACTGGACAAGAAAGTGCCCTTGTCTTGACTGCTCACAGTAAGCTGTCCAAAATGAACAAAGAGGACACAAAAGAAAGTTACTGGAAAACCTTGCCAAGAAAAGGCAGGGCAGTAATTCAGAAAATCCTGCATTACAGAAAAAATTGTCAGAGGTGCTAGGCCTATAGGCCAAAGATGGATACCTCAACGTTGCAGAGGAACCTTGGGTGACTGTCCAGGAAGCCAGCTGTTTTTGTCATTTCTCACATTTTTTGGAAGTCGCTTGATCACACTTCATGTTTACTCAGTTAATATTATTTCCTTCTTAGGTCTCTAAGGGAGTTGAAGACTAAGTCATATAGTTATAGTTTTTATCATTTACCAGACTGAGAAAAGAAACTAAAGAATTCTGAGAGACATTAAATAATAATTTGATAATGAAAATTAAAATAGAAAGTAAATTAGGTACAAGGCTCTGGACTCACCAAAATGGAATAGATAATGAAGTATTTTTTGTGAATTTCTCAAATGAAAACAGACTGGATAGTTTCTCTGAATTTGTCAAATGAAAATGGACTAGACATTTTCTACTAACTTATTGCTTGTATATATTATATACACTTATTGTATATAGTTTTCTTATGTTAATTGTAGTGTTCTCTTTGTATTCAACAAAAAAGGGAAATTGCAGTAATATATTATTTATGATTTATTAAATCTTGACTGAGGGGAAGGGCATTTAAGGTAGCCTCTCCACTATTGCTTAGGGTCCTAGTTGGGGTCATCCTTGTGGAGCTCTGTACAATTCCCTAGTGCCAGATTTCTCTTTAAACCTATTGTGCCTCCCTCTATTGATTCTTGCTCTTCTCTATTCCTCTTCACACTCAATCTTCCTGATTCTTCCTTCCCATATAATGAGATTGATGACTACCTTAAATGCTATCCTAGAGCTTTCATCTAGTAGCTGATGGAAGCAGAAGCAGAGATTCACAGCTAAGCAGTGAGCTGACCTTCTGGAATCCAGTTATAGACAGGAAGGAGTGATGAGCGATGTGGTTAAGACCATGTTGGGAAAATCCACGGAAATAGCCGACCTGAGCAAGTGGGAGCTCAAGAATCCCAGTCTGACTGCTGGGGAACCTGCACAAGACTGAACTAGACCACCTGAATATAGACTTCAGTTAGAGGGCTTGGGTAGTCTATGGGTGGACCATAGTGGATCCAGTATTTATCCCTAGTTCATGAAGTGGCTTTTTGGAGCCCATTCCCTATGAAGAGATGCTTTGCTCAGACTAGATGCAGGAGGAAGGGCCTCATTCCTGCCCCAAATGATGTGACAGACTTGGATGATCCCCCATGGGAGGCCTCACCCTCTCTTAGGAGTGGATGGGGTTTGGGTTGGGGAGATGGTGGGTGTAGAAGGAGGATGGGAGGGAGAGGGAACTGGGATTGGTATGTAAAATAAAATTGTTTTAATTTAAATAAATATTAAGTTAAAAAGACAAACAAGAAAAAATATGCTGCAAAGAATTTTCTTTCTGTTCTAAAATTTTCAGTAGAGCTGAGGTTAGAACCTAATAGTAGATCTTTTACACAGTATGCTTTGGATTTGATCCCCAATTCTACCAAAACCCCAAATTTCAGTAATTTTAGTTTATGTCACAATTGAAAAATTCTTGAGTTAATTTTGTATACTGCCACTTTGCTTAAGGTGTTTATCAGCTGCAGGAGTTCCCTGGTAGAGTTTTTCAGGTCAATTATGTGAACTACCATATCCTCTGCAAATAGTGAAAGTTTGACTTCTTCCTTTCCAATTTGTATCCCCTTGATCTCCTTTTGTTGTCTTATTGCTCTAGCAAGAACTTCAAGTACAATCTTGAAGAGATATGCAGAGAGTGGACATCCGTGTCTTGCTCCTGATTTTAGAGGAATCACCTTGAGTTTCTCTCCATTTAGTTTGTTGTTGGCTGTTTGCTTGTTGTATATAGCTTTTATTATGGGGTTGAGAAAGAAATCAGAGAAACATTACCATTTGCAATAGCCACAAACACCTTAAAATATCTTGGAGTAACTCTAACCAAACAGGTGAAAGACCTGTATAACAAGATCTTTGAGTCTTTAAAAGAAATTAAAGAAGATATCAGAAAATGGAAAGATCTCCCATGTTCTTGGATAGGTAGGCTCAACATAGTAAAAATGGCAATCTTACCAAAACTAATCTACAGATTCAATGCAATCCCTATAAAAATACCAGCACAATTTTTCACAGACCTCAAAAGGACAATTCTCAACTTTATATGGAAAAACAAAAGACCCAGGATAGCTAAAACAACCCTGTACAATAAAGGAACTTCAGGAGGCATCACCATCCCTGACTTCAAGCTCTATTATAGAGCTATAGTCCTAAAATCAGCTTGGTATTGGCACAAAAACAGACAGGTAGACCAATGGAATCGAATAGAAGACCCTGATATCAACCCACACACCTTTGAACACCTGATCTTTGACAAAGAAGCTAAAACTATACAATGGAAAAAAGAAAGCATCTTCAACAAATGGTGCTGGAATAACTGGATGCTGGCATGTAAAAGACAGCAGATAGATCCATTTCTATCACCATGCACTAAATGGTTCAAAGACCTCAACATCAATCCAGCCACACTGAAGTACCCTTGAACGAATTGGTACAGGAGACTGCTTAATGAACATAACACCAGTAGCACAGACACTGAGATCGACAATTAATAAATGGGACCTCCTGAAACTGAGAAGCTTCTGCAAGGCCACAGAATGGGAAAAGATATTCACAAACCCCACATCTGACAGAAGGCTGATCTCTAAAATTTACAAAGAACTCAAGAAGCAAGTCTCCAGAACACCAAAGGATCCAATTAAAAAGTGAGGGACTAAATTAAATATAGAATTCTCAATAGAGGAATCTAAAATGGCCGAGAGACACTTGAGAAAGTGCTCAACATCCTTAGCCATCAGGGAAATGCAAATCAAAACAACTCTGGGGGGGGGTAACAGCTCTGAGATACCATCTCACTCCCATCAGAATGGCTAAAATCAAAAACACTAGTGACATTTTATGTTGGAGAGGATATGGAGAAAGGGGAACACTCCTCCACTCCTGGTGGGAATGCCAATTTGTGCAGCCACTTTGGAGATTGGTATGGAGATTCCTCAGGAAAATGGCAATCAGTCTACCACAAGATTCAGCAATTCCACTCTTAGGCATATACCCAAAAGATGTACACTCATACAATAAGGACATCTGCTCAACTATGTTCATAGTAGCATTGTTTGTAATAGCCAGAACCTGGAAGCAACCTAGATGCCCCTCAAATGAAGAGTGGATAGAAAAAATGTGGTATATTTACACAATGGAGTACTACTCAGCAGAAAAAGAAAATGGAATCTTAAAATTTGCAGGTAAATGGATGGCACTAGAAGAAACCATCCTGAGTGAGGTAACCCAGTCACAAAAAGTCAAACCTGGTGTGTACTCACTCATATATGGATTTAGACATGGAGCATGGCATTGCCAGCCTACAATCTCACCACCAGAGAGTCTGGGAAGCAGGGAGAACCCTAAGAGAGATATGCATGGTAACCCGGAGAAGTGTTATGGGAAGAGGTCTCCTAATTGGTTTTGGAGGTGAGTGGGAAGGGCAGAAGGAGTTGGGAGAAAGAGAGGGGGAAAAGAGGAGGGGAGAGGAGGACATGGGAGAGTTGGAAGGTTGAGCCAGGATGAGAACAGAGGAGAGAAGAATGAGAGATACCATAATAGAGGGAGCCATTATACGTTGGAGGAGAGATCTGGCACTAGATCTACAAGAATGACACCTTAAATGCCCTTTCATTATAATGAGATTGATGACCTTATATGCCATCATAGAACCCTGGCTGATGGAAGCAGAGGCAAACACCCACAGCTAAAAACTGAATTAAAGTCCTGGAACCTACTTGCAAAGAAGAATGATGAGCAAAGGAATCAAAACCAGGCTGGCAAATCCCAAAGAGGCAGCTGACCTAAACAAGGGGGACTCCAGACTGATGACTGAGAGGCCAGCATGGGACTGATCCAGACACCGCCCCCCAGACCTGGGTGTCAGAGAAGAAGCCCCTGTGACCATCTGTGGGACCCTGAAGAGTAGAGAAGTATTTATTCCTGGTATACAAATAGACTATGGGAGCCCATTCCACATGAAGGGATGTTCTCTCAGTCTGAACACATGAGGGAGGACCTAGGTCCTGCCTGGGATGTTATGACAGACTCTGAAAAGCCCTCATGGAAGCCCTTACTCTCCCTGGGGAGAGGAGGAGGGATGGAGTGGGGTGGGCATTGGGAGGATTCGGCGGTCGGTGGAGGAGGGGAGGGAGAGGGAACTGAGAGTAACGTGTAAAAATTTAAATAAATAAAAAAGAAAAATAATTTAAAAAGAAAAATTCTAATGGACATTATAATTGATTAAAATAGTCTCTACTTTTTTGATACTATGATCATTGTGAGGTGGGCTATTTGTCTTCTTTGGGAATGAGTAGCTGTTGTATTTCTTTGATCATCAGAGCATGGTATTGTTTCTGGGCCCATGTCTAAAGGTTGACAGTCCTATGTTCTTCCTTGGAATGGATGTTCATAGAATACTTTCTCTTAGAGCCCACACTGTGAGTTTCAGCCTGCATGTTGAAGAGAAAGTAAGTGGTATAATTTGCAGGCCTCACTATATCAGCCTGCATATGTCAGCATCAAGTATGGGATAAGGAAGTAAGCTAACCAAACATCCAATTCAGTCAAATCTTCAGACAGTGTCAGATTTAGTCAATTGTTTGACTGTAATTCTAGGACACCTTTGTTGTAAACTACCTTGATGAGCTCATTCAACACACAGAGTTACAAGAGACAACGATCCCAGAATTTTGTTTAAAGCCTGGAAGGATTCTGTTAGTTTACTATATCGCCCTAGATAATCAAAGCACCCCTATTTGATACTAGGTGAAACTTCTGAGTTAAGAAATATGTTGTAGGAATAGATATTTGCAAATTTCACTCACAAATACAGACTCAAACTATGCATTGTTGGGATGTATTGACATTATGTGGATTTTCAGCTAAAGGTAAAATATACTAGTGACTTTTAATAAACATAAACCTCTAGAATTATAAAAATATAACACAATAACCATGAGATATTACAATGTTTTAATTTGGTTTCTATTGCTGTGACAAACCACATGTCCAAAGCAACTTTGGAAGAAAAAGGTGTATTTCATCTTATAGTTAATCATGAAAGGAAACCAGGGCAGGAACTCAACAGAATCCATAGAGAAAACTTACTTATTAATTTTCTCCTTGTGTCTTGCTCGACCACTTTGTTATACAACTCAGGGCTACTTGTCCAGAGGTAGAACTGCACCCCATGTGTTCCCCACCCACATCAATCATTATTCAAGAAAATGACCCACAGATTTGCCTAAAAGCCAGTTTGATAGATAATTTCTCAACTGAAGCTCCCTCTTTTCAGATGAACCTACACTGAATGAAGTTGAAAGAAAAGTAACCAATGCATTTCATAACATAACAATATGTAGAAGACAGTTACAGTGCTGAACATATATATTGTGGTATATTTGATATTCTGGCTTGGAAATTCCAAGGTAATATGTCCCTCCCATACCACCATTTTCGTTAACCAATCAATTTCTACTCAGGAAAATGTATGGGTTACTGTCACACATGTTGTGGGGATGCATTAGACACAGACCCTACTTTCAATAGAGTTTAGAAGCTATTTTCTACTTCGCACATTTATAAATCATCAGATTATCCTCAGCAATGAGCTGGATTACCTCTACAAATATAGTATGTGTTTGCTCTGATCACTTCATGCCCACAGAGAGTCACCTGTATGAGTCTCTTTGGTTCTTAATGACAGACAAATTTGTAGTGGTAATTATATAACTCTGTATTACATAAATTGATTTGTGTACTAAGACAGTTGTTACCATAGAAATTAGGTTCGATACTTTAGAGGAACAAATATTTGAATGTCAAATTTTGGTTTATGTGACTTTAAAACTGTAGAAGATTTGAAAATTATGAATATGTAGAAAAATTTTCATTTAAAAGTGTTATTATGCCGGGCAGTGGTGGTGTAGCCAGGCAGTTGTGGCACATGACTTTACTCCCAGCACTCGGGAGGCAGAGGCAGGAGGATCTCTGTGAGTTTGAGGCCAGGCTGGACCGACAGCCTCCAAAACAATACAGAGAAACCCTGTCTCGTAAAACCAAATAAAAAGTGTTATTATTTTCTTTTTCTCCTTTTAAATTAATTTTTATTTTAATTAAAAACAATCTTATGTTACATACTAATCCCAGTTCCCTCTTCCTCCTTCCCTCCAATTATCCTCACCAACCTGCAATGCCCCTCCCATCCACTCCTCAGGGAGGGTGAGGACTCCCATGGCAGATCATCAAAGTCTGTTACATCATTTGGGGCAGGACCCAGGCACTCCTCCATGTAGATAGGCTGACAGAGTATCCCTTCATAGGGAATGGGCTCCAAAAGTCCATTTGTGCACCAAGGACAAATACTGGTTTCACTACCAGAGGCTCCATAGAATGCCCAAGCCCCCCAACTGGCACCCATATTCAGTGGACCTGGTTTGGTCCTATGCTGGTTCCCCAGCTGTCAGACTGGGGTCCTTGAGCTCCCATTTGCTCAGGTCAGCTGTTTCTGTGGGTTTCCCCATCATGGTCTTGACCCATTTGCTCATCTACTCCTCCTTCTCTATTACTGGATTCCAAGAGTTTGGGTGTTCTTATTTTCTTATTTCACTTTAGATCATTGCATTAGAATTTTTGAAGATAATGCAGTAAGAATGACATCAGTAAAAGGAAAATATATAGCCAAATTTTAATTACCAAACAAATATTTAAACAATATTAAATATTTCCTATCAACATTTGTATATAAATGTATATTTTTATACTGAAACACATGTGTGCTCCCTTGTGAACATAGTGAAAACAATATGGTACTTGCACAAAGGGCACATGGAACCTAATGAAGAACCCAAAAGTATGTCCAGGAACTTATGGTCAGCTGATTTTCAATAAAAGTACTATGGTGTTTTGAATAAGAATGTCCCCCATAGGTTCATATATTTGAATACTTAGTCACAGGGGAGTGGAGCTATTTGAAAATGATTAGGAGGTGTGACCTTGTTGGAGTATGTGTGGTCTTGTCAGAGAAAGAGTCATTGGGAGGTGTGGGAGGTGTACTTTTAGGTTTTAAAAGTACATAACAGGACCAGTCTCTCTCTGTCTCTGTCTCTGTCTCTGTCTCTCTCTGTCTCTCTTTTTCTCCTTTCTTCCTCTTTCTCTCCAACCCTCTGCAGACTAGGATGTAGTTCTTAACTACTTCTCCAGCACCATGTCTTCCCATGTGCCACCATGTTCCCTGTATTAAACCTATAAAACCGTAATCAAGTCCCTAATTAAACACTTTCTCTTATACAAGTTGACTTATTCAAAGTGTCTCTTCATAGCAATAAAATAGTGACTAAGACATGTACTAACAACACACATGAACAAAGTATAGTACCTTTAATACTATTGGAAAGATTGAATGTCTACAGACAGAAGAATAACTCTAAACATATATTCTTTTTTTTTCCTTGTACATAGAGAAATATTTATATAAATAATATATATGCGCCACATAATCAACAGATAGATGGGGCTTTCTTAGCCTTAAGTCAGGCTTGATAATGAAGGACCCCCCCCCCCGACCAACTACCGAGTAAGTTCTAGGGACTCTGGCAGCTGTAGAACTGAATGATTCCAAGTAACACCCTAGAGCTACAAGGAAAGTAAACTGGTCCCTTCTTGCTTCACACCATTCCTTATGTTCAGCAAGCAACTAGGCAATAGAAAAGCCAGGCTTGTCTCTACACTGTCTACCCCTTTAAACACTGGGTGGGGGGGGGGAGGGCAGGAGAGGATCCACTTAAGACTGCACTTTTATTTTCCGTTTACTGTTTACACATTTTGCACTTGGGAAGAGGAAAACTAAGGCTGGGTCCTCCCCCTCTGAGGTCTCTCAGGTGGCAATGTAACCCATTTCTTTGTCCCTGTTTCTCTGCCCCAGCCCTGGCTTAGGGCCCAGAGGCAAGTTAGAAGACTGATAGCATGTGACGGCTCAGGCTGAAGAGATGAGAACTGGGGTGCTGCTGTCTAAGTCCCTACTGTTATCCTGTGCCTGGTAGGGTGGGGACTGTCATATTGTAACCCCTGTGAAAAACCTTGAAATATAACCACTCCATGCAGGCCCAGCTGTCGAGGGTTTTCTTGGTGAATGGATGGAGTGGAGTGGAATACATGGATTTAAGACAACTTTCTACTTTTTCTAAACATGTTGAACCCAGCTTCCTAAGATAACTTTTCTAAATGATTTCAGGACAAGAACATAAGTGGGTTTCAAAACACCCAGTGAACTAAAACATATGGTTAAAGTACAAAAGCTTGAATAAGGGGCATTCTATCGAAAGCTTACATATGTACCAGATACGTGTGTGTGTGTGTGTGTGTGTATGTACACAAGCAAAATGCATACACAGCTTTCCTGACCCAGCTCCAGAGACACACTGTTGCTCTACAATCCAATTGCCATCCTTCATGAGTAAACTTCCTAAAGGCCACCCAAAATCATGGAGGGAAAGGATCAAGGGCAATTAAAGCAACAACAACCAAAAAAATGGAGTGGTAAAACAGAAGAAAATATCTTAATTCTATTCAAACCCAACCAGGGCTATGTGAAGGTTTAAAGGTATAAAAATAACATCAAGACAGGAATAACACCCACATGAGTCACTGTGGCATCCAGTTTCTATTCACAAAGAAAAAGCTCCAGTCCATCTTTTAATTTTTTTTGAAAAATTCCTGACATTACAGAACTAAACTGAAATGTATTAATATTCCACTCTTACATTTCCATGACAAACAAAAATTCATGAGCCAAAAAAATGAAAAAAAAATGGAAAAAGGGGAGAAGCTTGTAAAACTAAATATGGATATCTCAGCATAACTGCTGAACAGAGAAAGGAATTAAAACGCTTTGAATTAAAAAAAAATCATGAGTGGATGATAAAGTGTGTAGAAACTGAAAATGTACAAACTATTTAAAACCTGGAATCGCTGACTGTTGAGAAACTACACAGATGGATCATGGGTGGTGGTGAAGAGCAGGAAGGGATCATGGATGAACCTGCACTGCTCTAGCTGCTCCCCATACCACCTGTCTCCGAGGAAAGCCTGACATTGATAAGATACTGGGCCAGGCTAATGCTGGCAGCAGACCCAGTGATGGTGACCTGCCTATCAGTAGATCCTTCCACTGGGTTTGCAATTTTGATCTGCGCCCCAGACATCTGACGGATCTCATTGATTTTGGCGCCCTGACGCCCGATTATGCAGCCAATCAAATCATTTGGAATGGTGAGTTCATGAGAAGTAGTTTGAGCAGACGCATCCAAACCTGCACTGAATCCGGTGTTGCCATGGGTCATGGGAAAATGAGACTGTTGCATTGCCAACTGGTGCAGCTTGGTCAAATCTGGCTGTGGAATGGCATACTGTCCTTGAATGGTATAGGCCTGGCCACCTGCAAAGATGACTGGAGAACTTGAGGGCTTGGACCGGTACGGGATGGTCACGCCCTTCGGAGGGGACTGGGAGAGAGTCTCCAACATGACCACGCAGATTTGTTTAACACACTCAATGATGGATTGCGGGATGCCAGCAATAGTGATTGCCCGCTCAGTTGAGTTGGGGAGCATATCCCCTGCCACCTGGACCTGAGCCCCTGTACTCTCTCTTATTTCCTTGATCTTGCAACCACCTTTCCCAATGAGAGAGCCACACTGACTAGCAGGAACCACCAACCGTAAGGTGACGGGGGTCTACTGGCAGCTGTGCTATTGGTCATAGAGCTGCTTATGTCCTCTTCCAGTTTGTCAATGATCATAGCAAAGGCTTTGAAGATGGCATTAGTCGGTCCAGCCAAAGTGATAATTCTCTCAGGACAATTCCCTTCTGAGATGTTGATCCGTGCACCACTCTCCTCGCGTATCTTCTTAACAGATTCTCCTTTCTTTCCGATGATACTGCCAACTTCCTTTCCATGCATAAGTAGCCTGATGGTGAGAATGACATTTAATCCACCTTCAATCACACCGGTGTCCATGTCTAGTAGTAACAGGGAGCTGGACTTGGAGTGGTCAAGTCTTTGGTCACTGGTGGGAGTGAAAGCCAAAACTGGAGGCGCGAGTCGACTGAGGGGAAAAGGGGAGCGGGCGGGAAGGGGAAGGGCGGGAGGCCGGGGGCGGAACAATAGGGGCGGGCGGGAAGGCGAGGGGGGCCCCGCTAGCGGGCGGAGGAGGGGGGGTGGAGGAGGAGGAAGGGGGAAAGAGACCCCGGGGCGGGTGGAGGGCGGCGGAGGGCGGGCGGGCAGGAGAGGGCGCAGGCTGCGGCTGCTCCGGCTGCTGCCTCTGCTGGTCTGGGCTCTAAACATATATTCTATATAGGCATTATATACCATATATAAAATCAAAACAAAATGGATTATGGAATTAACTGTAAGACCTAAAATGGTAAGACAACAGAAAATAATTTGGGAAGTGTAGGGGGAAAGTGTTATAGGCATTGATTTTGTCAACCATTTTGTTTTTGTGAAGGGGTACGATATGATCCCAAAAGTATAGGAAACAAAAACAAAAACAAACAGCCAAATTGGATCACATCTTATAACCTGGGATCACAGTTTCAATACTTCTGTATAACAAGGCAAACATTCATCAAAGTAAGGAGACAATCTAGGTGCTGTATAACAAGGGAAACAGTCAACAAAGTAAGGAGACAAGGGAAACAGTCAACAAAGTAAGGAGACAATCTAGGTGCTGTATAACAAGGGAAACAGTCAACAAAGTAAGGAGACAATCTAGGTGATGTGAGAAAATATCTGCATCTGATAGGGAATAAGTAACCAAGATATATAAGGAACTGAAATTACTCAATAGTAAAGTCAATAACCTTGTTAAACTTTGGTGAAGTTCTCAAAAGAAGGCATGCAAATGGTCAACAGGTTTATGAATAGTGTTCACAATTACCAACTTTTAGATAAAAGCAAATTAAGCTCATATGACACTCATCCACAGACCTTCTGGAATAGCTCCTACTACAAAGATGACATGTACAACAGTTAAAGATATACAGAAAAAGGAATGATTGCACATTGTTAGCAAGAATTCAAATTAATAAAGCTGTAATACAAAGTATCATGGATGTGTCTCAAAAACTAAAGATGAAAACTAGTACTACAATATTATTTATCAATCCTTCTATTAGTTATATGGTCAAAGGAAATGAAATCCATATGTCAAAAAGACCTTTGTAGTTTTGTGTTCATTGCCAAGCTCTCCACAATAGCTAAACATTCTAATCAGCCAAGTGTATATCATTGAGTGAATAGACATTGGATATGTGGTCCATATGGAAGGAAATTTTGTTATTTGTGTCTAAATGGATTCAGAAATAAGTATGAGAAAATATGACACGGACTTATTAAAATATGTTTACATTGGTAGGAAGCCAGCTATGTCCAAGGCTTTGTGTGTAGGGAAGCAATAATAAGGAGTATGGAAATAAGTATATATTCTGGATTCACTCAGAGGACTTCAAAACATGAATTCATGTCAGAGACTGTACTAAGAATAGGGAATAAAAAGTTAAAAATGCTTGGGAGCTGGTGAGATGTCTCAGTGGTTAATAGCACTTAGTGTTCTTCTAAAAGACCCAGATCCAATTCCCAGCACCCACATGGCATCTCACATCTGCCTATAACTCTGTGTCCCAAGGTGCTCACTCCTTCACACAGACATACAAGCAGGCAAAATACCAATTTACATAAAACAAAAATAAGTTTAAAATGCTTAACAAGTGTGTGGCATCAGGTAAAGCTCATTGGGAGCAATTTTTGCTCTGTCCCAAAGTATGGTGATTGTCTTTAACTTCCAATTTGATACAATCTAGAATCACTTGGGAAGACTTTCAATCAAGGGATTATCTAGGTTTATCTGTGGGCATGATTGTGGGAAATTGTTTTGATTGTTGTTCTAGTTGCTATTTTAAAGACATCATAGCCAAAAGCAACCTGAAGAGGAAGGGTTTATTTCACCTTACAGTTCACAGTCCACCATAAAGGGAAGTCAGGGCAGGAACTGAAGTGGATACTATGAAAGAACACTGCTTGGTAGCTTGCATCCATGGCCTGCTCAGCTTGCTGTTTTGTACAAGCCAGGATCACCTGCCCCATGCTCCAGGGTGGCATCACCCATAGTGTACTGGACCCTTCCACATCAATCACTAATCAAAAGAATGCCTCACAGACTTGTTTACGTGCCAATATGATAGCAATATTTCCTCAATTGAGATTTCCTCTACTTAGATCTTTGTGTCACCTTGAAAACCACTACCACCAATAACAAAACCAACCAATCAAGCAAACAAGCAAAAACCTAACCAGCACACAGAAAGACCTAATCAACCATAACCAGCAGCATTACATAATTACATAACCAGGGGGATTCTGAATTATATAAGACATGAGAAAGCTAGATGAAAGCAATCCATACAGGATCCAGTATGAATTATTCCTTTCATTGATCTCGACTATGAATGTGACTTTCCTAAACTGCTTGGTTTCCTGCCTTGATTTCCCTGAAATGATGAACAATGACCTGGAATAAATCAAGTACACATTTTCCTTCATTCTCTTGTTTTTTGTCAGGGTATTTGAAACAGCAACAGAAATGAAACTAGAATACAGGATAGCTCTGGGAACATGACAGGAAAGAACTACCCTACATAGAAGTGCAAGAGTAGGAGCATTGAGGAATATTAAGCTAAACAAGGAAGGGATGTCATATGATAGTTTATTAGGGAGAAGTTACTTACATGAGAAGCTGAGAAACTAAGGTCAGCGTTGCAAAGCTCTCTGAGACCCAACTGGAACCCCAAGAGAGAGCCAGTGTCCCCCTGCACAGCCCTTTATTTCCACTTCCCTATATACCTGTAGCCACGCCCAAAGTGGGTGTAGTTCCCGGCACAGGTGTCTAAGATGTCTCCCTACATAGGAGTGTCTGTTTGTCTTCATTCATTAGTAACTGACTAAAGGATCTGCCTCAGCCCCAGGAAACTTCCCCTCCTGTGGTATTAAGGTTCTCTATGCTCCCAGACAAAGTTTACTCCATTAGTATAAGATCACAGAAGATGGGAGTGAAAACAATGAAGAGTCATATTTATTTGAAAATAAACGTATGCCATGCTGGGCTACAACCAAAGCTGACACATATCAAGTGAGCACTTTAGTGGCAGGAAAAGAGGCAGCATTGATTAAAACTATCCCCCCAAAGCAGCAGAAAATTATTGCGACTCTCAGCAGGTGAGTGTGTGGGAAATCATCAGATGGCACTCACCATCTTGTGCTGTCTGAAAAGACAGAGCTTCTTTCCATGCAGAAAAAAACATACATCCCAGTGCATTTGTAGGTGTAAGATGGGGAAATAGATTACAGACAAAAGTGCCAACACTGTCAAGTAAAGAGCAGCTTTTAGCTAGATAATAATCCCAAAGAAATGTGCATTTACTCTCTGCTTGAAGGCAAAATAAGAGAACGTTTCCTTGGAAAACCACTTAAGCTTGCTGCTTGTTTCCAGAGGTCCTTGTTTTTCTAACAGCACCTCTTGGGAAGGCTTGAATAGCAGCAATTCATACTGACAAACTACATGACTTTCAAAAGGATAATGAGTTATAGGTAATAAAGAGTCCCATGCCATGCAGTAAAATAGAAGTTATGTTGTGAAATTACTTTACAGTACTGAAGTTTGACATCTTGAATCCCTTTTCTGTCAGCACCAGCCTCCTCACTGGCTTCTGCTGTAGTACCTAACACAAACAAAGCTCTCAGTACTGAAGGACTTTCAGTAACATAATCAATATGCAGTACAGTAGTATATTGCTCTGTCATTTCCACTGCTAAAGAAGTCAGTACTGCTAAGGACTATTAATTATTAAGGACTATTAATTCTGATCTTTTATTAGTAGAGGAATCAGTCCCTACAGCTCACACTCCACCTTATCTGGACACTAGATTAAAAATATCAAAGTTCTAGGGCTGCTCACCATGAATTAGCTTGTAGAGTGTGGGCTGAACTGAAATGACAGACAAGGGAAGGAGATTGTTTCAAATAATTTCTACTGGAATTATTTTTATAATGTGTTGTTGTCTTTAGTTTATTGGCAGGAAAAGCAAGAAATTTTGTGGAAATGGACCTACAACACATAACACAAATAACTACAAGCAGAATTGGTGTCTTGCTGAGTATGGTGCTATATGCCTTTAATCCCAGCACTTAAGAGCCAAAGGCAAGCAGATTTTTGTGAGTCTGAGGCCAACTTCTTCTATGTAGTGAGTTCCAGGGCAGCCAGTGCTATATAGAATGATCCTGTCTCAAAATAGACAAAACAGATAAATGAAATAATCACTGTTTTAATTATTTCTCAACTTTAATCAATAAAGTTCTTTGTTTTTAATGGAGGTAAAAAATCACCACATTAAACATAGCAAACCACACAAACTTAACATTTTACATCTCTAACCTCTTTGCATTCATCAACTGCCATTCCTAAGTACATAAAGGTTGATGAGTTCTATGGTATGTGTGTGTAAGGACATACATGCGATGGCATATTTGTGGAGATGGGGGACAACTTTGTAGAGTAGTATGGTAGTTTTTATGTAATTGGCACCCAAAAGCTCATAGGGGGTGGCACTACTAAGATGTGTGGCTTTGTTGGAGTAAGTATGGCCTTGTTAAAGGAAGTGTGTCATTATGGAGGTGGGCTTTGAAGTCTCATATATGAAGAAGTCATGCCTAGTGTCTCAGTTCACTTCCTGTTGCCTGTGGATCAAAGATGTAGGACTCGAAGCTCCTTCTCCAGCACCATGTCTGTCTGCATGCCACTATGTTTCCTGCCATGATGATAACGGACTAAACCTCTGAAACTGTAAGCCACCCAATTAAATGATTTTCCTTTTTAAGAGTTACTGTGGTCATAGTGTCTCTTCACAACAATAGAAATCCTGCCCAAGAAAAATAGATTCTCTTTTTCCACCTTTTAATGGATTCTGGGGACAAAGGTCAGGTCATCAGGCCCACAGGATAAATGCTTTTATCTGCTGAGGCATCTCACCAGCCCATGTTTTGTAAGGTTTCCTATGTCTTTAAAGTTTGGGAAACATGGGACTAGCAAGATGGCTCAGTAAGCCTGGTGACCTGAACTCTATCCCCAGGATCCACATGGCAGGAAAGAATGGACTCCTGTGAGTTATTCTCTGCCCTTCACACATGCTCTGTGGCAGACCTTCATGTACACACACACAAATGTAGTGAAAGAATAAAATTGTTAAAATTAATGCCATGTAGTTTTAAACCAAATACTATTTCTCAATTCTCATGCTATATACATAACAAGAACAAAATGACCAATAGAAACAATGTAGGGGAGAAATGGTTTATTTCAGCCACAGTCATGGTGGCATAACCTTGAGGCAGTCTGCCCATGTCTCCTCAAGTCAGGAAAAAGACAGAATCCTTATGGAACCAATGGGGAACTATAACCCTCAAGAGCACCCCTAACAATCCACATTTTCTAGTTAAGCCCTACTTCCCAGGTTTAACAAATTTTCACCAGCTAGCTACTATGTGGGAGGGTCTTGTCACATTCAAACCATAATACCAGATGACCAGGTACCTCTAAATTAATTCCAGCAGAGAGTCAAAAATATGGAATGCTGTGATTGGTCCCAACACAGTCCATCATTTGCATAGTAAGGTTTCTGTGACATGTATAAGAAGAGTAAGTGCTGTGATTAGTCTAAATGCAAAACTTAATTTGTATAAAATGTTTTCTTCTGTCAGTGATAAACTGGAGAATGCCATGACTGGTCCAATCTTAGTTTACATAGCAGGTTTATTGTAACATGTATAAAAGTGATGGCTGTGATTAGTTCAAAAATAAGCCATCATTTGCCTGAGAGATTTGTTGTAACAGGAACAAAACTCATCACTCCTGTGATTGTTCTGAACACAGAGATAAATTGGCATAGTAGGGTTATTGTGACATGTATAAAAGCAAGTTCTGTGACTGGTCCAAATGCAAACCTTAATTTGCATAAAATGCTTACTTCTTTAAGTGATAAAAGGGAGAATGCAGTGATTAGTCCAAACACAAGCCTTAATTTGCATAGTAGGTTTACTGTGACATGTATTAAAGTGATGGCTGTCATTGGTTCAAAAATAAGCCTTCATTTGCATGAGAGGCTTACTTTATGTGGGACAAAGTTTACTACTAGTGTGATTGGCTTAAACACGGTGCCTCATCTGTGTAATAGGCTTATTGTACCAAGTAAAAAAGTAATTCCTGTGATTGGTTCAAACTCAAACCCTAATTTGCATAATAGGTTTATTGTGACATGTACAAAAGGGATGACCTGATTGGTCAAAGGTAAGCCTTAATTTGCATGAATTTGCATGAAGGTTTCCTTGAGGAAAAATTAACACTCTTGTGATTGGTTCAAAGACAGTGCTTCCTTTGCATAGTAGGGTTATTGTGACATATATAAAAGTAAGTGTTGTGACTGGGCCAAATATAAGCCTTAATTTTAAACACAAACCTTAATTTGCATAGTAGGCTTATTGTATCCTATATAAGAGGAAGTGCTGTGATTAGGCAAAACATAAACATTAATTTGCATAGTGACATGTACAAAAGTGATGGCTATGATTGGTTCAAAAATAAGCCTTATTTGCATGAGAGGCTTGCTGTAACTGGGGAAAAAACTTACCACTGTCATGATTGGTTAATTTGCATAATAAGGCTATAATGACATGTATGAAAGTAAGTGCTGTGATTGGTCAAAACACAAACCTTAATTTACATAGTAGGCTCATTTGACATGTACAAAAGTGATTGCTGTGACTGGTTCAAAAATAAGCCTTCATTTGCATGAGAGGATTGTTGTAGCTGTGAAAAATATACCACTCTTGTGATTGGTTCAAAAACAATGCTTCATTTGCATAATAGGTTTATTGTGACATATATAAAAGCAGGTGCTGTGATTGGTCTAAGTATAAAACATAATTTGCATAAAATGCTTACTTCCGTCAGTGATAAATGAAGAATGCTGTTGTTGGACAAAACACAAACCTTAGTTTGCACTCTAGGCTTATTGTGACATATACAAAAGTGATGGCCGTGATTGGTTCAAATATAAGGCTTCATTTGCATGAGAGCTTTGCCATAACTGGTACAAAGTTTACAACTATTGTGATTGGTTCAAACATAGTGCCTTGTCTATGTATTAGGCTTATTGTACCAAGTATAAACATAATTTCTGTGATTGGTCCAAAAACAAATCTTAATTTCCATAGTAGGTTTATTGTGACATGTATAAAAATAAGTGTTTTGATTGGTAAATACAAACCTTAATTTGCAAAAATTGCTTATTTATGTTATCGATAAAATAGACACTGCTGTTACTGGTCCAAATATAGTCCTTCATTTGGATACAAGAGCTCATGAGGAATGAAAAAAATAGATGAAAGATAAGAGGCCTTAATGAGTCAATGAAAGGAAACTGCTAGTACTATTCAATAGAAGGTTTCCATAGAATTGTCTTTAGGACCTAAACTTCTCAGATATCAATTAGTATACAACACAATTGTGAACAGTAAGAAGTTTTGATACCTAAGCTGAACCAGAAGCTGTATTGTTAGCTATTGATAAGGGCATAGAAGTCTAGATTTCATGGGACCATATAAGAGCTATAACATTGGCAGAACTGAGGGTCCTAGGTATTTTAGGTCTATATAAGAGCTGCAACATTTGTAGAATCAGGGACCTGCTAACTATGGCCTGCATGAGAGCTACACTAGAGAGTTTAACAATTATTGTTGTTTGTTTCTGTTAACATCAAGTGATACAAGAGCTATCAAAAACAATGATTGAATATCTTATTCTTATTTATATCTATTGGAGCAGAGCAAAAAGACTTGAGCCAGACAACTGGTAACAATACTATACAAAAATGATTCAAATCATAGAAAACTGCTAAGTCAGCTAAATACTTTTATGGTAGGGCTTTTCATTCAGTTACAAATGCCTAATCCTGAATGACCAAATATTTTCTATATAAAATATCAGGATAAATTATGATATCATGGATCTTATTACTGATAAAACTATACTTCTCTATCATATTCATGCCAGCTGTGTGCTTACTATTATGCTTAAGAATTTTAAAACTTTTTTCGTAGAGGCCAAATATATCTCCTACATTTTTATGAGTTATTTATATTAAGTTTAAGACCAGTAGTTTAAAAATAATCCACCAGCAAGTTGAATTTAACTTCTAGATCTCAGCTCCTTCATCTATAAGATGGGGAGAATATTGTTTACCTCATGGAGTTGTGACAATTAAGTACCAGCACTGCTGCCACTGATAGTGTTATGGGTAATATCATTTGGTTTTTCTCTCTAGTATTGTTTACTTTCTCATTAGTTCTATCTATGGTGTTTGATTTCTTTTGTGGCAACCCTACCATTATGACCAGACTACACTGTTAATGTTTTTATTCCAACCAACATATCTCACCTCACTGGCAAGTTATTAGCTCATGATAGAAAGGACAACATAATTAGAGTTAAGAGAACCAGGTTGGCCAAAGGCATTGTTTTGACTACTAAAAGAGGAAAAAAATGTTCCTTTTCTTAATAGTATAGTGCACAGAATGGAATAATTACCCACTTGTAGCTAATAATGTACAGGTTTAGCATGGGTGGAGCTAGGAAAGGAGTCAACAATGTGTGAACCCTGAAAGTAAAGCTAAAAAAGAGTAGAAAGCCAAGACTCCATGGCCTTGGCAAGATTTACCAATCTGGGTCAAGCTACTAATCAATGTGAACACTACCAAGCTTTTATTGACAGTTTACAATGTGCCTAACAGAATGGTGACAGCCTTACAGAAAATTCTTATTCAAACAATACCAATTTTCTAAGAGGACATCACTTCAAATACACCAGGTCTCAGAGTTGTAACAACAGCTACAATAGTGATGATTATACTACAAATAAGAATTTCAAGGGTTAGAAAGTAACTTGGTTCAGATCACATAGGCATTTTGAAGTCACGGGGGAACCAATGTTAATTTTAGTTCACTATCTTTACCAAGAGATCCTTTACCACTACAAATAAGGAATAATCTCTGGTAACCTTTTCATTCTCCTTTTTACTTAAAATCTGACAAATGTCAAGAAAATTATTTGCCTATAATGAATCCAAGGCATTATTGTTCTAAGGTTGAACATGCTAGAGTATATTGCCATTTTATGAACTCGTAGAGTAAAAAATATTTTGGCTAGTGGTCACACAAGTGATCCAAGACTATTCCTGCTTATGCTGTGAATTGTAGAAAGTAAGAAAAGGAAATAATGTTTTGGGATTAGCCATGCTCTGTAGATTTGTTTTAATAAAGACTTTCTTGTCTATAGGATAATATAGTATGGTCTTTTCAGTAATCCATGGAGATCTTCCAATGACAAATGGATTTCAGTAATAAAAGTTACTCAAGTATTATTACATAGCTTCATATACTATACAATATGTATCTATGAAGATCTTCTAAAATAATTGATTTATAATATCTCCTAAAGGTTATAATAATCTTTACTGATTATTACTTGAAATTTAGAAGCCTTCAGCATCTTCACGCCTGAAATATCACTTTTTCTCAGGTTTGTCTAATTGTACAGCTGGTGGACTAATCTGGAATTATTTCCTACCTTGGGCTGAAGCACAAACCACTCATCACATGGATTTTCAAAGTTCCATGAGTCAAAAGCAATCTCCACCTCTCCAAGGAAACTGTTGCGTCCAAAGCGATCATAGTGCCAGACTGAGAGCTGCAGAGTTCTTGTTTCCAGCTGTGTGTGGCTGATGGTATACTACAAATGAGATGTAAAGAATCACACTCAGCAGGGTGGGTTCTATCTAATTGTAGAGCAGGCTGAAATTGACTTCACCAATTTTCAGATCATAGGCATCAGCAATATGGAAATAACATGTTTATTTCTGATACAATTGAAGATACACATTAAAATACATTTTAGGTTATACCTAGTTAAGAAATATATATATATCATATAATTATATATTATATATATTATATTATAAGAGGGGTAAAAGAAACTTCAGGGACAATATTGAAAGTGTTAAATGAAGAAGTCTCTTTCCAATTTGTCATTTACCTGTTTGTTTTTTTTCATGTCTACTTTGTAGCTCTAGGTTTAATAGAACAATTCTACAACTTATTTATTCATAATAAAAATCCTTAAATCCAGAAAAGTACTGACATAAGAAAATTGTAACCTAAACTTCATAAAGCCCAGTAGAAGTTAAAAACCACACACAGGTTGAGAAGAAAATAAATATTAGGGGGCTTGCTTTTACTTTTCCAGCAGAATTGCATGACCACATATCTTCTAACCTTCCAGTTTTTTTTATCTATCTGGGTCACACTCCAGACTGACTGTTTATTAGCTTTAATTTATATGTAGCCCTGTCCCAGCTGTTACCATTACAATTGACTTTGGTTTTCTACTCCCTGGATTTATCTGTCACTGTGCTTATCTGTCCTGCTTGGGCTCATCTTTGCTATTCTATTATGGGTTAACACCCAGACGGTATTTGTTCATTTTTACATTTGACTTGTCTTAATATTGGCCCCTGCTTCCACACATGTCTCTGAAGTGGGATGTCCTTCTGTATTCTGTGAATGTATGTTGCTTTTTATTGGTTGATGAATAAAGCTTTTTTGCCAATGGTCAGGCAGAATAGAGCCAGGCAGGAAATCCAAGCAGAGATACAGAGAATGAAGGTAGAGTCTGGGAGATACCATGAAGGGGTAAGATGTCAGGACATTGCTGGTCGTGATACACAGATTAGTAAAAATGAGTTAATTTAATGAGAGCTAGCCAGGAATATGCCTGGGCCATTGTTCAAGCAATTTTAATTAACATTAATTCTTAGAGTGGTTATTTGGGAACTGGTCGGTGTAACAAGAAACCTCCATTTACATGCCTCTATTAATACATGTAGACCCATGCTTTTTTCCATTACTACCACCCACTGTGATAGGCTCTGAATCCTTTACTTGGGGGGCACAAATCCAATCGTTTTCCTATGATTATTAATATACTTTATCATTTCTTTGTGTTTCTTACCAGGCCATATGGATCCAGAGTGAGAGAAGGGCTTGCTTATGGCTACACATTAGAAATAGTAATTTCTTTACAATTTAGAATCTAAAGTCTGGTTCATGTTTTATCAAATGTGACCTAGTATTACTAGTATTCACTAACCACACACACGTATATTTAGCCAAACTTGGAGATCAAAATATAAAACAGCACATAGCCCTTGTTAGCAAAGCAACAAATGTGTATAAAGTGATTAACTGAGTTAGTTTCTTAGACAAAGTCTAAGAAAGTAGATTTCTCAAAGGTTCAACTTATTTTATGACAAGCCTAGATGTAATTTGTAATTTTCCTAGATCATTTTTACTTAAGCAGAGAGTGACTAGAGCAAGGGTCTTTTTCTTTTCCAAAAACTTCCAGGAAAGCTAACAACATTCAAATTCTAACTTTCTAAAACACGCATGAGCATGGGAATACAAAAATGTTCCATTTAGTTATTTCTTCATTTCATTTTGGTAATTTTTAAAATTTTTGACACAGGGAGAGTCTTATTCTGCAGACCAGGCTTGTTTGGATGTCACTATGCCATCTCAGGCTAGCCCTGAACTCTTAATATCCCTGACACCACCTTCTGGCCTAAATTGAAGAGGTTCTTAGTTAATATGACATGAATCTTTTTTTTTTTTTGGTTTTACGAGACAGGGTTTCTCTGTATTGTTTTGGAGGCTGTCGGTCCAGCCTGGCCTCGAACTCACAGAGATCTGCCTGTCTCTGCCTCCCGAGTGCTGGGATTAAAGGCTTGCACCACCACCGCCCGGCTGACATGAGTCTTTATGGTAGTATTTATTTACCTTTAATGTTTCGTTGAATTCTGGATTGGTACCTGTCCTGATTTTTGTCTTGCGCTTATTGCTTCGGGACTTGTCTGGAAGAAGGTATGACTTGACATAACTGTAAATAATGAAGGATAAAAATCATTATTTGCAAACATATACTTTACTAGAATGATTTCAGAACTTCAGTGAGTAAAGGGAATGGGAAAGTAGATAAAAGCAATGAACAAAGAAACTTAAGTCTTTGTAAAATGCTGTCATAAATATAATTCTGGGCTTTCTATAAGAAAGAAGCAGTGTTGTATATTGGTAGAGAACAGGCAATGGCATCAAAAAAGTTGATTGGGACTACCCATGTATCATTGCTTTTGATAGCCTTGGGTTTTTAACTTTTCTACATCTGTTTCCTCAAGTATAGAAAGTGGGATAGCAAAAATACCTAACGCATGAAACATACATGAGAAGCTGCAGTACTGTACTACTGTATGAATGAAGAAATGGAAAATGACAACCTGGCAGAAGTTTAACCCAATCCCTTAGCTCATGCTAGCTAACTATTTTAGAAACCTCTTGGGACAAGGACATCAGAGAAGACAGAGGCATGCACAAGATTGAATCATGCTATACCAGAGTTATGAAGCACATCTACGGCGGGGGGTTCACATGGCTCCTTTCCATGCTGGCCAAAATAATGATATTTGCCATTCAACCATCTAAAATCTAGAGTATATGAAATGAGCAAAAATCACATCCCTAGCTGAGAATCTATTTATGATTGATAGCTGCTGGGAGTGACAAAATGGCTTTCTTCAATGAAGTGGCACTGGGTATAATCAAGTACACTCCAAGGCAGGACTCATGCCCAGGAGTAGTTGACAAATATAAATTGGACTCCGTGTTATTGTTTTATTTTGTTTACATTGTGTGTGTGTGTCTGTGTGTGTGTGTGTTTCCACATGCACGTGCTTGCATGCAGTTTTGTTCTAAGAGAAAGAAAGAACATAAAGTTGGTAGTGGAAAACCTGGGAAGGCTAGGAAGAGGAAAGAATATGATCACAATATATTGTATGAAAAATATTTTAAATAATCAGCATAACAGTCTTAGACATCACGGTATATGCTGACATGTCAGCTTTTCTCTCCCACAACTGGCTTCTGTGCTAGCTAAAAGTTAGTCCTGAATCATATAATGGCCTCCTTCAAATCAGGTTACCAATGATACAATATTTATACTCATACTCCAAAAAATATTTAGAAGAGCAGTATTGGAAGGAAGTCACAAGTAGCTTTCTTTCTTTTTTTTCAAACAGAGTTTCTAGACCCAGAAAGACAAATATAATATGTACTCACTCATAAGTGGATATTAGACATAAAGGAAAGGACAACAAGCCTATAGGCCACAATCCCAAGGAATCTACGTAACAAAGAGGACCCCAAGAGAGACATAAATGGATCTTCCAAGAAAGGGAAAAAAAGACAAGCTCTCCTAAGTAAATTAGGAGTGTGGTAGGAAGGGGAAGGGTGGAGGGACACAGGAAAGGAGGGAAAGGGGTGGGAAAACATGTATATCTCAATAAAAAATGTCAAAACAAGACAGGGTTTCTTTGTGTAACATCCCTGGTTGTCCTGGAACTCTCTTTGTATACCAGGCTAGCCTCATACTCACAGAGATCCACCTGCTTCTAACTCCTGAGTGCATGTGCTGTGATTAAAGGTGTGTGCCACCATACCCAGTCATAAGTAGCTTTCTAAGGTTCTTGTTTTTAAAGACAGGGTTTTATTGTATAATAATCCTGGATGTCCTGGAACTTACTCTGTAGACCAGGCTGGCCTGGAACTCACAGAGATCTGCATGCAGAGTTCTGCCTTTCCGAGTGCTAGGATTAAAGGTGTGTGCCACCACCTCCTGGCTCAGAAGGTTTTAATTGAAGGAAATCCTTAATCTCTTCTGAAGATGAAATGTGCATGACACAGAAAAATGAAGGCAGAGATGGCAGTGCTGGAGACAGCCGTGGAACATCCTATGTACTTACGCATCTGTCCTCTGTTTCTTTTCATCTCCTATGGCCAGATTTCTGCAATTCTTGACAAAAATGTAGAGGCCACCAGTTTTGTAGCAGTAGCTGATGTGGAGAAGAATTTCACCAGTGACCTTCACGTTGCCATAGTCTCCTGTTTCACTGTAAACACTCATCATGCTATTAAGGCTGGTCTGGAATAAAGAGGAACGAAGTCACCTAGTGCTATTACAGGGCACTTACAAAATCCACCCCCTTTAGTCAATTCAAATTGATATTCTATGTGTATGTCAGGGGAGTCAAGGGTGAGGGAAGGAAGGAACTCACTATTTGCTTGTTTTGATGATGGTGCATAAAATTCTAACCTCAAAAGAACACCCCACTAAGCTTCCTTAGTAAGGGAGGCAGGAAGCTTGCTGAGAGAAGAAGGCAGCATCTCCTTTGGGTTAGCTGAAATCCTTTATTCTTGTCTCCTAATGAATATGGAATCATTTGGAGATTTCTAATACTATCTTGCTTCACCATCCCTGTCACTGCCTTTTCCTGCTAGATTCAAATGCAATCTATTTAAATATCTAGAATGTAATGATCGGGAGAAATAAAAGCTCACTCCATATTATGAATTAACAAAAATCTTAGTGTCTTTCTTTACACTCATACTGTATGTCATCAGTCCTAGGGGAACTATAACTGTAGCCTGCACAAAGGTATGGCAGGACATCCTATACTCACAAGGGTGTCAGTTCCCCAACTTAGTAGTGGTGTGACTGTATAGGTAGTCTAAGACCCATGGCTTTGAAATTCCATGGAATAGTAAATGACCAAAATACAGCACCAAAAATTAAGTACCTCAATTAATCAGAAAAATAAAAAATTCTATAAAGATGCCTAAAATTTTGTCAAGATATTCATAACACAAGATATATATATATTAAACCAATGTAGCATTATTATTTAGTGCTAGATACAAAGACTCTTAATAATATGATAGACACAAAAGGCCGGTGACATTCATGATGCAGTAGTTTTATAACCTTGCGTTGACCACTGAGAAGCAAAGACACAGCAGTACAAAGAGTGTAGAATTGTCATTTATATAGACAGATATAGACACAAAAAGTATCTATGGAGCATTTATCTGTCAGATATAGTATATGGATACATGAATGTATCTATGTATCTATATTTCTATCTATTTATTTTACTATGTGTCTGTTTACCTGACCATGTCTGGATTTTATTGTTATTGTTTTGTAAAGGCTATTATGTTTCAAACAGGATGTTATTTCTCCAAGAAACAGGATATACCTGACTTAGCTCATAATTTCTTTTAAACTGAAGTCAAAGGCAAGAATGAACCAAGAATCCTAAAATTGCATATAAGCTATTTCTTAAAGAGAGCCAATAAATAACAGAATTTGTCTTTCCTATTCTTAAAATAAATTCAACAGAATTTTTAAACATTAACTACATAATAAGTGTATTAGAGATCATTTTAGAATAAAAATTAAGTCAGGGATAGATTTTGACATTTTAGTTTTTGTACAGACAACTAGGTCTTAAGGACCCAAATAATGTGTGCTTGTACCCATGGTACCACTGTAAACTCATGGAAATACCAATAGAGATTTGAAAGGGAAACATAGCTACAGCAGCATCTATCAGACAGCAAAAAGAGCTGGCAAAGCACTAACTAGTGTCTTTATTAATATCCTATTTTATTTCTCCAATGAAATATTATTTGTGATGTGATTAGCTTTTGGCAATTTACTCACTCTAAAAAATATAGGAATCTGACATGATGGTACATGTCCATCACCTCAGAATTCAGGAGATGAAGGCAGAAGGGTGTTGAGTTTCTCTAACAAGATGAACTTTTCTCAAGCCAAAAAAAAGCAAAAATATTAATGTGGAATGTCAGGTGAATGTGATGATGTCTAATGAGATTTTAAGATCTGAGAAACTATATAGTACTCATCAAGTACACACATCCTTTAGAAATAATAGAACAATTTAAGAACTGAATAAAAATTTACCTGAATAATTTTTTTCTTCAAATAGTTATTAACTTCAGAGGATGTAAGTTCTTACTAAGTTTTTGTGAAACCAGTCCTTACTCTTCACCTGGGAGTTACAATGAAGAACTATTGAGATCCTTGGGCTTTATAAGTTGAGAAAGTTTGGGGTCCATGGCTATACAATAGTGTTGATCCATAGACCATGGTTCAAGTCTTAAGAGCTTCATGAATTAGCCTCAACCATATTATACATGAAGAAACTTTGGCTCACAGATTTGTTAGTAATACCAAGTCCTAGAGGAAAGTTCTGGGTTTCTAGTCAAAAGTCCTATGGACCACAACTCATTGATTCCTTTTATAACTGACCTATATTTTTAAGACTACCCTCTGTAACTATATTGTCAGAGAGGGATGAGGGATTCCTATGAATAGAAGAAATGTTTTTTTGGTTTTTCCGAGACAGGGTTTCTCTGTATTGTTTTGGAGGCTATCGGTCCAGCCTGGCCTCGAACTCACAGAGATCCGCCTGCCTCTGCCTCCCGAGTGCTGGGATTAAAGGCGTGCGCCACCACCGCCCGGCGAATAGAAGAAAATTTAAGAAGTCTCAAAATTGAGACTTAGGGGGATTTAAAGTAATTATGACAATTTTACTGCTAACAAACCCTTTTCTTTATCAAGACATTTCTGTGACTTAAAGTGGAGATACTCATGCTATTAATGAACCATTTTTGGACATGTCTTTTGAATGGTACTCAGATTCCAATGTTTAATAAATTGGGATACTTGAGATGTGTCAGCTCATGAATCCCTTCCAAAAGGAGTGTCTGGCTGTGTACCAGTCATAAAACAGGTGGAACTTCTCATACAACCACATTTCCCAAACCATGGAACTTATGAAGTATGGTTGGGAAGGGGGAAACAGGGGTGAAGACTCACGGTGTCTGAATCAGCATCAGGCACATTTAGGTAGCTCCTCTTCCTATCAGATCCTGCTTGGGAGTTCTTTAAGGATGCCATCCAATGACCAAAAGAAAATGGGTATTAGAGCATAGAAATCAGAGAAGCAAAGAAATACACAGGTACACAGGGAGATTCAAAGGCATGATGGTTGCTAAAGGCTTGCTCTCAAAGGGGATCATCAACTCCAGGTAAGCACAGAATTTTCCCTCAACACAGTGACAAGCTTTAGATAGGTTTTTTTGTGTGTAGGAAAGAAAGCAAAGTAGGGATGTTTTATAGGAAAATAACTGGCAGAAGTGTGGAGAGCAGTTGGGGAGTTGAGAGAATGATATGAGAGAAACGTATCAATAGGGAACTGGAATAATTTATAGAATTAAGACGAAGGAGTCTGAATTAGAAAATGAAGAATTTCTGAAGGGATTTATGAAACAATTGTGTATGTTTACAGGAGTACCATATGACTCATGCTACCAACAACGGTCATATCATGGCAGATAGCCTTTCTATCTCCTTCACCACTTAATTCTTTGTGTTGTGAGTTTTCAAACTCTTCTTATCCAGTTCTATACAAAATGGGAGTAAAGAGAGCACAAAAGCTGAACGAGGATCGTTGCAGAAGAAGGAAGGATTCAGAAATCGAAATAGAGTGCAAGGTAGTGTATGGGCAAAGGGCAAGCTCGAACCTACAACAGCTTGGGACATGTGATCATACCTCTCTTGTCTTGGAAATGCACAGGGAATGAACAAGAAAAAGAAAGATTCCATGAGAAATCTTACCGTTGACAGACCTGTTGCCAGACTGTGGGGATTTGCAGAAAACCCAGATGACACTAAGTCATCATCACCATCTTCAGTCTCTTCTAAAGAGTTCTAGGAAAGGATGGAAAAAATCAGTGGTTTGGTTTATTTCTATCCTAGGAGGATTTCTTTTACATGAAAAAAAATGATTTATTTCAAAAAACACTTGGAAAGTCAAAGGAAAACAGAGAAAGAAACTCTCTTTTAGGTTTAGGTTAATTACAAAAATCAAAGGAGTAGACAGGTACTGGACATTGTAGGGCCTCTTTCCTAGTAACACTTGCTTGATGGAAAGCATATGAAATTTGGAATCCTACAGACCTGGGTTTAATTCCAACCTCCATGGTATCTAAGGCAATACACTTTGGGCAATACACTTGTTATTTTTAGTTAGAATTGAACTTCCCTACTACTCTCTCTCTCTCTCTCTCTCTCTCTCTCTCTCTCTCTCTCTCTCTCTGTGTCTCTCTCTCTCTCTCTCCCTCCATTCCTCCCTCCCTCCCCCTCTCTCTCTCACATACACACACACACACACACACACACATACACACACTCTCCAGTCTCTCTCTAACCCCGCTCTGTTATGATTTCTTCCTTATCTGAATAAATATTTTACCATGAAAGTTCATGAATTATTTTAAAATTTAAACTCACATTTTTTGTTTTTGATGCTTAATTTAACTGCTATAAGATCAGTGACCTTTATTGGTATTTTTAAAACAGAATTTAAAGACTTGTTGAATATGTATTCGTTATTTTCTGCTTCTTTGATCTTAGCTTTATTGTATAACTTTACCAATTAAAATCTTCTGCAACAGTTGCAAGATTTCTTCCTTTTCATAAGTGCATTTGACTCTAAACTGCTTCCAATGTAGCCTTTTGTTTGGTGTGTCTTGGAGGCCCTGTTTTTAAAAAGTTTTAGGTTTAAAATAGTTTTCTCTCAAAACTTTGAAAATATTACTGTTTCTATCTTGTACTCAGTCTTGCCATAGAATACTGATACCAATTTGCTTCTTCTTTATTTGTATAAAATATTACTTATTTCTATAACTGTAGTCAAATCATATTTTTACTTTATTTAGGATTTTCTACATATAGGATCACATCATCTGAGAGTTAATCACACTGAACTGTTTTTTTATTCTCACTGAGAACCTTCCTTTACTTTTAGTCTTCCATTCTTTTCTTTTTCTCCTTTGTACCAGTCGCTCTAACTTCCTGTGTAATGTTGAATGAAGCAACTCTGCTTTGTTTACTGGATGTAGACAGTATTTAACTCATTTTTGCCATTGTCTATACATGCCTTCATTAGGCTGAGGAAATTCTCTTTTCTAGTTTGTTGAGGTTTTATTATATATACATTGAGATTTTGTTAAATATCCCTCCTTCTGCTGAGATGTTAGAGCTATTTATTTTTAGTACCACCTTCAGTTCATTTTAAAAACTCAATATTTTATTTTTATTTGTATGTGCATGTGCCCACAGAGGCCAGAAGAGGGTTTCAGATCTAGAATCTTAAGTGCTTGTGAGTCAACCGATAGAGGTGCTAGGAACAAATTCAGGTCATCTCTAAAAGCAGCAAGTACTCTTAACCTTGAGGTGATCACTGTAGCCCCAACATTCATTTATTTTTAAATAGTTGATCAACCTTGCTTCTGAGGAATAAATCTCACTTAGTTGTAGTATGTGATTTTTATTTTCAGTACAAGGCTGAGACTTTATTAAAGACATTCACACCTGTATTCATTAAGTGTACTGAGATGTTGTTTTTTGTTCTTGTGAGGTCTATCTAGCATTGTTAACTGGTGAAGTAATGGATGACATATAATAACTGTGGCAATACTTCCTGATCAAATATCTGAATGAATTTGTGAACTACATGATTTCTTCTTCAAATACTTAATGGACTAGGCCTGATTGATCACACCTTTGACATCACTCCTTGGGAGGCGAAGGCCAGAGGACTACATGCAAGCTTAAGGCCAGCCTGGGATATATAGTACCAGGCTAGAATGGGTTCCAGAGTCATATCTTGTCTACAACAGCAATAACCTCAGATACTTGATGGAAAAGAATAGTAAAGCTATTCACACCTTAGATTTTTTTTCATGGGAAATTTTAAGTTTGACCTGAAGAGGCTTCCATACACAATTTGAGTTTGGTTTGAAGGTTTTTCCATACATAATGTACCGCAACCTAACTTGATATGTATATAGCTATAATCTAGTATTATAACTGTAGTTGAGTCTTAGCAAATCAGGAGCAGACCGTTGTAAAATCATTATCAAGACAGACAAGCTACATGGGAAATAGGTTCCCAAAAGCCAGCTCAAGTGCCATGGACATGTCCTGATTCCACTGCTAGTAGCCTTACAAAGAGACCAAGTTATGCAGTTATATACAGGGATCCAAGGTCAGTCCCATGCAGGCTCCCTAGTTGTTGGTCCAGAGTCAGTAAGCTACCAGGAGCTCAGGTCAGCTGTCTCTATGGGTTCCCCTGTCATGACCTTGATCTCCTTTGCTTGTATATCCCTCCTCACTCTATTCAACAGGATTTCTGGAGCTCAGCCCAGTGCTTAGTTGTGGATCTTTGCATCTGATTCCATCAGTTACTGGATGAAGGATTTCTGATGAAAATTAGGGTAGTTTAATATTCTGATTCCCTATGCTGGATTGCCTCACCCAGCCTTGATGCTGGGGCAGGAGCTTAGTCCTATCTCAACTTGATGTGCCATGCTTTGTTAACTCCCATGGGAGACCTACACCTTTGTGAATAGAGAGGAAGGAGGAGTGGATGGGGGGGTTAGATGGGAAGTGGTGGGAGGGAACAGGAGAGGAGGGAGGAGAAACTGTGCTTGGTATGTAAAATTAATGAAAAATTGATAAAATAGTTTGGAAATCTAAAAAAATGAAGACAGAGAAGTTACAATCACTTCCTCAATTCCATTTTCAGAATGTCATTTCCTTTTTCATGTCCATTGCTTTGGTTAGTTCTCTGTTAACTTGACACATGCTAGGGTCACCTGGGAAGAGGGAATCTCAGTTGAGAAAATGGCCCTATCAGATTGACATGTAGGCATGCCTTAGGGCTTTTTTAATTTTTAAATTCATTTTACATACCAACCACAGTCCCCCTCCCTCCCCTCCTCCCCTCACTACATCCCTCCAACTAACCCCTTATCTACTCCTCAGAAAGGGTAAGGCCTCCCATGGGGACTCAACAAAACCTGGTACATCAAGCTAAGGCAGGACCAAGAACCCCCCTCTCCCAATGCACAGAATCTGAGCAAGTCACCCCACCATCTGGAATGGGCTCCAAAAAAGCCAGCTTATGCACCAGGGAAAGATCCTGGTTCTACTGCCAGAGGTCCCACAAACAGATCAAGCTACACAACTGTCTCCCACATGCAGAGGGCCTAGTCTGGTCACATGCAGGCTCCCCAGCTGTTTGTCTAGTGTTAATGAGATCCCACAAGTTCAAGTCATCTGTCTGTGAATTTCCTTGTCATGCTCTTGACCCCCTCACCCCCTGCTCATATAATCCCTTCTCCCTGTCTTTGAATGAACTTTGGTAAGTCTGTAGGGAATTTTCTTGATTGGTATCAATGGCAAAGGGACCCAGATTACTGTGGGCTCTTATAAAAAAGTTATGAAAACATTTCTATTTCTTCTTATTACATTTTCCAAACCTCCAGAACATTATTAACTAATAAAATGACTGTAAAAATCCATGCTATCTGCTAAATTGTAATGGAAGTAGATTAATAGTATCAACATTTAAAATGGCATATTCTATAACTGTTTGATATGTAATATTTTTTTAAATCCCCACATGTTGTAGTATAAATTTATTTAAAATTTTAAATATTTAAATTTTTGAAAAAATTTCATTTTAAATTCTAAGTAACAAAAGAGTTTTAGGAAGTTAAAATATTATATAAGAATCACTTTTGTGAACTCATGAAAGCATTTTTTTTACTTTCCAGTCACTAGGAGACTTCAGAATTTCCATGCTGGAATGCTTACTTGCTGTGGCTTGCTGAGAAGTGGGTGGGAAAGAAGTACAGTTGCAGTTGTGTGATAAGGAAGGTGCATTCTGTTTCTTCCACTCTGAGGTTTTTGTGCACTTTTATAGACTAAGGAGATCTGAAGTCCCTTTTAATTTAGTTCTTAGTGTTGTCCTGAGGTAATCAGGGTTAAAAACTCCATGCTTACATGCTTACACATAAATACACACACGAGGATTTTGTTATTTGCTTTCACAGGACAAGGTCTATATTCTGTGTATCATCATCTGTTTAAATACTAATGAAAGGGCGCCCCTCCAGCATTATCACCAATGTCTACCTTATACTTTTAAGGAGTTGGCTAGCATTTTGTTGATTCATCCTAATTGTAGACATTCCATCTCATCTAGTGCTCTACTGTGACAAACAATTGTGACAAACATCTGCAGACATTTATGTCAGATATATTGATATGTAATATTTTAAAGTCACATTTAAATGGCTTTGATCAGTTTTAAAGTAGACTTTTATAGGTATGATTAAAATTTTATCACAAGTTTTTGACTTTTTAAAACACAGCTTTATATGTTCTTTAATATATTCTTGGAATATACTGCTATTTCATTTCATATGCATATTAAATATTCCATTCCTACTTGGAATAAAATATACTTTATCTTACTACAGCATTTTCATGCATTGCTAAGTTACTTTATATTGTTTCAATATGTATATATTCATAATGCAACTTTCCTTGAAGTACTGTTTTTATCTTTTCAATTGCAGTGTTTTAGTTGTTTTTATATTTGATTGTCAATACTGCCAAGAAGATATACTGCATGTCTTCATTTTACTTTCAACTTATGACCCTAAAAGTGCAAATGCTTGAAGCCAGATCATGCCCTCCTTTCCATGTGTTACCGAACTTCCTCCCACATCCAACTTACCAAATCTTTGTCTAATGCCCCAGGGACAGATCTGCTTTTTATGCTTGACACGTCCTGTAAGTCTTCCGGAAATGACTCACTCAAATCTAACTCAGATTGACTCTGGTCTGCAGGAATAAATATGAAATTCAGATGTGAGTCAGCTTATTTTGTCATGGTTGCATTGCAAATATTTCAGCATTTCAATATCTCAGTTTATACATGCATACATGTATACACACATACAGAGAGAGAGAGAGAGAGAGAGAGAGAGAGAGAGAGTGTGTGCAATGGAAACAGCATTCAGGCTCACAAACTCCATGCTGCTATACATTAACATACTTACATTTTTATAGTATATTGGTAATTGCCTTGATATAAACATGAGCACATCTGTTTTCGTTTGTCTTTTGCTTACATGGGGTTAAGTACTCTGTTATAAAATCCAAGGGTAGCTTTAAGCTGTTTAAAGATTCTGATTTACTTCTTCCTAAATATTAAAAATGTTCATAGATTGGGTCCTTAAGCTTCATGAGAAAAAGAACTTAACATTCTTGAAGAGAATTCACTGCGTTTTTACATTTCACATAAAATGAAGCCAACTGATCGTAATTTCCACTTTCAAATGCAAAAGAAATGACTAGAGAAAAACTGAGAGATTTTGATTTCCTTAGTTACAAGAACATTCCTTCCTAGCATCTTAATTTCAGTTTTTAAAATTAACAATTGATATGCTTCTCGACAATGCTGTAGACAGCTTACCAAGTCATGGCAGTTTACTTCCACAGAATAGTTCTGTTCTAAAGTCCTGCTGAGACAAATATAGTTGCTTATAGAGGAGAGAGACTGGAAAGAGCAATCAAATACTTAAGTTTGAAATGGCAGATGCAGTGATGAGAAAGTGTTTAGCACAGTGCCTGGTAGAGTATGTACCGAATGATCAGGAGTTATAGAAGACATGCAGTACAAGTTAACTTTATGACGTTAGTTTCTAGGATATGTTAGGTTTTTTTCCATTGGACAGGTGCACTACTTTACTATTTTTTTTGAAAACTGCACTTATTTATTTAGTGTGTGTGCCCATTCACGTGTGCTATGACACGAGTGGAAATCACAGGACAGCTTTTGGGAGTTGGTTCTCTCCTTTCATCATGTGGGATCCTGGGAACTAAACACAGGTTGTCAGGGTTGGCTACAAGCCCCTTTACCCACTGTACCATTTTGTTGGCCCACTTTCCTGTCTTTGAGAACACGCATTTTACGGGGCCCTGGTCCCTAGTGCCACACATGTACATGGATACACCCACAAACACACAAAACATGCACACATAAACCCTTTAGGAGCCTGTTGCCTAGGAAAGATTTCCTTAAAATTCAAGTTACAAGCCAGAATCTAGCTGTAGACTGCATGCAGATATTATTCTTAAGCAACAAATAATGGTTTAATGTTGTGGACTTAATTATTTCTCTGAAGAATTTTCTTACTCATAGGTAAGTTCATTGTAATAAACTGCAATATAAATAATATTCATATAAATGAAAAGACTTCTTTTTAATATCTAATATATGCGTTGGTTAGTATTTTCTTTCAAGTATCATGGAATTCTTTCTATTGAGATATTAGACTTACTTATTTTTAATATATATTTTTGAGATTATATAATTATATCACTTCCCCCTTCCCTTAGTTCCCTCCAAACCATCCCATGTGCATACCCCACCCCAACTCTTTCAGATTCATGGCCTCTTTTTTTAAAGTTTGGTTACTGGGAAGAGAAGCTCAACTGAGAAAACGCTTCGATCAGGTTGACTGTGGGAGCATTTTCTTGACTGATATTAATATGGAAGGAACCATATCACTGTGACCAGTACTAGCCCTCAGGAGGTGGTCCTGGGGCGTTCATGAAAGCAGATTGAGCAAGTCATGCAAGCAAGTAAGCTGCATTCTTCCATGGTCTGTGCTTTAGTTTCTGCTTACCCTTCATGATAGGCTAAAAGCTATCTATACCTTTCTTCTCCAAGGCCATGGTGTCTATCACAGCAATAGAAAGCACATGAGGCCAAGCTTCTTGCAAGTGATTCCAATTTAATTTGTCTGGGTACACGGAATATCTAGTCATTCTATAGATTAAACTATCATTTATTTCCTTGCTACCTAGGCAAGAGTAATTAACTGTCACATCAAATGCACCCTAGAACTATTTTTACTTTCTGTATTTCTATACTAATAATCGGGTATAGCTTTGAACCTAAACAATGACTTGTAGCAAAACTATACACTCAATAAGTAGACTTTTTAAAATGCCGTGGGCCTAAAGCATCTCATGGGACCACTTTTAGAAAGTGCCGATGCTTTATACTGGATAATCATTTTTATAATGGATGATTGTTTTCTCAAGTATAAAATATCTACTCAATACCATAGAAAACAGGAAATTTAATTTGACCTAGTCTTTTTTAACAGCACAGTACTCATATTGTAACCACCTACCTGAGGAAAGGGAGGCACCAGATACTGCTATGGAAGGTGTACCAGATGTGTTTCTGCGGTGACTCTTTGTGAGATGCTCAGAAGTGCTTTCACTGGCAGCCAAAGTTATGGAGTTCTCAAACCTATGTTCCTTCCCACAGAGTAAAACATGAAAAAAGGAACATTATACTAACTGATTTCTTTTAAAACCCTTTCATAGAAATATACTTTAGTATAAAGATATTTGTGGGTGTTATTTGGGAAAAGGAGTGAAGTTACATTTGAAGGACCCTTATCAGAAACCCATACTTCCAAAGTTACTGTATAAAATAGGATCCAAGAAGGATCCAATTTAGCATGAAGCATATTTGAATACTTTTTTACTCATGAACTAGTGATATAAGATTAGCAAGAAAGACTGTATAGGAGCCTCCAGTCTTACATGGAGTGGCAATTAGCCTCAGAACTGTTTGGTCTTGTATTTGTCCTCTGTCAATATTCCCTGTCCTCAACTACCCTGTTGTGGCTTTAATCAGGACAGATACCGCAAAGGCCCAAACAATGGTACTTTGATCTTCAGGTTAGTATCATTGGATGGTAATAAAATCCTGTTAGATGTGTGCCAAATGGATGGTTGTAGGTAACTGGCAACCATGTCATGAGCTGCTTGCTCATGACATATTCTTTTTTATAATATGCCACAAAGGAGGCCATTTTTCTTTCTCTCTTGTTTTCTGACCTGCAACCCCCAAACTGCAAGATAAATCAAACTTTTCTTTTTTTAAGTTGCTGTATCTCAAGCATTGTGACAATAATGGAACACTGAACAAGTTAGACTCCTTTTATTAGTTTTATGTCTAGCAAAAGAAGTGGTTCTCAACCTTTCTAAAGCTGTGACCCTTAAGACAGTTGCTCATGTTGGGAATGACCCTCAGTCATAAAATTATTTTCATTACTACTTCATAATTTTAATTTTTTTAGTTATGAATTATATTGTAAATATATGTGTTTTCTGAGTGTCTTAGGCAACCCCTAAGGGGTCATGACCCACAATCTGAGAACTACTGAGCTAGACCCTGGAAAACTGACTCACATACACTATACTTTCTATCACCACATTTAACCTAAGACCCTGTCATCTTTTCCATCTAGAAGACTGGGTGATCAAAATATAGTTACATGTATGTTGAAATAAAAATGTCATGCATGATACTTATCAGTGTTTATAAGAATAGAGACTTGTAGGGAGCAGGTGAGGTCGTGAGTAATTGGGTATTCTTTGACATGAGAATGGCCATGTCAAGGACCAATGCCTCATTCCCAAAGGGATGGCAAAGCCTCTTCTGGCATGCATATAAATGTTGATAGTGTATGAAGGAAATGTCCACAATAGCTTTACTTTCCCTTGGATGCTAATGGCCAGAAGACTGCTCCCCTCCATAAAATGATGATCCTACTGAGATTAGTGAAACTGCATCCCTAATCAACCGGACGTTATAGCCTCTTCTCCTTGTTCAGCTGTATGCAATGAACCCACCTCCCTACTAGACTGTTATGTAATAAGCCAGCTGAGCTTGGGATGTAGTTTGCAGCTTTTCCATCAGAGAGCCTAGTGCACCTGATCCCAACAGGACACAGCAGGTACTCCTCAACCTAGAGTCACAGGTGATTTAGGGGATGCCTAACTACAAATAAATGTCTGTACATGTGGGATAATACAGTCTGAGATTGACTTTCACTGTGTGACATGACAAAAACAAAACCCTGTCCCAGGTCTGCTGATTCCCATCTGGTCAGTATAAGCTTGCTTTTGTAAAAAAATATAATCTTTTTTGTTAAAAACTTCATATATGAGCACTTTCATCTATATCACTCTACCCCTCGACTCTCTTGATTCATTCTCAAATTAATGATCTCTTCCTTAATTGTTATTGTTAATCTATCAATATTAGACAGTATATATCAATATGTATATTAAACATCTATTAAACACACACACACACATGTAACTTACTGAGACCATTTAGCATTGGTCATATGTACATGCATGTCGAGGGCTAACCACTTGAGATTGGAAAGCCTATGCGGGAACCCAGCCTTGAAGGAAAATGATTTCCCCCCTTTAGCAAGCTATATTGTCAACATGTCACAGGTGTATTTCCTCTGTCATGTCTAGGGACACTAGCTAGGCTTTTTTTTTTGTTTTGTTTCTTGAGGAGAGATTCCTCTATGTAACAGCCCTGTCTATCCTGGAACTTGCTCTTTAGACCAGGCTGGCCTTGAACTCACAGAGCTCCACCTGCCTGTGTTTCCCAAGTGCTGGGACTAAAGGCATGTGCCACCACCTCCTGGCACTAAGTCTTAGTTAATGTTAAGAAAAAAAACTGTGGTCCTCTTGAGAATTAGGCCGAGGTTAAATATCAATGAAAATGACACCATGGTGTGATAACTGTTAAACCTAAGAGAGACTTTACCATTCTTCCTATTATAAATGGTTAAAGGGTGCCTGCAGGATCAATTCCCTCCTGGTTGCCCAACATCCTAGACATGCAGGAATACTTAATAAATCTCCACAGATAGATCCGACTCTTACTTGCTTAGCATGTTAATAAATTCAGCTCAAGTAGACTGTTTGCAGTATTTCATTATTTCCAACATGTAAGACCTATAGCAGAAAGCATATTTCTTCTAATTCCTCTAATTATCATAGACAGCAAAGCTTATCCGGAGTGTAACAGAGGTCAAATGTATGAATTAGTTTAGGTCAGATTTCAATAGCTTATCACAAAATTCTTAACACCTGGAAGTTTCCTAATGAAGCAAGACTAAGCTCCTTATTGGCAATTATGATGAGGGAACTTTTTCCCACAGGTGATTTGGTGGTAGCATTAATATTGAACATTAATATGTTAGTTAACATTGTATAGGTATTAACATGCAACACATACTCTACAGCAAGTGTTCTCAACCTGTGGACCATAGCCCCTTTGGGAGTTGAATGACCCTTTCATAGGGGTTGCCTAAGACAATCAGAAAATAGATATGTACATTACAATTAATAATAGTAGCAAATGACAGCTATGAGGCTGAAAGGAAAATAATTTTATGGTTAGGGGTCAGCACAACACAAGGAACTATATTAAAGGGTCTCAGCATTAGGAAGGTTCGGAAGCATTGCTCTAGAGCTTCAGGTGGCGAAGTCTAAAATTAGCAGTTTATATCATAGCATAAACAGAGATAGAGAAGGTTTTCATCTATAGAAGAAATTGTGAGGTGGGTCTCTCTCTCTATTACACACACACACACACGAAAGCAATGTGCTTTATAAATTACTTTCTTATCAACAAGAAAACATTTTTCCTCTTTAAACAAGCCAACTTAGACCAGTGGGAACACAATAACAAGTTCCACACCTTCACGGTATATGCAGAGAAAGTCTTCCAAGGTTCACTGTAGAAGAAATCATACTTGGGAAGATAATCCTTGTTTTGAGATCAACCAAACTGAATTAACTTATTGGCAACTGGACTGATAGTCACCTGCCACCCGCTGGCATAGGCACAGCAGTTGATAATGTTTTTAATATTTTTATATCATAATAGCTGGTAAACATTATCACTATGTTCATCTTACCCCCCTTCCTCATGCCTTTCCTCACCCACAATTCCCTTTATAAGGCATCCAAGGTTCCTAAGCCTTGTACAGTGTTTGCTCTGATTGGTCAGGGTCTCCTCACTACCAGCTCATCAATACATTAAATATCACTCCTTGTTAGGTAACAAAAGAAGAAAATATGAACATCAACAATCTATGCACTTTGGTGATGGATGAACAGAATCCAATTGCTAAGCTTAGCATAAATATTTATGAAATTCAAAATATGCCTTTTATCTAAGGAAGTGCAACTTAGGCTGTATTGAAACAGATCAATCAACGATATTCAGTCTGTCTGACTGTCATTTGACTCTTCCTCCAAAACACTGAAACACTCTGATTGCTCACTGCCCACCCTCCTGCTACCTCCCTGTTCCCAAGTCCCTTTTAATGGCGGAACTATGGCAAAAGCTTCCTAAATAATCTATCTACAGGCTTAACTTACTTCCCTCAGGGATTCCTCAGCAGCCCCCTCCCGAGATCCCGCCTAAACAGATGCTAAATCATGTTACTTGGCTACATGAGCCCTATAGTGTCACCTATCTTAACCAGACTAAATATTGAAGGCTATACAGCAGTTTTCAGGGTCCTTGCTGACTCCTGACTTCTTTGAATTCATATGGAAGTCCATTTTTCTCCATTTACTAACAGCAGTACACTGTTTTTTGGGTCTTCCTTTAGCAAATCGGTCATGCCCACCTCAGGTTCTTTACGCTGGCAGCTCATGAAGTACACAGACACTTTACTATCAGGGCCAAGGCACTTCTTCTTTTTACATTGATTTGGTCTGTCTGGAGGACACTGCCTGCTCAGACATTTGCATGGCTGATTCTTTCACTTATTTTTAAATCTTTCCTTGTCCAGGCCCTTTCAGGAGGTTTCACTTCACTAAATTATGGCTGAATCAAAGTATTAAAGTTCATATGTAATGATATCTTAGATATAGACTCCAGCAATATCAAATTTCTTGCTTAATAAAAAGTCTAATAGATGATAACTTATTCCAAGAATGACTTCCAATAGAGTAGTTGATAAAATAAAGTATTACTTCCAAGTGTTTGGTGCTTTCTCTTCCTTAAAAGAAAAAATGTGATACAAAAGCAATTTTTTCATGTATTATATGTGTATGTGTATCTCTACACACACACACACACACACACACACTCACAATACCAATTTAAGCCTTTATTGTAAGTTTGACCTTGCATTTTAACAAATGCAAAGAGGGAAAAGAAAATTATAATATGATTCCAAGGTCCTACTTTTCCTGTAGAATATCTACCAACATAGGAAATACTTAGTACAGCTAATTTATAAATTAACTTATAAATATGTCATCTGAGAAGTAACATGAAGGATGAAAGTCTGAACCTTCAATTAACTCTTCATATTTCACACAGCCATTTAAAGATCGGTGTATAACAGTACCTTTAAAACCTGGTTTGCCCTTTTGTCTTCATTTTGGGTTTCTGTCCCAAAGCTAAGGATACATTGCATTCAACAGCATAAACAACATGCTCTGAGATACTGAGAATTCAACCAGAGTCATGGGTGGTGGGAAAACTAAGTCCTAGAGACTCGGTCTCTACACAGCTGTATACTTACTCTACTGCTGATAGAGGTCACACTACGAGCACTTGGGGCTGGTGACCTCTGAGTGACTGGGATTCCACCATTGCTGTAACCGTTTTTCGGTGTTCCTCGTCCTGCCTCCTGGTCAGTGAGATCTGATGAAGCGACACTTCTCCTAAACAATAGGATAAAACACACTCCAACTTTGACAGCAGCCGAAGACACCAGGCAGGAAATGTTTATAAGGAAAATGATGGAAAATGCAAATCACACCAAGTTGACAAGGGCCACACTGGAGCTGCTCAGTAGTTTTCATGGCACCTTCCTCAAAGTCCTGCTGAACTTCACTAGGTCATGTGCCCACATCCTAACTTGTCTAACTCCATTGTCATGTAACTGAGCTTCACCCTACCTTTCCAACTTTATTTCCCAGTTTTCATCATCACTCTGAACAGTCCACAGTCCACACCTCTTTTTCATTCTTTATCCTTGTGAGTCCTCTCCTTTAAGTACAGAAGATGTTCTGCCTTCCCCATCTGGCCTTTCTTGACAAGCACAGACCTTGCTCTCCTCAGTCCCTGTTCACTTACAGGTTTTGAGGAACTGTAATTCTTGTGTATACGTGCATCTTGAAGGTATTCCTATTAACTGTGGGCTCCCGTGTTATCTCCAGCATTTTCTCTGGTGCAGAGTCACTCAGTTATGCTTAGTCAACTATTAGAAATTATAGTTAATTTTTAAAAGTCTGACTCTTTTGTGGCTAACAAATATGCTATAAAATAGTGACACTGGGTAAATGGACTCAAATCATTTTCATATTTGAGAGGATGATTTGATCTATTCAGTGATGAGAAAAGCGATTCCTGCTGAGGAGGTGATCACAAGGTTCTTATTTAGTGGAGCAGTACAGGTAAATACACAATTCAGACAAATTAGAATTTAAAAGAGACACATTCATTCCAGGGAGGCCTGCTCTTTTCTGAAGGGAAATGGAGGAGGAGTGGATCCAGGGGAGAGCAGAGATAGTTGGGAAGGGGCAAGGAGGAGTGAGTAGAGACAGGGAAAACTGCAATAAGGACTTAATGTATGAGAGAACTTTAAAAAAAGGAAATATTCCTATTTTAATCCCTTATCTCAGTGAGTCAAAATAGGCTAGTAAACAAGACTATGTGACATTTGTGCTTTCAATTATTGTTTTTGTAAGCTATAATAGTAAGTATATGATTGACAAGGCATGTCGACAATTAATAGTGATTAGGGTTTACAGCTGAGCCACCTGTAGGTAAGAGCAGATGGAGTAAGTAAATAATTCTGTCTTTTGTTTTGTTCTTTGAGAAGGGGTCTCAATATATAGTTGTGGTTGGCCTAGAACTCACAAGAGATCTGTCTCCCTCTGCCGTCTAAGGGCTGGCATTAAAGATGTGTGCTAGCATACCAGGCAAAGAAAGAATTGTAACAGTGTTTGAACCTACATACATTGTTACCAGAAAATAAATATGGGAAAAGAAAGAGCAGGCAATGACCATCATAAGTGATAATCATAAATCCTGAGTATTTTTCTGAGAAGCCATCAAAGCAAATTATTCCCTCATTGACATTGCCAGCCACCACTCTCTGTAATAAGTCTGCAAATAACAGTAGTATTTACTATTCAGGTCTTCATCAGTTTCCTTTTCCTCAGCATTCCTGAAATAAAATTTCAATTTTAATGACAAGGAAAGTAAATCTTACAGAGGTTAAAGATGAGCAGGGCATAGTGTTCCATACCAGTATCCCTAGCATTCCAAGGTCTGAGAGAGGAAAACCATGAGTTTGAGGCTAGCTCGGACTACTTAGTAGGATATTATCATTAAACAAAAAATAAGGGAGAGAGAACAATTATTCTTGCATTTTCTGCCCAAATCTTTTTTTCCTTCTTGTTCAGGGACCAGTAAAAGTGGGGAGGAAGAGGGTAGTGGGAAGCAACTAAGAGCAATGTGTGATGACAGATATGTATGAAAATTTGACAATCAACCCTGGTGCATTGCCTGCTAACTGAAAAAATTACTAAAAGAGCTATTCTATACACATGCACTGCTGAAACACCATGATCCCACAAAGATAACACCTGAAGAAGAGATTAACAACAGCATTGCACATGCACCCAAAGCCTGGACCTACATATTCTGTTTTTTTTCATACTGATCTCACATCATCTCACTAAGATCAAATCTTTCCAACCCGAAGAAATCTGCATTAACAGAATGCTCTAGCAAGGAAAGGACAAAGGAATGCTGAACTATAAGTTAGTTATTGGCATCTGACTGCGAGAATCTTGATAAACGTTCTACATAGCATCATTTTGATAGCATCTCTGGCCTCCTCTTTCTAGAGATAGTGCCAAATCTCAGTGCTATAGCTCAGAGTTGTCTCTGACTGCTTGTTGATCCTGACAAAATAACAGATTTTCTGTTTTAATAGTTTGATGCAATTTAGAGTTCTTCGTTTTAGAACAAGTTTCCTGAACCCTCTTACAGCAGACACTGCACTTTGACAACAGTAACCACACTTACACTTTTCCACAGGCTTCCGTTCATCTCAGATATCCTACTAAGTTTAGGAAAAGATCAGAGACCAACCCAGTGATATGTACTGACCACAGGTTATGGATTCTCAGAAAAATATTCTAGAAATACTTCTCCCTACTATTTAATGGGGAAAACATTTTTTAAAATGTCCCACAAAGAGGTGAGTCTTTCAAAAAGAGGTCTAGAAATTACAGAAGGATTCATGTGAATATTCTGCTTCTATCTGTGTTTAAGGCCTTCCCAGATCCAAGTGGTTTTGACAAATTTCCCATCTTGCTTTCAACAGGACTAAAAGCAAAAGTCCTATTTACTGTAGAAGTGCTGGCAGCAGTTGGTTAATCAGAATGATGACATTTAACAGGCTAACCTGTAATAAGGAAAAAATCTTGTGATCCTAAGTCAGCTACTGGAAATTATTATTGCCAACAGCCTTAGCTCAGAAATGACAGACGTTCACATTTGTCCCTGACATTTACTATGAGTGTTCCAAAATATTTCCTTTTGCTTGGTTAGACTAAGAAAAGGTTTAGTGTAAAGAGGCACAGAATTTTAAATACTTTGGTGTCAAGTACTTTAAATGTTATTTATAATGTGTCATAAGTGCCTGGACCTTTGCCACTTAAATAGAAAGCATGTTATATTCAAATTTAGAGAAGTTAGAAAGTGAATTAAGAAACTCCATTTTGATTCAGATATCATATTATCATGATTTAAATACATATTATAAACCATTGGCAACAGATGTTCAGGCTAACATGGTTAAGGGGAAACTGGAAAGAAGGAGAAAGGAGACATGTTTGACAGGGTCTATGGGGCTTCATTATATTAGGTTACAGAGAGACACATTTTCTAGATTAGAAGAGTCTCTTCTAATTTATTTTATGAAATATACTTTGAAAAGTCTACTCTTTTGTTACCTTTAATTCCATGTTGCCCCCAAATATTGATGATGCTTTTAGAGATATATACATTTCTGTATAGAGGACCCAAGGATAGGACAGATACTGTAATCTGCATTACTTTTATGGGTTTATGTAATGCTGTCCCAGGATTGGTATTTAGGAAATCATTTTCCAGTACCCTCCCTTACTAGACTGGCTGACAATGTTGAGCTTGTACTACAATGGTTAAATGAGTATTCCAGAAGGCACCATTAATATAAGAGCCACTAACACTGAGAACAAAGTATAATGCATGCTTCCCCACAGAGAACGAAGGATGTTCCTTCTGAGGCATATAAGCTTTTCTAGCTTATTTTAATTATTTCAAATCTGAAATGAATACATAAGAAAGATGGGAAAGAGAAGTTATAACTGCAAAATGAGGTAAATCTGATAAAGGAGAAAGAAATATCAAAAATCTAAAAAGAAAAGAGGGAAAGATTAAATGCAGTTCTCTTCTAGTCTTTGTGATTCCCCCAAATGCTACATCTTTAAACTGGTTTATGTGGGGTAAGCCTTTACCCCTTGTGGCACATCTGAAACACCACACTGGATCCTCTGAGCATGTGATCTAGAGTTCAGTATATTTTAATACTGCCCGTCTGATTCTAATGCACAGAAAGAGATGAAGAATATTATGCTAAACTGCTCAGTAAATTCATTAATCTCAGACATGTGTTCACCTGCATTCATCCCTTCCCGTGTTGCACCACCATGTTTCTTGTTTAGCATAGTACTCATATGAAAAAGTGATGATCTGACCTCATGGTGACTGTGATAAATGAAAATACATAAAGATACATGTTTCTGGTTTATTGAGCAACCACGAGATACTAAGGTTCAGCAAATGGTCTGTGAATTGAAATATTCCCACATAATATTTTTGTGGCTAACAAGATAAGAGTACTTTCTCATTTTTAGATTGATGATAAAGACAGATGAAAAATATATTATGACACATAAATACTATCATTTATACTTAAATATCAATAAATTAAATGTTGTTGGAAAGTAGGCATACCCTTTCATTTATTGTCTGTACTTCTTTCTGCAGCAGGAGAATTGAGAAGATAACATGGAGAATTTATAGTACATAAAACCAAACATATAAGCTTGAATAAACAGACCCATTCACAGAGATGTGTAAACACACAGATATGCATATCCATTTAAAAATCAAACTGTTACGAGAGCCCAACACATTCCAAAAAAAATAAGTTATAAATGGCCTATAAATACAGACCTCATTCATCTCTTGACTCATGCATCTCTTGACTGAATCCATATTTTTTTCTTCTTTCTTTTTTTTTTGTTTGTTTGTTTTTATGAGACAGGGTTTCTCTGTATTGTTTTGGAGGCTGTCTGTCCAGCCCGGCCTCGAACTCACAGAGATCCGCCTGCCTCTGCCTCCCGAGTGCTGGGATTAAAGGCGTGCGCCACCAACGCCCGGCCTGACTGAATCCATATTTTTTCTACCTGTTCTATCATTTACCCTCACTTCACTGCACCAGGATTCTGTATTCTTAAGCCCTTAATTGTCTGACAATTTTGCTTTAGGTTTTTTATGATAACTTGTGGCTTTGGTTTTCCACCCCTTGATTCCATTAAAGAGGGATCTCCTTACCCAAAAGAAGTTAAAATAGAAAAGTATGAATTAGTAGATCTGGATGCTAGGGAATAGTGGTACAATACTTATTTAAAAATATAATAACTGATTTGACTTAAGGCCCTCTCCCAAAGATGTAACTCATTCCTGACGCTGCTTGGGTGACCAAGAACCAGAGACTAAATAGCTCAGTGAATAGAGTAAAACCAAATACTACTGGTCTTTAAAAAAATAAAAATGTAGTGATAAAGTGGTCCCTAATGATATTCTGCAATACTCATAAATCAGTGTACTGTTCAGCCATCATCAGAGAAGCTTCCTCCTGTAACAGATGGAAACAAATACAGAGACCCACAGCCAGACATTATACAAAAATGGAGAAGGATCTTGGAACACTCATCAAATCTGTCCCTCTCAGGGCTCAGGGAATTCCATGGAAGAAGAGGAGGCAGAAAGAGTGTAAGAGCCAGACGGGATGGAGGACACCAAGGAAACAAAGCCCTATAAATCAACATGAGCTACATGAGCAAAGCTCATATGAACTCATAGACACTAAAGCAGCAAGCTCAGGACCTGCATGGGTCTGCATCAGGTCCTCTGTGCTTATATTGTGACTTCCAGTTTAGAGTTTTGTGAAATTCCTGAGTGAGCAAACAAGTGGGTCTCTGATTCTTGTGTCTTCTCCTGGGTTCTTTCCTTTCTGTTTTTCTTATCCAACTCTGCTGTGATAGCTTTGCTTTATCCTATTTTTTTATTTTGTTGTGTTTTACTGTTACCTCTTAGAAGCCTGTTCATTTCTAATGAGAGACAGAAAGGAAGTAGATTGGGATGGGAAGGGAAGTGGGGATAAGCTGGGAGGAGCAGAGAGAGAGAAAATCATAATCAATATATGTTATGTAAGAAAATCATCTATTTTTCAATAAAATAAAAATAAGTATTAGTAGACCTGGGCAAATGAAAACAAAAGCATGAGAACAGCTGAAGCTAACTTTCTTTAGTAGGCAATTCTTCTGTGTCTCAAAACTATCACACACACACAGAGAGAGAGAGAGAGAGAGAGACAGACAGACAGACAGACAGACAGAAAGACAGAGACAGAGAGAGACACACAGAGAGAGAGACAGAAAGAGTTAGTTTTGAATATGTGTTATGGGTGGTATCTGTGTACGTGGAGGTCAGTAGGCAATCTGGAGTGTCATTTTCAGGTGCCACCTACCTGTCTTCTGACCCAGAGTCTCTCAGTGGCACTGACTACAGGGCCCCAGACACAAACCTGTCTTAACCCCATGTATTGGAACAGTACAAGCATTTACCACAATTTCCCAACATTTAAAGGTAGAGTATCAGCATCAAACTCAGGTGCTCTATCCCCAACACTCACTTTATTCCTTTATTAAAGAATAAAATTTACATGTTTTTAGAGATACAGTATACATGAAAACAATTTTAAATGTATTTACTGGGTAAATTATAGTGTTTCATCTAAAGAAGAAAAATGCCAAATAAACCAGTGTTGACTATGTTTGTGATCTTGACTCCAAACTAGATCACTGCCACCTTGCTATAGAATACTACTATGCAGAGGATGCTGCCTACCTGAAAATCCCAGTTGCAAAGAGAATAATGACAAATTCTACTTAGGACTGATTTCATAAATTTACTTTGCCCAAATAATATACATATGGAAAGTAAGACTTTTTTCAGTCAAGAAGGTCCCAAGTATGCCCTATTTCTAGGAGAAATGAAAAATAGGAAAGTGAGGCTTGGAATGAGAATGAGATTAGCTAAGGGCTGGATTTAATGGGGTGTTCTCTGTTTTTTATTTAGAGCCCAGCAAAACAGCTTGTGAAACTTCACAGGCCATGTGACAATCAGTCCCAGGACTTGTGGAAAGCAATTAAAAGTAAAAGGATAATGTGTGTGTGTGTGTGTGTGTGTGTGTGTGTGTGTGTGTGTGTGTGTGTGTGTGTGTTTAGGGTGAAGAAAGAACAACAAAATAGGTGGGTATGATGGTGTGCAAAGGCTCTTGGTAAAATGCTTGTCAAACCTTCCAGTAACATGAAAGATATGTTGCTAGAATTACAGCTCCACTCTCCACCAACTTCTAAACAGCACATATCAGACTAGAGGTTCTGCATTTTTTATAGGATGTTAAGGGGACACTGCTGGTATCCCACCTAAGCCCTCACATCCTATTGCTAGTTCTACACAACTCTCCATAGTTTCTAAGGGCATTTCTTATATGCTTTGCACTTCATGCCTTTAAAAATTGTCCATTGACACTACAAATACAGGCCTAGAAATGACTTGGAATGTCTCTCTCTCACCCACATGGTAGAAAACTTAGATTAAAATACAATATTCTTAGTTAAATTTGAATTTTACATGACTGGTGGTTCACACTATAATAAACAAACAAATTTTATTAAGAATTAGAATCTTCTAAATATTTTACTATGTATACTTATACTAAAAATGTTGTTTGTCTCAAATTCATGTTTATCAGAACATCCTTTATCCTTAGTAGTTAAGCAAGGAAAACCCTTGTGCGGGATCCACAGTCAGTGACTGACTTGGATCAGAGTAAAATGGCCTGACTGCTTCAAATGCAAAGGGACAGTTTAAATTTACAACCTGTTAAAAATTGCCCTTTGTTTTGCATATCTAGTCCCTAGCAACAAGTGAATAGCCATTTGTTATGCATTCCTGAGAGGCTGCTATGCCTTTCCTATCCTGTTCCTATTTTCCCAGCTTTGAAACTACTGACAAGAAATAAATCATTAGGCATCTGATAAAACATCATTTCCACTTGTATATAATGTGAGTTTTTAAAAGGGATGCCTTAGCCCAGCTGCTCCAGGAATAAAAAACCAATGAACCATGAAGAAATATACTTTATCGAGAAGAAAAGAGAATAATTGCCTAGCTGGGTCAGGTCATAGATGAAAGAGATGGGCATCTCACAATCTTTTTAGATGATAGTTAAGAAAAGATAGCCCCTCCCCCGAATTTTTAAAGGAATCACTTGGAATGAAGTGATTGCCGTACTATGATGAATAATAAAACGGATTACAGCAGCCCATTAATGAGCCATCACCAAGGTCAATTAACGTTCCAGGGAAAGGATGGTTTGCTCTATTGATCTCTTGAGCATCTTCATTTTCTTAATAGGAAAGCCTTGCTCTTGACATGCTAAAGCTGAACAACTCTGATGACAATATTTAGATGATCTACAAGCTACCTCAGTATTCACAATTTAGAAGATAGTCTTCTTTGGAGACATGCAGGAGGCATCTGTGAGAGGCTGGAGGGGGAAATGTGGAATGCATATGATCAAAATACGTTGTATGAATGTATGAAATTTCCAAAGAATAAATTCAAATACTTTTAAAGTCTATTTGCATACTGTCTCTCAGTTTATAATTGCAAAAATATCTTGTGTCAAAACATGAGTGTTTGATGCAATATGCCCATATGGCATTACTGCTTTATAATTATTCATGTCTAACAACAGAAAAGACAAAAGAAACAAACCCAGGCTTAGTGATTCTAGAATAACAGTATAAACACCTTGATCATGGGGAGGAAGACCTTCATTCTTGATGAGTAAGTATAAGGCAAATAATTCAAAATAGCATGATCTAATTTGCTCTATAGGCCTGGGACTCTTTGTTTCTTTGAACAAGGAAGCCAGTCTTTCCTCTCCCTATATGGTGCCCCTCTTAATGTTAGCCTGAAGTGTAAAACAATATGATGGTGATGTAGAGATGGCCCATGAATTAAGAGCACTGACTGCTCTTCCAGAGGACCAGATTTGATTTCCTGCACCCATATGGCAGTTCATAATCACCTATAACTACAGTCTCAGGAGATCCAATATCCTCTTCTATGGGTACTGGCATACATTCAGTGCACAGACATATATTCAGCACAATACCCATGTACATAATAATAAAGATTAAATGTATTAAAAAAGTCACTCAACCACAGAGTCCCAAAGATGCTAACAAAAATAGACCAACACTAATTTAGGTACACTATCATTATGAATGACTGTCATATCTACTCAGAACCGTGGAAGCAAATATGAAGACCAAAGATAACATTTTATTTTTTTTTAAATTTTTGAGATATAGTCTCACCAAGTAGCCACAGCTGTCCTGTGTCATTATTCAGTCCAGGATGTTCTGAAACTCACAACAGACCTGCCAATTTATCAACCTGAGATCTAAGTTAACAGGTAATACCATGAGTGATTGGGGTTTTGAAGAAAAAAATGCAATGGAGGCAGCATAGAAGGGAAGTGAAACAATCCACAAACCCAGAGATGCTAGGTAACAAGGAGAGCTCAAGAGGAGAAGCTCAGATCTCCCTGAGAAGGGGAAGTAGAAGAGATTTCATGGGTGAACTGGGCAGGGGGCAGGAAGCTGGGAATGGGAACTGTTGTGGAGTATTAATTAATTTAAGATGTGTTAAATTTGTTTATCCTGTAGAATATTTGTTTCATGATGCAAAGATGTATTGCATTCTTTTATGTTGCATTTGTTTAAGTCTGTGAAGCTGTGTTACTTTGCCTGTCTATAATACCTGATTGGTCTAATAAAGAGCTAAATGACCAATAGCAAGTCAGAAGAAATGGAAAGGCGGGGTAGCCAGGAAGACAGAATAAAAGGAGGTGAAATCTAGGCTTAAGTAAAAAAAAAGGGAAGAGAGAGAAAAGGAGGAGAGGAGGACACAAGGGGCCAGTCACACAGCCACATGGTCATAGAGTAAGAAGGAAAGAAAGATATATAGAATAAACAAAGGCAAAAAGCCCAGAGGAAAAACATAAAGATAAATGGGATAAGTTAAGTTAGAAAAGCTGGCTAGAATCAAGCCAAATTAAGGCTGGACATTCATAAGTAAGACTAAGTCTCCATGTATTTGAGAGCTGGGTGGCAGGTCCCCAAAAAGAAAAAAACCCTGCAGGGAATATGAGAGATCAGTTTAGGGGGCAGATGGTGGGGGAAAATACTGAAAGAGACTACTGGAAAAGGGAGTGGGTATTTCAAAATCAGGTTAAAAACCTGGTGCATGGTTATCTTCCAGGAAATCTACAAGGATAACCCCAGCTAATAAGACTCCTATTGACCAGGCAAGACTTCAAGTGGAGTGAGTGGGAAAACAACTCAGCCACGTAACCTTCAACATATAGTCTGTCCTGCCTATTGAATGTGCTGGGGGTAAGGGTGGCCTAGAGATTGAGGGAGTGGCCAGCCAATGACTGATCTAGCCTAAAACCTATGACATGAGAGTAAGCCCACCCCTGACACTGCCTGGAGATCCAGGACCCACAGGCTGGATGACCCAGAAACCTAGGACAGAACCAAACATGAGGGAAGGGGGAAAATATCAATGTAACCATGCCTAACAATATTTATAGATTGGTGACCAGCCCAATTGTCATGAGACAGGCTTCATCCAGCAACTGATGGACACAGGTGCAGAATCCCACAGCCAAACAAAAGGCTGGGCTGGGGAATCCTGTAGAAGAGGAGGAGAAAAGATTGTATGAGCCAAGGTGGCCAAGGATATTACAAGAAAACCAACAGGAACAACTAACCTGGGCTTATAGGGAATCACAGAGACTGAACCAGCAACCAGGAAGGCTGCATGGGGCTGACCTAGGCCATCTGCTTATGTGTGACAGTTGTGTAGCTTGGTTTGAATAGAAATGAAAGAGGAGTGGATCAGGGGTGCAGATATGAGGTAGGGGCCACTGGGAGGAGAGGTGGGAGGGGAAACTGTCATCAGGATGCAAAATAAATTAGTTTTAAAAAGAAGGGAAGTGGTGAAAAACTATTTCAAGGGCAAAGATGCGTTGCTTATGTTTTACCCACACAGGGCTTCTTTAGTCATATGGAGAATATATATACAACACTGGTCCTCTGAAAGTGGATAATAGCTTTTATATTTCTCCTCTACAGTGTTATAAAACGTGATGTGTAGAGGGATGCTAGAGAAAATAAGGAAGCATATATGAATAGCTATCATTAATAAAAGCACCAAAAATAGAAAAACATCCCCTCTCTAGAAAAGTTCTGGTCTATATACTAGATTACAACATGTTCCTGGGTTCCATACTCAGCACCGCAATGAGAAAAAAAAGTGAGGTTTTATAAGAAAAAAATGTTCTGCTTGTAGAACATAAATAGAGAAGAACAGAAATACTAGCAGGATTGCTGTAGCCTGAGCAATCAATAACAAAATGGAATTAGCATGTGGACAAATCAGTATACCATGAGATCAGATAATATTTTCTTACTTTTAGTGTTGATAGTAATGAAAATGAGGCCTGACTTAGGCCAAAACAAGATAGAAAATCAAATCTGATTAGAAGTGACTATGCTTTTGGCTATCTGCAGTCTTCCTCTTTGCTTCTCCTAACAAGTGATGACACTATGCACAAGAGATTCTCACTTGACCCATCTGGAAATCAGTTAGAGGCAGTGGAACAAGATATAAATGGAATTACAAAAAATCTCTAGGACAACACACATGATGGAAGTATTAGTATTTTTTAAAAGCAGCAAGGAATAGATATGACACTTAAGAGTATTTTTTCAGAAGTTGAAAGGGAAAAAGAACAAGAAATGAATGAAAGAACTATCTTCCATGTACATCTCTACTTGAACTTACAGCCCTAACTCCCCAAACACAAGGCTGCATTCCTTCACATGACACACATGTTTCTAATAGCTTTAAATCAAGAGGAAAGCTTTTCTGTAATAACTGAGAAACATCTTCCTGCCTTTTGTATTGTATGGTAGGCATTCTTTGTGTCCCAAACCTTTACAGATACTTAGATTCCCTATGTGGGCAGAAAGTTATCAACATGATTCCCAGGCTATCCATTGCTCAATTTGTATGTTGCTTACCTGTCTGAACCAGGGCCTGACTTGAAATTCTGAAGATTTTGACTATCTAAATCCAAGCTATAGCTCCTCCCACTGTCAGGCTTTGGAGTTCTGATTTCTCCTCTGGTTGCTGATCTGAACTTGCTCAGAAGAAATCTGAAAATAAACATGCAAATTCAAGAGTAAGATATGAAACTCTTATCATCATACTCACAAACTACTGCGTCTGTCAACCACCATCAAAGAATCTTCTATTTGCAGGGATCTTTGCAAAAGAGGGGCTAGAAAGAGTGTAAGGGCTAGAGATGGTGGACAACTAAAGGAAACAGTAGCATCTGGGCACAGAATGGTAGCTGCCCATATGAACGCACAGTGATGTGACAGCATGCAAAAATAAAAACAAGAAAAAACAAAACAAATAACAACAAAACATGTGCAAGCCAAGTCAGACAAAAATCCCAATGTGGAAACGAGATTTGGGGATAAATTCCTACCCCTGCCCAGGGAGCAATTGCCAATCTCTAGGGACAGGGAGAATCAGGTTTCTCTAAGAACGTAGCCTCTGGTAAGTAAACCACACTCAAGTGGAAGGCCACATATCCAAGAATATTTAGATATCACAATTACATCTTGATGGGTTAAAAAAGTAAAGGAGGGGCTGGAGAAACAATATAGCACTTAAGATTACTGACTGTTCTTCTGGCAGATCTAAGTTCAACTCTCAGCACCCACATGGTGCTCACAACAGTATATACGACTCGATTTACACTGACACCTTCTGGGAACATTGGGCATCAGGCACACACATAGTGTATACACATTCATGAAGGTAAAGTGCTATATATAAAAAATTTCCAGTGTAGCTCAGTGATACAGAGAATGTTTAGTAGGGACAAAGACCAGGGTTTGATCTCCAACACCAAAAGTGAATAAAAACCCAATAATTTATATTGCTTTTACCAATAAATGGTTGTTCAATAAAAGAGCATGGCTGAGGGGTTCTGGGTAGTTGGGTACCAGTGCTTCTAGTTCCCCAGTAAGCATACTACTTGTTGCTAAGCCAGGTCTCTGGCCCTGCTAAGCAAAAGACTCCCTAGTTTGGAAACTCATCAGTGGCAGCTGAGAGGGAGGAGCGTATTCTGGGGGGGGGGACTCTTGGCAAGCATGCTGAGAACAGGGAATTGCATATGACTTTCACAGAAAGGAAACAAGGCTCTGGGAAAAACAAAGGTGGCAGCTTAGACCACAGCACCGTTAGAGCAGTGACTACCTTTTCTCTTTACTGGAGCCAAAACTACTCTGGGGAATACAAGAATATGCTATGTTCTTACTAACCATGCCCTGTATCACTGAGTGCCACGGGGAATGACATCTTTTAAACTATATATTACTTCTTGGACAGTTTCATACAATATGCCTTGATTATATTCACCCCCTCAACTTGTCACATCCACCCTCCCATACAAATTTACCTACTTTGTGTTCTTTCTGTCTCCTGCTCGTGTGTGTGTGTGTGTGTGTGTGTGTGTGCATTCTTTGACGAAATCTGCCTTTATATCTTCCGTGACACCTCTCCTGTAGTAATGAAGTTTATACAAAGAAAGGTCTCGTGCTGGGCAAAATCTTATTGCATTACTATGCCATGTAGATATTTGGAAATAAAGCAAAATAGCTTTTGAGGAAATGGAGTTCAAGTCCTGGACCAGATACTGACTGTTTCTAAATAAACTTGAATAAAAATTGGACTTTTGGGGTCTATTAATAATAATTTTCGAAGAGCACATGAAGTATGGAAAGAGAAGGGTTTGTGAGTCCAAGGGAGAGCTGCTGGTAAGCAGTATGGGTGGATATGATAAAAATGCATTATATACACATTTGAAATTTTCAAAGAATAAATAAAAACAGTAAAATGATAGCAACAAACTCCCAGCTGTACTCTTTAGGAAGATGGTAGCGGGGCGATCATTTCATTTATTTTATATTCAACAATGTTCTATGTGAACAAATGGTTTCCAAAGGTACTGGCATAATCTTAATAGAATCTGCTAAGTTGTCTCTGCTTCAAAGAAGCATAGCAAAATGTCACTGTCAAAATGTCAGAACCTTCACTCTGCTGGAAAATTACATTTGGGGTGAGAATGATGCTTAATGCAATGCTAGCCTTTGATGTGCAGAATCACCCCTCCTTCCTTTCGATAGCCTGAACCCTATGCAACTGTCAAACTTTTTGTCAAATTCCACTTGTAATCTGTGTGTGCCTTTGTGACTCATGTGCACCCCCCAAAGAAGCTAGTATCTATTTATTTCGTATGTGTCACTGATTGCCTATGCCATCTCTTGTGACTTATTAACACATTGCTGTATTTCTGACCTTGATAGCTTTTATTGCCATTTTGTATTTTTCATACAAGCTTTTGAAACTTAGTAACTTTTTAGGTTTAAGCTTTCCTGACTGACTGGATGTTACAGCCCTTAAAGGTAGAACCGCAGCTGCCAGTTCTGAATGTCAGCAGGGCTCAGCCTGGAGCTATGGTAGTTTGAATGAGTCAGGATCTGTGGGACTCATGTTTGTCAGTTATTGCTTCCCAGCTTCAGACTGCCTTAGTTGTGTGATCTAACAGTGATAACCTGAACTAAAGTCTGTCAACTATAGCTCTTCTCAGCATCTGTAGACTCTGACATCCTTATTCAGTCAATCCATTGATTATTTTTAAGGTTAGGCACTATACTAGATACCTTAACACAAAAGTAAAGAAGCCACTGGAACAGCACTAAAACAGCTTACCACTAAAATGTGTGTTTACGGGGAAAGGGTCAGAGTACACGATGACAAGAGATCTACAGGCACACGGCACTGTGAGAATCCTGACCAATAAATGAATTCAATAGGATAGTGAGGGTTAAATGCAGAGGATAGAAGTTTAAGAAATTCTAGAACATCTTTTTCATTTGTCTCTGCTAATTAGTGAACAAGACGGTTAGTCAAGAGAGTCTGAGTAAAATTATACTTTTATTTCATTCTCACTCCTAGTTCAGAACACTGAAAATGAGAAAAGTGCACACTTCTTTTAGAACTAGCTACAATCTCAGCCACTGTCAGCATTTTTCTGCTGGTTCCTGCTGAGAGAAGAATGATGTGCTACCTAGAGAGGAGCACTGAGAGACTCTGCATATCGCAGAACCCTTGCTATGCAGTCTTCTTTTGGGGGAACTCTGATTCTTTTGTGGCATCTTGCTGCCAGTTCCCAGTGCCTTCTTGCATCTTGTTCTCTGATGTATCTTCCATTGTTCATTGCAGTACTCAATGTGCTAAGTGGAAGTGGTCAAATGTCGCTTCTTTTTCCTTAAGGGAACATGCATTTTAAATAAGGAATAGAATGTTCAAGTAACTATGTTTTTATTATGGTTGTTTTATATTCCAACAGTCAGGTTGAAAAAGAGAGATACTGGCATTTGAATGCAAAGTCTCTATACAGTTGCTTAAAGCCAAGACTGACTCTGACCAGAGATCTGCCTGGAACTAATGGAAATAAGACGAATGAAATAAGAACTCACATGTTCAGGTCTGCCAGGGATTTTGTTTTGAGATGGGGTTTCTCTGTGTAACAACATTGGCTTTCCTGGAACTCGATCTGTAGACCACATGTGCCTTGAACTCACAGAGATTCATCTGTCTCTGCCCCCTGAGTTCTGAGATTAAAAGCATGGGCTACAACTGACTGACTCCAGTCAGGGATTTTTATCTGAGGTTGAAAGTATTTAAGGCTGCATTTCTCTGGAATAAAATGTTACCTCTGGGCCACTGAAGTCACATCAGACATGAAGCACTAAAGATTATTTATTTTAGAGGGGATGGGCTGTGCTTACCCCTTCCTCTTGGACCCTTCGTGGGTGGCCTTCTGCCTGATAGAAGATGAAGCATCGGGCTTGTCTACATCTTGATGGGCTTGCCCTTGGCCCTGTATTTCTTCAGATCCTCATGGAAAAAATAGAAAACAAATTTACTTTTAAAAAGCAGAAAGGATAACAAATTTCTCTTCTGCAGTCATTTTCCTAGATTGCTACAAGACAAACAAAAATTTACAATAATCAGTAACAGTTCAATCCTAAGATATGTTGTATACATAGGCATTTCTAATTAGTTGAATGCTGTAGAGATAATTAAGAATTAAGACTCATCAGGTGAAGGTTTGGCATGATAAGCTTTCTTAGGAAAACTGCAATGAAGGAACAAATTCATTATGCCTCTACAGATATCTTTAGGGTAGGAAATGCTGAGTTCAGGAGACCTCTAATTCCATAGATTATAGACATTATTTGTATATGTGTTTTGTCTTGTTTTGAGACAGTTCCCTCTATATTCCTAAGGCTGGTCTGGAACTTACTATGTATTCCAGACTGCTTTTAAGTACAAAATTGTTGTGCCTCAGTCTTCCAGGAGTAATGAACCCAAATGTGCCACAACACTCCACAGCCAGACATCATGGAAATGAGAGGCCAGATTTCCTGGGATGTGTTCATGCTTGTAAATGTAGTTCATGCACTGGAAGGCACTGAGGTTTAGTGTAGGAAGAAACTGTAGCTGACTGGATATTTTTCATTCAACCTGACTCATCTAACATCAGACCTGATGCCACTCACCTTTACGAACCTTCTTTGTGAGTATCATACACCCAAAGTGACAAAGGAATCAGTTGTAAGTTTACCAGACCAAAAGATACCTATTCCACCTTTATTATATAAACAATGCATGGGAAATCTACACTCAAGAAAGTTTTATTGATACTGAACAAATTAGACTGTAGTTTGAGTACACTGGCGCAGTCTTAAGCTGGTGGTTCTTGGTGTTTGTGTCAGGACAATTTTTCATTGACTAGAAACTTTCCTGCATATTTTAAGCCCATTAGCTTTTCATACTTGGTTCCTGTCCAATACATGCCATTGACTCAATCTAACAATGACTACAAAAATGCTCCTTGGCATTTCTCAATGTTCCCATTTGTGAGAGTGGGACTTTGGGTTACAATACCAAGTATGAAATTTTAAAAATACCATTTAAAAGAAAATCTGAAAGTGAACTTGGTGAAAAATCAATAATTGCTTTCAAAACCATAAATTTCACCTGTTTTAGGTTGCTTTCTTAAATGTTTAGTAAAATATCAGAAATCTGTTTGGAAAAATAACTGGCTGTGATGAGGATAACTGACTCCTTTGAAATTCTTTAGCATGTCAGATATGTGGAAAATGATTATGAAGTTTCTTTTCTACTGACTTCATTTGTATGACTTTCAGGTTTAGATTTTAAGCCACCAAGCTGTGAAATTACCTACAGGACTGAGGAAAAAATGCAACTGTGTTCACCTGCTATATTACCATAGGGAAGTTCTTTAACCTAACCAAAGACTTAGAGACAAATACTTGCATTAGTTACCTGGACTTCTTCTTAAGATGGACTGTCGAACAACATCAGTGCCCAGAACATTGACTTGCTTGAAACGCTTTGCCTTTTCTTCAAAAAACCATTCTCCACTTATAATTCTTAGCTGTCTGCTCATGGAGCAAAAAGGAAGGTACTAAAGTTAAATTATTTAGCTTCGCATAGGTAACTTTCAAAACCCACTTAGCTAAAAAATGTGACTGTGCATAAAAGATCTTCACTAGAAGAAATGAGGGACAATCAAAGGCTCCATATGAGATAATGGCATCAATAAAAACTTGTTTTAGGAAGATTGGTTAATGGAACATAAATGCCGAACTAGATTGTAGAGAAGAGGACAAAGACTATCACAATACTCCAGGAAAACGGTAATGGGATGCATTCTTGAGCAAGAGAAAACTAACAGAGGAGGAAGTCGATTCAAAATACCCTGTTAGAAATGTCTTCCTGGACTTTGTAATCAATTAAATGTTAAATATGGGAAAGAATCCTTGAATAACCATGTACTGGTTGGGTTATGTCAACTCAATGCAAACTGTGTCACCTGGGAAGTGGCAACTGCAGCTGGGAAACTGCCTCCATCAGATTAGCCTTGAGCATTTTCTTGACTGATGATTGATGTGGCAGGGCCCAGTCCACTGGGGTGGTGTTACCTCTGGAAACTAAGACCTAGGTTATATAAGAAAGTAAGTTGGGCAAGCCATAGAGAGAAAGTCAGTAAGAAACTTTCCTCCATGATTCCTGCTTCTGCTCCTACTTGAGTTACTACCCTGACCTTCCTTGATTATGAACTGTGTTTGTGATATGTACAACAAATAAACACTGTGTTCTTCAAGTTGCTTTTGGTCAATGTTTTATCACAGCAACAAAATGAAACTAGGACAGGTCCTATCCATCTTTTGAGCGCTACCTATGATGACTATATGAAATCACCTCCTATCTTCCCTCTAGGAATGTCTGTGATCCTCCATTAGGCCTTCACATTTTTCTATGATTTAGAGAGTTTTAAACTTTATTTTAGGATTATAAGTCATGTCTATTTGTCTGTTAACTCTTCGAGAGACAATCTCTATGCATCTCAACTATGCCCCCCATAGTACTATAATAATAGGCATTTACCAGACTGTTCACTCAAGCAATAGTTTCTTCTTTTTATCATATAAACTAACACACATTTGTTACACAGATGGTGGAATGTATTGTGGTATTTTTTGTGCAAAATTGCACATAAATGGTACTGGTCTATACTTCTTCAAGTCATAATTTTAATTTCAGCCACCATAACAGACTTACTAATTCTTGCAAAGTCTCATCCTCGAGATACCTTCCTTAATTTGTATTTTATCAGTTCTTGTCTTGTCAGCTAGTGTCTTAATTGGTTTAGCAGTGTCTTGTTTCTCCATATATTTCTCCAGATATTATATAATCAAGTGTGAACTTCAGTGTAAGTCCTTTACGGCCTCTCGAATGACGTTTTAGCTTCTTAGCATAGCATTCAAAGATTGCTATTATGTAGCCCAGTCCTACCTCTTAACCTTATTTTCTACTAAAACCCTATAGAAATCATTTACCCCGACAGTACAAGACTATTTTCCACGCCTCATCTCATTCCCTTATAAACTATTCCTTCATGTTTAATTAGAAATAATTGTAGACTGCTTAATGACTTTTTTGGTTCTACATCTTTGTTAAAGCCACCAACTGAGCTTCATAGCAGTGTAGCTGCTGTAGGTTGAATTACAGGATTCCTTAATATATCTTCAGAGATTTATAGGCTTATATATTATTATTTATGCTAGATATACAGGCATCTGTGAAATGCTAATTTCTAGAGATGTTCTTTCAAGATTATTGTCAACCAGAAACTCATATAAGTACTAATATAACCTGATTTTACAGCAAGAATAGATCCACTAATGAAGTGACTTTAAAATACCAAGACTGTCCTAGGTCATTCATGTGGATCAAAATAATCACATGAGCTGTTGAAACCAAGGAAAGTAAGTGGAAGTCAACAGAGACAGCATAGAGTTGAAAGTCACAGAGTGAAATGAGAACAAGAGTGGCATAGTTGAGTGCTTGAAAATTATCCAAAAGTGTATATGCTAAGTCTTGTCTCTTATGTGTGTATGTGCTTATAAGAGAATGCAGAGGATATTATAGTGACAGTTTCATGTGTGGCAGTCTACATTCTAAAGGAAACAGACCTCCATGCTATCTTTACCATACATCTACAGCTGCCAACAGATAACACAAATACTATTTCTACAGAACTGTTATTTACTACCTCCTGCCATCTGTGGGAGAACAATAGCTATAATTGTATTTGTTCACCTCCAGTATGAACTTGAATAATTTGTCATTTTTGGAACTCTGAAGTATCAGAGATAATGCCCTTGTCCCCTTCATTGTTTTTGGATGTAGACAGAAAATTAATAGAAGAACAGGAAACTAATACTGAATACTTAACGAGTACCAAGTAATGTGCTACGCACTTTATATATGCTATTTGCCATCCTCACCATGAAATGTAAGCTGTCAATGACAGTCCTCACTCTATAGACTAGGAAACTCACATAGGTTAAACTATTTCTCAAAGATATAAAGGTGTGATGGAAGATGCAACATTCATACTTCAAGTCTGATACTCTTTCCATTGGGCATTATCATCAGAAGAAAACTCATGTTTGTCAACTACAAGGCTTTGATGGGGGAAGAAAATACATGGGAGCAAAAAACCAATTGTCACCAATGCTTAGCCTTCTCAATGAATGAATGTGTGTATACTTCCACATGTGTGCCCACTGTGCGCCAAGCAGCAAGAATAATGAAATGGTGAGAGAGGATAAAAAGCAAATGTGGAACTCGCTACAAGATTTCAATCTGTCTGCCATGTCACTGTAGTATTCAAAACACCCAAGGCTTGAAATAGACTCTGTTTCCTCCAAGTTGAACTCTGAAGAATGTGTTTTGACTGAAATTACAGGGTAACATACTTATTATCTGTGAACACTGATTGCTAACTATCAGAGAGTGTTAGCTTCAGGTTTTATTCAGTATTAAACTTCTGGACCTTATGTAATTTTCCTTTATTTGGAAATTTACATAAATGTGAAGAAGTTCTATTCTCTTTGTATTTACAGGGCAAATAGGTAATCTTGTTTTAGAAACATAGCAACCGAAGCATTTTGTTTGCTTATCTATCATTAACTACTGGAGACACATTTAATAAGATATGCTTTGTAAGATACACTAAGTTATTATTTCCCATCTGTTAATCACAAGGAAACTTATTATTTATACATTCATTCACTACCCAGTACATATTTATTGGATTCTTACTATTGGGGGTTTTCCACATAGAGAGTGTGTTCAGTCTAGATTCCTTTGTGTCCAAGCAGAAAATATGCAAAGAAATCCCCATGCATAAGATAGTGAAACTGAAAACCACTTACAGGCAAAGAAAACATCTTAAATGTAGTAAAGGGACAAGGAAAACAAAATGGTCCGTCTACAACGGGAGTAGCCTTCCTCTCCCAATCCTTACGATAAACATTCCAGTACTTCAGAAAGAAAACACTGTCCAAGGTAAATGACAATAAAGGTTGTTCTTCCAAATGATTAAAGAATGAGTCACATTCTGAGTCATCTCATCTCTTAGAGGTTAGGGTGGGAATTTCTATTTAATGGTCTATTAAACATGGAGACAGTCCAGTAGGCCTATAATATTCTCTTATAACAAAGGACATTCTTTGCCAATAAAATATCATTTATGTTTCCTTGTTGAAAACCACTCAATGAATAGCAAACAGGATATTTCCAATGTTGAAAGCTTCAGTCCAAGAGAGCACACAAAGAAGTAGCTTAAATATTAGAGAAGTATTAATATATTTTTCAGCTAAAAAGTAAGCATGAACTTTTATTATTAAATGCTCATGTAAATTTGCATTTATTGTTAAAAACCTAACTATAGATAAATTGTTGCTGGAGAAGTATAAGAATGACACATCAAAAATATTTTCTCTTTAGAATATGCAGAATAATTAAGAATTTCTTTAATAGTTGCAAAAATAATGTAATAACCTTATTTCTTACGTTACACTATGAAGCCATGGAAAGCATCCCAAGTTTCCCTTTCCTTGTATCTTAATAGGCTAACAACAAATATGTATAAGGGATGGAGAGGTGTGTGGATGAATAGATCTATTATTAGTGAAATATATGGCTTACTTGATTAAGTTAATGTTTCACTAATAAAAGAAGACAATTAATTGAGAAGTTTTTTATTCATATATTAATAGTTATAAAAAAGCATCCTGTTCAACATCTAAGTATTTATGTCTGTATCATCTTACAACAACTTGTATTTTTTCTGTGATGTATAGATATTTACTTTGTTTAAAAGGAAGATGTACTTGTCATGGCTCTTGTTTTTCACTCCAACTTCATATTCCCAATAGAATAAAATTGTATGTGTTCTACTTTTCTTCCTCTTACTCCAGCCTGCTATGCTTTAAGTAGGACACATTCATTCATCCATTTATCATTTCATTATCTTGCTTATTCATCCATCTACTCATTTAACAAATACACACGGAGCACGTACGTTAGGCATTCCTTTAGGCATGAGGACATCATCAGTGAACAACACAGATTATTTTTAAATCTCCTGTCTTCATGGTAATGGAACTTATAGTAGAGGAAGAGAAATAAGGAATACGATAAATAAATGTAGCACATGTGATCTAAGTGAGAAGCATAGGAAAGGATTCTTTTATTTTGGGCAGGCAGTTTCTATGAACATCTCCATATCATACTCAACATATTAAGACTTAATTTCTTGCTAATACACCCTAAAGAGAATTTGACTCCTGCCTTTCAGAGGAAAGATATAGTGAATTAGACCTTTTTTTAACACCAATATATCTAGCAAATGAACTGATTGTAAAAACATAAGGCCACAAATCTTGTGATTTAGTAATTAGAACTAGTATAGATACATTAAAGTCAAACTTTGCCTTCTTATATTGAAGCCTGAGGCACCATATAACAGAAAAGGGGGCTTTGAGTCTTAGGCCTTATATCTTTTTGTGAGAACAAATGAGGGTCCGGCCTATATAAGAGAATGAACAGAAAAAGGATGTATTGGATAAGAATTGGAGACGTAGTTACAGAAAAATTTCTCATCAATCCTGGAAGATTTGTGTAGGCAAGTTCATTAAAATGAGGAACAAGACAAGATTGCCCACACTCCCCATACCTATTCAATATAGTACTTGAAGTCTTAGCTAGAGCAATAGGCCACTGAAGAGGATCAAGGGGATACAAATTGGAAAGGAAGAAGTTAAGATATCTTTATTGACAGATGACATGATTGTATATATGTGACTCTAAAAATTTTACTGGGGATCTCCTATAGCTGATAAACACTCACCAAAGTTGCTGCATACAAAAGTAACTAACAAAAATCAATAGCCCTCTATAAAAGCAGACAGGTGGACTAATGGAATCGATTCAAAGTCTCTGACATCAATCTATACACCTATGAACACCTGATTTTTTGACAAAGAAGCTAAAATTATAAAATGGAAAAAAACATCTTCAACAAATGGTGCTTGCATAACTGGATGCTGACATGTAGAAAAAATCCAAATAGATCCATATCTATCCCCATGCACAAAACTCAAGCCCAAATGGAACAAAGACCTCAGCACAAAACTAACTACACTGAACCTCATAGAAGATAATGTGGGAAGTAGCCTTGAGTGCATTTACACAGGAGACCAGTTCTCAGTGTTAGTAGCTCAGACACTGAGAACAACAATGAATAAATTGAACCACCTGAAACTGAGAAGCTTCTGTAAAGCAAAGGACATGGTCAACAAGACAAAATGACAGCCTACAGCATGGTAAAAGACTTTTATCAACCCCACATCTGACAGAGGACTGATCTCCAAAATACACAAAGAACTCAAGAAAGTAGACATCAAAGGACCAAATAATCCAATTAAAAAATGGAGTACAGATCTAAAAAGAGAACTCTCAACAGAGGAATCCCAAATGGCCAAAAGACCCTAAGGAAGTACTCAACATTCTTAGTCATCAGAGAAATGCAAATCAAAACAACTCTGAGATTCCATCTTACACCAATCAGAATGACCAACATCAAAAACTATGAATTATGCTGGAGAGAATGTGTAGAAAGGGGAACACTCTTCCATTGCTGGTGGGAGTGCAAACTTGTACGGCTGCTTTGGAAGTAAGTATGGCAGTTTCTCAGAAAATTAACAATCAACTTACCTAAAGACCCAGTAACACCACTTATGGGCATATAGTCAAAGGATATATGCTTACACCACAAGAACATTTACTCAACTATGTTCATAGCAGCATTACTTGTAATAGGCAGAACCTGGAATCAGCCTAGATACCCCTCAACTGAAGAATGGATAAGGCAAATGTAGTACACTTACACAATGGAGTACTCCTTGGTGGTAAAAAGCAATGACATCTTGAAATTTGCAAACAAATGGACAGAAATAGAAAAAGCCATCTTGAGTGAGGTAACCCAGACCCAGAAAGACAAACATAATATGTACTCACTCTCAAGTGGATATTAGACATAAAGCAAAGGACTACCAGCTTATAGGCCACAAACCCAGAGAACCTAGATAACAAAGAGGACCCTAAGAAAGACATACATACATGGATCTGCCTAGGAAAGGGAAAAAGACAAGATCTCCTGAGTAAATTAGGAGCATGAGGGACGGGAAGGGGGTGTAAGGGAGGGAAGGAGGGAAGGGGAGTGGGGATAAATGTATAACTCAATTAAAAATGGCAAAAATCAGCAGCACTCCTATATACAACTGACAAATGGCCTGAGAAAGAAATCAGGATAACACACCTAGCATAATATCCTCAAAAATAAAAAATATCTTTGGGTAACTCTAACCAAGCAAGTGACAGCTTGTATGATAAAAACTTCAAGTCTTTGAAGAAAGAAATTGAAGAAAATATCAGAAGATGGAAAGCTCTCCCATGCACATGAATTGGTAGGATCAACATAGAAAAAATGGCCATTCTACCATAAATCAATTAGTGACTTAATGTAATCCCCACCAAAACTCCAACACAATTCTTTACATCTGAGAGGAAAGAACGTCAACTAAAAAGAATACCTCCATAAAACTCAGCTGCAGTCAACTCTATAAGATATTTTCTTAAGTAGAGTTTGATGGGGGAGGGCCCAACCCATTGTGGGTGGGGCTATTCCTGGGCTTGGTTGTCCTGGGTTCTATAAGAAAACAGGCTGAGCAAGTCATGGGGAGCAAGCCATTAAGCAGCACCACTTCATGGCCTCTGCATCAGCTTCTGCCTCCAGGTTCCTGTTCTGTTTGCATTCCTGCCCTGACTTCCTTCAGTGATGGACTGCAATGTGGAAATTTCAGTCTAATAAACCTTTTATTACCTAACTTGCTGTTGTCATGGTGTTTCATTGCAGCAATAGAATCTAAAATAGAGACAGAATCACAGCTAGCCATTTCCTGTCACCAAGTACTGGGACTTGGGTTCCATCCAATTGAATTGCTGGCCAAAGGCAGTGGTTCTCAACTTTCCTAATCCTGTGATCCTTTATTACAGTTCCTATTTCTACTACTATGAATCATAATGTAAATATCTTTTGTGCAGGATACCTGAAATGTGACTTCTACAGGGGCTGTGACCCACCCACAGGTTGAGAACCACTGGTCAAAGGCAGTAGGTTGCTCTCCAAAAACTGACAGCAAAACACATCTCATTGCTCATGGAGATATCAAGCTGATGCCTCCATAGAACTATCACCCTTAAATCCTAGTGCAGTGGTTCTCAACATGTGGGTTGCAAACCCCTTTGGGGCTAAGTGACCCTTCCACAGGGGCCACATAAGACAATTAGAAAACATGGACATTTATATTATGATTCATAGCAGTAGCAACAGTACAGTTATGAAGTAGCAAAGAAAATAATCTTATGGTTGGGGATCAGCACAACATGAGGAACTGTATTAAAGGGTTGCAGTGTTAAGAATGTTAAGAACCACTTCTCTGAACAGAAACATAATGGGAGTGCTGCCTCCTTTTATCCTTTTTGATGAACAGTTAGGCCTAGAGAACAATAAATAACTATTTCACCTCAGCCGAGGCATACAGAACATGATGCTTGATGCTCATTTTGCCAGTTATCTCACATGTTTAAGAATGTCAAGAGAACTCTGTCCATGCCTTTGTAGAAGCCATGTGGCATCTTGAACGGTTTATAGGAAAGAAAATACATGACTTGCTTTTAAATACAGGGAGACACTGATTTTATTAGGCCTCTGATTTTATTAAGCTTCAGGGTCATTTCCCACCTTTATATCTGCTTCTACCTGTTTCTCTCCCACGGAACACTCCTTTATCTGTCTCTCTGCCTGTTTCTATCTTCCTTATCCTCCTTGTTTCTGTCTTTCTATCTCTAATACACGCACACACACACACACACACACACACACACACACACACACATCAAGCCTGTAACTAGGCTGTGCTTTTAAATCTACTCTCAATTTAAAATACTTTTCCTCATTTCTTACTTTCCTCCTTCAAATCTTATCAGTCACCAAATACGAATTTTGCACAGAAAGGGAGGAAACTCACGCGACTTTGGCACAGACAGTGCACTTCCAGCTGCCACCAAGGCCTGTGACTCGACACTCACTGCACACCCTGAGTGAGCACGTTTGGCATGGATCTCCCCGGTCAAAGATGAGGCCAAGGTTTTTCTGACAGTGAACACAAACTCTACTGGTCTCTTGTTGAGTCTTCCCACTTCTACGCTTTGCCTCTAAAAGTTCATTTTTCAGCTTCCTGGGAAGAGAAAAAGGCACATTAAAAATGAAGAAGAGGACTGACGAAATTACTCTATGGGTAAAAACTCTTACTGTAAAACAAGTTCAATCCCTGGAACCCACATGGTAGGAGAGAGAACCAATTCCCTCAAGTTGTCCTCTGACTTACACATCACATGACAGATATGGCATGTGTATGTTACCCACCTCAACACACAAATAAATACAGAAGTGTAACCAAAAACTTCTCACAGGAGCACAGCCTTCTTTATTTAAAATATTTTCATAATTGAATCAAGGAATCAGAGCCAAATACTTCCATCCAATACAATTTCTCCATTCAGAGCCAATTATTTTGAAACTAGCTGTTGAATAAGTAATTGTTTTGCTTTTGCCATCTTCCACTAGCACTGGTTTTCATTCCTGTTTATTTATTTATTCAGGATGCCTTTGATATTATGATCCTGGAAGTGCTCTCTATGTACGCACATGAGATAAGCGTTAAGACTTCAGCCTTGTTATTTCTTCTCTTGAGTGAACCTATGAAGAGTGTACCTACAAACATATTTTACCATCTCAGTTCTACATACTTCTGCTTAGCATGGAAGAGTTTACACATTAATGATTTTGTCACAAAACACCTATGTTTGAGTCCAGGACACAACATAAATTAGCTGGCCAACTGCCAACAATGATTTATCCACTTAATTTAAACTCTCATTTTCTAAAATAGGAATAAGGAATAGTTACATTCTTCAATGGTAGTCTTTATGAGATAATAAAAGCAAAGTCTGTAGTATGATTCCTGACACATAGGTATTACGTACATGACACTTTCATATGCCCTTTTAAAAACCATTTGACAAGAAATGTCTTTTGTACATCCTTTAGAAACTTGGAATTGCAAGCATAGTCCTTTTTTCAGAAGCTGCACTTAGGAAATTCTTAGGCATACTTATCAGGATATGGTTTACTGGATCAAAATCTGCTCTTTATCAAAATATCCAATTGATGATAGTGTGAGAAGTACAGCTTTGGAACATGTGTTCTCTAGACACTGGAATAGCTTGGAAATACTGCTGGGCAAGTCTCATGCCCACACATTTGAATGCTATTGGTTTGGCAGGTAGCCTGGGAAACGTTATGTCTAAAGCATCTTTATTTGTTCTAGTATATTGCAAGGTTTGGCAAACACCACTCTGGAAGATTGGCCTGCTCCCATCTTAATATTGATAGATACGCCATTCCTTTGGGTTGCTGGTTTCTTATCTTGTCTTCAGTGCCCAGAAAGGCAACCTGGAAACATTCCACATCTTTCATACCATTTTCTTTCCACATTTAGGACATTTTTTGGCAGCTTCATCTGGACTAGCATTATTTCGGGTACAAAATAATGATTGTATTTTCTTGAGCGCATGCTCAGGGTGTAACTCCAGACTGGGTTATAAAGCAGTTGAATAGTTGAAGGTAATAATTATTTTTGTGAAGTCTTATGAATCTACACTGGTTCATGTGTAGTGTTATGTGTGGTGAAATCAGTGAATGATATTAACAGTTAATTCATGTTAATAAAAATAAAATATTTCAAAGATAATAAGCAGATAGATAGAAGCAGAATCCAGAACTTTTCATTCTTAGCCCAATGAGAGAATCATAAGTCAAGTATTTTAAACTGAGGAATAAGTTTTCCAAAATTATTGACATTTTCATATATTAATTCAGCATGTGCTAGGTAGGTTATCAGACATAAGCAGGCTTGGAAGACACGAAGATGGATGCTTCCATCATAGTCAATTTTGGAGCCTACCTCCTGTTTCTCTGGTAACATTAGACAGAAAAGCATCACAGTTGCTGCATCTTTACAATTTAAAATACTGGATGAACAGGACTTTGTTTTTGGTCCATTAAAAGAAAGATAATATGCCTTGGTTGAAAGATAAAAATATGAGTTCTACTTTTGGCCCTGAGTAGAAACATTCTGGTATATACAATATCATCACCTCCCTTAAGAGTTAATCCAACTGAGCCTATCCGTCACCTGGTCAAGAGAGCACTCCCACAAAAGCTAATTCAAATTAAAATGGGCTAAAGAAAGAAGAATAGTTATCCCATTGATGAGATAATATACTTATATACGTCAGAATTTCCCCCACCCCCAGATCTGCTGCTTACAGATCTTCACAGCTGAGGTCTAACCCCCAAAGAATAATCCCCTCATTCCTTACCTCTTCTGGAATACCAGCCCTAGTCCTAACAATGCTTTCCCTGACAGTCTGGGCATACTTATCGTTTTCATGAAGAACCCTATCTCCATTTCTAGAGCTGTTTATAGTCCACCATACTGATTCTAACTCAAAGGTAGAAAATTCTCTCTCTCTCTCTCTGTCTCTCTCTCTGTCTCTCTGTCTCTCTCTCTGTCTCTCTCTCTCTCTCTGTCTCTCTCTGTCTCTGTCTCTGTCTCTCTGTCTCTGTCTCTCTCTCTCTGTCTCTCTCTCTCTCTCTCTCTCTCTCTCTCTCTCTCTCTGTCTCATTTCCCCTGGCTGTTGCTTCCCTCATATGCTAATATAATGGACCTCAAGTCTCCTTCTGAGTCTGTTTTAAAATTATTTTATCAGGGGCTGGAGAGACAGTTGAGCAGAAAGTTCAAGTACAGCTCTTGTAGAGGACCTGAGTACAGTTCTCCAAACCCACATTGGGCAGCTCACAACTTCTTGTAACTCCAGTTCCAGGTCATCTGATACCATCTTCTGTGTACACAGAGAGAATTAAAAATAAAATATTTTACAAACACAATCTCTCATGTCAATGACATGAAAAACCCACCAAAGGAGACTGTAATTGGCTGCTAACATTTGCAGTTATTGAGCCTCTGTTCTGTTCTAGGTGTTCTGGTATGCAGCTATTTAAATGAGTTAATATAGGACACCTACTAAGGACTTCCATTATGTTTCATGTTACTCAGATGGGGACAAATTACCCAAGTAGTGCAACAACATCCATAGATAACACTTATGTCTTCACTGTCTTGTCCATCTAAACACAAATAATAAGAGCCCAACAACACACTTTTTCCAAATTTAGGGCTTTAGTGCTTACAGCTTGTTGTTATGACTTCTACCAGAGCACCTGACTCAAATGAATTTGGGAAATGTTTTTAGGTACTTGTGAAAGGTATAGGCTTTAAGTTTATCAGAATATCAGAATGGGTTCCCACTTGAAGAAATCTCCTGTACTATTTGTAAGAGCCCAACAGTTGCATGAATACTTCAGGGTCCAGGAGTAGTAGGCCTTTTGTGTATTTCTGTTGACAAATGCTGTCTTGAGCTCTCAACAGCTATGACTGTCTGATAGAGACCTGCATACAACTAGGCGTAGTAATATTCCGTCATGAATGAGGAGCTCAGGAGACCCTATATATCCCTTGCTGAGGATACATAGGTAATTAATGTTTGCTGGGGTAGAGGGACCCACAAAATCCCACCCTGTCCTGTCAGGTAAATGTTGCTATGGATAGTGACATTTTCTTTAATGATGTGGTCACTGGTAATGTGCCTATGGACGCAAGTAATCCTACTAAAACTCTTTGGTTCATTAATCTACACTTGGGTGGAATCTTTTCCTTAGTATGCCATTGATGTCCTATCCTTGATGAATACAGTTTGTCTCCCCAGAAAAAGTTGACATAATAATTGATAAAGATACAAAGTAATTGAAATAATAAGAGGACAACAACCCTTGAGAGCAACCTTATATGAATATGTTGGTGGATCAAAGTAACAAGCAGAATAGAGAGGAGATTGGGATTATCCTAGAGGGAAATTCTCTCCTGGAAAAGAAAATACCATTGGGTACTCAAAGTTTAGCCTCTTATCAGCTCCTTTTACTAGAATAGCTGGGATTCCTAAGGGAAGTCATAGCCACATACAAGTCAAACATTTGCTTTCCATTTTTTGTGCTTTACTTCACAGTAACTTAACCCAGAAAATGGTCCCTTAGCCTGAAAGGACTTGGGACTCAGTATAGATCAGGCTAGAGGAAAGCAAATATACAAGGATCTTAGTTGGGCAATTCCTAAGACAATCGATGTTTATGATGCCAACTGTTTCTGAGACATACTACTAAGTCTGGAAAGGTTTTGTTTTTAATATATTTTTTACTTTTTAATTTAAATTAGAAACAAGCTTGCTTCACATGTCAATCCCAGCTCCTTCTCCCTCCCCTCTTCCCCCGCCCCCCACCAACCACCCAAACTCCCCACCCAATCCCCACTCTGCTCCCTGGGGAAGGTGAGGCCCTGCATGGGGGATCTCCAAAGTCTGTCACATCATCTGTGGTAGGGCCTAGGCCCTCCCCCATATGTCCAGGCTAAGAGAGTATCCTTTCATGTGGAATGAGCTCCCAAAGTCCATTCGAATGCCAGGGATAAATATAAATCTACTAGCCGAGGCCCCATAGATTGCCAAGGCCTCCTCACTGAAACCCAAATTTAGGGGGTCTGAATCAGTCCCATGCTGGCCTCTCAGTCATCAGTCTGGTGTTCACAAGCTCCCCCTTGTTCAGGTCAGCTGTTTCTGTGGCTTTCACCAGCCTGGTCTTGACCTCTTTGCTCATCAGTCCCCCCTCTCTACAACTGGGTTCCAGGAGTTCAATTCAGTGTTTAGCTGTGGATGTCTGCCTCTGCTTCCATTAGCCATTGGATGCAGGCTCTAGGATGACATATAAGGGAAATCTCCAGAGATCTGCAAGGATGCAATAGTGCAGAGGCTACCTTAATTGCCCATCTCCAAGAATGAGATTGATGACTACCTTGTATGACAACCTAGAGCCTTCATCCAGGTCCTTGCTGTCCCCTCCTTTCTCTAGTCATCTCCCTTCTAGTCACTATATCCTGCTATTTCAAGTTTAATAAATAAACAAACTTCTTTCCCAGCTCACAGGGCCTCTGTGCATATTGTTTCTTTTGCTGAGTATGCCTTCCCTCGATGCTTCAGGATATAAACTTTTCACAAATATTTCCCATGTTCCCTATGAACAAGTTATGGGAATGATCATGGAATTTGTATTGGCCCATGAAATATGGTATGCGATTTTTATACAAAAGCTTTATGATCAAGGACATCATTCATATCTTTTTAGAGGAAAAGCAATGTCTAAAACAGTGTCTGCTCTACAAGTCCAGACTGTTCACCTTGATATGGATATGTAGTGGGGTTTTGTCTTTGTTATTGCAACACAACTTAGCATACACTACTAATAATCATTAAGTTTAATTTTTAATATAGCTGGCTGGTCATATCTGTAAAATATTTTTATTTCATATGAATGGTGTTTTGTCTGCATGTGAATATGTATACCACATGCATGCAATAATCATGAGGGCCAGAAAGGGTTTCAGATTCTCTGAAACAAGTTATAAATGGTTGTAAGCTGCCATGTGGGTGTTTGGAATTGAACCTAGTCTTCTGGAAGAGTAGCCAGTCCTATTAACTGCTGAGTCATCTCTCCAGAACTTACATATTTTTATTTCTTGTTTATTACTGCTTCTCAAGATATACTATCTCTTAACAGCAAACCCGCAGTTGGTTCCTATCTTATGTTTATCTAGGGTAATATATTTAGGTTCTTCACAGAACTTATCATACCTTTCAAACTGAATCTTTATTTGGCTGCTTTTAATGTATTCATGTATGTCTCTCCATGTTTCTAACATGGTTTCGTGTTTCCATAGGACACACATCACAAAGGGATAAGACTATAGACATAGAGGTAAGATTAAATCTCTTATGTAGTGTCGCACATTTCAGCATGTAACTTAGTACCTGAGACATAAAAGATATCACTTGTTGAACAAAATAGAAGGAAGTTTAAGCAAAAGTAAGAGAGCACCAAAGAGAGTGAATGAAATGAAGGGAGGAGATAGAAGGGAAGGGATAACAGAAAAGTAAGAGAGGAAGTCTGGTTGTCCAGACTTGAGCGTTTTATTATTAATTATCCCTAAGCATTCCAGTGAGGCTTTCTCAGTTTCAGTCACTCCAAGTTTAAAAGAAAATAATAGCTCCTTTCCCATCTCCTTCATGTCTTCCTTAACCTCATTTTAACTACTTTTATTCAGAAAGAAAGAATTCTAATCACCTCTCTACTGTTTTGAGATGAGTTCTCATTATTTATCACAGTCTGGCCTTCAGCTTGTTGTACTGTCTGAACCTCCTAAGTGTTGATTACAGGTGTGTACCACCATATTCTGCATCTATTTGTTTTTTATTCAAAGAGAATCAAAGAGGACTGGAGAATATATCTCAGTAGTAGAGTGTTTCCTTATCAGCATATGGGAGATTCTAGGTTCAATCTCAACACCTTAAGAAACAAATGATAGATCTGATACTTTATGCATTTTCAACTAGGTGTGATGGCATACATCTGTAATCCCATCATGTAAGAAGCCAGCCTGAGCTGCCAGACAAGACAACAGAAAAAAAGAGAAAATAGTTTTGCTATTAAGTGAATTTAATTTGAAATAATGTCATTCCTTATTTGGGATAACCCTGTGATATCATAACCACTTAAAATGTTTATTCCTAGTTTTCTTTGTTGATGTACAGAAAGAAACTTTAATATGAAAATATGAATTGATGATTTATATCAATTCACCTAAAATCTTAAAGACTGAATAGATGGATTTCCTGAATGATTGAGTTCTTATTTCTATGTTATAATAACATATTAAATTCCTTTTTTCTATTTAATCATCCAAACAGCTCAACATGTAAAAATTCCTTACTTTGTCATAACCCAGACACATTATTTGCAAATGAGTAACTGCTATCATAAAAAACTGTCTTCTGTTATCTTGACTAGAGCAAGGTGTGCTTAACAGAACTTTGCATCAAAGTAGGAATTTCAGAATGTAAGCAATGAGTTGCTTGGAAGAGGAAGTCATAAATAGTTTATGAAACTCTCTTGATTCTTGATTCTTTCAATAATCTCATGCATTTGGGCACATTAAGGTCCAAGATAATAAGAAAGGGAGGTTTACATAATGACCCAAAGCCTAGAGTTGTGCACTCAAGACTGCCTGAGTGCAAATGCTCAGCATGTCACTTATTTTATCTGAGATCTTAACACAATTATTTAACATCTCTGCCTCAAGTCTAAAGATACTATCCTCTTCATAGCTCCAAGCATCCCCATTGCAGAACAACCTCCTAAGATTATTGTGAGGATTTAAAAAGACATTGTAAGTATTTAGCATAACTTGAGGAATTATAGTTAATCATAATCCTAATGAGCATTTCAGGATCTCTTCTCATTTTGTTGCAATTAGTAGAACATCTCATATATGGGAACAAAAAAGACCTCAAATTAAATAAAAAAAAACTTAAACCAAAGAAGGTATCACAATACTTTATATTGAGATATAGTACAGATCCACTGAACAAAGTATTGCAATACTACACAAAACAAACCTACTAGCCAATGAAAAATAATAGATGTATACATTAATTACTTTTCTGAGGCTGTGATGAAATACAATGGCCAAGGCAACTTAAAAATAAAGCATTTAATTGGGTTTACAGATCCAGACTGGAGTCAAGGCATGGCAGCAGAAACAATTAAGAGTTCATACCTAGACTCACAAGCAGGAGGCAGAGAGCACACTGGGAATGGCATGAGTCTTGAAACTTCAAATCCTGTTCCCACCGAAACACCTCCTCGAACAAGGCCACTTGTCATAATCCTTCCCAAACAGTTCCATGAACTAAAAACATATGAGCCCATGAAGAGTATTCATACTCAAACCACCACAAGATTCTAGAAATAAATTCATCCATCCATAGCCCACTTATTCTTGCCAAATACTCTCATTATATAAACAGGACAAGATCATCAATAAACAGGGATGATAAAGCCCGATGCACATATGCAGATAGTTGAAATCTGGCCCTTAACTCTCACCTAATATAGAAAGCAACTCAAAATGTAATGCAAGGTGTGAAACTCCCAGATGAAAATATGGGGGACACACTTTGTGACATCAGTATAAGCAATGATCTTTTGAATTAGGACACCCAAACACAGGAAATAAGAGCATAAATAAACAATGGAATCTTATCAAACTAAAAAGTTTATGCATCGTAAAAGAAAAAATAAACATAGGGAAGTAACAACCTATAGACAAGCAGGTATTGTTTACAAATTATACATCAGACAAAAAGTAATATCTAATGAGCCAATGTGATGGGCTCAGCACATAATGGAACTCACAACAAGGTTGAAGATAGTTTGATCCCTAGGATCCCATGATGGAAGGAGAACACCAACTCCCCCAAGTTACCTTCTGATCTACATAACCTGCCCATACTATGACATGCAAGCTTACAAACCTACATATATGCATATAAAATAAAGGAAATGCAATAAATTTCAAAAATTAATTATCAAAAATAGAAGGGAGATTAAAAACAATAACAAACAAGAACAAGTACTTTTCCTAAACTTCTTATAACTTCCTTGAGACTGGTATAAGATCTAAGGACTAATCTTGTATCAAGAAACGGGGTTTCAAGGTGCTGGGACATTAAAAGTTAAGGACTCCAGACCCCTGCCTTAATAAACATTACAATAAAGCTACCATTAAATCTAGAATTTTACATTAGTGAAGCTATGTAGTACATTTCCACATTGTTTAAGTCATTATCATACTATCATCTGTAGCCAAATATCTTTCCCAGCAAATCCAATAAAGACTCAATAAATATTAGCTCTTGCACTGTCTACTTGCAAGCTCTTGGGATTTTCTTCAGTCTCTGCTACAGTGCCTTCAACTTCAAGCAAACTAAATCCTTGTCTAGAGCTCAAGTTTCAAACTCCGTTAAGAAAGCAAAACTGATGGGACTGATTAAATGCATGGCAAATCAGTCACAAGACAAGGAACACAGAAATCAATCCACACAGGCAGAATAATATATCAGCAGCCTGATGATGAGGGCTGCCCAGATCCTACCACTCCTTCCTTTGTTAATATTCAGAAGCAGTACCACACTAGAGCTGTTTCATTTCCACTTGAAGAAAAATCAGGGTGGATGGCATCTCCTTACTGTACTCTGAATACAAAAATTTTTAGCATTTACACCCATGAAATCTTACTAACATAGCTGCCTAAACATGAGCTGAAAAAGGACAACACCAATAGGCAAGACAAAGTGGATAGGAGAAAGATTAAGTGACCCCAGCCTTACACAGTGAACTACAGGCAGCTAAGTAATGCTGAAATAGTTTTCCTCAGGGAAGGGCATACCATTTAGTTATTCAGTGCAAAATGCTCATCCCTGAAAACATACATCCAAGTAACATTATATAAACAAAGCAGATTCTATTTAGGACTGCATTTGTGTATACACACATATTTGCATGGAACAAAACTCAATGAGAGGGCTGAATTTGAAAAAGAGCAAGGTTGGGTACATGGGAAGGTATGGAGGCAGGAAAGAGAAGGGAGAAACAATGTAATTATATGGTAATCTCCAAAATATTTAAAAATCATTAGTTCTGTGTGGTAGAAGGTACAGCTCAGTGGTAGAGCACTTGCTAACCATACATGAGACCCTGGATTCTATCTCAAGTACCACAAAAGACAATAACCCTAAGCTAGACAGACATATACTACATTTTTGTTTTGATAGCAGTTTCTGTGTGTATGACAGATTACCAAACACTACTGTGTATAGCCACAACAATGGCATGCACTGTTTATGTGTCAGGACATCAACATTTGGCAACCATGACAAAAGCATGGTTCCCATTTTAGAGTCAAGAAAGCAGAAAGGAAGCTTCCTGCTGGTCAGGATTCAGATCCACAATCTGGCATTTAAAACAAACAAACAAATTGTGCGCTTCCCATACACTAGCCTCCTCTTATAGACTCTATGTTTATTAAATTGTTCTGCTCAGAAAGGACACTATATTTGTGAATGCTGTGTTTTTGCTAGCTGTGCCAAGCCATGCTGAGCATCCTCAAAGCTAAGCCTTAAGAAACAAGAAGGTTTTCTTGTGTTGGCCTAGTTCTACTACACGGAATCTTTCCAGGTTGAATCTTGTCACAAACTGTCTCATGACAAATATCGCCTAAGGACTTGCATTTTAGTAAACACCACTCCTGAAACTGAGAAGCTTCTGTAAGGCAAAGGACACAGTCAGCAAGACAAAAAGGCAGCCCACAGAATGGGAAAAAATATTCACTAATCCCACATCTGAAAGAGGGTTGATCTCCAAAATTTACAAAGAACTCAAGAAGCAAGTCTCCAAAACATCAAAGGACCCAATTAAAAAGTGGGCTGCAGAACTATATAGAGAGTTTTCAATAGAGGAGTCTAAAATGGCTGAGAGGCACTTGAGAAAGTGCTCAACATCCTTAGCCATCCGGGAAATGTAAATCAAAACAACTCTGAGATACCATCTCACTCCTGTCAGAACGGCTAAAATCAAAAACACCAATGACAATTTATGCTGGAGAGGATGTGGTAAAAGGGGGACACTCCTCCATTGCTGATGGGAGTGCCAACTGGTTCAGCCACTTTGGAAATCAGTGTGGAGATTCCTCAGAAAAATGGGAATAAACCTACCACAAGACCCAGCAACTCCACTCTTAGGCATATATCCAAAAGATGCCCATTCATACAACAAAGATGTCTGTTCCACTATGTTCATAGCAGCATTATTTGTAATAGCCAGAACTTGGAAGCAACCTAGATGTCCCTCAACGAAGAGTGGATAGAGAAAATGTGGTACATTTACACAATGGAGTACTATTCAGCAGAAAAAAAAAACAATGGAATCCTGAGATTCGCAGGCAAATGGATGGCACTAGAAGAAACTATCCTGAGTGAGGTAACCCAGTCACAAAAAGAGAAACATGGCATGTACTCTCTCATATATGGATTTTAGACATAGATCTGGGGAGTGCCAGCCTACAATCCTATGGCCAGAGAGTCTGGGAAACAGAAACTTCATTTAGTGGCTGATCGAAGAAGAGGCAGACTCCCTCGGTTAAGTACTGAGCTGAACTCAAGAAAGCCAGTAACAGAGAGGGAGGACTGATGACCAAAGGGATTAAGACTGGGCTGGTTTAACCCCCAGAATCAGCTGACCTGACAAAGGTTAACTCTTGAATCTCAGGCTGATGCCTGGGAATCCAGCATGGGACTGATCAAGACCCCCTGAATGTGAGTGTCAGTGAGGAGGCCTAGGTAATCTATTGAGCCTTGGGCAATAGATCAGTACCCATCCCGAGTACACACACGGACTTTGGACTCCCATCCAACAATGTGAGGTGCACTCTCACCCTGAACTCTTGGGGAAGGGTCTAGGCCCTGCCCTATATGAAATGACAGACTATGGACAGCCCCATGGAGGGCCTCACCCTCCTTGGGGAAATGAGGGGATAATAGGGGGGGTTGGGGGGAGGGCACGGGAGGAGGGGGGAGGGAAAGGGAGAGGGCCCTGGAACTGACTTGTGAAGCAACCTTGTTTCTTATCTAAATTTAAACTGAAAAATAAATTAAAAAACACCACTCTCATTCCAATAAATTTCCTAGAGACTGATTAGGTTTCAGATCAAAGCTTATAAAAAGATCAATACCCCTGACAGTGGGACAAGGATCTTTCCACAGTGCATGAGATGGCTTTTTGGAGCCTATTCCCTGTGGTAGGATGCCTCACTCAGTTTTGATGCATGGGGTGGGGAGGAGCTTGGTCTTGCCCCAACTTGGTATGCCAGACTTTGTTGATTCCCTATGGGAGGCCTTACCCTCTCTGAGGAGTGGATGAGGGGTGGGAAAGAGAGAGGTAGGTGGAGCAGGAGGAGAGGGAGGGGAAACTGTGGTTGGCATTTAAAATCAATAAAAAATTTTAAAAGCCGGGCATTGGTAGCATGTGCTACCAATTAGTAATTAGTAATTGATATGGGAGGGTCCAGCCCATTGTGGATGGTGCCAACCCTGGGAAGGTGGTTCTGGGGCGTATAAGAAAGTGAACTGAACAAGTTTTGAGGAGCAATTATGCAAGCAGCATTCCTCCATGCTTTGATTCTTGCCTCCAGGTTCCTGCTCTGAAACCTGATAGAATGACCTGAGAATTGTAAAATGAAATAAACACTTTCCTCCATTAAGGTGCTTTTGATCATTGTGTTTTTATCCAGCAATAGAAACTCTAAGAAAACTGGAACCCACCCCATACATACACAAATAAGTAAAAGCATAATAATACTGAAAAACAGTAGAATTAAGAGAAACAGATAAAACCACAGGAATACAAGGAAGAGTGTGGCTAATGCCCTATCACTATAAAAAGAGGCCAGAAAATTATTACGGACATTCAAGACACATGACATGTGTTTGTATGTGTACTGCAAACATGTGATGGCATTCTGGATGCGTTTAAATATGGAAAATCAAATAGCAAATACTGTCTGCCTTGGTGAAGCTCTGCCAAATCTCCTCCTGCCGGATGCTGCCTGACATGTCACCTTTGCTGGATTTCTCCGTCTTGCTTTCCCTAGGACTTCAAGGTTTACTGGTTTAAAAACATAGGTCACTTGCATACAAACCCTAGGCTCAAGGTCTCCTTTTCATAAACCAAACTTAAGACAAGGGATTCAGAAATCACATGACAAAGATAACTCATTACAGCTCTAAAGAGGGGCTGGAGAGATGGCACAGTGGTTAAGAGTACTAAGTATTCTTCTAGAGGACCCAGGTTCATTTCCCCGTACCCATATCACAGCTCACAATTCTAAAGAAGTGAGAAATGAATCAATACTTTTTAACATTCTCTGTTTATTAATTCTTGTCTGATACCATGCAGGGAATTGATTTCATGTGTAATTAGCAAACCAAGTCTTCTGAAAACAACTATTGTCTATCCTGACTCACAGTGAAATAAGGATGTGTTTTTCAAAGAGTGTCTTTCCTGAGCATCCAAACAAGAAACATCCTATTACTGGTATGATAAATTACTTAGAAAATGGAGATGGGGATAGAATAAGTACAGTGATGGGTAGAAAAATGCCATTTCTTTAAGAAATAACAAAGGACAAAATACTTGGCTTTAAAAAATGGTTGCTATGACAAATGGAAGAATAGCCTGACTTGATGGAAAGAAATTGAGCATTTATGCAAAAAATCAAGATGCTTTAAAGAGAACACATTGCCCTTGAAAATATCTTTCAAGGCACTTCTGCCATCACTGTGTACCAGCAGTTTTTTGCAGATATATAAAACACAAGTATATTTCTGAAATGTCTCTGAATTCAATTTGTATAGTGTGGGTTATTTTCATTATGGCAAGGAAGGAGAATATGAATAGCAAAGGTTTTCAGTACTTAATTTCCACTTTTTAATTTTAAAGAAGATAATTATGCAGATTCATATATCCATAGAGGAGACATTACCAAAACACTTTCAGGAGTTTTCCTGGTTTTTGGTACAAGCCAGGCTGCCATTTAATGGAAACTCACTGAAAATTAATAAGTGACTTAAAAGTGCTTTTTGAAAAAAATCTTATAAGCTTCTGGAAAACTAATTGATAATTAATTGTAGATTCTATAACAGGAAGATGAGATGTTTATCTTTGAACAACAAAACCATGAGGTGTATGATCCTATTGATATCAAAAGATTATTTACTTGAAATTTAAAATCTGAAATGTGATATTTAATAATAAAATGTTACTTATTAGAAATAAAACGCTTACTTTCACAGGAATACACATTATGTTAAACATTTTCTTATGAACTGTCCACCATTGGAGGTGGGAGGAGGCAAATATTTTTCAGTTCCCACCCTTAAATCCAACATTCAGTCATGTTCTAGATTACATGGACTTCTTCATACTGTCTGTACAATCTACAGTATAAAGAGAATGGCAGTGTCCTGTCTATTAGTACCAATCACCTTCTGCTACCTAGAGGTTTGTCCTCAACATTAATTATCCCTATAGATATTACATTAAAAAATATAACCCTAAAATGAGCATGCATGGGAGAGATAAGGATGAAGATAGACTTAGATGTACATACATGTATAAGGAAGATAGTTTACTGTCTATTTCTGTATCTCATATATAACTTTAAAGTGGTCATATAAATTGTAAATAAAATAGTATACATATATCTCTACAGAGAGATACACACAAATATATACACATATAGATAAAAACCCATAGAAAAGCAGCAAACTTAGTTATGACTACAGTGACATTATTTCAAACAAGGAACAGTTCAACATATACATGTGCATTTATCAGTTCGATGCTTGACATGTCTCCAAATATCAGATCTTTGTATGCCTGTGCCTAGAATTGCCTTGATGGTAAGACAGTAAAAACACTTGAAGGAAAATTCTGTAAAATCAAATTTCATTTGAACTCCATAAATCTATTCATTAAAATTATTAAGTTCTTGGTAGAACTTTTTCATTATTCTGTGGGACTCATTAACAGTTTGAGTTCTATTAAGGAGCTAGCATTTTCTCACTGGGATATCTTATTTTTAATTACGTTCATATAGTTATCTATGTGTGGACATATGCACGTGGGTACTGGTGCCCAAGGTGGCCAGAGGTGTCAGATCCACCTGAAGCTAGAGTCGTTGTCAGTTGAGAGCCACTCAGCATGGATGCAGGGACTGGAACTCAGGTCCTTGGCACAAGTAGTATTCACTCACATCCTGGGTCATCTCTCCAGAGTCCCTCATGCTGAGATTGCTATTAATGCATTAAGAAGCTTTGTGAAAATTCTATCAGAATTAAAATAAAATGGTAACCAAGCTAGAAGTTCAGTCCAATATTTCTCTGGGTTCTTAGGGAGTTAAGTGAGTCCTCAGGCTTTTAAGAAGGCCAAACTAATTTCATTCTTAGAGGTAAAGTAATAAGATTTGGTGAAAAAACATACTTGCAGATTAAACATTTAAAGAGTATTAAAACAGCATTATTATTTGCACTTATTGACCTCCCTGACTTCCAGGTTGAATGTATTATTCCTGAAATTGCATTAAATTCATTTGAACCAAATGTTTACCTTATTTGCTTTTCTCTAATCTTTCTCCTTCCTTCACTTCCACCAGGACTCAAATGAAACAATGAGCCTCCACATAAAGGTAGAAGGCAGTTTCTTAGCTGGGGTGTATGGGTTATTGATGTTACTAAGTTCAGACCTGCTTAGTGGCATATTTCAGAGGAATTAGGCATGCAGAACAAAACAATACATTTGCACTTTAGTTTTTCAGTCATCACACCAGAGAAGATCAACTTAAAGAACTTTTTGTCAGCTTGCAATGTTTGATAAAAGTCATAGTAACTTTGGGTAATGGCATACAACTGACAGGTCAGAATGATTAGTAAATGCCAAGCTGGAGTAATGGGTTTTTTTGCTGTTCCATTTTACTGATGGGGGTGGTAACGGCATGAGTGCATTTTCAAAAGGGTAATCAAAATAGCTATAACTATTAAAAATTATCTCTTGTGGGATGTTTCCAGGCATGGCATGGCTACTGTTGCACTCACAAACTGTAGATAACTTTGATTATCATAAGGAGACCTGCACTATATTGGAACCATTCATTTTCTATGGTGCATGTGGGGAGGGGTTCACAAAGCCTTACCCATCCCTGAGAATTAATAAACCACAAACGGTTGCTAGAGGAAGAGCTCATGAGGCCACCCATTTTCCAGAATACATAGTCTGAAGGCTGCTGGGGTAGGAGGTGAATTCACAAGCATATGTATCAGCTTCCTTAATCTTTACAACAGTGCTACGAGGAATAATGTTATCATTGTTGCTTTGTTGATGAAGAATCTAAATTTAAAAATTTGGGAGCAGTAGTAGGTAGTTCTTTTATCAGTGGAGCAAAATTACCTGAGATGAAAAAATTAAAAGTAAAAGGGTTATCATTCAGTGGATGCTTGGTTCTGTTTTGGAGATTGTAGAAAAATATAATGACGGGAGGATGTAGTAAGGGATGCTTATACACCTCACAGTGGTAAGAAAGCAGTATCCAATAACCCCTTTAAGGGCCATGCTTTCAGTGACTTAAAACTATGCGCCATATTCCACCTCTTAAAGATTCCACCCCTTCCCATTGGGACAATGTCTACAATGTCTTCAACACATTAACCTTTGGGAAACACACTAGATCTGTCAGGTTTGATTGTATGATGTCAGTCTATGGATTTATGTGTTTGAAAACTTGACCCCCAGATTATGGCATTGCTCTGACAGTGTGTAGATGCTTTCTAGGCACAAGGCTTAGCAGTTGACTGTAGGGTTGCACAGGTGGAAGTTGAGAGCTCTGCTTCTAATCTGTTTTTTCTGCTTTCTGGACTGCTGAAGTGCCATATTCCAGCTATCATCCTTACCTCATCGTGATGGATGACATTCTCTGAACTGGAAGCCAAGTTAAGTCTCCCCGACTGCTTGCTGCCTCACTTTCTTGTACAATTACAGCCATGTAAAAGTAACTAACACTGTAGCAAATTGCTCAAAGGCATAATTAGACATTTCAGACTTGGGGAGTCCTTCTTATTAGCTACTAACCTTGCTGTTAAAAATGAATGTTCTCATCTCATTAGCATCCTATTATTTGCTCATTTCCATCCTCTTCCCTGGCCAAATGGTATAGTGCCAAAGACATTTTCAAATGTTTGGGCTACTTCTGGAAAGTCAGAAAGCCCCTGATCAATATCTGTCTCCAGTGCTACTGTCAAATTTCCAACCAAAAGTACTGCAAACAAATAGAAAGCAGTCAAAAAGGGCAAAGCAAAAACAAACAAAAACACCCATTACCTTATTCTCTTGTCTTCCACTTTTTTCAAGTATTCATCTCTCTTTAGGACTCCCAGGATCATTTCCTTCTCATGATCCAATAAAAATGACAGGTTGATGAACTCTGAGTTCTTAGACATGGTACTGCAGGAGCAGCTCTGGATGGCAGCAGTTGAATCTTCCAGAAGGCAAATGGGTAATTACGATTGTTAAGATTCCCCCCTGGCCAACCTGGAGTTGTAGCTGTTCAGTTAAAAGGATTTTTTATAAGGTCTCCACAGATTTGCTGACGAGTGCAGGGTGTTCTTTCAGGTTACAGAGAAAGTGTGTTCTACTGAGATTACAGTTCATGAAAGTCATTATTGTTTGCACTGAAAAAAAAAAACAGTTCTCTAAAGCCTTTGCTGTGGAACCCAGTCAGTAGCTTCGACTCACTAATGATGCTGAACTTTGATCTCTCAAAAAGCTTCAGAACAGGAATCAATTCCTCTGGGCCAAGAATTTAGAAAACCCTGAAAAAGGGGAAAAAACAAAGGTGAGAAAAATTAATTAGGTCATATCACATATAGAACTCAGTCAATCATTTAATTTTTGAAATATTGGTGTTCTAGCTCAAGCACAACTATCAAATTAATAAAAAGTACATGATGTGTGTGTGTGCACACACATTTGTTTGTGTGTATGTGTGCGTGTGTGTGTATTTAGTACTAGTCATCGTTCTAAGTAATCACTGTAAGTGTTGGAACACATCCCCTCCAGGGATAGGGGACAACCATGCTGAAGAAGAGATGCATTTAAATTACTATTCACAACATCAGAAGGTCACCAGGCCCTAGATATCATGTCCTTAACTTTAGTTTTGTACCTGGATTCTCTTTTCATCACCCCTTAAGAATGGTAATTCTTACAGTTGTTTTCCAGATTAGGGAACTGCTGGAAGTACTGTTCCTCAGGGTCCCTTCATACTTATGAACTACAAGCTACATAGTTTCCTTGGTGCTTGCAGGGCTTCCAGGTATAACTAAATTCAAAGGCTGATACGGCACAGCTATCTGCCCATGGTATCAAACTGACCTAAAAGATGTTAGTTGATTCAAAAGAAAGGATCTTTTTCAGAGCCTCTGTAACTTTTGAAAGCCACTAATGTGTTTGTTGCATTCAGTGTGTACCAACGAGAGCATTGCTGTAATGACTCCAAATTGAAATGATTCTTACAAAGAAGTAGCTCCATTTGAGGAAATGTCCTAGGTCCCTCCAGACTGCATTTACTCAAGTCCTTTTGCCAATCTGCACAGACCATTAAGTTAGACTGTGGGGATTAGAAACGAAGAGGAAGCAGCAAGGGCAAGGACAAGTGAGACTCTATAGAAAACACAATCCTTGGCATTTTCTAACAGTGCCAAGTGCTGTCTCCCCAGATAAAGTACCTAATTTGCTTTTCCATCCTTGTGTGTCTCGTCTGTTTTTAAGCTGAAATGGGGGAAAAACTGGAAATTCAGTGCCTGAATAGATCATGCAGGTTCACTTGTAACATACTTTGTACTTAAAATGTCAGATTTCATGTGTCCTAGACACATATTTTACAGAATACATTTTTAAAACATTCAAGGGGTTGGGAATGCTTGAATTCAATTAATAGTCATGCATGTCTTGGACTGCAGATAGAAGTCTGCACTCTCAAAATCCATGAGTTTGTCCTGCGAGTGAATCAAGGAAGGGAAGGTGTTTGCTACCAAGCCTGATGATCTGAGTTTAATCCCTGTGAACAACATGGTGGGAGAAGAGAACTAACTCTTTTGAGTTGACCTCTGACCTCTACATGTACAAACTGTAAGCATCCACCCACTTATTCAGTGAATATATACATGTAAAAATTGAGAAAGGAAAGGTAGTAAACCATGAAAGCAACTGAAAGAGGGGAATTTGAAGAATTTAACAGAAACAAAATTAAATCAACACAATGCAATAAACAGTATGATCCTTTTGCCCGTAGGTGGGCTAATAGGTTAATATATTAGTGCCTGGGTTGGTGTATAAAATGGTGACCAAAAAGATCCTAAGGAGTCAAAAGTCCATTGAGAAAGTCAGGTTATTTCCTCTAGAAGACAGGACTGAACTGTGATTCTAATTTAGCAAGATAGAATCTTACTGAAGATCCTTGAGAAATACAGGGTAGAAGAAAGAATATGGTGATCCTGGGCATAGATAAGGGAGAAAGAACCACCTGACCTTCAAGCAAAAATAATTTGCTACCTGAAACATATGTTCCATACTCAGTGATGGGACATCTGTACAGGAAAAATTCATATCACTAGTCACTAAAATCATACAGCTACTCCCTTGCTCGAATTTCCTTTTCTTCTAGGTCCTTCTTAGATTAGGTTATCTTCCCAAAGAGTTCTTCCTTCAGGAGTGAAAGTTCTAGTCCTGTCTGTGGCGCCCTCTGTGCTTAGTTTAGTTTAAAACCGTATTTCATCCACTTGTTCAATGTGTGCTGGCTAAATTGCATTTCTGAGCATTTGCACTGAGGACAAAACTGGACTGCAATTAGTTTACCTAACTATGTACCAATTTATGAAACCCCTCTTCAGCTAGACTGTAGCTCTACTTTAAGAATCCTTTACCACCAATACCTTTAACAAAGCAGAAAGAAAATGAGAAAATGAGCTAACTATTCTGATCCTATTGGTTAAACACACTCTGAACACTAGTCAGATTAGGAGGGATAAATTCATTTTTACTTTATTCTTACTTTCTTATGTAAAGAGAGCTGTGGCTTTACACACTTCAAATATGTATTTCTCCCAGTGTAGTTAATAACCTTGATGAACTGGGCTAAACTCTTCTGCTTGGAACATGGTCATTTTGGACATGTTATTAACTCCAGTGGTCATCAAAAATGTTACATCAATAATTATCAGAGCTTCCACACACAAAAAATCAAATAATTACCAGAGCTTCAAATAGACACATGAGGGTTTTTTGTTTTTGTTTGTTTGTTTGTTTTTAGTATCTGTTTTAGACAACACGCAGTAGAAATAACAAGGGCTAATAATGACTAGATAAAAAATAGTCATGTCTGAGTAGATCTCACTACTATTTTGTTTAAAAACAATCCCCCCATTGCGTGTGTGTGTGTGTGTGTGTGTGTGTGTGTGTGTGTGTGTGTGTGTGTATGCCATGTATGTGTGGGTGTCCTTGGAAGCCACACGAGGGTGTTGTATCCCTTGGAGTTGGGACAGATGCTTGTGAGTTTCCCTATTTGGCCTATTTGGGTGCTCAGAAAAAAGCTTGGAAGAGCAGAAGTTTTCCTTAACCTCTGAGTCATCTCTCCAGCTCCATTGGTAATTATTTAACTTGATGCTCTAAAACAGAATGTTTATGAATGATCTCTTAGTATGAAATTAATAAAAAATAAAACCATCTCCTCTTTGCTTGCTTCTGTGTGACAGCATAAGAGTCAGACAGATTTTAAACATGCTTAGATGTTTAGAACCCAAGCAAATATCATACTACAGTTTACATATGAGGACTTTCATATACTTATGGTGATTGTACAGGCAACTCTAACCGGAGTACCACAAAACTCACACACAAGACTTGGACAAAAAGAAAACTAGCAAAGAGATAATCATGAGGTCGGGAGCACAGAAGCAGCTCTTTCTTTATAAAGGGCAGGTAGGCAGATGCTGTGAAGTGCAGGCATTGTTTTCAGTAGAGAAGCCTTCCCTTATAGACAAATCTATGTGTCACATCATCAATAAGCAGAACAACTCAGATTTCTTTTTTTTATTTTACAGTAGTATTATTATCTCAAACAACTGTGACATTAACTTAAAAAAACTGGGCCTTATTGTGTGTGGCCCAAGAAGGTCTCCTGCTTGAGCTTTGTCATCATTTCTTGGCATCTATGGCTGAGATTAACTGTTATATAAACCTTTGAAGGACTCAGAAAGTATCTCAAAATAGAAGCAAAAGAAGGAAGCTATAAATCACTTTAAGATTTTGTTCAAGAAGAATTCAGGTGACACCACCAGCAATAGGGATGTTGGATGTGCTGATTTGGGTTTCACAAATATTAGAAACTATGATATGTTCCCACACCAGTCCATCACAGCTTTCTGTCCCTATTTTTGTTCTTTCAAATGTGATTCTCCACAAACAGAAATTTTTACAATTATCACTCTCATTCTGAAAACAATCATTAGTGCTCCCGCATACTTGCCTCACACTCAAGCCATATAATAACTCAGGGTCATTCCACTTAGGTAGATGGTCATTTATTTATCACAGACTCATTTCACACAGATGTGTAAATTTTTCCTGCTGACAGGTTGGTGGTCTTTATCTGATAGTTCTTTGGCTGTTAATAATTATGCTGCATTTCCCAATTTTTGCATTGGCAGTTGACACAAGTTCTGAAATAGAGTCAGTAACAGTCCCTTAGCAACTAACTCAAGATAACTGTTAAACTTTTGCTCTTAAGTCAGCATTTCTGAGTTCATGTCTGACCACATGTATGGGCACTCTCCTGAGACCTTAAGAACACTTCTGAGCCATGTACTTGCTCTCCTTGTTCAAGCTTTCATATTTTTTTGGTGCTAGGAATAGAAAGATGTAGCACTGGGCCCTGCCCATACTAGTTAAATGTTCTGTTAGTCTGATATACATCCTAAACCTCATTCCCTTTACTTTAAGAAGTCTAAATTGTATAATATGATTTGCAAACCTTTTGCACATGGTCCTTGACTACCCCCTCCTCATGTATCTATTTTATAGTCACATTCAACATTTTATTCTTCTAAAGAAGCCATAAATTTTTATCTTTTTACTTTTTGATGAGTCAAAGACATGAAAGTAGAAGTAGGACTGTTGAGAAAAGGAAGGGGATCAGTGGTAGTGGGAAGGGGACAAGAAAGGGTAATGGGTGACAAATATGACAGCGAATTACATGGAAGAAAATGTCATAATTAAATTCATTATTGTATAAAATTAATATATGTTAATAGAAATGTGAGAAGGAAGTCATGACATCCCTTGGCTTCAGCTCTTCCTACTTGCCTGCTTAGGAGTATTTAAACTAGTATTTTCCAAAGATACCCCACTGTAATCCCCAGAACCCATGAATACATTAACATATACAGCAAAAAGTATTTGCAGATGGGATTAAATGAAAGGGTCTGAGGTGTAAAAATTTGTGTAGATGTTGTAGTAGACTCTTCATAGTCTCTAGCATCATCACAAAGGGGTTAATATCTGGATGTGATGATGTATACCTGTAACTACAGCCTTAAATATGCCGAAGCAAGTGGGTCACAAATTCAAGGCCAGCCTGCACAATTTAGTAAGAATCTCAAAATGTAATGAAATTCATTACCTTCTATGTAAAATTTCAAACTAATGAAATACATTTTTAAAATAATCATACTGGGACTATTCATATAGTCAACTACATAAGACACTAGAAAATATCAGCTGGGTAGACAAAGATTAATTTTATATGCAAAGCTCTTGGTTTCATCATTAGTATCACCATTTCTTGAGTCAGAAAATTAGTTGTGACATGACAGAAGTTGTAGTGACAGGGCTTTGAATAACTTCATGAATGAGAAGAAAGATACAAAGTTTTGGGAAAATTCCCAAAAGAAACACTGGATTATATGCTATTTCATCATGATAAAGGACATTGTCTATGTGAGATGCATTGCAGTGCTACTGGGTTTACAGTGGGGTGTACCACTAAAACTATTGCGTATGTCATTATGGTACACCCACACTGACCTTAGCATGAATGGGCCATCACTTTTACCTGGTATTCTAAAACCCTAAAGAAATGCTTCTGGAAGTTCCCCCTCTTGCCTCACTTCATGTGAATTAGCTCAACAGAAAACTAGTGCATTTGCCGAAAGGAAAATTCATAACTAGATCTGGTAACAAACACCTATATTTCCAGGTACCAGGAAGGCTGTGACAGGAGGATCACAAACTTAAGACCTACCTTGGCAACTTGGTAAGATTCCCTTAAAATAAAATTACAGTATAGTTTGATCAGACTGTTTCCCTTCACTCAAGATTTCCTGGATTCTTCCCCCACCCAATTTCATATTCTTTCTCTTTCTTAAAATTACAAACACAAAGCACAAACAAATAAACACTGAGTCCCTTTTGTATTGGCCACATGAAGCCTGCCCTGGTGTGTCACTGAAAATCCCAGTGTCATTCCACTGAAGAAAACTAATTTTCTGTCTTCCAGTAGCCATCGATTGCAAATAGCTTCTTTGTTAGGAATAGAACTTTGATTCCACTTCTGCTTCTCTGTGATGAGATTTTTGTCTGGCTTGAACATGTACTAGTCTTGTGCACGCTGTCCTAATCTGTGGATTCTCATGTACATCAGCCCTGTGGTATTATAAAATGCTCCTTCTTTGGAGAGGGTAAAGCAGATGATCAAAATATATTATATGAAAATATTTTAAAATAAATATATTAAGTAAAAAGTGAGAGCTGGGAGGTTAATTTGGTGGTAGAGGAATTACAGCAGATACGTGGTCTTACATTCACTTCCCAGAAGTGAATAAAAACTAACCAAACCAAACTAAACCAAACAAACAAAAACCACGAAGGTGAGGTGTAAATCTAAGAAGACAAGAAGAAGTTGAAATCTGGAGAGAAAACTTGCCTAAAAGGAATACTTCCATGCTTGCTGTTTCACTTAACTCTGTGGTAGTGTAAAATACCTTTACACTCATGAGACCACCAAAGATGGGCATCTGGGACATTTTCCCCAGTGTCAGCACTTAATAAATCTGCTTATTCCACCAACCTCATTGTCCTGGCCTTCTCGTAAGAACACAAACCTTCAGTGCTAGTAACACCAATACAACCTGCAGTTAACAAAGCAGTGATCCAAATTTACATTAGCTCGAAATCTAATGTATACACTTGCTTCTTAACAATTTAGTTATCTGTTGATCAGCAACCAAGTACCCCAAAATTTAGTGACTTAAAACAAAATAAATATCAATAAGTTTTAGTTTTGTGTGTTGAGTGAGTTTGATTGGAGGCTACACAGTTGTATCTCTCTCAAGGTTTTTTGTCGATAGCAACTAGGATTACAGTCATTTGAAATATTTTCAGATTTAGGATGAGCCGTTCTTGCCATTCTTTTAGCTCTTGATTTGAATAGAGAAGATGAATTTGCATCATGATTATCCAATTATTGTTATTACTGAATCAATATAAATGCACACTTGTAATTGTACAAAGGAAAGTTAGCAAGGATACATCAATTCTTAAGAGGTATTAGTTCTCACACAGAGTTGCACAAATCAGTGAAAAGGCAGTTCAATTATAAGAAATAGAGATTATTTGAACTCTATCAGCCAACAATATTTTGCACATGGGAAACTAGTTCTATAATTCATGAACTCATGAAAGGGTAATATCAAGAGCCAATGCTATTTCTCAACACAGGCCCTGACAGGCAAAACTATAGGCTTCATACACTTGTATATGCCCCATTATTTGTAATAAAGATTTATAATCCTTTCTGAAAACAGCTGAAGCTTAGATGGTGAGTGAATGACAGACTCTCTACCATGATAATACATGTTCTAATGGCAAGGAGAGGGCAGAAGTTCATAAACGATCACCAAGTGACTTCCAATCTACAAAGCATGCAGTAATGGATATTTAGAAGAAAGGATGGCTTTGATTTGGCTTTCTCAGATTTGTCTTAAATTCTACTCTAAGAATGAATAAGCTGTACGTTTTTGTGTCTTTGTTTATTAATATTTAAAATGAAAACATTAATGTTTATAGTATGGATTTGGTGTCTATATTGAAATCAATTATTAATAGAATTGCTTAGCACATGCTCAAAAACATTTAGGCCTTACTAAAGCCAAACAATGTACCATTTAGAAAGATCCATCAAAAGCATATCTCCATTTCCTTTGATTTCAAAACACCTAGAGCATCTCTGGCTTCCTACACTTTCTATGAAGATATTTTAGCAACCTCTTAGAAACAGTTTCTTATTAATAATAAAAATTTAACACTACCAAGATATTTTTTGGAATATATGAAACAACGTTGGATGGTTCAGAATACAATGTGAACAAAACTCAAGCATAATAGTAATTATGCAGCTGGGCAAGGTAGTACATGGCTTTTAAACCCAGAACTCGGAAGACAGGTAGTTGCATCACTAAGTTTGAAGGCATCCTGGTCTACATAATGAGGTCCAGGATAGCCAAAGCTACTTAGCCAGATCCCATCTCAAAATAAGATAAAACAAAAAGGCAATTATATACTGCATATCTGCCCAATTGTGTTAAAATGCATATACATGTAGGTAACTTCTATAAAAGAATAAATAGTATGAACTAAGCCAAAACACTAAGTCTTAGTGTAGATGGTTGCATCATAAATGTTTTATGTTAAGAATTTTTTATTTAACTTTTTTCTTTGGTGACTCTACTTCCTCTATTGTGTCTGTAATGCCTGAGATTCTCTTCCTCTCTTGAATTCAAGGAATCTGGGCAGTGGTGGCACACACCTTTAATCCCAGCACTTGGGAAGCAGAGACAGGTGGATCTCTGTGAGTTCAGTTCCAGCCTGGTTTACAAGAGCTAGTTTCAGGACAGGCTCCAAAGCTAAACAGGGAAACCCTGTCTCGAAAAATAAAACAAACAAAAAAGAAAGAAAGAATGGAAGAAAGAAAGACAGAAAGAAAGGGAAAACATCAAGGAAATCCGGAACACTATGGAAAGACCAAATATAAGAAACAGAGGAATAGAAGGAGATGAAACTCAGTTCAAAAATCCAGAAAATATATTTAACAGAATGATAGAAGAAAAATTCCCCAAACTAAAGAAGGATATATGTCTATAAAGGTACAAGAATCTTACAGAACACCAAAGAGGTTGGATCAAAAAAGAGAAATATCCTTGCCACATAATAATCAAAACACTAAACATACAGAACAAACAAAGAGTACTAAAAGTGGCCAGGAAAAAGGCCTGTAAGGAGAAGCTTTTTCCTTGAGAGAAGCCTTCTTGCCAGCCTGGTTCGGGGAAGTTTCCGGGCTTCCTACCCCATGGCGTTACATCTCGACTCTCCGTGTTTTCTCCTTCCCAGAGTCCTCCTGGACAACTAGTCCCACCTATCTAGATTTCTATTGGCCAGACAGTGCTTTATTGACATAATCACAGGACTTCCCACATCATCATCTCCTCTTTTCTGTCTAAACAAAAAGAAAAGTCTTAACTTTAACATAGTCAAATTATATATAAAAGAACAGTTATCAAGTAAGAACACAGTTACAATATTTTGTCAACATTTAGCAAGATTTAAAGAAAATATCATCTATCTCATTCTTGTGAGTCCAAAGTCCTATAGGTAGCTTATCTTTTATCAAAACTAAGGAAAACTATAACGATAACTATCTGTCTTCAACTCCATCAAAGACCACAGAAGGATAATATATAAACACTAGGATTGACAGAGACATCTTACTGCCTAGACAGCCACCCGAAATTCCTCTGTAACGTTGGGGAATCCATCTTCAGCTCATAGGCCACAATATGTCCAGAAGATTTCTCAGCAAAGCAGGAAATTTCAAAACTGTCCATCTGTATTGGCAGTCTGTCAGTCATTTCTCTGTGTCCTGCGAAAAGTCTCGTAGACTCTTCCATTAAGCAGGAACCCTGTCTGAGTTCAGCAGTCACTTTCCTGTGGGTCCTGCATATCCAGTTTATACAGCAACAGTCAAAAAATCTAGGCAAGAGCAGTTTCTTGCCCAAATGGCTAATCTTGCCATGTTGAAAGCAAACTCCATAATGAGTTTCTTCTATGCCTATCTTCCTCTCAGACGCAATTGATGCTGCTAGGAGTAGACATTTCTCATTGTCAAGAAAAACCCTAAACCATTTTAAATGCCATTTTCTGAAGGTCTTTGAAAGGTTTGAAGACTATCTGTCTCAAATACATCTCTATATATCTAGAAAACCTAACTTACCTAACTATAAGTTCTGACTACTATAAGTAACTATCTATAATCTGTGTTTAATTACGCATTACATTTTAAAAGATCAGTATAAGCACAATACTTAATCAAGAGGAGAAATATACATATCACAAAATTGACCTTGAATTTGTATCAATAAATGAAAAACAAACCCATACCATAATTCCCCTTTTTACCATTAAAAAGAGATTGGCTGTGATCACTAGCCAATTATAAACAACTCCATTTAAATGAAAACAAAGATTTATAAACAAGATGGGAATTAGGACGTCGCTCATTTTAAACTGCTTCGTGCTGGAAGGGGGCGCTGTTCATACCATGGGGATCATAACAAAACTTAGAAACCTATACAAGTCCTTATTTTCGTGGTCTGTAAAGCTCCATTATCTTAGCTGTTTCAGTTGTTGGAACACCTGGTCCACTGCTTTCGGGGGTCTTGGTTCATCAAACGACAGAAGCCTGGAAGGAATCCTCAGCTTTTCATTTTCTGTAGAAACATAAGCAAAATCTCCTTTCCCAAGTAACATATCCTTGTACTTAAATTTTGAAGTTAAGGCATTTTCAAAAGATAGAAGTTGGATTAATTTAGCAGTATTTATAATCAAGTGTACTTTAGCAGCTGTTCCTTCCTGAGCAATCAAAAAACTGGAAAACATAATAGCATACAGTATCCAGACTCTCTGTGTATTTTCCATCTTTACGTGTCTTATTTATTTATTATTATTACTATATTTTTTTACTTTGATTTATTTATTTTTCTCTGAGACAGGGTTTCTCTTTGGAAATCGCTTGCCTCTGCCTCTGGAGTAAATCCTACCAGCGTGTGCCACCACAACGCCGGCTTTTCTATTTATTTACCACTTTGACGTTTTATTTTTTCTCTCAATCTCTCATATATTTTCAAACACACTGTAAGCCTTTAGAGGTTTTGTTCATCCAAGTCTGACTTTACTGTAAAGCTTTATGTTTTTCTGGCCACGTGTCTTATCTGTAAAACCGTGGCTGTTTTAAACTGACGTTTCTTTCCAAGATGGCGGGTGTAAGTGTGACTCCAGTTACCGGCTTGGAGATGTGGTCACTGCCACTTCCAGTTGTACATACAACTTTTAAATCATTAGCAAAGCCTCTTAAAAGAACCTTGCTGGTTTTTTGTTTTGTTTTGTTTTTATGCTGAGTCAGGATGACTGCCTTAAGCACGCCTCGAGTCTCTGCTTGCTGCTAGCAAAATAGCTCACCTAAGAAAATGCTGCTACCAAAAATCTGTGCTTCTCCCCGTTCTTCTGTTCCTAAAATTCCTTTAAAGCTTTTGTCATTCTATGTGGAAATTCATCATCCCACTCCTGACATCATTTGTAATAAGAAGCTTTTTCCTTGAGAGAAGTGTTCCCGCCAGCCTGGTTCGGAGAAGTTTCCAGGCTTCCTACCCCATGGCGTTACATCGCGACTCTCTGTGTTTTCTCCATCCCAGAGTCCTCCTGGACTCCTAGTCCCACCTATCCAGATTCCTATTGGCCAGACAGTGCTTTATCGACATAATCACAGGACTTCCCACATCATCAAAGGCCAAGTAACATAAAAAGACAGACCTATTAGAATCAGACATGATTTCTTAATGGAGTCCCTAAAAACCAGATGTGGAGTGATGTCTTGCAGACTATAAGAGACCATGGATGCCAGCCCAGACTACTCTATCCAGCAAAGCTGTCAATCACTATATATGGAGAAAACAAGGTATTTCATGAGAAAGTCAAATTTAAACAATATGTACCCACAAACCGTGTCCTACAGAAGGTACTAGAAGGAAAATTCTAACCCACATGAAGTTAACTACCTTACAAAAAACAGGCAATAGATAATCTCACACCAGCAACCAAAAGAAGGTACACACACACACACACACACACATACTACACACTACACACTACACACTATCACCACCAACAGCATGATAACAGGAATTAACAATCGTAAGTCATTAATGACCCTTCATATCAGTGAACTCAATTTGTTAATTAAAAAGACATGGACTTCAGAATGGATATGAAAACAGGATCCATCCCTCTTCTGCATACAAAAAACACACGTCAAACTCAAGTCAGACATTACCTCAGAGTAAAGGGTTGGGAAAAAATTTTCCAATCATATGGACCTAAGAAACAAGCTTATGTAGTTATCATAATAAATAGACTTAAAACTAAAATTAATCAAAAGAAATGAAGAAGGTCATTTCATGCTCATCAAAGGAAAAATCCACTAAGATGATGTCTCAATTCTGAACATCCATGCCTCAAATGTAAGGGCAGTCACATTTGTAAAGCTTAAATCACACATTGAACCCCTCATATTTATAATAGGAGACTTCAACACTCCACTCTCACCAATAGACTGGTAGTCCAAACAGAAACAAATCAGAGAAATAATGGAAATAGGAAAAGTTATGATGCAAATAGACCTAACAGTTATCTACAGAACAAACACAAAAGAATATACCTTCTTCTTAGCACCTCATGGAACCTTCTCCAAAATTGACCATATATTTTACCACAAAGAAGTCTCAACAGATACAAAGAAATGTTGAAACAACCCCCTGTATCTTGTAAAACCATCATGGACCTAAGCTGGATTTCAACAACGACAGAAAAACAAAACAAAACAAAAAATCCAGAAAGCCTACAAACTCATGGAAGCTGAGCAACTCTCTACCAAATCACCACGGGGTCAAGGAAGAAATAGAAATTAAAGACTTCCTATAAGTCAATAAAAATGAATGCTCAACATACCCAAACTTATGGGACATAATGAACGCACAAGATTAACTAAAAAAACCCAGTAGCTCTCCTATATACAAATGATACATGGGCTGAGAAAGAAATCAGGGAACCAACACCCTTCACAACTCTAACCAAGTGAAGTAATTCTAAACAAGTGAAAGACCTGTATGACAAAAACTTCAAGTCTTTGAAGAAAGAAACTGGAGAAGATATCAGAAGATGGAACGATCTTTCATGCTCATCGATCTGCAGGATTAACTTAGTAAAAATGGCCAACTTACCAAAAGCAATCTACAGATTCAAGGCAATCCTATTAAAATCCCAACACAATTCTTTACAGATCCTGAAAGAACAACACACAACTTCATATGGATAGCCCAGGATAGCTAAAATGATGCTGTACAATAAAATAACTTACAGAGGTATCACAATCCCTGTTTTTAAACCCTACTACAGAGCTATAGTAATAAAAAACACATGGTATTGGCATAAAAATAGACAGGTGGATCAGTGGAATCAAATTGAGACCATGACATAAGCCCACACACCAAGGGACACCTGATTTTCAATGAAGAACACAAAATTATACAATGGAAAACAGAAAGCGTTTTCAACAAATGGTGCTGGCATAAATAGATGCTGCCATGTAGAAAAATGTAAATAGATCCATATCTATCATCCTATATAAAACTCAAGTCCAAATGGATCAATATAATCAGACGTTTTCCTGTTCTGCCCCACCCCACAGCCACATTTAAATAATCATTCAGAGGCTTAATATTAAAAATATTTTGCTTATAGCTTAGGTTTATTACTAACAAGCTCTTACATTTAAATTAATCCGTTTCTATTAATCTATGTATCACCATATGGCCATGGCTTTACCAGTCCTCTGGCATCTTGCTTTTTGGAAAGCTGGTTCCCAACTCCCTCTACTCTGCCCTTCTTTCTCTTTATAACTCCATTTGGCTTTCTCACCTAGCTTTATTCTGCCTGGCTATAAGACAATTTAGCTTTTATTATCAACCAATGACAGCAACATATATTCAAAGGATATGGAAGGTTTATCCTACAGCAGATCAAAGACCTCAACATGAATTCAGTTACACTGGACCTGATAGAAGAGAAAATGGGGAATAACCTTGAACACATTGGTCCAGGAGACAACTTCCTGAACAGAACACCAATAGCACAGACACTAAGATCAACACTTAATAAGAGACCTCATGAAACTGAAAAGTTTCTATAAGGCAAAGGACATTGCCAATAGGACAAAATAGTGGCCTACAGAATGAGAAAAGATCTTCACCAATCCCGTACCTGGCTGATTTCCAAAATATATAAATAACTCAAGAAACTAGAAATCAACAAATCAAATAATCCAATTTAAAAAATGTGGTACAGATCTAAAGAGAGAATTCTAACCAAAGTAGTCTCAAATGACTGAGAAACTCTTTAAATGTTCAAGATCCTTAGTCATCAGAGAAACAAAAATCAAAACAACTCTGAGATTCCATCGTAACAGCTGTCAGAATTGCTAAGATCAAAAAGAAGAGACAGTTAATGCTGGAAAAGATTTTGAACAAGGGAAACACTTCTACATTCCTTGTGCGAGTGCAAACTTGTACAGCCACTTTGGAAATTAGTATGGTGGCTTCTCAGAAAACTAGGAATCAACCTACCACAAGACACATCTATACCACTGGCATATACCCAAAGGATGCTCAATCATACCACAAGAAAACATCTTTATTTGTAATAGCCAGAACCTGGAAACAACCTAGATGTATCTCAACCTGAGGAATGGATAAAGAAAATGTGGTTATTTTATACAATGGAGTATTATTAAACTATTAAAAGCTATACATCATGAAATTAGAAGCCAAATAGATGGAACTAAAGAAAATCATCCTGAGAGAGGTAACAAAGACCAAGAAAGGAAAACATGGTATGTACTTACTTATACATAGATATTAGTTGTAAAATAAAGGATAACTATACTACAATCTACAGACCCAGAGAGGGTTCAAGGGAGGATGCCCAGATCTCCCTGGGAAGGGGAAATAGAAGAGATTTCATGAGCAACATTGGACTGGTTGGGATGGGAACATGAGATGTCAAATTGGGGATGCGGGGATGATGGAGGTGGAGAGTACTGAAAGAGACTACTAGAAAAGGGGGTCATTTTGGGATCAGACAAAACACTGGTGCAAGGGTATCTCTCAGGAATCTACAATGATGACCCCAACTAAGACTTCTAGCAATAGTGGATATGTAGCCTGAACTGGTCATGTTCTGTGACCAGGTAAAACTTGCAGTGGAGGGAGTGGGATACCAACCAAGTCATATAATCTTTGACCTACATTCTGCCCTGTCTGTGGGATGTGCTGGAGTAAGGGTGGCCTAGAGATTGAGGGGATGGCCAGCCAATGGCTGGGCTAGCCTAAAACCCATGCCAGGAGAGTAAGCCAATCCCTGAAACTGCCTGTACAACCAGGACCCACAGATTGAATGACCCAGAGACCTAAGGTAGAACCAAACATAATTGTAGGGAAAAATGGCAATGTAATGATACCTAACAATATTCTGTTATACTCATATACTGGTGCCTAGGCCAATTGTTATCGAGATTTCATCTAGCAACTGATAAAAACAGATGCAAATTCACAAATAAACACTAAGCAGTGATGGGGAAGTCTTGTGTATATGTCAATAAAACACTGTTGGCCAATAGGAAAGCAAGATAGGTGGGTCTAGGAGTTAAGGAGGATTCTGGGAAAGAGAGACACAGAGAGTCACGCTGTAGCCTCCAGAGGAGTAAGAGGTCCGGACCCTTTCTCCAGTAAGAGAAATACTTAGATTAACAATTGTGGGTTAAATACTTAAGTCAGAGATAGCCAGTAAGAAACAAGCAAACAGCCAACAGCTTCATAATTAATATAGTGTCCTGCGTGTTATTTGGGGACTGCAATGGTGGCAAGGCCCAGGTGGATGACAAGGAAAAAAACTACACTCTACAAATGGTTGTTAGGAATGGGATTGAATTTCCACGTAGAATGACAAGAGGTTAAAAGGAATTTTAGAAATAAAAGAACAGAGAGAAGCACAGCTTCTTGGTAGAAGCATTTTTCTCAGATGGACTCTTTTGCTAGAGATAAGCAGAGACTCACATGACTCACTTAAGGGAGTCTTCTTGACTCAGTATAAGCAAAACAAAAAAACAGCAAGTTTCTTTTAAGAGGCTCTGTTAACAATTGAATGGTGTGCACGAGCATTGGGCAGTGGCAGTGACCACATCTCCAAGCCGGCACCATGCTTCTGGATGTCAGCATAGACTGAGGCCATGAGCTAGAGTCACACTTATGCCCACCATGTTGGAAAGCCAGCGACTGTTTCCGCTTTAATTTCAACAATGTTCTTTAGCCTGTATAAGACACATGACCAGAAAAACATAAAGTTTTACAGTAAAGTCAGATTCAGATGAATAAAAATATAGATAGACTTGGGAGAGTAAAAGACACAAGATGTTGAAAAAAATAAAACTAAAGTAGCTGCGTGTGATGTCACATGCCTTTAATCCTAACACTGGGGAGTAAAACATAAACAAAGAGAGTAGCTGGGTATAGTGGCACATGCCTTTAATCCCAGCACTCCAGAGACAGAGGCAGGTAGATTTCCAAAGAGGTACCCTGTCTCAGAGAAAAAAATAAATAAAAGTAAAAGAAATAGAGTAATATAAGCCACGTAAAGATTGAAAATACACAGAAAGTATGGAGACTGTATGCTATTGTGTTTTTTTAGTTGCTCAGTGACTAAGGAAGGAACAACTGCTAAAATATACTTGATTATAAATGCTGCCGAATTAATTCAACTTATGTATTTCAAAAATACTTTGACCTCTAACTTTAAATATAAGGACCGTTTATTGGGAAAAGAATTTTTGTTTATGTTTCCACAGAAAATGGGAAGCTGTGGATTACTTCCAGGCTTCTGCGGTTTGATGAACCGAGACCCCCCCCCCGGAGGCAGTGTCCTAAGTGATTCAACATCTAAAACAACTAAGATGATGCAACCTTACAAAAACAAGGACTTCACCAGGTTTCTGAGTTTTGTCATGATCCCCAACGTATGGACAGCGCCCCTACCAGCAGGAAGCAGTTTGGAATGAGCTACATCCAAATTCCCATATTGTTTATGAATCCTTGTTTTCATTTGAATGGGGTTGCTTATAATTGGTTAATTATCATAACCAATCTCTTTTTAATGGTAAAAGGGGTATTATGGTATGGAAATGAATACTTGGTATGGGTATGGTTTTTCATTTATTGATACAAATTCAAGGTCAATTTTGTGATATGTATATTTCTCCTCTTGATTAAGTATTGTATTGATCTTTTAAAAAATAATACATAATTAAATACAGATTATGGATAGTTAATTATAATAGTCAGAACTTATAGTTAGGTAAGTTATGTTTTCTAGATATACAGAGATATATTTGAGATAGATAGATAGTCTTCAAACCTTTCAAAGACCTTCAGAAAATGGCATTTAAAATGGGTTAGGGTTTTTCTTCACAATGAGAAATGTCTGCCCCTGGCACATCAATTATATCTGAGAGGAAGATGGGCATCGAAGAAACTCGTTATGGAGTTTGCTGTCAACATGGCAAGATTAGCCATTTGGGCAAGAAACTGCTCTTGCCTGTACTGCTTCACTGTTGCTGTATAAACTGGACATGTAGGATACACAGGAAAGTGACTGCTGAACTCAAACAGTCCTTCAGGGTTCCTGCTTCATGGAAGAGTCTGTGAGACTTTCTGCAGGACACAGAAAAAAATGAATGCCAGACTGCCAATGCAGATGGACAGTTCGAAATTGTCTGCTTTTCTGAGAAGTCTTCCAGACACACTGTGGCCTATGGGCTGTTGATGTATGCCCCAACGTTACAGAGGAACTTCAGATGACTGTCCAGGCAGCAAGATGTTTCTGTCAATTCTAGTGTTTATATATTATCCTTCTGTGGTCTTTGATGGAGTTGAAGACAAATAGTTATAATCATATTTTCCTTAGTTATGATAAAAGATAAGCTACATATAAGACTTTAGACTCACACAGATAGGATAGATGACAAAATACTTTCTTTAAACCTTACTGAATGTTAATGGACAAAACATTATAACTATGTTCTTACTTGATAACTGTTCTGTTAAATATAATTTGACCGTGTTAAAGTTAAAACCTTTCTTTTTATTTAGACAGAAAAGAGGAGATGATGGGGAAGTCGTGTGTATATGTCTATAAAACACTGTTGGCCAATAGGAAAGCAAGATAGGTGGGACAAGGAGTTGAGGAGGATTCTGGGAAAGAGAGACGCAGAGAGTCACTATGTAACCTCCAGAAGAGTAAGAGGTCCAGACCATTTCTCCAGTAAGAGAAATACTTAGATTAACAATTATGGGTTAAATACTTAAGTCAGAGAAACAAGCAAACTGCCAACAGCTTCATAATTAATATAGTGTCCTGTATGTTATTTGAGGACTGCACCTGTGGCAGGGCCAAGGCGGATAGCAAGGAAAAAAACTACACTCTACAATGCAAAACTTGGGGAATCCTGAAGAAGAGGGGGAGAAAAGGTTGTAGGGCCAGAGGAGTCACATTCAATACAACCCCCCCCAGAATCAACTAACCTGGCTACATAGGGGCTCACAAAGACTGAACCAACAACTAGTGAGCCTGCATGGGACTGAAGTAGGCACTTGCTTGTGGAACTATTAACAGTGGGAGCAGGGCCCATCTCTGACTCTTTTCCTGACTTTTGGAACCATACTTCTCATACCAAATCACCTTGTCTAGCTTCAATACATGGGGAGATGCTTAGTCTAACTGCAACTTGCATATGCCATGTTTTGTTGGTATCAATAGGAGACCTGTCCTTTCCTGAACAGAAACAGAGGAGGAGTGGATTGGCAGTGGGTAGTAACAGAGGTGGGGGTAGGAACTTGGAGAAGATGAGGGAAGGGGAAACTGGCTGGGATGCAAACTAAATAAATTTTTAAATTTGGCTTCTAGCAAAAATAATATTCTAGTTATTTTAGCTGATCTTCATTTCTCATGATACATGTGCACATATCTAGTTGTTATCATGTTCATACACAAAGCAGAAAAATATTATTTTTTAGATTTATGGTCAATCAGTTGTTTTTTAAAACATGGTGTTCTATTTGGGTATTAAAAAATCTAAAACAGAGAGCTGCTTAAAAATCATAGAAATATGCATACAGTAGATATGTGCAAAATATCAGTAACTGTTCTGAAGGAATACATACATGAAGCAATAATGGGTCCTAGACCGAAGAGTGTTGTCTTTTCCTAATAGAGATAGAGATAAACAGAAAGAGCCATAAATGATAACACAAAATAACAATTAAGAAGAAGCAAATTGTAATTCTAGGTTGTAAAGACAAGGCATGAGGAATTCACAAAATCACCCCAGTTCAGGATATACTGTTACTCACTGGCCTGAGTTATGGGTCAACAGGGAAGAAAGAAGGGGAATACCAAAATTTTGAAGATTTACTATTCAAATAGACGGCCTTGGACTTCAGTGTTTTGTGAAACTCTCTCTGGAAATATTTTCTTGTAAACACAGCAACGAGATGCTGTGTGGCCAAGTCTATGGAGCTGACCTCTGTTTCAAACAGACCAGCTCTATTTCAATGTTTCAAGGTTCTGTAAGTTGGATTCTTGTTAGAATTTTATTTGAAGAAACATTATCCATGACCTTGCTGTCAAACTGTCAAATGCTTTTATGCCAAGCAATAAATAACACAGGTTTCTATTTTAGACACGTATTTTGAAAGACCAGCGCTCCTTAATGATTGGTTGAAGGGCCAGTCAGACAAAGTATGAAGGGGCTCTTGAGAGTGCCAGGTAATGATTAGCAACTGAAGCTCTGTTATGAGGACCATTATTGAGATATGGCAAAAATAATTGTTGCAACAAGATCCTGTGACTAGCTACATGTGGATGGCATGTAAGAGGGAATAGAATGACTCTGAGCTTTCACATGGGGGGTACAAAGGTTCTTAAATTTTTAATGAACATAATAATATCTAAGAGTTTTGTTCAAAAGTAGGTCTGTGATATTCTTATGTGCATTAAAATCCCAGGGATTTTGACTTAACATATGTGTAAAGCAATGGATGGTGATGTTAGAAATAATGTTAACAGAGTTGAGGACTCTATGACAAGAAAAAATGAGAAAGAAAAATTATTAGTTTTAGATCATACCTGAGGTCACTGTGTTTCTGAAGCAAGGATCTGTTGGAAATTTGAAATATGGAGCTTCTAATAATCATCTTAGAGTTCATCAGAGAAATAAAGACTAGTGGTACATTATTCTATTTATTCTATTCTATTTTAGACACCTGTTTTGAAATACCAGCACTCCTTAATGACTGGCTGAAGGGACAGTCAGGCAAAGCATAAAGAGGCCTTTGGGTGGTGGCCTAGATATAAGGAGGTGGCTACATATAAGCAAATAAATGAGATCACTTAGAGAGAAAGAAAAGTGCCAAGGATAGAACCATAAGGAGAAGAAACTTTTAAAGAATGGATGGAGCAAGTGGCATGATGGTATACCCCTATAACTTCAACACTTGGTTGACAAGATACAAGATCAGGCACTCAAGAACAACTTGTGCTACACAGTGAGTAGTACAAGATCAGCCTTACTACGGTGAGTCTCTCAAAAACAGCTTGTGGAAGTTTCATAGACGCCCTTCTGTGTCACCTATCATTTTGTCATATTTGCTTTAAAATATTTTGAACTTGTAGCACTGAGAGTTTTGAATTGGGCACAGTGGTTACACTTGTAATCACAACTCTAAGAAAGTTGAGATAAGAGATAAGAGAATCAGGTGTCCAAGGTTATCCTCAGCTACATAGTGAGTCCAAGAAAAGTTAGATAATGACTGAAAAAAATGGTAAAAGAATAAGGAAGATAATGAAAATGACTAGAAGTGTTACTAACAAAGTAAGCAAGGTAGTTGAGTATATTGAACTAGGGATCAAGTTTACCATTCCGAGGTAATGGTACAGACCATTGTTACATTTAACTTTAAGCTAACCAATCAAGAAATCTGTTACAAATGCCTCAAGGTGCAAAGAGTATCACACTATAGCTAGAAAAGACACTATATCAATTAACTTAACCAAATCCAGTGTTATATAATATCTTTTTTAGCCTAACAACCCAAGTTTCTTATAATAGTATATCCTGGAATTATTTTTGTTTGTGATCTAATTACATGCAAGTCAAACCTTGTGCTTAAATTCACCTGGAACATGCTAAATTCACACAGCTATAAACCTTGTCCTAATGGGGATTATTCGGAAGGAAAATAAGTATTCAGAAAAGGCAATCCCTTAGATTTAAAAGACAGAAAGAAGGGAGAGTTTGCATTTGGTTAGGAGATCTGAAATTATCATGGACTAAGGTGAAAGAAAATAATAGTCTAAAACAGACACCTGAGCAAATGCTATGAGTAGTATGAGATACTACTACTGAAAACTTAGAGAATTGTGCAAAGCCATGTATATTCTAGCATTAATGCAGTGGAGAATATTTTTACAGGATTGGGAATGAGTGAATGTTGGAAAAGGAGTAGCATTAAGATCTTCATGTGTACCTGGAACACTTAGAAGATGTTGGGAAGTGTTAACAACAGGGAATTGGAGAGATGGGTTAGCAGTTAAAAGTACGTGCTCGTCTTTCAGTGGACCTGAGTTCAGTTCCCAGCTCCCCTTTCAAGTGACTCATGACAATATGTAACTTCAGCTTCAGGAGATCAGACACTGTTGGCCTCTAAGGACACCTGCACTCATGTGCCCATGGTTAAAAAGTAAAATAAATCTTTTTAAAGCACTAAAATATGATAAGATAAATCCGACTTAGTGCTTAATATGGTCTTTAAGTATGAGCTGTAAGCAAACATTCTCATGCTCATTTTCCTGGAAATAAGTAATGATTTGGGTAATACCGCAATTTAACTGACCAATTATCTGCTTTTATAATCTCCCCTGCTTCTCGGACTTTCTTGACCAAAATATTGTTTTATTTAATATTTACCTGTCAGCTAGTCAGGTTAGGCTACCTTGATACCAGTAGCAGACACACAGAACACTTAAGAAAACTGTACAACTCATAGCTGCCTGTCTGAGCCTGTTAAGCACAGCCACAGTCAGCACTGCCTGAATTAGTATGTATCAGAGGTTTTGCTATTAGAAGCTTTAATAAATTCTGGTTGCCCTCAGAGTCATTTCCATATAGTTCAGGGAGGAAGTACTTCCCTTGGTGGTCTAGCAGAACTGCCATGAACAGTGAAAATAAGCCAAAAGGGTTAAATAAATGGCTGCGACTGGTTGAAATATTCCTTGTCAGGTTATATAAGCAGGCTGCTCAGACTCAGCAAGTCATTCAGGAGGCATTCTCCTATGTTGACTCCCTTGGTATTTGAGCATTAGGCTCAGGATAAGCGTCTTTGGGGTGGTCTTGTCTGTTTCAGTTACACAGGCATATCTAGTAACACAAAGAAAGAAACATAAGAGATGGCAGAATGGTGGGGGTGGCACTGAGGACATCAGTGAAAAAAGTAGCAGATCCATAAGAAGGTCAAGCTAAGAAAGGTGGCTGCTTGACAGGTGAAGAAACAAACAAACAAACACAGCTGAGCAATTTAAGAGCAGCTATGGTAGGAAGAGGGGCAGGGGATGTAGAGAGATGGCACAAGAAGGCAGAGAGTAAAGAAATAAGTGGCTTCAATGAACCAAAGAGCAGCAATTGCACAACCTGGTCACTGGAAGAGTTACCATCCAAAGATCTGAAGTCCTTAGGAAAAGAGGTCCCAGACTACAGGCCATGAGCTGGGATACTAGCTGATGATAATGGCTAAGTAATGACCTCTTAAGTCTACTGAAGAGCTGTAGCACTGGCTACCATCAAAAGCTAAGAAATTCCAATAATTAGTCCTACCTATGAAGCTGCAACACCACCAGCCACCAAGGAACCCTGACCCTACTAGGCCTATACAAGAACTATAACAGTTTTGAAGCTAAGGGTTCTGATACTAGAGGCCTGATCCAAGAGTGTAACACCAAAGACCGCAAACTGCTATTGCTCTTGCTATCCTTGAAGAGCTTCCCCTCCTAGGATTTTTATCTGCATAGACCAAAAGAATCACAGCCAAATGACTTGAAATCCAACACCCTGAATACACCTTAAGTATGTGTGAGTAGCTTGCAAACTGGTGTAAAAAGATGTACCACCATTCTACCTGGAAAATTTTTGAACCATGTTCCAATCACAAGTAATGAAGCCCTCAATAAGTACTAGAGATTGTTCCTAGGGAATCTTGACCAAGAGACCACAAAGGTCCTGCTCTAATATCCTTTTCTGATGGTGTGATAGACACCACAAGCAAAAGCAACCTGTGGAGCAAAAGGCTTGTTTGGCTTAAAATTCCAGGTCAGAGTCCATCATTAACAGAAGTCAAGGCGAGTTCAGACAGGAAACTGGAGGTATGAACTGAAGCAGAGGCCATGGAGGAGAATAGCTTGTTCTCTATGCTCTTGTTCATCCAGCGTTCTTATCCTTCCAGGACTACAGTAGACTGGACCTTCCTACATCAATCATTAGTCAAGAAAAAGCCCCCATAGACTTGTTTACAGTTAAGTCTGATGGAGGTCATTTTGAGGTTCCCTCTTCCCAGCCAACCCTCGCTTATATCAAGTTGACATAAAAATAACTAGCATAGGTCCTTTATGGAAATTCATACAAAATGATAGCATGAAAGTAGATTGTAACTCCAGGAAAATCCTTTATTGTATAGTGTTAGGGGTTAAACTTGAGGCCATCCATATGCCTGCCTGGAAGCTGTACCATCAGTCACCACCAGGCATTCTAATCTCTTAGGCCTACACAAGACTATAACATTTAAAAAGCTTAATGTAACAGAGGAGGGCCTAGGCCCTACTCCAAATGATATGACAGAGTTTTAAGATTCCCCCATGGAAGGCCTCAACCACCCTGGGGAGCAGAAAGGGAATGGGATAGGGAGTTGGTTGGGGTCAGGGGAAGACAGGAGGGAGAGGGAACTGGGATTGACATGTAAAACAGCTTGTTTCTAATTTAAATAAAAAAATCACAAAAAATAAAAAGCTGAGTATATCAATAATAAAGTTCTAGTTAGACAGTGAACCACAGAACTACATTCTAATCCCTGGAAGCTCTATTTTTAAATTCAATCCAAAATTGACTTTCACCTATACAGACTGCTCTTGAAAAAGAGGAATTTCTCCAAATACAGCCAGCTTGCTTCCCCACATACTTAGTTCTTGGCACTAGCCTGTGCAGCTTTTCTTTTCTTGTTTAACCTGTGCTCTTTGAGGGCCTGACACCCAGCTCCCAAATAAATGCATGGAGAGTGATTCTTACTTATGAATACCTGACCTTAGCTTGACTTGTTTCTAGCCAGCTTTTCTACCTTAAATTATCCTGTTTCTCTTCAACTACATTTTGATTCTGTGCTTTTTAACCTTTCTTTATTCTAGATATCTTTCTTTCCTTCTTACTCCATAGCTGGGTGGGTGACTGGCCCCTGGCATCTCCTCTCCTCCTTTTCTCTATCTTCCTCTTCTCATTCTTCTACTTATTCTCTCTGCCTGGCAGCCCCTCCTACCTCTCCTGTCTAGCTATTGGCCATTCATCTCTTTATTAGACCAAACAGGTGTTTAAGACAGGCAAAGCAACACGGATTTACAGAGTTAAACAAATGCAACATAAAAGAATGCAAGGTATCTTTGCATCATTAAACACTAATATTCTACAACAAGCCTGTTTATCATGCATTTTGGGAGCTGTGCAGAGTGAGGTGAACAATATTTCTATGCCTAAAAGATGGTTTTACACAATCATTTATACAAATGGTTGGCAAGCACTTTCTAGTAAAAAACAGCTAGTAAATGTTTCAGACTTTTAGGGCCAAGGCCCAAACCATCGTTGTAATTATGCAACAATTGAGATTATAATCCCTGAAGTATTTTATTGACACAAGTTACAAAGTACACTTCTTTTAAATTTTAAGAAGAACCCTTATTGAAATGTATGTATTTTAAAGATGGAGAATGCAGTGGTGGGAAGTTTCTTAACAGTTTCTGACTTTTATTTATTCCCCTAAGACAATAATTGAAACTGGAGGTCCTAGAAATGGTTCACAAACTACTAGACATTTCCTCAAGACTTCTACAAGATCAGTAGCCCAAAGATTAAGAACTCAGGATCTCTGTTATCATATCTATCACAGAACAAAATATTGTAAATATCAATTAAAATGATAGATAACTACACTGTACAACTGATGGAAAAGCCCACTGGACTACTCACTTCCAATGAGTCAATTGTATTTTTTGTGCATTTTATCACATCAAATCCATTTTATCAGTTTGGGGCCCAAACATTACTTATAAAAATGTCCTATGGTAGTCTCATAGCTACCTCATATGGGGACTATCTGGAGGATCTGATGTCAGATTACACTCTCTCAAAGAAATTAACATGCTTAATCCTCATTTTCTACCTATATAATACGAAGATAATAAGCAATAGCTTATTATATCTGGGTAAACCAAAAAGAATGTCTAATGCAAAAGTCGTTCAAGTATTCCTGTTACAATTCTTTTTTCCCTGTGAAATGATGGGATTACCACCGGCATCAAATGTAAAGCCAAATAGAAATTATTATATACTTTGGAATATCCAAGTTTTTGAAAGTCAAATAGGACATGTTCTCTGCTGTATTATATTTTCTATTGGAATATGTCATTACCACTCAATGATTATATTGCTTTATGTCTTTTCTCCTTGCAGTTCATGGCAAAGATAATCCTTGTATGGCACTTAGATAAAAGAGTCAGTTCCTGTTATAAGGTCTTGCTTTATAAACACTTATTCAATCTTCACATGACCTCTTTGAGTTAGTTGGGTTTATTATTTCTAAATTACAAATAAGGAAAGCAAAGTAAAATGTGTCACACAGTTTATAAGTGGTGAAGCTAGGATTCAAATTATGATTAACTATCTCTAATAGTGTTGTTACTTTTCATGATTGGGGCACATTCTGAAACAACATGTTTAGGTCATCTCAGCTCCATCACTGTCCAACTGTCAAGCCTGAGGCCAGGGACTTATTCTTTGTCTTCTTGTGTACACTGACCAATTTATAAAGTATCTACTACAGTGAACTTTGAGCTTTGTGATATCATTGTTTTTCTTTGCTTGACATACATGGAATTCTTCTTGACCTTCAGCCAAAAATATCCTCAATTTCCCCAATTTGAAGGGATCATAAAAAAGACTGGCAGTGCCAGAAAGACAATTAACTGGTTACTGCATGCTCAGTCAATCACCATACTATATTATACAATTATGTGTGTGTACATGTATGTATGTATGTATGTATATATATAATATTTAGAATTTTAGCATCCTGTTAATATATACATTTTCCTTTGAGGCTGTTTGAAAAATTAAACGAAAAAGCTAATTTGCTCTGCCACAGATGGTTTAGGAAATATCACTATAAAGTATTATTCAATATATTTGTTATGAATATATTTCAAGGTCTGTATTCTTTCTACCAGTATCAACTTTTGGAGGTCTGATTATTTGAATTTTTTCTTAGTATAGAGAGGACAAAGATAAAAATCGGAACAGTTTTATCTGACTAAAGAAAGAAAGTAAAGGTGTAGACCTCAAGGTAGAGATTAATGAGATTGGGAAAGGCCTGGTGCTGCTTGGTTTCTGTGAGCACAGAGGGATTAGAGAACTAAGAAGAAGAGGAAAAAACTTGAGGGATGAGGAAATGGGGAGCTTAAGGGGTCAATAGATCTAAGAAATCTTGAATAATGGGGGTCCTAAATAATGCAAGAGGCCTTAGCAAAAGATAATTGACAGAAAGCCAACCAATAAGATGCTAGAGCCCTATTAACAAAAGTTTGCAGATTCCAGTGTAGGCTAAGAACAAAGAAAAAAGATTGATATTAGGAAAGCAGAAAATAGTTGCCAAAAAGAATCCACCAGAAAAAAAACTTAAGTTAACCAATGTGACCCCAAACTCTGGGTCAAAGCTAGATCTCAAATGTGTGAACTGTAGCATCTCAAGTGAATGACTGAATTTCTGTATTCCTTGGTACCACAGAAACTATTTGACTAGTGATTGAGAAATGGAAAACGCTCAGAAAATGCGAATAGTTTCTATTATTAGTAGCAATATTTGGCCTATCTTTCATATTTGCAGACCTACACTAGTATTTCTCCCAATAAAAATGACAGATTTCTACTAGATTTCATCCCAGTTGCTACAGAACATGTTCTGTAGGGCTGAGATTACTAAAGCATAGTTACATCTTTTGGTGTATAAGTTCAGAGCCAAGCATATGGCTTTTACTCACAACAATGATAGACAGGTATTTACTTGAAAGGTAATCAGCAGTCATGTGAAATTTTTGTGTAGAACTGATTTAGACATGTTCATGTGTACATGCTCACACACATAGATGGAAGGAAGAAGGAAGGGAAAGAAGGAGGGGAGGAGAGTAAGGAAGCAGACAAAGAAAGATGAGAAATGTAAAAATGAAGGAAAATATAGGACATTCATTTTTCAGGTACTTACTATAAATATAAATTTCCCAATTACAAGGAAATCAGTGAAGTGTGTCTTCAGTACAAACTGAGCTTTCAGTATACATCTAGCTCTACTCAGAATGTGGATTGTAATATTTGTCTGGTTTACACTGTAACTTTTTGTGTGGGGTGCTATGAATCAAATTCAAGGCCTTGAGCATGCTAGTTGAGGACCTACTACCAAGCAACATCTTCAATTCCTGCAAACATCCTTATATATAGTCTTATTTGCTGAAAATTTGATGAAAAGAGACAGCCTGTTTGGAGTAGGCTTTTACTTCTTGATTTGAAACTATTTAATGAAATTAACTTCAAAAATTAAAGTCATATATTAATTTTACTGAGAATTCATACAAGGAGACAAAGAACTATCAGTGTCTGTATGTACAGCTCTTGGAAATATATTAAGTGATTTAACTAGACTATTTGAATTAGATATTTATCAAGCTATTTGAATTAGAAAAAATATGTTGTTATGAACATCTGTTTACCAAGTGGGCTGTTATTGAACTTCCTTTTTATGATCCATATGAAGGTATGTGTTTACATTTAAAGTCTATTTTTGAATCCTAGAATATCATGATATGGTGGCTATGTTCCAAGTTTGATTTCTCACAGTCACTCCACCTGTTATTCCAACTCAGTTAAAGTCTTATCACTCTTATTCTTTGAAAACATGCGCAACATCAAATACTTTTAAGAATTATATTGTGTAGTTTTGAGTATTTTAACTGCTTTAGGATGATGCTGACTTTAGAGTTGCTCTCTTGTTAATTTTCCTAGTTCTTTCCAAGCCCTGCTACTGTCTTGGAAACATTTTCTGACAGCATACCGCTAAAACGAAAATTCTACGGAAGTCTATTTACATGAACTACCAAGCCTTAAATGAATTGGATATGTTCATAATGTAAGAACACAGTGTTTCCTGACATTCTGTTCAAAATAGTAAATTGAATTAGCCTGGATAAGTCAACTGTTACAAGGAGTGGAAAGTGCTAAATTAAACTTTAACAACAGTTACAAATAGGGCTATGCTGAGTTCAAAATGAGTAACATCATTAAGGCTTCAGCCAGTGAAGGTAAATTTGGCTTTAATACTTTAATATTCAGTGAAGAGGAAAATGAAGTAAGATTACCGAAAAAATTAAAAACTAGGTTTGAGAGAACATTTAAATGAACCAGAAGTAATGAAAACAGGTCACAATGTGCCCATAAGATGCAGAGCCATGTGAATTTAAGAAGAGATTGAAAATTGTTAAAATACTGAAGTCAAATGAGAAGCAGGAACAAAAAGGTGGCACTGTACAAATAATCTGAACTTATTGTTTTCTGATTTGAGACAGTCTCTCTCTATGTACCTCAGTCTGGCTTTGAAATTGTTATCCCATTGCTTACACCTCCTGAATGCTGAGACTCCATGTGTAAAACTATCATGTTTTTACATCTTGAACTTTACAATGTTAGTGAAGAAAAATGAAAACTAATATAGACTCATGAAAATATCTTCATGACTATCAACATTTAGCACAGGGGGAAAAACATCATTCTATTTCCATGTAGGAAACAGAAAACATCAGTACTGCAAATATTTAATTCTAAAATAGTCATAGATGAAAAAACTCAGACTCTTTCTGTCAACCACAACTGGATATTGGGAATATTCAATTTTAATTTTATTTAAGGTCATGATGGCATATGTCTATAACCCTAGCACTCAGAATGCTGAGGCATAAGGACCTCACGTTCAAGGCTAGCCTGGGCTACATAGCAAGACCTTGTCTCAAAAAATATTTGAATATTTTTATATATTATGAAAAGACTACTAGACATGGAATACTACACATCAAAGCTGGGCATGGTGGCTTATTTAATCCCAGTGCTCAGGTAAATCTCTGTGAGTCCAAGGCCAGCTTGGTGTATATAGTGAGTTCCAGGTCAGACAAAGCAACACAGTATTCTATCTCAAACAAACAAAACCAAAAAAAAGACCCTACAAATAAAAACTGGAACCACAGAATGCAGTAGCAGTCCTGTATTGCAGATTCCAGACTACAAATGCCCTGAGATAGCAGCACTCCAGAGCTGGGGCTATACGATCTGCTGGGATGCCTAGATTTGAAGACTGGTTATGTTACCCATTAGCAATACATAACTTGGATGATCCACATATGATCCTTATGTAAATGGCATGACAACACCTGTACCGTGGTGTTCTTATGAGAATTAAATGAGTTTGTTACATTTAAGCAATTAAATAGCACCATCTGGAATATTCTAAACATCAGTATTTCTTTCAACTTGGAAAGCAAAGCAGAAAAATACCGTCTGAGGAAACTAGTATACACTAGTAAGAAAACACCTTAAGTAGTATAGACATTGACCTTAACGGTCTTCCTAAGATCCATTCACTCAGAAATACTCAACACCCATACTAGGTAAAGGGGTTTCTAGAATAGAAAGGAGAGCTGTGCCAGTTATCTGAACATTTGGATATTTGCATACTGATACTTTGACTCCATAACAAACTGACACATCTCATGACTCTAAAGAGTACATTGTGTCTTTGAGCCCTCTGATGACACAGTGCCCAGTTCTGCACCAATGTTGATGGAATAAACTGCAGCAGGTATAGGTATCTACTCTGGAGTTCTGTATTTCCATTCTGGAAGTCTCCAACTCCACCCTAGTGGTTCAATTCTAATAAATTGCTCCCACCTTATACCCCACTGCCATCCATCACCTCTTTCATAATTTTAGAAGGCTTACTTTATTATACCAGTCATTGTTTTTAAATATTTCACATTGACAACCACTTTTAATTCTACAACATTCCTGTGAGTATACCCATTTTGCAAGTGAGGAAACTCAACTTCACACAGCTGATATAGCACACCTGGGACACAAACTCATGTTACCTAGCATTTTTCATCCTGGATATACTGGATTTCCTTGCATAGATAAGAACTGAGTCCTGAGTTATTCTAATAAATAAAATTCATACTGTAATATTTATACAATGCCTGACACTTCAAAATGATTTTGAAAGAACATAAGAGAACGTCCATGATCTCACTTTTTGTGATCATTGTGTAAGAATGAATGAGTATGAGGAAATTGAGGCTAACAGAGAGTATAATGGAGTCAATGATTGTCAGAATTGTATCTTCACAACCCCCTCATCTTTGGGTGTGCTCTTTCTATCAACTTCATTATTCTATTTCTGGGCTCAGAAAAAGAAGATGTCTATGAGTTATAGACACCTGATGGATATACGACCTAGGCAGGATTTTAAATTCTAGAAAATTCTTAGACTTGGGGAAGAAAAAAATATAAAATAAAGACTAAAAGAAAAAACAACAGAAGGGGAACACGAGAAAGGGTAAGCACTACATGGAAGAAATAAAAATAAAAAGACTTGGTAGAAGTTGGGTATAAAGAAAAATGGAAGAAAATTTGTCTCTAAGGTTTTGAATATGAAAAATCATATCACCAATGTCATTATTAAGAAAACAGATGAAAAAGAAAGTGTTTGACACAAAGATAATGGTGTTGGCTGAATGGTTATGAATATCAGGTGATTTTGCACATGTAACTGGAAACATACAGCTGACAGAAAGATGATGTCTCAAGATGAGCAGCCACTTTAAAGTATCATTAAAACTGTGGGGTACAGCACTCAGTGGCCAAAGGCAAGAAGATCAGGAGGTCAAGGCTATTGTTTGCTACATATCAAGTTCAAGTCTAGCCTGGCTTTTCTGTTGTTGATGTTGATGACAAATCACAGGCAAAGGAAAGAAATGGTTCAAAGCTAAATGTTAAACTCATAGTGGAAATTCACATGTAAAAGACAAAAAGAAAAGGAGACAAAAGTGAAAGTGATGGAATAAAAGAAGAAGTGTGTAGAAATGTATAAGGAAAGAGACATTTCAAGAAATAAGAATCAATCTTAAATTCCTTGTACAACATAGGAGACAAATATGATGACGAGTTGGGAGATACTCTTTAGTATTTTTACCTTAATTTTATTAATTAATTGAGTAAATTTACGTCTTCCATAAATAAACTGAAAGAACACAAAGGCAAACCTATGTTTTCCCCACTGTAGCTCCAATACCCAGCAATTCTAAGGCATAGCTGTCACTAAATAAATGTTCAAGTAAGAATTAAACAAAAAATACAATTGGACACACAGCAGCATGATATGGTGCTTGGAAGTACGGTGTCCATAAAATGACCAAGATAGATGTGACATCATATGGGAATTTAAAAGGAAGTACAATATTAAAAGTGATAGTGAGATGACAGTAAGGATATCTTGTATGAATTATCTCTTAGAGATTTTTTCTGAAAGGCAAGAGAAACTATACAAAATAAACATCCTTTGTTAGCGAACTATATGTTTACCACTTTGTCAATGCTAAGGATTGGACATGCAAGGAAAGTACTGTTCCAGTGACTATATAATTTTGATATTTGGTCCCACTAAATGGTCCAATATAGCCTTGTACACACTCTGTAGCCTAGGTAGGCCTTAAGCTTGCAACTCTTATTCTTCTGCCTTTCAACTGTCTGGGGTTATGTGTCTGTGTCATCAGGCATGACTGCATTCTAGTTCTCTAATAGCTTCACCCTCTATCAGGTTTTCTTCTGGAACTTAAGATGGTCACTAGTGTTGGTCAACCTGCAATTGGTTCCTTATGGTTCCCTAATGTATTTAAAGAAGAATCAGAGATCCATGATGGAAAATGTAGAGAAATCATAATCAGAAGATATAAAGATACAGATCAAAAGAAACAAGACAACCCACAGAAAGAGATTGCTTGGGAATGAAAACAGACTGTGGAGTTCTATGAAGTCAACTAAAATTTGTGAATTTGTGTAGTAAGGAAGTGGTAAGAGAGGAAAAGGTAGGACACACATGTAACATAAGGATGTACAAAAGAAATCTGCAAGCAAACCAGAAATAGAAAATACTGAAGATGATTAACTATGTGTTGACAAAACAATCATAACATATGCCATTGTGTGATAAAGCTGGGCAAATAAACTGCTTGTTTCCCATATTTTAAAGCAGCATTTTCTCTCCTTTCTCTTTATATACTAAATAATTATAAGATAGTAGTTGCAAAAAAATACTAAAGGCGCTCCAAGATGTGACGTAGTGGAAAACAAAACTAATCAGAAGACTTTATCAAATGTGAATAAACTGAAGGACAACACAGCTAACAAACAAATAGGCTAGCAGAGAATTTAAGGAGTCTGTAAATACACAGACAAAGTGAATTTCAGCAACTGAAAGACCAATAAGATTATTTCTCACATTTTCTTATGTTTTGATACTAGTTATTCATATAGAAATATGTGTGTGCACGCATGTGTTTTGATAAGTATTTATCTACTGACAGACACACTTAAGGATTATATAGCACTTATAACTTCTATAGTACTTAAGGGTTTCACTAGAGTAATAGAATGATTTTATGTATGTAAGTGATAGTGTATAAACTGTAACAGTCATTCATGGAAGCTGCTGTCTAGTCATGAATAAAGTTCAAAATGAAAATCTATAATTACTTCTTTTAGATTATTTTGTAGTACTTTATATGCATTTTTACATATAAGGAACATTTGGCACTCACTATACTTGAATGTTTTGAATAAATATAAACTCCTGTTGTATACAGTTTGATAAATTATACTGCAGGAATATTTTCAGCAGTTCATGGTGGGTCCTGTAAATCTGTAATCTTAGCATTCTGTTTCATATAAGCAGGAGGTATGTCACAAGTTTTAGGCTACTGTGGACTGGATAGTGAGCCCCTACTACAAGTATTTCATTTAAATAAGAAAAATAGCAATCCTACTTAAAACACTCTATATTAAAGAGAATTACCATGAGTTTGAGGCCAGGCTGGGCTACTTAGTGAGTTCCAGAGGGGGATAGAGTGAGAGACCCTGTGTAAAGCAAAGAAACCATAAACAATAGAAAAGAGAATGGAGCTGAATATAAATATATTTAATGATGCTAGTTACAATATTTGAGATTTCAAATAAGTGAAAGAAATTAAGAGGAAAAGGACCCTCTGCTTTATATAGAGAAAGGCATGAACACTCTTTGGAATAATGACCAGTACTTTTACTATGAACTTGATTTATTTTGTCATTAGAATGCCTACTTGGTTTTAGAGATGGTTGACTTTTTGGCAGACTCTACAACAAGATTTCACTTTGAATAGTGAATTAAGAAAATACATTTTCTATCCAAAGCTATAAACTCTCAGCATTTTAACTGTCCCCCTTTTCTATTTTCTACTTTATGGTAAGACCCAGTATCAAATGATAGAAAGAATAATTTATTTCCATAACCAGTAAATTTATTTGCCCACCTGAAATAATTACAAAATACAAAAATCAAGAAAGCACATATCACACTAGAGGTCCCTAAGGACATCAGTCTTACCTCAGTAAGGTTAGAACGCTTTTTGTAGGCTCACTTTTCTTCCAGACACACAAACTGCACTGGACTACTTGACCCTCAGGAAATCCTCAGGGAAGGAACTTGAAAAACCAGCCTCCCTTGTTCCCACAATATATTTACACGTTAAACACACCCAGTGACACACAGTAATGTTTATCTGTGGTAGACAGCTATTTCAGGAAGCAAGCAAAGCCTATAGAGCTGACAAGGTTAAGGAAAGGGAAGGCAATAGATTTCGACTTGTAAGCAACATTTAAGAAGATCTTGACCTGCCACCCCTTTTACACCAATGTTTTGAAGGTTATTCATTCTTTTAATATTCTTTTCTACCCCTAAAAAACACTATTCATACAGACCCTGAGGGGGAAAGGGAATAAGAATGTGCCATGCACTGTTTAAAAGTGCTTTCCCTGTATCACCTCCTACATTTCCTCCAAATTATTCAGCCTCCGATAATGTTATTACATGCATATTAGAAATAAACAAAGAGTAATTTTCTCAGGCACCCAATTAGTAAATCATAGGATCTGAAGTTAAGTCTCATTGTCTGTTATTTAACCATGACACTACATTGAACAATGAGAAAGATTTTCTTTGAACTAATACAGTGGTACAGGGCAAAAGGTAAACATTATTAAAACACTGTTAAAATCACTAGTAGCATCCATGAGAGTTTTTTAGGGTTACATGTAAATTCTTCTTTTGCCATTAATGTTCCTGTAACTGAGTAATGGCTTTGAGAATAGGGCAAATTAACTCTAGAACCAGCAGACAGTCTAATTGAACTCTTTCTTGCTGCCCTGACTGACCTGAACAAAAGAACTCTGTTGTTTAGCCAGCAGAATTCCTCTTATGTGACTACCAGATGTATAGAGCACTCCACAGTTACCTTGAGGAAACTACAGGGCAACAACAGTTAATTGTCCCAGTGCTTAAAAGTGTAGCCTCAGCCAGGGAAGTTGCAAACAGTTTGTAACACATTTTTTATTATCACAAACTGCAATGATAACATTGTCTCCCCATCCCCACAATTCCATTTTGTTCCCTTCTTTCTTCCACGTTGCTTTAGACCTCTTCTTCTCCCTTGGATTTCCCCATGGATCTCCCTTTCTACTTTCATATACATACATACGTACATACATACATGCATGCATGCAAGCAAAAAAGAAACACGCACAATTTGTTTTGTTTATTGATGTAGATTCATATTGTAGCCCAGACAGGCCTAGTACTCACTATGTAGTCCAGGCTGATCTTAAACTCATATTAATCTCCTTACTTTATCCTCCCAACTACTACAATTCTAAGTGTGACCCACCACTGGCATACGTAAATACTTTCTTCTAGTGTGTTTTGGTTGTTTTCTACAACTAGGAATCACCTGAGGTACTGTCTAGACCAGGTTGATTTATGGTCATGTCTATGAATAAATATCTTGATTCTTTTTTTATTTTTTGGTTTTACGAGACAGGGTTTCTCTGTATTGTTTTGGAGGCTGTCGGTCCAGCCTGGCCTCGAACTCACAGAGATCCGCCTGTCTCTGCCTCCCAAGTGCTGGGATTAAAGGCATGCGCCACCACCGCCCGGCTAATATCTTGATTCTTAATTGATGTGAAAGACTCAGGTCTCTGTGGACAGTTCCATTCTCTAGTCAACTGTACAAGACAGGAAAGGTGTAGGTTAGAACTGGAATTAAGCAGATAATATAGGTGCATTTGTTTTCCTCTGTTTTTGACTTTAAATTTGATATGACAAGCTGTTTGATCTCCTGCCTGATTGCCATTCAATGAAAACTTAGAATTGTAAGCCAAATAAAACCTTTTAGCCTTAATGTTATTTGTTGTTGGGGCATGTTATCACAGCAATGGCAATAAAATTAGAACAGAAACTGGTACTGAGCTGGTAAGATGGTTCTGTAATAAACCTGACAATGTGTCAGACATTGATGCGTAGACTGATTTTGTCTAGGGAATGTGGAAGCATTTGGAACTTTGGTTTAGAAAAGCTGTTAAGCACTCAGAGTTTAATAGGTCATTCTTCTGGGACCTTAGAAAATAAAAATGCTGAGAATAAAAGGCTTAGATCATGTTTCAGAGAGAACAAGGCCTTTGTTGTCAACTGGTCTAGAAGGAATTAATGTGATATACTAGTAAAGAATCTGTGTGTGCTGATCATGTGGAGGCTAAAAAAACAGTTGTGCTTCTCAAAGGGACCAGCAGCATTGCAGTGAAACCTCTCACACTTCACCAGGACAATATGAAACTATTCCCTCAAGATCAGCACACAGAAGCTGATATAGCTGTGGTCTAAGGGACTAGTCTACGTGTCAAGCCTAAATTGGCAATGTAAGGATTATCCACACAGTACTCATTTTGTAGGCATGAAAGATGAAAGATTGAGGGGATCATGGATAGCAGCTGAGGTGGGGGTCAGAGTTTCTGCAGAGAGGCACCAAGGAGGTAAAAATAAAGCCTTTGTTGTGATGGAGGTACAGCGATGTTGAAGATGTCAGCAGTATGGGATACCCACAAGGAGAGCAGAAATTGTGCAAAGTAGCAGGCCTAAAAGACAAGCTGTATGTGTAGTGTCAGAATTGGAGGGTGAGGATACAAGCTTCAGACATCAGACAGTAAGCTAGAGGGTTTATACACGTGAATTTTGATTTTGATTTTTGCATAATTGTGATTGTTGTATACCTCAGTTCTTCTAAAGGGGCTTGAGGCTTACAAAAGGTTTTGGATTTTTTTGTTCTTGTTGTTGATTGGTTTTTGTTTTTAGAGACAGGGTTTCTCTGTCTAGCCCTGGCTGTCCTGGAACTCTCTCCATAGAGCAGGCTGGCCTTGAATTCAGAGATCTACCTGCCTCTGCCTCCCAAGAGCTGGAATTAAAGGCATGTGCCACCACCACCTGACTTCGTTTGGGATATTTTTTAAAATGTTTAGATTTAAATTAGAAACAAGCTTGCTTCATATGTCAATGCCAGCTTCTTCTTCCTCCCCTCCTCCCTTACCCTCCCACCAAGCCCCATCCTATCCCTCCTCTCCTCCCCAGGAAGGGTGAGGCGCTCCATGCGGATCCCCAAAGTCTGTCATATCATCCTGGGCAGGGATCAGGCCCTCTCCCATGTGTCCAGTCCGAGAGCGCATCCCTCCAAATGGAATGGGCTCTCAAAATCCATTTGTACACCAGGGATAAATAATGATCTACTACCAGAGGCCCCATAGATTGCTGAGGCCTCCTCACTGACATCCACATTCCAGGGGTCTGGATCAATCCCATGTTAAGGCAATAAGACAACAACAGGCGATCAAGAGGATACAAATTGGAAAGGAAGTGGTCAAACTTTGCAGATGATATGATAGTTTATACATAAGTGATATAAAAAACTCTACCAGGGAACTCCCACAGATGATAAACACCTTCAGCAAATTTGCAGGACACAACATTAACTCAAAAAAATCAGTAGCTCTACTATACACAGATTATAAAAGGACTGAGAAAGAAATCAGAGAAACATCACCCTTTATAATAGCCCCAAACAATATAAAATATCTTGGGAGTAACACTAACCAAGCAAGTGAAAAACATGTATAGCAAGAACTTTGAGTCTTTAAAGAAAGAAATTAAAGAAGATATGAGACAATGAAAAGATTGCCCATATCCCCTGGATAGATAAGATCAATGTAGTAAAAATGGCAATCTTACCAAAAGCAGTCTACAGATTCAATACAATCCCCATCAAAATATCAGCACAATCCTTCACAGACCTTGAAAGAAAAATAATCAACTTTATATGAAAAAAACAAAAGACCCAGGAGAGCCAAAACAACCCTGTACAATAAAGGAACTTCAGGATGCATCACCATCCCTAACTTAAAGCTTGGTATTGGCACAAAAATAGACAGGTAGACCAATGGAATTGAACTGAAAAACCTGATATTAACCCACACACCTATGAACACCTGATTTTTAACAAAGAAGCTAAAATTATACAATGGAAAAAGCCTATAGGGAAATTGTCAGTGGAAGATTGGTGTGGAAAGGCCCATTAAAGGCAATGCTATCCCTGATCTGGTGGTTCCAGGGTACATAAAAAAGCAAACTGAGAAAACTAGGATGAGTAAGCCATACTTACTGTTCCTCCATGGCCTCTGCTTCAGTTCATGTTTCCAGGTTCCTGCCTTGAGTTCTGCCCTAGCTTTAACAATGAACTGTGGTGTGCAAGTGCAGGTCAAATAAAACCTTTCCTCTTCAAACTGCTTTTGCTCATAGTAGTTTATTATAGCAGTAGAAACCTAACTAATAGAACAATAAAGGAAGAAAACCCAATTATCATATCAAAGGTAGTTTGACTGGCACAAAACTGCATGAATTTGTTAAATGCAAGTGTGTTGGGGAAGTCCTGTGCATTTGTCAATAAAGACTGTCTGGCCAATAGGAATCTAGATAGGTGGGGCTAGGAATCCAGGAGGATTCTGGGAAGGAGAAACACAGAGAGTCGACATGTAACGCCATCAGGTAGGAGCCCGGAACTATTCTCCGGTAAGAGACATACTTAGATTAACAATTATGGGGTAATTACTTAAGTCAGAGCTAGCTAGTAAGAAACAAACAAGGCCAACAGCTTTATAATTAATACAGCGTCTTGTGTGTTTATTTGGGGGACTACAAAGCGGCAGAGCCCAGGCAACTGGCAGGGAAAAACCAAAGTGGCTAGCAAAGAAAAAGCTTCTCTTAACAGAATGGTGATCAGGAGTGGGATCATGAATTTCCACGCAAAATAACAAAAGCTTTAAAGGAATTTTAGAAACAGAAGAACGGAGAGAAGCACAGATTTTTGGTAGCAGCATTTTTCTCAGGTGTGCTCTGTTTTGCTAGCCACAAGCCGAGATTCACGCGGCTCGCTTCCTGACTCGGCATAAAAAGAAAAAAAGGAAAAAAAAACCCAACAAGGTTCGTTTAAGAGACTCTGCTAACGATTGAAAGGTGTTTACGTACTGCTGGAAGTGGCAGCGTTTGCTGGATGTCAGCATGGACTGAGGCGGTAAGCTGGAGTCATGCTTATGCCCGCCATCTTGAAACGGCAGTTTAAAACAGCCACGGTTTTAACAGATAAGACACGTGGCCAGAAAAACAAAGATTTACAGTAAAGTCAGACTTGGATGAAGAAAATCTCTAAAGGTTTACAGTGTGTTTAAAAATATACGTAAGATTGAGAGGGAAAATAAAGAAGCTGGCTGTGGTGGCACACGCCGGTAGGAATTGCTCCAGAGGCAGAGGCAGGCAGGTTTCCAAAGAGAAACCCTGTCTCAAAGAAAAATAAATAAAAGTAAAAGAAATAAATAGAGTAATAATAGATAAATAAATAAGCCACGTAAAGATGGAAAATACACAGAAATTCTGGATACTGTACGCTATTATGTTTTTCAGTTTTTTGCTTGGTCAGAAAGGAACTGCTACTAAAGTACACTTGATTATAAATGCTGCTGAATTAATCCAACTTCTATCTTTTGAAAATGCCTTCACTTCAAAATTTAAGTATAAGGATATGTTACTTGGGAAAGGAGATTTTGCTTATGTTTCCACAGAAAATGAAAAGCTGAGGATTCCTTCCAGACTTCTGTGGTTTGACGAACCAAGACCCCCAGAAGCAGTGGACCAGGTGTTCCAACTATTGAGACAGCTAAGATGATGCAGCTTTACAGACCCCGAAAATACGGACTTATAAAGGTTTCTGAGTTTTGTCATGATCCCCATGGTATGAACAGCGCCCCCTTCCAGCAGGAAGCAGTTTGGAATGAGCGACGTCCTAATTCCCATCTTGTTTATAAACCTTTGTTTTCATTTAAATGGGATTGTTTATAATTAGTTAATGATCACAGCCAATCCCTTTTTAATGGTAAAAGGGGGAATTATGGCATGGGTATTGTTTTTCATTTATTGATACAAATTCAAAGTCAATTTTGTGATAAGTATATTTCTCCTCTTGACTAAGTATTGTACTTATACTGTTCTTTTAAAATGTAATGCATAATTAAATACAGACAATAGATAGTTACTTATAATAGTCAGAATTTATAGTTAGGTAAGTTAGGTTTTCTAGATATATAGAAATGTATTTGAGACAGATAGATAGTCTTCAAACCTCTCAAAGACCTTCAGAAAAATGGCATTTAAAATGGTTTAGGGTTTTTCTTGACAATGAGAAATGTCTGCTCCTGGCAGCACCAATTACGTATGAGAGGAAGATGGGCATCGAAGAAACTTATTATGGAGTTTGCTTTCAACATGGCAAGTTTAGCCATTTGGGCAAGAAACTGCTCTTGCCTAGACTGACTGTTGCTGTATAAACTGGACATGCAGGACCCACAGGAAAGTGACTACTGAACTCAGTCTTACAGGGTTCCTGCTTCATGAAGAGTCTACGAGACTTTCTGCAGGACAAAGAAAAATGACTGACAGACTGCCAATGCAGATGGACAGTTTGAAATTTCCTGCTTTGCTGAGAAGTGTTCCAGACACATTGTGGCCTATGGGCTGAAGATGGATGCCCCAACGTTACAGAGGAACTTCAGGTGACTGCCCAGGCAGTAAGATATCTCTGTCAATCCTAGTGTTTATATATTATCCTTCTGTGGTCTTTGATGGAGTTGAAGACAGATAGTTATAATTATAGTTTTCCTTAGTTATGATAAAAGATAAGCTACATATAGGACTTTGGACTCACAAGAATGAGATAGATATTTTCTTTAAATCTTGCTGAATGTTGATAGACAAAATATTGTAACTGTATTCTTACTTGATAACTGTTCTGTGGTATATAATTTGACTATGTTAAAGTTAAGACCTTTCTTTTGTTTAAACAGAAAAGAGGAGATGTTGGGGAAGTCCTGTGCATTTGTCAATAAAGACTGTCTGACCAATAGGAATCTAGATAGGTGGGGCTAGGAATCCAGGAGGATTCTGGGAAGGAAAAACACAGAGAGTCGACATGTAACGCCATCGGGTAGGAGCCCGGAACTATTCTCCGGTAAGAGACATACTTAGATTAACAATTATGGGGTAATTACTTAAGTCAGAGCTAGCTAGTAAGAAACAAACAAGGCCAACAGCTTTATAATTAATACAGCGTCTTGTGTGTTTATTTGGGGGACTACAAAGCGGCAGAGCCCAGGCAACTGGCAGGGAAAAACCAAAGTGGCTAGCAAGGAAAAAGCTTCTCTTAACAAAACAAGTGACTTTTATTTTTGTTTCCTATTACAGCAGGAAGGATGAATTCAAGCTGTGGGAAGTGCCAGAAACAAACACATAGGAAAGACTGAGTCACCACTGGCATACCATAGAACAATGTAAGAGTTGCAGAAAATTAGGGATCTGGATTTCATGGGGCAGCAACTAATAATTTTTATCTAAATATAACTACATATATTCTCAGGCTATTTGATTTCACTAGAAGTCAGAAATTGATTTGGGGGGGCAGATAGAAATATCTATATTTTTATGTAGCTGTGGCCAAGTGATGCTCCCACTAAAGCATCATGCTAATCCTAATGATCACAGCTGATGCCTAGACTAGAATTTGATCTGTCATTTTGTAATTTTTACACCAGGAAATAAGACATTAAATGTTATTATAAGAACATTTCTTGTTAGAATCCTGTTTTGAAAATATTAAATGCACTTTCTGAAAAATGGTCTTCCCTTTTGGCAGCATCCCTGCAGGAAATCAGCAAGGATCAGCATACCCGGGCTTTCAAAATACCTCTGCTTCCAAAGGCAACTAATCATATGTAGTCATCTTATTTCTCAAACCTTGAGTTCCATCCCAAACCAAGAAATTGTTACACTCCAAGATCCTCCTATCAAGTCTTAATTTTTTATTGCTGTTGTTGGCTTGTTTAGTTGGTTACTATGGTGGTTTGAATAAGAATGACCCTTAAAATCTCATAGATTTGAATGCATAATCACCAGGGAGTTTCACTACTTGAAAGGATTAGAAGGTATGGCCTTGTTGGAGGAAGTGTCACTAATGACAGACTTTGGAGTTTCAAAAGCCCATTCCAAGAATCTCTCTTGCCCTGATGATCAGGATGTACCTCTTAACTACTTCTCGAGTACCATTTCTGACTGTGTGCCACCATGCTTCCTGTAATGATGACAATGGACTAAAACTCTGTAATTGAGGCCCCAATTAAAGCTTTCTTTTATAACAATTGCCTTGGTTATGGTGTCTCTTCACAGTAACTGACTAAGAACATTAAGACATAAGTTGATCCAGGGAGCAAGGTATTGCTGTGACTGGCATGACTGTTATGCAAGTAGATTAGGAAAGCAGTTGAATGCTTTAATTGTGGTTTTATGGGCCATACTAGTATGAGTGTGGAAGACAGTGGTGCTGAGAGCAATTTAGATTATGATAGACTGTCTCAAGAGGTTTCAGAGGAAAAGAGTATTAGCAAGTAGCCTAGAGATCATTCTTGCAATATTTTGGTAAAGAATGTTGCTCTTTTCTGTGCTTGTCCAAAAAAGTCAACTGAGGCTAAATTGAAGAGTTGTGAATTGGTGGTGTTGATGAAGGAAATTTCAAGACAGCCTATTATTGACTGTGTCAAGCATCATTAGAGGTCATTCTTATGCAGATCTATAATGAAAGAAACAAACTGAGCAAGAAAAAATGCAAAATGTAGGGTTTGAGGAGGAAATGGGCACCACAAAGTGTAGTGGAGCTAAGTCCAGTGCTCAAGGAGATAAAACGTTTAAAGAAAAACCTGATGCCAAAAGGAATAAAGGGAGTGATGATGTCAGGGCAAGACCCCACATAGCTAAGTTTCCAACTTGTAAAACTGAATTGAAGAAAATTTTATGCAGTGAGGAAAAGGATCAACAACAAAAAGCTGATACAGATGTAACTGAATGAAGGGGGTCATGCTCCAGCCCCAGAAAGCATCAGAAATTGGCAGTTTCACCCACATGGTTCTGACTTTATAGTCAAGGATACAAGAAAGGGGTTGCAAAAACTCTTTCTGTGAATAAGGAAAGTTACTGAGACTGGGTGTATATTAGGGGTGTCTCTTCATGTAGGTTCAGAGTGAACATTATGTGAAGTTGTGATAGTGAAGCCTGGATTTTGTTGGAGACCCCAAGGTGTTGGAGGTGCCAGAATCATGGGATATCTTCCAAAAAGACATGCTACCATGGTATGGAACCAACCAAAGAGAGAAAGGTGTGTTATAGTGAGCAATATTGAAAGGAGTTGGGGAACTGAAGACTACTTTGACAGTAGACATGGAGATGAAGAGTTTAAAGTTTGCCCTATTGGTTTCTGGTTTTGCTTTGGTCTAGTAGTTCTTCACTATGCCCCCTTTCCCCATTTGTAATGGTAATCTATATTCTATGTCATTGTACATTGGAAGTAAGTTATTTTCCTTTTGGTTTTACAAGGGTTACGGTTAGAGATTTCTATGACTCTCAGGAAGAGACTTTGGACTTTTAAATAGGGTTGGGACTGTGATAGAATATGGAGACTTTTGAAGTTGGACTGACTCAAATTTTGCATTATGATATGACCAGGAAGTGGAATGTGATTATTTGAATAATAATGTCATTCATAGGCTCATATATTTGAATAATTAGTCCCTAGGGCACTATTTGAAAGGAATGAGAGATATGGCCTTGTTGGAGGCAGTGTTACTGACGGTGGGTGTTGAGGTTTCCAAAGCCCATGCCAAGCCCAGATATTCTCTCGGCCAGTATATTACTCTATGGGTCTCAGCTACTTCTCTAGCACCATTTCCACCACTGTACTGCCATACTGATAATGGACTAAGCCTCTGAAACTGCAAGAAAGCACCAAATTAGCTGCTGTCTTTGATAAGAGTTGCCTTGGTTATGGTGTCTCTTCACAGCAATAGAACACTAAGAGTTGTTTTTCATTTGATTGGTTTGTTTTATTTTTTGAAACAGACTTTCAAGAATTTCAGCCTGTCCAAAAATGTGCTATGTAGCTAAGGCTGCCCTGAGATACTTATTTTCCTGACTTAACTTCCCATGTGCCATCATTGCAGGTATATGTCTCCATTTCTAGGTATAACGCACATCCATTCTTAATATAATGTTGTGTGTTAATTTGAGCCATGTCAGATCCTGAGCCTGGCCTACCAGGACAGTAATGTGATTACAGACCTGATTAACAGCCTATTGGGTGCCCCCTTCCACTTGTACTCCCCAGCAGGCAAAGCCATCCAGAGCCTGCTGATATCAAAATGCTAGTCCCGCCTCCACCCACCAGGAGAGGGAGTGACTTAGGCCCACCTGCAACCACTGGGAGAGCCATCAGAATATTGGACCTGCTGGCACCTACTGGAAGAGAATCTTGGACCCATACCCACCAGGAGAGGGAGACACCCCACCTGCAACCACTGGAAGAAGGGATAGGAAAATGACATAAGAATATATTCAACAACAGAAACACCAATATGATGCTGCCAGTGTCTAGGGACTCTGCACTAATAAGAACTGAATATCCCAACACAGATGAAACAGAAGAGAATGACCTTAAAAATCTTTATGAAGATGATAGAGACCCTAAAAGAGGAATTGAGAAAAAATCCCTTAAAAATGGAAGAAACAAAAAAAACCAAAAAATTCAAGAAATGGAGGAAAAGACAAACAAAAATTACAATAAATACACAAATCTCTTAAAGAAAGCAAAGAAAGGCAAGAAAAAACAAGTAAACAAGTGAAGGAAACAGTTCAAACAGTTCAAGACTTGAAAGTTGAAATGCAAACAATAAGAAAAACACAATCTGAGGGAATTCTGGAAATAGAAAAGCTGGGTAAACAATCAGGAACTACAGATGCAAGTATAACCAACAGAATACAAGAGATATAAGAGAGACTCTCAGGCAATGAAGACACACTAGGAGAACTGGATTCATTGACCAAAGAAAATCTTAAGTCCAACAAATCCCTAACATAAAATATCCAGGAAATATGGGATACCTTGAAAAGACCAAACCTAGGAATATAGGTATAGAAGAAGGTAAAGAAACCCACCTCAAAGGTGCAGAAAACATATTCAACAAAAACATAGAAGAAAACTTTCCCAAGCTAAAGAAAGACATGCCAATACAGAACACCAAATAGAGTAGACCACAAAAAAGTCCCCTCACCAAATAACAATCAAAACCCCAAACATACAGAATAAAAAAAGAATATTAACAGCAGCAAAGGAAAAAGTTCACATAACATATAAAGGCAGACCTATCAGAATCACACCTGACCTCTCCATGGAAATTCTGAAAGCTAGAAGGTCATGGATAGATACTCTACAAACACCATGAGACCATGGATGCCAGTCCAGATTACTATACCCAGCAAAGCTTTCAATCACTATATATGAATAAAACAAGATATTCAGTGACAAAACCAGATTTAAACAATACATATCCACTAATACAGTCCTACAGAAAGTACTGGAAAGAAAACTTCAACCCAAGGAAGTTAACTATACTCACAAAAACATAGGCAATAGATAATCCCACTTTACCAAAAGTCAAAAGAAAAAGAGGGTGCGGAATCCACCCACAATAACATCACCACCAACAAATCCAAAACAAACAAGAATTAAAAATCAATGGTCGTTAATATCCCTCAGTATCAATGGTCTTATCTCACCTATAAAAAGACACAGGCTAACAGACTTGATACAAAGACAGAATCCATCCTTCTGCTGCATACAAGAAACACAGCTCAACATCAAAGACAGATACTACCTCAGAGTAATGGATTGGGAAAAGATTATCCAATCAAATGGACCCAAGAAACAAGCTTGTGTAACTACCCTAATATCTAAGAAATTAGACTTCAAACTAAAATCAATAAAAAGAGATGAAGAAGGTCATTTCATATTCATCAAAAGAAAAATCCACCAAGATTAACTCTCAATTCTGAACACCTACGAATCAAACACAAAGGCACCCACATTACTAAAACTCAAATCCCACATAAAACCTTACACACTTATAGTGGGAGATTTCAACACCCCACTCTCACCACTAGACAGGACCACAAGACAGAAATTTAACAAAGAAGTAGAAGAATTAACAGAAGTTATGACACAATTGGGTTTAACTGACAGCTATAGAATATTCCATCCAAACACAAAAGAATGCAATTTCTTCTCATTGCCACATGGAACCTTCTCTAATACCAATCACATACTCAAAACCCAGCAGATACAAAACATTTGGAATAACTCCCTGTATCTTATTGGATCGCCATGGTTTAAAGTTAGAGTTCAAAAACACAAATTTCAGAAACCCTACAAACCCATGGAAATTGAACAATGCTCAAATGCATGACTCTGGGTCAAGGAAGAAATAAAAAAAGAAATTGAAGACGTGCTAGAAATCAATGAGAATGAAGGCATAGCATACCCAGACTTATGGGACATTTTGAAAGCAGTGATAAGAAGAAAGTTCATAGCAATAAGTGCCTACATGAGGAAACTGGAGAATAGTCACACTAGAAAATTAGCAGCACACCTGAAAATTCTAGAACAACAAGAAGGAAACTCACCCCAGAGGAATAGACGCCAGGAAATAATCAAATTGAGGGCTGAAATCAATAAAGTAGAAACAAAGAAAACAATACAAAAAGTCAATAAAACAAAGAGTTGATTCTTTGAGAAAATTAACAAGATAGAAAAACCTTTATCTATACTAGCAAAAAGGCAGAGTGAGAACATACAAATTAACAAAATCAGAAATGAAAAGGGGGACATATGAAAGACATTGAGGGAATCCAGAGAATCTTCAGGTCATAGTTTGAAAACCTGTATTCCACAAAATTAAAAAATCTAAAGGAAATGGACAGTTTTCTGGATAGATATCCCTTATGAAAATTAAATCATGAAGTTATAAGCAATTTAAAAAAACATATAACCCTTAATGAAACAGAAGCAGTCATCAGAAGTCTCCCAACCAAAAAAGCCCAGGGCCAGATGATTTCAGTGCAGACTTTTAGCTGAAATTTAAAGAAGAGTTAACACCAATACTCTTAAAAGTTCCACAGAATAGAAGCAGAAGGGTCATTGCCAAACTCTTTTTATGAGGCTACAATTACCTTTGTACTCAAAACACACAAAGACACACCTAAGTAAAAGAACTACAGACCAATTTCTTTCATGAATATTTATTTACAAATACTCAATAAAATATTGGCAAATTGAATTCAAGAACACATCAGCGAAATCATCCACTATGATCAAGTAGGGTTCATCCCAGGGATACAAGGATGTTTCAGCATATGAAAATCCATCAATGTAATCCACCATATAAACAAACTGAGAAAGAAAAAATCACATGATCATATCATTAGATGCTGAAAAAGTCTTTGACAGAATCCAACACCCCTTTATGATAAAGGTCTTTGAGAGATCAGGGATAACAGGAACATACCTAAACATAAGAAAAGCAATATACTGTAAACAAACAGCCAATATCAAACTAAATTAAGAGAAACTCGACATGGTGCCTCTAAAATCAGGAACAAGACAAGGCTGTCCACTCTCTTCACATCTTTTCAATATTGTACTTGAAGTTCTATCTATAGAAATAAGACAACAAAAGGAAATTAAGGGGACACAAATTGGAAAAGAAGAAGTCAAACGTTTGCTATTTGCAGATGATGTGAAGTTTACATCAGTGACCCCAAACAATTCTACCTCTAATTCTTACAACTCATAGATACCTTCAGTAATATATCAGGATACAAGCTTAACAAATACACCAAACAATCCAATTAAAAAGTGAAGCAACCTCGTTTCTTATCTAAATTTAAACTGGAAAATAAAATATATATATAAAAAAAGATATAGACAAAGAGGCTCAGAGAGATGGCTCAATGAGTAAAAATGCATGTCTATCCCTGGAGCCCACAGTAGAAGGAGACTGAGTCCTGAAGGTTGTTCTCTGAACTTCACGCATATTCTGTGGCACTTATATCCATGCATATATATATCATAATAGTAAATGATTTAAGTATAAAAAATGGGTTATGGGACTAAAAAAATAATTCTCAATAGAGGAATCTAAAATTGCTGAAAGACACTTGGGTTCTCAACATTCTTGGTCATCAGGGAAATGCAAATCAACACAAATCTGAGATACCATCTTGCTCCTGTAAGAATGGCTAAAATGATAAACACCAAGAACAGTTTATGCTGGAGAGGATGTAGAAAAAGGGGAACACTCCTCCACTGCTGGTGGGAGTGCAAACATGTACAGCCACTTTGGAAATCAGTATGGTGGTTCCTCCGGAAAATGGGAATCAGTCTACCACAAGATCCAGCAATTTTACTCTTAGGCATATCCCCAAAAGATGCACATTCATACCACAAGGACAATTGTTCAACCATGTTCATAGCAACATTTTTTGTAATAGCAAAAACCTCAAAGCAACCTAGATGCCCCTCTAATGAAGAATGGATAGAGAAAAATGTGGTACATTTGTACTACTCAGAAGGAAAAAATAATGGAATCTTGAAATTCGCAGGCAAATGGATGGCACTCGAAGAAATCATCCTGAATGAGGTATCCCAGCCACAAAAAGACAAACATGGTATATACTCACTCATAAGGGGATATTAGACACAGAGCAAAGGATTACCAGCCTATACTCCACACCACCAGAGAAGCTAGGAAACAAGGAGGACCCTAAAAGAGACATACATGGTCCCCCAGAGAAGGAAAAAGGGATAAGATCCCCAGAGCAAATTGGGAGCTCGTGGGTGCGAATGGGGGTTATGAGAAAGAGAAAGGAGAAGAGGAGGGGAGAGGAAGACATGAGAGAGCAGGCAGATTGAGTAGGGGGAAGAATAGATCAGAGCAATAAAAGAGATACCTTAATAGAGGGAGCCATTACATGTTTAAAGAGAAATCTGGCACTAGGGAATTGTCTAGAGATCTGCAAGGATTTCCCCAACCAACAATCTAAGCAGTAGTGGAGAGGCTACCTTAAATGCCCATCTCCAATAATGAGATTGATTACTACCTGATATGCCATCCTAGAACCTTCATCCAGTAGCTGATGGAAGCAGAAGCAGACACCCACAGCTAAGTCCTGAGGTTAGCTCCAGTTGCAGAGAGGGAAGAGTGATAATAAAAGTGATCAAGACCAGACTTGAATGAGATTTGAGAGACCTTCTTTCTCCGGAGTGGAGTACACTCAGGGACCTAAGCAGAACTGTAACAACTTTATTGGGGAAACCCTCCCCTGTTGGGCAGAATTGTTCCAGTGGGGAAACCTTTCCCTGGAGCAGGGCTGTAAACTGCATGATGTGTTTGTCCTTGGCTCCTGACTGTCAGGATCCCTTTCCATCCGAGCTGCAATGCTTACATCCCTGATCCTTTGAGGTTCATGCCAACAGTATGCCACACTACTCCATGCCCTTCCCCTACCGTCACCACCTGCTGACGTGAAGCATTCCCACCCAAGAATGAAGTCTTCCCAACCACATTCCATGGCCTCCCCCCCCCCATCGTCACCACCTGCTGACGTGAAGCATTCCCACCCACGAATGAAGTCTTCCCAACCACATTCCATGCTTTCCCCCACCGTCACCACCTGCTGACGTGAAGCATTCCCACCCACGAATGAAGTCTTCCCAACCACATTCCATGCCCTGCCCCCACCGTCACCACCTGCTGACGTGAAGCATTCCCACCCATGAATGAAATCTTTGCAACCACATTCCATGCCCTGCCCCCACCGTCACCACCTGCTGACGTGAAGCATTCCCACCCATGAATGAAGTCTTCCCAACCACATTCCATGCCCTGCCCCCACCGTCACCACCTGCTGAAGTGAAGCATTCCCACCCGCGAATGAAATCTTTGCAACCACATTCCATGCCCTGCCCCCACCGTCACCACCTGCTGACGTGAAGCATTCCCACCCACGAATGAAGTCTTCCCAACCACATTCCATGGCCTCGCCCCATCGTCATCACCTGCTGAAATGAAGCATTCCCACCCACGAATGAAGTCTTCCCAACCACATTCCATGCCCTGCCCCCACCGTCACCACCTGCTGACGTGAAGCATTCCCACCCACGAATGAAGTCTTCCCAACCACATTCCATGCCCTGCCCCCACCGTCACCACCTGCTGACGTGAAGCATTCCCACCCATGAATGAAGTCTTCCCAACCACATTCCATGCCCTGCCCCCACCGTCACCACCTGCTGACGTGAAGCATTCCCACCCATGAATGAAGTCTTCCCAACCACATTCCATGGCCTCCCCCCCATCGTCATCACCTGCTGAAGTGAAGCATTCCCACCCACGAATGAAGTCTTCCCAACCATGGTCCAAGTTTTCATCAACCCCATTCCAGACAGCAGCACCACACTCGTAATCCTGAAGCCTTCTAAGCTCACAGCTCACCAGGATGGCTTCTTTGTTGTATCCCTCATCCACCTCGTCACATCCGGACCACTGCTCATATGATCCCCATTGTAAACTTCCCCCCCAAAATCAGTTTAAGTGTCCCATGCTGTCCAAGGATTCCCTTCCAACCCCAACCCAACCACACCTTACCTCACCTCATTCCCCCTACACCGGCCATTCCTGGATGTTTCACGGTCACCTCTAGCTCAAAATGACAGACCGAAAGGAATCGGAAACACTGATAATGGTTTAGACACTTTTATTAACACGTCTAATTATCTCCCCAGCTAGGGGGATATTGACGCAGTTTGAGGCTTAAGGAGTGAACCCCCAGCTTCTGTGACCCAAGGGTCATCACTGCTCCTCAGGTCGTGGTGTCTCAGGGACCACAGAGTTGCCGTTCTCTTTGAAGAATTCACGGAGATATTCATTGTTCTGTACAACACGGTACAATTGCTCTGGGGTTATGAGCCTCGTTCCGTTGGCGTGTGCCTCCTTGCCAGCCAGATCCAGAACGTTGGCTGTCACGAACTCGAGCACACTGGCAAAAAAGACAGGTGCAGAAGCGCTCAGACGCTGAGAGACGTTTCCTTCTCGGAAGAAGCGTTCTATGCGATCCATAGGAAATTGGAGCTGAGCTCTTCTGGAACGGGAGATGGTTTCCTTTCGCCTTTTCCCTTCCATGGTGCCGGCCGGTAGGTTGAGTTTGGTTCAGCTCCGGATCTTTTCTGACCTGGGTCTCTCAAGACACACCCTTTTATAGCCGCCCAGTGCCCGTCTTTGCTCCTCATTGGTCAGGAGAGGCCTTTGTGACGCCAGGCTTTGTTACCTCATTAGTGCCCACTGGGCTCTGGCCCTCCTCCAGTCTGGAAGTGCTCATGTTAGGAAACCGCTCACATTAGTGAGTACATTCCCTTTTCAGGAAAATTGTTCCAGTTTTCTTTAACAGTACAGCAAGCATTTGTTTTTCAATTAACCCTGTTCATCCCACTTTAGCATACCATTCCAGCATCTAAGATTCTAGCATCACCTTTGACATTTTGCACATCCTTCTGTAAACTGTTGGTCACTGACAGACCTGTTACACATCAAATAGCCCACATAGGCAGATAAGGAACAGCGGGGAATCCATCAGCATACTCAGACCTTGTTCAGGGGTTAAAAAGCTGTCTCATGTGGAAAGCCAGAGTTCTGTCCTGTGGCTATGAATTAGTATAGAATATCGCCCTCTGAGACAATTTCAAGGCAGTATTGCAAAAGAAAGGCCTTAATCTGGGAGAAGCCATGGTAGGTATATTAAACATACTGGGTGAACAGTTCTATGTGATCAAGTAGTCACCATTCCTTAGATTTTCTTTAGTGTCTCAGGTGGAACTTGAGGATGGACTTGTTTTATTTCCTGTTGTCAAGCCCTTGGGCCGGGGAGGAGATATAAGTTCAAAGAAATAGAGCGAGCATATGTCTTCAATTCTACAATTCAATCATGAGTCAAGCATAAGTGAAAACACTTTGGTTCCCTCATCTAGACATTAAAAATTTAACCAGTATCTCCAGAGATGTTGGGGACTGCTATAACCTTGAACAAAATGGAGTCTGTCAACTGTTTCTTGGCCTTCTGACTACGTGACTACGAGCACACATGCCCTTGAGACAAAGGAAAAGGCTAACCATAAAAGTTAAATTTACACAGGGCAGCCCACCCGCCTAGCCAGGGGGAAGTACCCTTACAGAGTAATTTGTCTTTGTTAAACAAAAGATTATAGTGTTCTGCTGTACACTCCCTACCCCTCCCTAATTCTTGCACCTGACTTACGCTGACAAGCATTTGTGGAATGCAACTGATGACTGATGGAAAGTTACAGCTTTGTCTTTACCGTATTTGGTGTATATTTGAATTGAGACTTGATTGACATGCTTGTACCACCCCCTGAGGTCCTTCCTCTATAAGTTCCAGCGCGCCCCAAAAAATAAAGGCTCTTGATCAGCGAACGTTGTCTTGAGCCTGATTCCATTAACCTCTTGAAGTTCACTTTCCAGATGGGATCTGCTCGTGAAGGCCCACCAAATTAGTAGCGACCCTCATCACCTCACCCCCGCGGGATGGGGGTCCCTTCCCGGGGGTCGCAACTGGCGCCCAACGTGGGGCACAAGTTACAGACCACCGATCGGATGGCAGAGGCGCGACGAGTCTGGAGCCCACTCATAAGGCGTCAGGTAAGCCCCATCCGGGTGGCGCAGAGTAGGGTTAGTCTAATAACCTAGGTTAACACCGCCGTCCCATCCGTCCCTCGAAAATGGGGACTAATATCAGCAAAGAAGCTAGATTTATTAAAGGAATTCAAAAAGAATTAAGAGATAGAAACATTGAGGTTAAAAAAATAAGGAAGCCAGATTTATTAAAGTAATTCAGAAAGAATTAAGAGATAGAAACATTGAGGTTAAGAAAAAAGATTTACTTAAGTTTTTGCTTTTTGTACATGAAGTTTGTCCCTGGTTTGTCATTACTTGTCCAAAAATAGTTTGTAGTACTTGGGAACAAGTCGGGGCCAAATTAACTAATTATTTCAAAATCAAAGGCTCTGAAAGCGATCCCAGTATTGGGATCTCTTAAAAGGTATCATTGTTAACGCAAAGGAAAGCCCCCGAAATGAACAAATTCTTAAAGATGCCCAACAACATCTAGAGGTTGCTTCTCGAGGGTGTTCTAGTTCCAGCTCCAGGGCAAGTTCTGTCGCTGATCTTTCTAAAGATTGTTCCTCTTCCTCTGCTAACTCTGGCTTTGATAAGCTTCCTACTCCTTCTTCTGATCAACCTACCTCATGTGCCCCTAAAGCTCGTTCTTTAGCCACTGGTATCTACCCCTCCCTACGGGCTGTCGCCTCTGCTCCTACTGAGGAACCTCTCGATCCTGGGGTTGCCCAGGAGCTAGAGGAAGAGGCTGCTGCCTACCTTCAGGCCTTTGGGCGCGAGGTCTCTCTGGCCAGGAGACCTCCTCCCTATGATCTTTCCTTGCTCCCTGATCCCCCTCGACCTGTTGCTCCCAAATACTCCTCCACTGTCGATTCTCTTGCTTCCTCTCTTGTTCAAGCTCTCAGCGACAAGTTTTCACAGCTCCTCTCCTTGCTATCACCTAAACTCCAGTTCCCTCTTTTTGACCCTGAAGGGTAGGGAGCTGAACCGCCTCTCCCTGCTAGACCTCTTCCTGCGGCACAGGGGCAACCACGCACTAGACAGGCGGCTCAAGCCGAAGAAGCCGCTCGCCAAAATCCCGATCCCGATGATAGAGCGTGCCTTGGCTATAGCCCATCTGCTCAAAATTTTCAGTAGTGGTTACTACCTCCCCTGTACCCCACCCCCGCCCCGGCAGATAAAATCACCTGGATAAATGATGATCCTGTCTGGGTAGGGCAATAGCCTCTAGTCAAAGAAAAATTAGAAGCAGCCCAGCAGCTTGTGCAGGAGCAATTCAATGCTGGCCATATAGAACTCTCCACATCTCCTTGGAATACCCCTATTTTCGATATCAAAAAGAAATCAGGTTTGTGGATGCTTTATTTTTGGAAGCCACAGATGTAGTTTTCCTGGATGAATTGTTTTTCTTATAGATGTATCAGTGTGGTATGCTTTTGCATTGATCTACAGGGTGATTTAAATTTTATTTTTACAAGCAGTTTTTCAATCAAATTCTATATTTGATACAATGTGTTAAAGGTAGATCAGCCTAGAGTCATGCAGCTGACAGCTGGGACCCCTGTTGTCTAGGAGTCCTTAGAGGCTAGGTGGCCTCTCTTGGTAGTCCCTGTGGTGGTAGCGCTGGCTGGTCACAGGAACGAACTTTCAGGGCCCTCAGCATGGCCCTGACCTCTTGGATTGTTACAAGGATTTTTCATGGGCATTTTGCTATACAGGCAGTGGACAATCCCAGTAGTCCCAGGCATGCCATAAGCAACCTTTCTGTGACCTCTCCCTAACTCATTTTTCACACCTATGAAAAAAGGAATGTACCCTGAGTAGATGTTACACTCCCTTGGTGTTCATATGCCTCATTTGCGAATGCAAACATTTTGTTTATGTTTTAAACCCTTCCCCAAAGTTACCGTGCTGGCTGGCTCCCCATAGACAGTACACGTGTAGCTCTGTCATGGGCATCCTGTGGCAGGCATGTTGATCCTGTAAATTGCACTGATCTTGTGCTGGGACATTGCCTTGCTTCTACGATCCCAACACATTTCAGTATTATATGCTAGAGTGTGCGGACTAGACTCTGCTCTCTCGAGCACTGTGGAATGGCCTCGTCTGGCTTTCCAACAAAAAGTTTTCCACCTCTGAACAGCATGCTCTTTAAGACCTAAAGAGAAGGCTTGAATGTAAACGTATTAGTTAGGAGTCTTTGTGGCACTTTTGGTCTGTTTAGTTTTCTTGAGATCGGCCAGACCCCCAAAAGTATGTCATTCTAGTTCCATGTGGCCTTTGTCAGCTTGGACAGCATCTAAATGGCCCAGCTAGTGTTACCAGGCCATTGCTGCATTTCTTTAGCCAGTCCTAAACTTAAAGCTGTGAGGTCACTGCTGTGTCACACTGTCGTTTATGATACATCCATGGGTGGCAGGGGCACCTGAAGCCTTGTGACCCTGCTGGGTTCTAAGTCCATGCTCTATTCAGCCCCACACAAACTGTCTGTGGTCAGGGTACCCAGTGTCTGAAACTAAAGGAGCTTTTACACTCAAACCGCTGTGTATGTGTATGTATGTGTGTGTGTGTGTGTGTGTGTGTGTGTGTGTGTGTGTGTGTGTGTGTGTGTGTGTGTGTGTGTGTGTGTGGTCAGTGCCATTACAGAACCTTCACTTTATGTCTTTGGATTTGTTCTGCCATTTTATTGTCTCTCAAGTTGAATGTACCAGCTTAGCCAAATCACTACAGAAGGTGGTTTCTAAAAACCTTTCAGACAGATGCATAAAAGCTACCTCTGACTTCTCTTTGGTTTGTGTTTGATCAGTCTAACTCTTTACAGTTAGCACAACAGGCTCATAGATTACATAACCTTAATGCACAAACACTTAGGCTACAATATTCCATCACTCGTGAACAGGCTCGAGAGATAGTTAAATCGTGCAAAGCTTGCCTCTCCCTTTTGCCTGAGCCTCATACAGGAGTCAACCCCCGTGGTCTTGTGCCTGGTGAGCTTTGGCAAATGGATGTTACTCATTATTCTGCCTTTGGTAATCTTAAATATATTCATGTTACGGTGGATACCTTTAGTGACTTTGTTTGTGCCTCTCTCCAAACAGGAGAGGCCACCAAAGACGTTATTGCCCATATTTTACATTGTTTTACTATTATTCCTGTCCCTATCGCCATTAAAACTGACAATGGCCCAGGGTACATTAGTTCTAAATTTAAGGATTTTTGTAAAAAATTTGGCATTACCCACAAAACAGGAATTCCCCTTAACCCTCAAGGACAGGGAGTTGTAGAGCGAGCTAATCAGACCTTAAAAAATATGCTCTTTAAGCTTTCTTCCGAAAGCGAAACCCTGTACGCTCGCAAAGGCAAGCATCGCCTACTTTTAAATCATGCACTTTTTGTGCTCAATTTTCTCACTCTGGACAACAATGGCCGATCAGCTGCTGATCGGCTCTGGCACCCTTCCACCCGTGAAAGGTATTCTGGAAGGATGTGCACACGAGCCAATGGCTCGGTCCTCACCCAGTCCTTATCTGGGGAAAAGGACATGCTTGCTTTTATAACACCAGCAATGGAGAAACGCGGTGGCTTCCAGACAAACTGGTCAAGCTTTATAACCCTCCCAGGGAAAGCGCCCCTGAGGAATCTCTTGTTTTCTCTTTCAGATGCTGTTGATAACAAAACTCCCAGTTAAGATGACACCACATTGCCTGCTACTTCTTCCATTTCTCCTTTTGAATTTTAGTTTCCCTCCTTACATCCCCCGGCCAGACAGCTTAATTCTGGCCCAACACCACTTAATCCCCTTTGTTCACGCAGTTGGTGCAACCTCCTGCATATCCAGTTTACGGCTGCAGGAAAAAGGTTCCTCTGGGAAGGTTCCCAAGGCGCTTACTGGGGTCTACGCCTATATGTTTCTGGCACGGACCCAGGCCTCACCTTTTCCATTAGATTTTTGAAAGAAATCCCTTCCTTTCGCCCTATTGCTGTTGGCCCCAATCCTTTTTTATACCCCTCTGGTGGTGGCTCATTCCTACCCAAGGCTGCCTCCCCTCGCCCTCTTCCTAATCTCCATTCTCCAGCTCCCACTGCCACCACCACTGTTTATCAACCCACCATGCCCGCTGGTCCAGTCTCCACCGCGGACCTCATCCTTCAGATGGTCAACGCCTCGGCCCAGGCACTCTCCAACACCACCTATGAGCGCTGCTGGATTTGCTATTCGGCCATCCCTCCATTCTACGAAGGAATTGCAGCCTTCGGCTCACCCATCTACACCAACGACACCAATCTGCTTCGCTGGGCCACGCAGCCACAACCACGCGGCGTGACCTTAGGACAGGTCGTGGGATCTGGACTCTGCCTTTTGGGACCACGTATGCTTCCCCCCACCCCGCTGTTAGAAGCATGTACTCAAACCATGCAAGTTGCTGCTCATGCTTCCTTCCTTATTGCCCCCAACCTCACCTTTTTTGCTTGCTCCACAGGGTTATCCCCGCATATTATTGTAGATGCTTTTCTTGTGCACAAGGACTACTGCGTCCTTGTTGTACTCGTGCCCAAGTTGACTGTTCACCCTGAATCTGATTTATTGCCCCAAAGTGATCCAACTGTGACTCTCTCTCACCAAAAAAGAGAGCCGGTCACCGCCCTTACATTAGCCATATTGGTTGGTCTGGGTGCAGCAGGAGCTGGCACAGGAATTTACTCCCTAATCCACACAAAGGACTCTGTTAATGCTCTAACCCGCACTGTTATTAGAGACGTAGATGAGCTAAAAAGAGGTTTAGATTACTTAGAACAAACTGTTGGTTCCTTAGCTGAAGTGATACAACAAAACTGTCACGGTCTCCACCTCGCCTTTTTGCGGGAGGGGGGAGTTTGTGCCGCCCTTAAAGAGGAATGTTGCTTTTTCAAAGACAAATCAGGATTAGTTAGAGATAGTATCAGAAGAGTTGAACAGAGTCTGGAAGAAACAAAAAGAAATTTGGATCAAAGTGAATCTTGGTACAAAAATTGGTTCTCTACCTCCCCCTGGCTATCGACTTCGCTGCCTAGTTTGTTAGGACCCTTTATTGGCTTCATGTTACTTATTTCCTTTGGTCCTTGGGCATTTCATCGCCTTACTGGTTTTGTTAAAAATCAGGTTGATGAGGCTACCAAAAATTCAGTTCAGGTTCACTATCAGCAGCTCTCTCAACAAGACCCCGAAGAACCTGAGGCTGTAGACAAACCTACATTCCAAACTTTGAGCTTTCAGGAGTTTGAGTACCTGGCCAACCGCCCGCGTTCACTCTGCTCCAGGCTGTGGAGATGCTTAAGACGGGGATAGCTTGGTGCCAGAGTCTGGGAGCAAACATGGCCCTCTAAACATTGCCGGCAAAAACTTAATTCGTATCCTCTCTCGCCATGTACAGAACTGGAAGCCCACCAGGTAACCTAAGACAGGCACTTCACCCAATTGTTCTCTTCTTTTACTATATAGAAAAGGGGGGAGATGTTGGGGACTGCTATAACCTTGAACAAAATGGAGTCTGTCAACTGTTTCTTGGCCTTCTGACTACGTGACTACGAGCACACATGCCCTTGAGACAAAGGAAAAGGCTAACCATAAAAGTTAAATTTACACAGGGCAGCCCACCCGCCTAGCCAGGGGGAAGTACCCTTACAGAGTAATTGTCTTTGTTAACAAAAGATTAAAGTGTTCCATTGAATACTCCCTACCCCTCCCTAATTCCTGCACCTGACTTACGCTGACAAGCATTTGTGGAATGCGACTGACTGATGACTGATGGAAAATTACAGCTTTGTCTTTACCGTATTTGGTGTATATTTGAATTGAGACTTGATTGACATGCTTGTACCACCCCCTGAGGTCCTTCCTCTATAAGTTCCAGCGCGCCCCAAAAAATAAAGGCTCTTGATCAGCAAAAGTTGTCTTGAGCCTGATTCCATTAACCTCTTGAAGTTCACTTTCCAGATGGGATCTGCTCGTGAAGGCCCACCAAATTAGTAGCGACCCTCATCACCTCACCCCCGAGGGTCGGGGGTCCCTTCCCGGGGGGTCGCACAGAGAGTAAAACATTCTCAATCTGAGATAATAGACAAATGAACAGTAGAAATATCTGGCAAGCTAGATTCTGCCTACTGCACAAAAGTGATTAATTTCTATATATCGCAGGCTCTCTAGAAAGGCATTTCCTGAAACCAGATATTTAACCAATTTTCCTCATCTAAAATGTGTATTTCCATCTGGCTTCAGCATCACTCCAGCATCATGTGTGTGCTCTGTCCTATTAAGCTCATGCCTGCAATGTGTAACCCTTCCCAGCATCCATTTTCTTCTGAGACCTTCACTCCCATGAAAGAAGACTTAAAAGCTGAATTATTTGTCATCAGCAAAATCTCCTAAGTTACCATACTGAAATCCCAACTTGCCAGTGAGGCTCCAGTCAACTTCCAAACTTCTCTGAGGCTTCTTTTGTACTCAGAGTCGATGAGGGAGGCTTCCCTGCCCTTCCCTCCACCAAATTCCTCCCATCATTCAATTCCACTCCTTCACCGAAACCACCCCCACGGAGAAGTGCTCACTCTAAGTCACTGATTCATACACCCATTAATAACCACAACTTCCATCCTCCATCCTCTCCTTAGTATCTTGTGGACACCTCTAACTCAGAAAGACAAATTGAAAAGAATTAGAACAAGCAGATTCATTTTTGTTCCTTTATTTGTGTTCCTTGACACCAGGGGAGCCTCCTCTGCTATTAGCCATAATGGTCCTAGCTGAGTTTGTGAGGCTTCCCACCCTTGGGTTCTGTCCCCCATTCTTCAGCCATTCCTTCTGTGTTCAGGTGTCTCATCAAACATAGAGAAAGGCACATTCTTGAAGGCATGAGAAGGTTCACGGTTGTTCCCTTGCCTCTCTCTATCTTGTGAGATGCCTTGCTGGCTGCTGATGTTGGCTTCGGAGCCCACCACCTCCAGGATGTAGTCAGTAAGGTTATCAAACACGGAGAGGAGGAAATCTGACGTGGTGGAGCCTAGGCAGGGGGTATATTGCTCCTCCTGCAGCAGGCGGTAAACACAGTTCACAGGAACCTGTACCTCGGGCCTAGAAGAAGGATCTGTCATCTTCTTGTTGTCACTGCAAGAGTTTTCTGGGTTCTTCTTCCCTGACATGATGGTTTTATGGCTAGGGCTCCGATAAACTCTGCTTGGTTCACCAGCAGGACTGGGTCTCTGAAGATACTCAATGTTTAGCCCTGCCTATTACATCCCCCAGATTCTGCTCATTGGTCAGCAGCTACCTTTATGACATCTTAGGCTTTGAGATGTCATTGGTGCCCAATGAGTTCAGACTAAGCCTCAATCTAGAAATGTTTGTCAAAGCAGTTTCACCTCCCTGCCCTGATCTTGAGAGACATTTAGCTCCCTTCTATTCCAGTCAAATTAACATTGTAGAAATAATGTGTTTTAGTTGGAAATTCTGAATCTTTCATTAGTTAGAGGGCACTGATAAACATCAAATACACTTTCTAGTTAGAGGTTTGACTGGCCTCTTCAAACTGTTGGATTATGCAAAAAGGAAACTGGGAAAGGAGGGGTATTCTGAAAGAGGCAGTTTAGAATCTTCAGACACTAATACATCATCAAGTAGTCCCCAAATTTCCTGTCCCCGCTAAGTTAAAGGTTAAACAGAAGAGCAACTTGGGGCCTTAACCCCAAAGCTAAAGGTGAAATGACAGTAAATACAGTCAGTATCTGTGCCTCCCTAGTCCAAAGCTAACAAAAGGTAAAATATCACTCATGTCAACAAACTTGGTTAGCTGTCTCCTGTCTCAAACATGCATTGTGAGGAATGGAAACCACACAGAACATATTTGAAACTGACTTTGTAGACAAATCCAACTGTAATCAATGTGGTTCTTTCTTCCTGTGTTCTCCAGAGGAGATGGAAAGCAGTTTTCACACCCACTACTCAAGAGATTCTGGGCAGATTGCTGTTTTCATCCAACCTCAACCCATCTGACTATCTGTACACCCAGATGGGGATACTTTGTGCTCAGTTAACAATCTAAGGTTTATTCTTATACTTCTGATTTTTTAAAAAAATCTTCCCTATCCTTATCCCTAGTCTCTGTTTCATTCTTTGGGAAAGGGTTCTAGAGGAGGTACTCCTAACCTTAGATTATCTCATCCAAACAACATCAATGATCCCCCCAGGAACAGATTTGGTACTGTGATTTGGATGTGTAAGGGCTAGTGAAAATATGGTGATATCCTCCTCACTAGCTTTTTAGCTTGAGGTGCCACTCTGCCTCCCCTAATATTCTCCTGGAGCGTATTTATTCTTCCATACCCACTCTCTCTGTTTTCCTTATTTTTTTAGATTAGACATTTTTATTTTTTTTAATTTAAATTAGAAACATGCATGCTTCAAATGTCAATTCCAGCTCCCCCCTTCTCCCTCCACCAGCCCCACCCCCACCCCCAACCCCCACCCCCAGCCCAATTCCCACATCATTCCCCAGGGAGGGTGAGGTCCTCCTTGGGGGGATCTACAGAGTCTGTCATTTCATCCAGGGCAGGACCTAGGCCTTTCTCCATGTGTCCAGTCTGAGAGAGCATCCCTCCATGTGGAGTGGGCTCCCCAAGTTCATTCGTATGCCATGGTGAACACTAATCTCCTCACTTACACTACAGTCATGGAATCTGGATCAGTCCCCTGTTAGCCTCTTAGCCATCAGTCTGGGATTCAAGAGCTCCCCCTTGTCCAGTCAGTTGTCTTTGTGGGTTTCACCAACACAGTCTTGACTCCTTTGCTCATCACTCCTCCATCTCTGTAACTGGGTTCCAGGGGGTCAGTTCAGTGTTTAACTGTGAGTGTCTGTCTCTGCTTCCATCAGTGTCTGGATGAAGGTTCTAGGATGTCATATAAGGTAGTCAACAACATTATCATCAGGTAGTGGCTATTAATGTAGTCTCTCTACTATTACTTATGTTTCCAGTTGGTGTTATCTTTGTAGATCTCTGAAAATGTCACTAGTGTCAGCTTTCTCCTCAAAGCTATAATGACTCCTACTATTATGGTATCTTTCATCCTGGTCTCCTCTATTCTTACCCCAACTCAAGCATCCTGCTCCCCCATGTCTTCTTCTACCCTCCTCTTATCCCCCTCTCTTTTTCCTGGTTCCCTCTCCTCTCCCCCATGTTCCCAATCTGCTCAGGAGATCTTCCCCTTTCCACTTCTCTGGGGTATGCATATATATCTCTTGGGAAACTCCCTGTTTCCAAGACTCACTGGCCAAGGGATTGTAGGCCAACACTCCCCTGATCCATGTCTAAAATCCATATATGAGTGAGTACATACCATGTTTGACTGGGTTGCCTCACTCAGGATGGTTTCTTCTAGTGCCATTCATTTGCCTGCAATTTTCAAGATTCCATTGTTTTTCCCCCCCGCTGAGTAGTACTCCATTATGTAAATGTACCACATTTTCTCTATCCACTCTTCAGTGGAGTGGCATCTAGGCTGCTTCCAGGTTCTGGCTATTATAAATAATGCTGCTATGAACATAGTGGAACATACAGCCTTGTTGTATGAATGGGCATCTTTTGGGTATATGCCTAAGAGTGGAATTGCTGGTTCCTGAGCTAGACTGATTCCTATTTTCCTGAGGAATCTCCATACTGATTTCCAAAGTGGCTGTCCAGGTTTGCACTCCCACTAGCAATGAACGAGTGCTCCCCTTTCTCCACATCCTCTCCAACATAAGCTGTCATTGGTGTTTTTGATTTTAGACTTCCTGATAGGTATAAGATGATATCTCAAGGTTGTTTTTATTTGCATTTCCCTAATGGCTAAGGATATTGAGCACTCTCAGCCATTTTAGACTCCTCTATTGAGAATTCTCTATTTAGTTCAGTCTCCCACTTTTTAATTGGGTCCTTTGGTGTTTTGGAGACTAGTTTCTTCAGTTCTTTGTAAATTTTGGAGATTAGCCCTCTATCAGATGTGGGGTTAGTGAATATCTTTTCCCAATCTGTGGGTTGTCTTGCTGACTGTGTCCTTTGCCTTACAGCGGCTACTCAAGTTTCAGGAGGTCCCATTTATTAGTTGTCGATTTCAGTGTTTGTGCTGCTGGTGTTATGTTCAGAAAGCTGTCTCCTGTACCAATTTGTTCAAGGGTACCTCCCACTTTCACTTCTAACAGGTTCAGTGTGGCTGGATTTATGTTGAGGTCTTTGATCCATTTGGCCTTAAGTTTTGTGCATGGTGATAGACATGGATCTATCTGCACTCTCCTACATGCCAATAACCAGTTATGCCAGCACCATTTGTTGAAGATGCTGTTTTCCATTGTATAATTTTAGCTTCTTTGTCAAAAATCAGCTGTTCATAGGTTTGTAGATTAATCTCAGAGTGTTCAGTTCGATTCCATTTGTCTACCTGTCTATTTTTGTGCCAATACCAAGCTGTTTTCAGGAATAAAGCTCTATAATAGAGCTTGAAGTCAGGAATGGTGATGCCTGCAGATGTTCCTTTGTTGAGCAGGGATGTCTTGGCTATCTGGGGTCTTTTGTTTTGCCATATAATGTTGATAATTGTTCTTTCAAGGTCTGTGAAGAATTGTGATGGAATTTTGACGGGGATTGCATTGAGTCTGTAGATTACTTTTGGCAGGATTGCCATTTTTACTACATTGATCCTACCTATCCAAGAGTATGGGAGATCTTTCTATTTTCTGGTGTCTTCTTTAATTTCTTTCTTTAAAGACTCAAAGTTCTTGTGATACAGGTCTTTCACTTGTTTGGTTAGCGTTACCCCTACGTGTTTTATCTTGTATGTGGCAATTGTAAAGGGTGATGTTTCTCTGATTTCTTTCTCAGCCCTCTTATCATCTGTATATAGTAGGGCTACAGATTTTCTTGAGTTGATCTTGTATCCTACCACTTGGCTGAAGGTGTTAATCAGCTGTAAGAGTTCCTTGCTAGAGTTCTTTGGGTCACTTATGTAAACTATCATATTATCTGTAAATAGTGAACATTTTACCTCTTCCTCCCCAATTTGTATCCCCTTGATTTCCTTTTGTTGTCTTATTGCTCTAGCTATAACTTTGAGTACAATATTGAAGAGGTGTGAGGAGAGGGGACACCCTTGTCTTGTTCCTGATTTTAGCAGAATCGCGTTGAGTTTCTGTCCATTTAGTTTTATGTGGGCTATTGGTTTGTTGTATATAGCTTTTATTATGTTTAGGTATGTACCTGTTACCCCAGATCTCTCCAAGACCCTTACCATGACGGGGTGTTGGATTTTATCAAAGGCTTTTTCAACATCTAGTGAGATGATCATGTGATTTTTGTTTCTCTGCTTGGATTACATTGATAGATTTTCGTATGTTGAACCATCCCTGCATCCTTGGAATGAAGCCTACTTGATCACGGTGGCATGGTGGATGAGTTTTCTGATGTGTTCTTGGATCTGATTTGCCAGTATTTTATTGAGTATATTTGCACCAATGTTCATGAGGGAAATTGGTCTGAAGTTCTCTTTCTTAGTTCTGTCTTTGTGTGGCTTGGTTATCAGTATTATTGAAGTCTTGTAAAAAGAGTTTGGCAAAGACCCTTCTGCTTCTAGTGCATGGAATACTTTGAGGAAAATTGGTATGAGCTGTTCTTTGAATTTCTCATAAAATTCTGCACTGAAGCCATCTGACCCTGGGCTTTTTTTGTTGTTGTTTTTGGTTGGGAGACTTTTGATGACTGCTTCTATTTCCTTAGGGTTTATAGGTCTATTTAAATTGCTTATCTGTTCTTGATTTAATTTTGGCAGGTGATATCTATCCAGGAAGTCTTCCATTTCCTTTAAATTTTCTCTGTTTTTCTTATGGTAAGTCCCCACTACTTCCTCCACATATTTCCTTGTTTGGCTTTGCAATACTCTTTCTAGGGGGTTCTTTCTGGCTCCTGTCCTTTTCCTGAATCCTGTTGCCTAGGATCTTCTCCACTTCCCTCTTTCCTTTCTCTGGGGTTCTTGTCACTAGGATGCCACTCTCCCTGTCTTGAGTTTCAGTTCCCTTTCCTTCAACCCAAAGCCCTCAAGTTCATTCTTGTAGTTCCCTCTTCTATGTCCCTGATCATTAGGGGCTTCATTTTGGCATTTGCCTCCTCTCCTCTCTTGGTTCTTTGGTGTCACCTGCCTCAGAAGAGCCCACAACTACTTGTTTTCTCAGTCCTGGCTCTCAGAAGCCATAGTGTTTGACGCTGATGGTATTAAACCCCTTCTTATTCTCCTGTTCTCTTCTGTAGATGCTGCTTTCTTCCAGAGCTGCAGTACCCCCAGAATACCTCCTAGGGTGCCTGTTCCTCTAGAGCTGCTCTCTGACAGATACCATTGGTCTCTCTGTCTGTAGACACTTCACCTCTGACCTGCTTCCCTGCCTGCTTCATAACCTGCTTTTTGGCTTTTTGGTAAAAGCTGTCCTAGTGTCACAGGCTTTCCTGGTCTTCTTTTCTTCGGACATGACCACTATAATGGTACCTTTGTCAACCAGAAACAAGCTGGAACCATCTGGGACAATAAAGCCTCAGCTGAGGGACTGACTTCATTACACTGGCCTGTAAGCAAGTCTAAGGGATAATTATCTTGACTGCTGATCGATGGAGGAAGACCAGTCCACTGTAGATGTACAAGCCCTGATATGTTGATCCTAGAGTTTAATAGTAAAGTTATAGAAACCCATAGCCAACATCATCCTAAATGGAACAAAAAGCTTGAAGAAATCCCACTAAAGTCAGGAATGAGACAGGGATATCTACTCCCATTACGGTCTAAGCACTAGGTAGACCAATAAGGCGAGAGAAGGAAATTAAGGGGGACACAAATAGGGAAAGAAGTTCCCAAATTAATCCTATTTATGGATAACATGATACTACTATACATTAGAGATCCCAAAATTCTACCAGAAAACTTCTAGAAATGATAAACAATTAACAGTGTGGCAGAGTACAGAACCAAGTTACACAAATAACTTTTTATATGCCAATAACAAATATATAGATAGAGCCAGGCGGTGGTGGCACACGCCTTTAATCCCAGCACTCGGGAGTCAGAGGAAGGCGGATCTCTGTGAGTTCCAGGCTGGGCTGGACCAACAGCCTCGAAAACAATACAGAGAAACCCTGTCTCCTAAAAACAAAGAAAATACATAGATAAGGAAATTATGCACATAATCTGACTCACAATAGCTTCAAATAAAGTAAAATAATTATGAATAAGCCTAACCAAAGAAGTGAAAGACATCTACAATGAAAACTTTAAAGCTATTAAGAGAGACAAAGGTACTAGAAAATGGAAATACATCCCATGCTCATGTATTGATGAATTAATATTGTGAAAATGGCCATTTAATGTAATATCAATCAACATCTTCAACAAATGATGCTGGGCAAACTGGATGTCCACATGCAAAAGAATGAAATTATACTCACACCTACCACTTTGTACAAAAATAAGTCCAAATAGACCAAAGACTTAAATGTGACACCCAAAACTCTGAAACTGCTAGAAGAAAACATGGGCAATATGCAACATAACAGAGGTAAAGGAATGGGGTTTCTGAGTAGGACTTCATTTGCCCAAGAATTAAGGTTAACAATTGATGAGTGGGACTTCACAAAACTAATAAACTTCTGCATAGCTAAAGAAACAAGGGGCTGGGTGAGGAGGAAGTCCACAGAATGGGAGAGAATATTTGTTAGCTATATATCTGACAGAAGACTAACATCCAGAATATATAAAGAACTCATAAAGAATCAAAAAATAAATGACTCATTCAAAAATGGGCCTGGGATCTGAACAGAAAATTCTTCAAAGAAGAAAAAACGGCCAAGAAATGTCTCAAAAATATTCATTATCCCCATCAATTAGGAAAATACAAATCAAAACAACTTTGAGATTTCATCTTAGCCAGTCAAAATGACTAAGTTCAACAAACAGCTGACAAGAAATACTAGAGGAGTGTAGGGAAGAAAACCTTATTCACTGTTAGTGAATTGTAAACTGGTGCAGCCACTAAGGAAATCATTATGGAGAATTTTCAAAATGCTAAAAATAAATCTAACCTGAACACTCCTTGATATACGCCTCCACCACAGATACTTGCTAAACTACAGCCATTGCTACACTATTCATAATAGCTAGGAAATGGAAACAACCTAAATGCCCTTCAAAAGTTGAATGGATAATGTAAACATGGAATAGATACATCATAGGAAAGTATTCAGCTATAAAGATGAATAAAATTGTAAAATTTTCAGGTAAATAGATAGAAACTAGAAAAAAAGATAATATTGAATGAAGTCATACAGACCCAGAAAGACAAATGTTCTACGTTCTTACCCATTGGAGGCGCCTAGCTCCAAATCTTCAGATGTGAGTACATTTCCTGGAATAATTGTAGAAGCCAGTAAAGTAAAAGGGGATCATTGCCAGAGTAGACAGTGGGAGAGTAATACAGAGGGGAGTAGCAGGGTACATGTGATCTGATCAGGGCATGAGAAAAAGTGGTGGCTTTAAGAAGCAGGAGAGATAAATACAGAAAGACAAAAGTATCAAATAACAGGTAGGACACCTGAAAGAGACAAAAGGAATCATACTATTGACTTTAAATTTGAAATAAAACATTAATACATGAAACTGTATATAAATATGCACATAGAGTTTAGATGCAATTTTCTTACCTGGGCTGAAAATTTTCCCTACAAGAGGCAAAGACCATCTAACAAAAATTTAACAGCAGGCATGAGAATCCTACTTTGGTGTTTTTGGTCAGTGTTCTCCAAGAGACTCCCCAAACCTACAACTGTGACTAGTGCCCTTGGTTGCCTCCCAGAAATGGAAAGTAAATCCCTGTTTCTGAAGACACCAATCAGTTCAGACAAGTTGCCCAGAGGCCTCTGATCTGGAACTGACCTGAATGCCTTCTCCCAGAGGACTACCCAGACCCACCCAGCCAAGACCATCATAAACCACCACCACAACAAGCACAGCACAGTAACCGTAGGGATGCAGCAGTGACATAAATAAAACGATGGTAACCAACAGCTCTCTAATTGTACTTAAGACTCACTCAGCAAGAAAAAAGTGCCCAGGACTAGGGAAGTCATGGATCTCGAAGAGAACTTACAACCACCAAAGCACTAAACCAGTATAATCTCCAACTACTCTAGGTATTTGCTCTTATACCCACAAGCAAATGTAATCCACTCTCATCAAGTAAACTTCTCTTTACAACAGATGAAGACCATCGCAGAACCACAGCCAATCAAAGGGACAAATTGTGGAGTCCAGTCCCAATAAATACATCTATAAAATAATTCCTAAGGCTCAGCGAACACTCTGGCAGAGAAAGTGGAAAATTCAAAGATCTGGAGGATTCAGGCAGTTTGTTGTGAGACAGTGTCTCCTAGTAATGTCAGAAGTTACACCCACGAAGTCTCATCAACATAGCTGTCTAGCTGAACAAAGAAAAAAATAAACATGCTAACATTGGAATGACTGCTAGGCCTCAGCCTTAAAACATACATATAATACCACAGTAACATTATACAGATGAGATACAAACACACACACACACACACACACACACACACACACACACACACACACACACATACATATATATAACTAATGGAAAATGAGGCCATAAGTTTGAAGAAATCAAGGAGTGGTGGAGGGGTATATAGGAGAAGAGGAGTTTGGAGGGAGAAAGGGGAAAAGGAAAATGGTATGATTATATTATAATCTCAAAAATAAAGTGAAAACAATGGTAGCTAATGAAGCTAGTGGCAGCAAACCAGTAAGCAGTACTCTTCCATGATTTCAGCTTCAGTTCATGTCTCTAAGTTCTTGCCTTGGATTTCCTCAATGGCATGGATTTCAATCTGTAGCTCAAATCAACTCTCTCTTCCCCAAGTAGAGTGTTTTTTTTCACAGCAATATAGAAACACACTAGGAAATTCACTTCAGTATGCTTAGTAGATTGTGAACATAAGTACATTATGTGTGCTAGAGTTCATTCACGGGGACCTGAGGCTTACAGAGTTCTCATTCACCTAGCTGAGCGCTCCCATTTTTTATTGTTTGCATTGGTGCTGGCCACCAAGTTCTTCACTATAAGCCTTGCTGTTTCCAGACCTGGAATCCAGGGATCATTGCTTATTCCATATTCACTAGGCAAGTCACATGTTTCTTTAACTACTATCAGGTAGACATGAAGATTGGAAAGAGGAACAAGATAAAATTTAGTCTTATTGACATGAATGAAAATTAAACAAAATAAAAGGGTTTCTCAGTGGAGGACAGAAGTGCCTTTCTCAGTGTAAGTAGGCCCTCTAAAGCTAGAAATTCTCATAGTCCACAGGATTTGGTATGTTTCTCTATTATGGAGGTCATAGGCCATAATTAAGAGTTAAGATTTAAAATAATGCCATAACTGGGTTGGAGGGAGGGAACTAAGAAACTTAGACAGCTGTTTTCATTACTATAGTTCTATAGTAGAGCTTGAAGTCAGGGATGGTGATGCCTCTGGAAGTTCTTTTATTGTACAGGGTTGTTTTGGTTATCCTGGGTTTTTTGTTTTTCCACATAAAGTTGAGGATTTCATTGACACAAAAACATACAGATTGACGAATGGAATTGAACTGAAGATCCTGATATTAATCTACACACCTATGATCACCTGATTTTTGAAAAAGAAGCTAAAAATACACAATGGAAAAAAGAATGCGTCTTCAACAAATGGTGCTGACATAACTGGATGCTGACAGGTAGAAGACTACAGATAGATCCATATCTATCACCATGCACAAAATGTAAGGTTTTAAAGAGAAATCTGGCACTAGGGAAATGTTTAGAGATCCACAAGGATGACTGCAACTAAGAATCTAGGCAGTAGTGGAGAGGCTGCCTTTGATACCCTTCCCCTATAATGAGATTGATAACTACCTTGATTGCCATCCTAGCCTTCATCCAGTAGATGATCGAAGCAGAAGCAGGCACCCACAGCTAAGCACTGAGTGGAACTCGTGGAATCCAGTTTTAGAGAGAGAGGAGGGATGAACAAAGGACCCATGACCATGCTGGAGAAACCCGCAGAAACAGTTGACCTGATCTAGTGAGAGCACAGGGAACCCAGTCATAAAATTGGGGAACCAGTATAGGACCTAACCAAGCTCTCTAATGTAGGTGTCAGCTAGGAGGCCTGGGAAGTCTATGGGACCTCTAAGAGTGGAGCCACTGTTTATCCCTAGAGCACAAATGGACTTTGGGAGCCCATTTCCTATGGAGGGATACTATTGCAGCCCAGACACACAGAAGAGGGCCTACGTCCTCCCCCAAATTACATGACAGACTTTGATGGTCCCCAGTGGAAGGCCTCACTATTCTTGGGGAGTGGGTGGGGGTAGGTTGGGGGGAGGTCAGTGGGAGGCATGGGAGGATGGGAGGGCGAGGGAATGGGAGGATTGGCATATAAAATAAGATGGATTCTAAAATTTTAAAAAAAGTCCAAATGGATCAGTAACCTCTACATAAATCCGGTCACACTGAACCTCTTAGAAGAGAAAGTGTGAGGTACTCTTGAACAAATTGGCCCAAGAGACCACTTCCTGAACATAACACCAGTAGCGCAGACACTGGATCAACAATTAATCGATGGGATCTCCTGAAACTGAGATGCTTCGGTAAGGCAAAGGACACATTCAACAAGACAAAATAGCAGCATACAGAATGGGAAAAGATCTTTACCAACCCCAAATCTGACAGAGGTTTGATTTCCAAAATATACAAAGAACTTAAGAAGCTAGTGTCCAAAACACCAAATAATCAAATTTAAAAGCGGGGTTTGTCACTTGGGAGGCCTGGGCAGTCTATGGGACCTTTGGCAGTGGAACCAGGATGTATCCCTAGTGCAGGAATGGAATTTTGGAGCTCATTCCTTATGGACGAATACTCTCTTAGTCTAGATACATGGGGGAAGGCCAAAGTCCTGCCCCAAATGATGTGGCAGACTTTGATAATCCCCCATGGGATTATCCTCATCCTCCCTGGGGTGTGGATGGGAGGTGGGATGGGGGCATAGGAGGATGGGAGGGAGAGGGAACTGGGATTGGTATGTAAAATAATATTGTTATTAGTTTAAATAAAATTAATAATAAGAAAGAAGCTTATACAAATATACATCAATGAATAGCACAGAGTGTCCTCAGGCATAGCCAGCAATTCCAAATCCATACTAGTCGGGACAACTTGGGGAACATAAAGAGTAACTGTTTGTCAAAGGACCACTGTCAGCAACTACTTCATTGGGGGCCACACCCTGGCAGGCAAGGAAACAGAAGATGCTTTGGGGATGTTCCAGAGATTTTCTTCCCCAACATCATTCCCATTTGGCTTCATGTTTTCTTTCTTTTTCAAGAAAACAAATCTCTTTTTACACTGCAAAGAGAGTAGTGCCCATGGCAACAACAAAGGAACCTCTGTCCCCTGCCTGCTTGTCTCTTTCCCAGAGTAAACAACCAGCTATTCAATACCCAGAAGTCGAAGTCACCATTGGGGTGTAAACCACATCCTCTGGAAGATTCTGAAACCCAGATCTTGAAGAAAAACATTCCATTTTTGTGAGCAATTGGGAAAGTGGTCTGAAATATCCTGTGAAAGAACCCTAATTATATGAAAAATTTAAAATTAAAAGTACCAAGTCTTGTAGTCAAACAAATTAGTTGATTTAAAGTTCTTGGCCAAAAAAACTCTCCAAGGCTTGCATGTACTTATAACAGATATTCAAAATACAATGTCCATGATTTCCAGGTTTAAGTTTCCTGAGCTTTCATTAAGACACAAACAGAGAGCCTGCTGGTGGTGGCACACACCTTTAATTCCAGGACTCGGGAGGCAGAGGCAGTAGAATCTCTGTGACTTCAAGACCAGTCTGGTCTACAAGACCTAGTTCCAGGACAGCTTCCAAAGCCACAGAGAAACCCTGTCTCGAAAAACAACAACAAAAAAGATACAAACAGAGGGGAGATTGACTGATGAGAATGATGAGAACAGGTTCATTGGCTTCCTCGACCGATTTAAACAGTGGCTGTCCATACTTGATGCATTGTGAACTACTGTTATAATTAGCCAATAGCAGTTTTATTTGAAAACCTCTGACCTTATGAAAGAAGAAAATATCTTGCCTAAGGTTTCATGTGCCAAATTGAGAGAAGATTATGGAAAATAAAGATCTGATATGGAAAAGTATCTAAGTGAGATATCATGTTGGAGTTTGACTACAAAGGAGTAAGCTGCATGCCTAATTGATAAGCTGTATCTGAGCCAGTAGATATTTACAACTAAGAAATGGAGAAGGATTTGAACTGCTTTGACATGCTGCTCTTTTCTCTATACCCAATTCATACATCATTTCTCTAATTCAGTAGCTCTTAACTTGTGGATCACAACCGCTTTGGGAGTCAAATAGCCCGTTCACAGGGGTCACCTAAGAAAACACAGATATTCACATAATGATCCATAACAATAGCAAAATTACAGCTATGAAGTAGCAGTGAAAACAGTTTTATGGTTAGTGGTTACCACAAATGAGGAACTGATCTCACATTATTCTACAGCTTAATGGTAACAAAACTGTATAGTACTGACACAAAAGTCAATATGCGGACCAATGGACTAAAGTACACAGAAATAAACCCACATAGCTATGGCTTTCTATTTATTGTTAAAGGTGCAAACACATACACAAGAGGAAAAAACCTAAGTAATAAATAGTATCAGCAAAACTGTTCATCGACCTACTGAAGAATGAAATGGGATCCACACCAATCATCATTGAACAAACATAGATTAAAAATGGATCAAATTCTTAAAATTAAAACCTGAAAGTGTTAGAGTAAAAGCCATCAAGATATAAACGTAGTCAAGAACTTTCTGAAAGAGTCTCTCACTGTACAGGACATAAACTTAAGAATTGACAAAAAGGATTACATGAAATTAAAAAGCTTCTGTCTAGCTAAAAGAACCATCATCAAAGTGACTTGACACTTTAAGAGTGAATTTACAGAATGAGAAGAAATATTTGCTAGTTATACTTCACCAAGGGGATTATTATCTAGACTATATAAAGATGCAAGAAATAAATACCCCCAAAATCACTACTCAATAAATTAAAGTGCTATACAGAAAATTCGCAGAAGAAGAAACACAAGGTAACTAAAACATGTTTAAAAGTGCTCAACATTGTTAGCCATTGGGGATGTTCAAATTAAAACTACCTTGGCATTCCAACTCCCCCCAGTCAGAATGACTATCATTAAGAAAACATATAACAATCTTGCTAAGAATGTAGGGAGTCTGACAGCTGGGGAAGCAGCATAAGACTGAACCAGGTCCCCTGAACATGGGTGTCAGTTGGGAGACCTGGGAAGTCTATGGGGCCTCTGGCACTGGAACCAGGCTGTATCCCAGTGCACGAATGGACTTTGGGAGCCCATTCTCCATAGAGGGATACTCTCTCAGCCTAGATACACGTGTGTGTGGGGCGGGCACGGACCTAGGTCCTGCCCCAAATGATGTGGATGAGGATGAGATGGGAGGATCAGTGAGGGCCATGGAAGGGAGAGGGAACTGGGATTGGTATGTAAAATAAGAGTGCTACTAGTTTTAATAAAATTTTAAAAAGGAAAAAAAGAATGTAGGGAATGAAGAACACTTGCTCACTGCTGGTGGTAGTATAAACAAACCACTGCAAACACTGAATTCATGGTGGAGGAATCTCAAAAAACTAAAACTAGAACTATCATATAATCTAAATGTTCCATACGACTCTGTATCTTTCTCCCACGGATCTGCATACCTATGTGCATTGCTGTTCTAATCATAATAGCTAAGAATCTGAACTAGCCTAGATATCAATAGACTGATGAATGGAAAATGGAAATGTGGTACATACAGATTACAAAAGTTTATTGAACTATAACGAAAAACAAAAAATAAAATCATATGACAATGGATGGAATTGAAAAATATTATATTGACTGACGTATCCCAGGCCCTGGAAGAAAAAATGCTTCATGTTTCACTCATATGTATATCCCAAATTTAAGATTTTAAAGATGTGTATTTATGTAAGTGTGAACATGGGTATATATCATGTAAGTAGAAAGGGGTCTATGAGCTAAAAAAGAGTTTTTGAGAAGGTGGAGGTCAAAGGGAATACATATGACATGAAAATAGAAAGGGTAATACTAGGTATGGGAGGGTTTAAGGGTGGAGTTACCTGAATATATAAGGAATAGATAGGGAGAGGGTTAATAAAAACAAATTATATATGAACATTCCATAATGAAACCTATTACTTTTTATGTTAATTAAAAACTGACAAATGACCGCCATATTAAAATACATGGAAAAGAGAATTCCAGATCTCAAAGACAATGTAGAAGAAATGGATACATTAGCCAAAGAAAAATTTAAATCTAAAATTATCCAAGCATAAAACATCCTAGAAATCTGGGACATTTATGGAAAGACCAAACCTATGAATAATAATTATAGAGGAAGGAAGAAATTTAGTTCAAAAACACAGAAAATACTTTTAACAAAATCATAATAAAAATTTCCATGATGGCTACTGTGGTACAAGAGGCTTACAGTATACCAAATACACAAGACCAGAAAAGAAACCTCTTGTGACACATAATAGTCAAAACACTAAATGTCCTCAACAAGTAAAGGTTATTAAAAGCTGTAAGGGAAAATGAGCAACTAACATATAAAAGTAGACTGTTAGAATAACACCGGACTTTTCAATAGAGACTCTGACAGTAAGGTCTGGATGATTACAAGCTTTGAGAGGTCACAGATGCCAGCCCAGATTACTATTCTCAGCAAAACTATCAATCACAACTGACAGAAAAAGAAAAACATTTCATGATAAAAAAAAACAATTTAAACAAATCCTGGCCACCAATCCAGCTCTACAGAAGACAATAGGAGGAAAACTTCAGCATTAAAAGAAAGTTAATTACACCCAAGGGGACACAAGGAATAGATAATCCCAGAATAGTATATCGAAAGAGGAAAAACCCACCCCAAAACAAAGTAACAGGAATTAGTAAGAAAGCAGGTTTAGTAAGCCATGAGGAGCAAGTCAAGAGCAGCCTCCATGGCTTCTGCATCAGCTCCTGCCCTGTTTGAGTTCCTGTCCTGACTTCTTCAATGGTGAAGAGCAATGTGGAAGTATCAGCCAAAGAAACCCTTTCCTCCCCAACTTACTTTTGGTCATGGTGTTTCATCACAGCAAGAGCAACTCTAGATAAGACATGTAGCTATTTTACGTGTTTGAAAAAACAAACTTCAAAACAAAACTAACCAGAAGAAATAGAAAAAGGACACTACAGTTTCATTAAGGGAAAATAATCCACTAAGAGGACACCACAATTCTAAATATTTTTGCACAAAACACAAGGGCACACAAGTTCATAAATGCTAGTACAAATAAAATCATATACTGATCATCATCTAGTGACAGTGGATGACTTCAATATTCCACTCTTGCCAGTAGATAGATCATCCAAGCAGAAAGTAAACTGAGAACCACTAAATTAAATAAAGTCATAAATCAAATGAACCTAACAGACATCTACAGAACATTGCACCCAAACACGAAAGAATACACTTCCTTCTCAGAAACCCATGGAACTTTCTCCAAAATTGACCAATGTTTTAGGTTGGAAAGAATGTCTTGGCAGATGCAGAATAATTAAAATAACATCCTGAGTACCATCTGACCACCACAGATTAAAGCTGGACCTCAACCTGAACATAAATGGCAGAAAGTACACAAACTCATGGAAGCTAAATAACTAACTATTCCACAGAAATCGGGTGAAGATAAATACAAGAAAGAAATTAAAAACTTTTTAGAACTGAATAAAAATGTAAACACAGCACACCAAAAACTATGGAACACAGTCATAAGAGGCAAGATCATAGCATTTAGAAGCTACATAAAAAATTAAAGAGTTCTCAGCCGGGCGGTGGTGGCGCACGCCTTTAATCCCAGCACTCGGGAGGCAGAGGCAGGCGGATCTCTGTGAGTTCGAGGCTGGGCTGGACCGATAGCCTCCAAAACAATACAGAGAAACCATGTCTCAAAACACCAAAAAAAAATTAAAGAGTTCTCATGTTAATAATTTAACCATTCATTTGGAAGATCTAGGAAAACAAAAAAAGAAAAATAGCACCCAAAAATGAGAAGATGGGAAGAAAAAATAAACATAGGGCTGAAATCAATGAAAGAGAAGATACACAAAAAAAATCAATGAAACAAAGAAACAGGTTCTTTGAGAAAATTAACAAGATTGATAAAAATTCAACCAGCTTAACCAAAATACAGAGGAGATACAAATTTATAAGATTAGAGATTAAAAGGAGAAACATTATAACAGACATAAAAGAAATTAAGGGAATCACAGGACATTCTTTAAAAATCGTTATTCTGAGCCAGGTGTTCATGGCTCACCCCTTTAATCCCAGCACTCAGGAGGCAGAGTCAAGAGGATCTCTGTGAGTTTGAGGTCAACCTGGTCTACAGAGTGAGTTCCAGGACAGGCTCCAAAGCAATACAGAGAAACCCTGTCTCTAAAAAACAAAAAGATCGTTATTCTACCAAACTGGAAAAATACAAAAGAAAGAGATAAAGTTCTTGATATGTAAGATCTTCAAAAGTTAAACAAAGATGAAATAAACAATTTAAACATAACCATAACCCTAGTTAAATAGAAAAATTAGATTAAAATGTTCCACGAAAAAGCCCAGGGCCAAATGATTTCAACACAGAATTCTACCAGATCTTCAAATAACTAATGCCAGTATCCCTCAAGTTATCCCACAAAATAGAAAGTGAAGGAGCATTTCCTAATTCTTTATATTAAGTCACTATTTCTCTGATATAAAAACCAAATAAAGGCTTAACAAAATAAGAAAACTACTGGCCAGTATCCCTTAAGAACATATATGTAAAAAGTTTCAATAAAAGACTTGCAAACTGAATTCAAAACATCAAAAAGATTGTCTGCCATGATCATCACATTGGCTTCATTCTAGGAATGCAGGGAATAGTTCAATATACATAAATGAATAAATCTAACTCACTATATAAACAGACCAACATACAAAACCACAATTTCATCACACAGAGAATGGAACCAGTCCAATATCTGTATCTTGCAAGCAGCAAAGTGGACATAGGACATTGCACTATAGGATTTCAAGTTTGCCCTGATGGTAATGGACTCCTATGTCTTTGGAACTATGAAGCCCAAAATAAATAGTTCCTTCTATTATGGTACCTTGGTTTTATTACAGCAATAAAAACCAATTTATACAGAAGTACATCCTTTCCAGACCTATAAATATAGTACTTGAGGTATTAGCTAGAGCAATAAAACAACTGAAGGAGATCAAAGGTACACAAATGATGAAGGAGGAAGTCAATGTATCCTTATTCACAGATGATATGATTTTATACATAAAAGACCTTAGAGACATATCAGGAAAGTATCAGGATATAAAATTAACACACAAAAACAAATAACCTTCCCATATACAAATTACAAAGAGACTGAGAAAGAAATCAGGGAAACAACAACTTTTACAATAGTCTCAAAACAATAAACTGTCTTGGGATATCGCTAACCAAGTAAGTGAAAGATGTGTATGATAAAATCTTTCATACACTGAAGAAAAAAATTACTTGTATGATAAAAACTTTCATATATTAAAGAAAAATCAGGAAGATCCCAGAAGATAGAAAGATCTATCATAATCATGGATCCTAGGAAAATGGTCATCCTACAAAAAGAATCTAGAGAGTCAATGCAGTCCCCATAAAAATTCCAATATAGTTTTCATGGAAATTGAAAAAAAACAATTTCCAACTTCATACAGAAACAAAAACCCAGGATATCTAACACAATCCTGAATAATAAAAGAACTGCTGGAGGTATCATCATCCCAGATTTTGAATTATGTTACAGAGGTATAGTAATACAAACAGCATGATATTGGCATAAAAACAGACCTGTTGATCTATGGAAGTGAATTGAAGAACCAGACATAAGTCCGCACAAATACGGCCACCTACATTTTGTTTTGGGGTTTTTTGTTTTGTTTTGTTTTTTTCTTCAACAAATGGTTCTGGTCAGAGTAAGTAGATGTAGAAAAATGAAAATAGATCCAGATATATTGTCCTGCATAAAACTCAACTCCAGGCAGATCGAGTATCTTAACATAAGATTAGACATCTTGAATCTGATAGAGGGGAAAGTAGGAAATAATCTTGAACTCATAGACATAGAAAAAGACTTTCTGCACAGGGCACCAACAGCACAGGCACAGAGGTCAACAATTAATGGGAATTCATGAAACTGAAAAGTTTCTGTATGTTAAAATACATCAGACAAAGGGGCAGCCAACAGAACTGGAAAAAATCTTTACCAATTATACATCCAATAGAGGGTTCATAATTAAATATATAAAAAACTAAAAGGGGACATCTACTGCCTGAAGGAATTTCCCTTATGAAATTTGAGAGATTTGTAATCATCTGTGGGTATAGCAATATGACATTAAGAATCATTTTAGTGCTATGCTTACTATATTAGAATATTAGTGAGTGTTACTAGGTGTATCCACTACATGCCAGGGCAGGTTATATGACTAGAAGTAGTGGCCGGTTCAAACTGGACTCCATGCTTTCATGCGATTTTTTTATTTCTGATTTTTGCTTGGTTTTTGTTTTGTGCTTTGAGAGATAGAAAGGAACTGAGAGAAAGATCGTAAAGTTTGATGGATAGGGAGGAGATATAGTGGGACTTAGATGAAGAAAAATATGATCAAAATATATTGTCTAATTTTTAAAAGGCTGATAAATACATACAAATACCTACAAGCAAATAAAATCCTATTCTAAAATATTGAAAGAGTTAATTCTACAGTGGTAGAAAAACTATTTTCATTCAGTTATTTTAAGAAAAGTAAGGCAGAAATTAGACAGCAAGAATGAGAAATATATGTCTGGAGTAAAGAAAAAGTTTCAGGAATGTGTATGAGAAAATATATTTTTTATCCTATAAGTAAAGGATCACTCCACATAGAACTATAAAGAGATAAGTATAAACCAGAAATATGAGGTATATTTAAAATGGTTTATTGATACTAAAACTTAGAGTTGGGAGTAGTTGCTCAAATCTATAAATATAGCACTTAGGAAGCTGAAATAGAAGGATGGTCACAAGATCATTGTCAGATACAATGAGTAAAAGGGTGTCCTGGGACATAAAGTGAAACCCTATCTCCAAAAAGAAAATAAAAAGCAAAAAATTCATAAAGAAAACCGGGACATGTTTGATTAAGATGGATATATTTCAAGTTCACTTTTAAAAATCCCTTATCTGGGGGGTTGGGGAGACTGCTCAGCAGTTAAGTGTACTTGCTGCTCTTGCAGAGGATTCAAGTACAGTTCCCAGCACTCACATCAGGAGGCTCACAGCAGTCTATAACTCCAGTTCCAGGGAATCTGACTGTGGCTTCCACAGGCACCTGTGCATGCGCATGAGTGTATGCATGAATGTACACACACACACACACACACACACACACACACACAAATAAAAATAAACCTAAAAATACTTAATGTCAAATTTTAATTCATTAATATCAAACTAAAACTTAATTCTGCCTAAAATAAGAGACTTTTCTTAAGAATCTGTTGTTTATAAAATTTGTGGAAAATGGCTTAAAGAACAAGAATTCATATTTCATGAACATCACTTACATTTTCTGCTTAGCTTGTCAGGCCTTTAAGTACTTAGGAAATTTACTTGTCCTGTTTCCAAGAAAAATGAGGCTTCACAGAATATGGATTTATTGTATCTGTTTATTTTAAAGTCTCTTAAAATCACTTTAAAACTCAAATAAGTACTTTTGAGGTTATTCTGGTATATTCTGTGGTGATGCAATATTCTAAAAATATCTCTTACACCCTAAGAGACTGGATCATTTGTTGGACATTATAGTCAAAGTTAATAATTCACCTGAAAGGCACTTAAGACTGCTAGCCTACTACATACTCAACCTGTTTGTTTAACCTGCCTTTAAGAGAACCAACCTTACTCACTCACCTTGGATTTGTCTTGCAATTCAACTTTTACAATCTAAGCTAATGCATAACAGCAATCTTAAATTCTGCCTTCTTCATGTCCCTGACTCAGAGTAATGTGTGTGTATCGTTTGATGAAAACAGCAAATGCAGATGTTGAAAGCAACCTCCTAAAATCTACAATAAAATTTGAAAGCAATCATTTAGGAATATTGGTTGATAAATAATGCTGTTTGTTATCTGGGTTAGTTGGGATCAGTTGGAGCCAGTGACTCAGTCCCTTGTACAACTCTGTGAAAGATTTCTGTAAAGTGTCCCATTCCTTCCCCATGTGATGCTTTCTTTGCTGCTCAATGAACACAGAATGAAGCCCTTTGTCAGGGACATATGCACACAGCTCATACAACACAGAGACTGAAACACACATGAGAAACAGATACATACAGGAATAAGCATAGGCACAGGGACAAGATTCACAAGATGGGAGCAAGCAGACACAGAGTCAGGCTCATGCAACAGAAAACCAAGGGTATGGAGGACACACCAACATGAAGTGAGGAATTCATAACTGGTCTTGCTCTTGGTTAAATGATTCTAAGTGCTTTATCTCTTTCCTTAATATGACATCAATGCATTAGTGGTGACTCAGAGTTAATCACTAATGTGTATAATATATACAATAACCCACACCACACACACACACACACACACACACACACACACACATATATATACATATCCTTAAGTGTCAAAGGTGCTATATATTTGGGCATTATGTAAATGATAGACAAAAGTTAAAACTAAACATGGTATTATTCCTTCTTCAAGACTGGTTAAATTATCCTTCTGAATGATCAAAACTTGAAGAAAGGGGATAAAAGTGAAAGAACATAAAAGGGATAAGAGGGCAACCAATACTGTGGCCCTTACTGTCCAAGGTCAGCTAGGACCCAAGAGATGACAACATCTACCTACAATTCCAGTAAGTCTTAGTCAGAGAAGTAATATAACCACAGAGGGAAGAGCCTTATTAGAACACAGCATGCAGAGAGAAGAATGTCTACAATGCTACCAAGGGAAGCCACATGCTGAGATCCAGATGCATCCCAGAAGATGTAACAACCGATGAAGAAAAACCTAAGATAAGCCAGTGGGTTCCACTTAAGTTCCCAATAGTAAGCCCTAAGGAGACTCAATGAAACACAACAGGAAAGGGGAATCAATTCTTTGTCATCATTATGGTCTTAAACACCCAACAGGAACTTATATCCAGAGTGGAATAATTGTTAATGATACAAAACAAAACTAGCTAGATTGTATCTACATTAGACTTTGAACATTATGCCAACTATTGTAGTTTCTATTCAAATAGACACTAGTTGGCACAGTATTAAGGGAACGTGCACATAAGAAAAATGTTCAAATTCACCATTCTGTTAGTTCTTCCAAAGAGTACACATCAGCCCTACTTTTTGCATTATCATTATGCTATTTTAATATACTTTCAAGCAATGATAATTTCTGTGTGTGGTGTGTTCTCTAGGCCTCACTCTCTGAATCATTTTGCTTTTGCTTTGACTTTTTTCTCCTTAATTCTTTCCTTCCTTCCACAGTGCTAGAGTTTGAACCTATGGACTCACACATACTACACAAATGATAAAAAACTGAAGTATGCTCCCAACCTTTTTACTCTCAATTGCAAGACAGAACCTCACTGAGGTGCCCAGACAGGTCACAAACTCACTCTGTATCCCAAGCAGGCCTTGAACTTGGGATCTTCTGCATCAACCTCCAGAACACCTGGGATTATAGGCCTATGCAAACAGACCTAGCTCAAAATGACATATTGAAGTCAACCTCAGTGAAAGCATTAACAAACCCAAAGACACTTGGTTCATTATTGTCTCTGCATGCCCATTTTATTCTTCAAGGATATCATGCTGCTGTGCAAAAAGCTCTATCCTTTGCTCTGATGTCCTTGGGAATGTATGAGTGTGGAAGTGTCCCTAATCTTAGGGAATCTCACCCAAGGACCAGAGGTGATTCTCAAGTTCTCTGAAGACACAATACTAACTCATCCATTTCGACTGGTATGTTTCTAACTTCCTTCTAAGCTTTCTTGAGCTATGTCTTCAATAGCCACACTTCTACCTGGAATCTGTTTATGATGCCGTTTAGGCATGTCCTAAGATAGCATAGGATTCTCTCCTATGTTCATCTAGCATCCAAATGCAACGAATATCCACAAAATTACATACTCATTAGAGTAGCAACCCATCTCCAGGTAGTAAGTAGAAGCTGTACATTTGATTCCTATGGTTGCTATAATAAACTACAACAGACATGGTCCCTTCAAACACATTTGGACTATTACATATCAGCAGGTCAGAAGACCAAAATCCATTACACTAGGCTTAAAAGAAGGTGTTCCAGTGGCATCTCATTCTATAAACACTGGAGAAGAATATTCCCAAGTCATGAAGGTACATTCTTGCTGTTATAGTGCATTTCTTCATATTTGCAGCCAACAGCATAGCATCTTGTTCTAGAGGCCACATTTATTTTACTTCTGTGTCAAATCTATCTCTGCTGCCTTTAAGTGGACATATGTGAGTACATGTAGCTACTATCCAACTTTAAGGAAGAATCTCCTTTGTCAAGAACCTTCAATATATATGTATATATGTATATATATATATGCATGAATTTGCTTTAGCCACATAAGCTAACATTTATAGGGACAATGAGGTAGATTCTAGATTATTTTGGAGGTCATTTCTTAGTTTAACATGGGATATGCTCCCAAAAACTTCTGAGAGGGGACTGGGGAAGTGAAACAGAGAAGGGAAGAAAACATTCATTATAAAGCAGCTGAAGAACTTCATGGAACTTTTTGAAACACATACTCCAATGGAAGATAATGCTACCTAACCTTGGACTTGCATATTCTCAGAAAAAAAGAGTTCTGATGGTCTAATAAAGTTCAATATATAAAGAATGAATCTCAAGGAAATAGACAAATTTATGTACAGATATCACTTACCAAAATTAAATCAAGAATATATAAGCAATTTAAATAGACCTATAAACACTAAGGAAATAGAAACAGTCATCAATAGTATCCCAACCAAAAAAGGCCCAGTGCCAGATGGCCTCTGTGCAGAATTCTACCAGAAATTCAAAGAGCAGCTTATACCAATTCTCCTCAAAGATTTCCATGCAATAGAAATAGATGTGTCTTTGCCAAACTCTTTTTATGGGGCTACAATTACCTTGATACCCAAGCCACACAAAGACACAACCAAGAAAGAGAACTTCAGACCAAATTCCTTCATGAACATTGATGAAAAAATACTCAATAAAACACTGGCAAATCGAATCCAGGAATACATCAGAAAAAGCATCCACCATGATCAAGTAGATTTCATCTCAGGGATGCAGATATTGTTGAGCATACAAAAATTCTTCAATGTAATCCACCATATAAACAAGCTGAGAAACAAAAACCAAATGATCATCTCACTAGATGCTGAAAATGCCTTTGACAAAATCCAACACCCCTTCATGATAAAGGTCTTAGACAGATCTGGGATAACAGAAACTTACCTAAACATAATAAAAGCAATATACAGCAAACCAACAGCCAACATCAACCTAACTGGACAGAAACTCAATGCGATTCTCTAAAATCAGGAACAAGACAAGGCTGTCCACTCTCTCCATACCTCTTCAATATTGTACTTGAAGTTTTAGCTAGAGCAATAAGACAACAAAAGGAGATCAAGTGGATAAAAATTGGGGAAGAAGAGGTCAAACTTTCACTATTTGCAGATGATACCATAGTTTACATAAGTTACCCAAAAAACTCTACCAGTGTACTCCTACAGTTGATAAGTACATTCAGCCAAGGGGCAGGATACAAGATCAACTCAAGAAAATCATTAGCCCTTACTATATACAAACGAGAAAAGGGCTGAGAAAAAAATCAGAGAAACATCACCCCTTACAATAGCCACAAACAACATAAAATACCTTGGGATAACACTAACCAAACAAGTGAAAGACATGTGCCACAAGAAATTTGAGTCTTTATGCATGATACCCCAGAGAAGTGGAATGAGGCAAGATGTCCTGAGCAGATTGGGAACATCGGGGGTGGGGAGAGGGACCCAGGAAAAAGAGAGGGGGATAAGAGGAGAGGAGAAGAAGGCATGGGGGAGCAGGAAGGTTCAGTTGAGGTAAGAATAGAGAAGAGCAGGATGAGAGATACCATAATAGATCGTGTCATTATAGGCTTGAGGAGAGAGCTGACACTAGTGAGATTTCCAGAGATCTACAAGGATAACACCAACTGGCAAATTAAGCAATAGTGGAGAGACTATATTAATAGCCCCTCCTTGATGACTACCTTATATGCCATCCTAGAATCTTCATCCAGTGACTGATAGAAGTAGAGACAGATACCCACAGCTAAGCACTGAACCGAAATCTTGGAACCTAGTGATAGAGATGGAGGAGTGATGAGCAAAGGGGTCAAAACCATGATGGTGAAACCCACGAAGACAGCTGACCAGATAAGGAAGAGGTCTGGAATCTCAAACTGATGGATGAGAGGCCAACAGGGGACTGATCCAGACTCCATGAATGCAGTGTCAGTGAGGAGGACACAGAAATCACTGGGGCCTTGGGTAGTAGATCAGTGTTTACCATGGTATATGAATTATCTTTGGGTGCCCATTCCAAATAGAGGGATGCTCTCTCAGTCGGGACACATGGGGAAGGGCCTAGGTCCTGCCTTGGATGAAATGACAGACTTTGGAGATCCCCCAAGGAGGGCCTCACCCTCCCTGGGGAGTGATGTGGGGATTGGGTGGGGAACTGGGGGGCTGGTGGAAGGACAAGGGAGGAGGAGTGGGAGAGGGAGCTGGGATTGACATGTGAAGCATTCATATTTCTAATTTAAATTAAAACATATATTGAGAACTTTGAGTCTTTAAAGAAAGAAATTAAAGAAGACACCAGACAATGGAACGATCTCCCATGCTCTTGGATAGGTAAGATCAATGTAGTAAAAATGGCAATCTTGCCAAAAGCAATCTACAGATTCAATACAATCCCCATTAAAATCCCAGCACAATCTTCATAGACCTTGGAAGAACACTTCTCAACTTTATATGGAGAAACAAAAGACCAAGGATAGCCAAAATAACCCTGTTCAACAGAGCAACATCCGGAGGCATCAGCATCCCTTACTTCAAGCTTTATTATAGAGCTATAATCCTGAAAACAGCTTGGTATTGGCACAAAAATAGACAGGTAGGACAATGGAATAGAATTGAACACTCAGATATTAAACCACACACCTACGAATATCTGATTTTTGTCAAAGGATTTAAAAGTATACAATGGAAAAAAGAAAGCATCTTCAACAAATGGTGCTGGCATAACAGGATGCTGGCATGTAGAAGACTGCAGATAAATCCAAATCTATTGCCATGCACAAAACTTAAGTAGAAATGGATCAAAGACCTCAATGTAATTGCTGCTACACTAAGCCTCTTAGAAGAGAAAGTGGGAAGTACCCTTGAACGAATTGGTACAGGAGACTACTTACTGAACTTAAAACACCAGTAACACAGACACTGAGATGGACAAAGAATAAATGGGACCTCCTGAAACTGAGAAGTTTCTGTAAGGCAAAGGAAACTGTCAACAAGACAAAAAGGCATTCCACAGAATGGGAAAAGTCATTTCACCAACCACACATCTGATAGAGGATTGATTTCCAAAATATACACAGAACTCAAGAATAATCCAAATTTAAAATGGGGTACAGAGCCGGGCGGTGGTGGCGCACGCCTTTAATCCCAGCACTCGAGAGGCAGAGGCAGGCAGATCTCTGTGAGTTCAAGGCCAGGCTGGACCGATAGCCTCCAAAACAATACAGAGAAACCCTGTCTCGTAAAAACCAAAAAAAAAAAAAAGAAAGTACTCAACATCCTTAGCCATCAGTGAAATGCAAATCAAAACAACTCTGAGATCTTGCTCCTGTAAGAATGGCTAATATCAAAAACACCAATGACAGTTTATGCTGGAGAGGATGTGGAGAAAGGGGAATACTCCTCCACTTCTGGTGGGAAGGCAACCTCAAACAGCCACTTTGGAAAGCAGTATGGCAGATCCTCAGGAAAATGGGAATCAGTCTACCACAAAATGCAGCGATTCCACTCTTTGATATATACCCAAAAGATGCACATTCAAACAACAAGGACATCTATTCATCTATGTTCATAGCAACATTATTTGTAATAGCCAGAAACTGGAAGCAACCTAGATGCCCCTCAACTGAAGAATGGATAAAGAAAGTGTGGTACATTTACACAATGGAGTACTACTCAACAGAAAAAAAAGTGGACTCTTGAAATTTGCAGGCAAATGGATGGAACTAGAAGAAACCATCCTGAATGAGGTAACCCAGTTACAAAAAGACAAACATGGTGTGTACTCACTCATATGTGGATTTTAGACATAGAGCAAAGGATTACCAGCCTACAATTTGCAACCCCAGAAAAGCTAGGAAACACGGAGGACCCTAAGGGAGACATACATGGTCCCCCAGAAAAGGGGAAAGAGATACGATCTGTAGAGCAAATTGGGACCATGGGACTAGTTGAGAGGGAGTTAGCAGAAAGAGAAGGGGAGAAGAGGAGGGGATAGGAATACAGGAGGGAGCAGGAAGATTGAGTAGGAGGAAGAATAGAGGAGAGCAAGAAAAGAGATACCATAATAGAGGGAGCCATTATAGGCTTAGGAGAAATATGATACTCTGGAAATGTCCAGAGATTTACAAGGATGACCCCAACTAACAATCTAAGCAATAGTGGAGATGGAACCTTAAATGCCCTTCCCCAATAATGAGACTAATTACTACCTTATGTGCTATCCTATAGCCTTCATCCAGTGGATGATGGAAACAGAAGCAGACACACACAGCTAAACACTGAGATGAACTCCTGGAATCCAGTTGTAGAGAGGGAGGAGTGATGAGCAAAGGGGTCAAGACCAGGGTAGAGAAACCCACAGAACCAGCTGTCCTGTACAAAATATAGGGTTTCAAGTCTTGAGCAACTCCTGTTATGAAGTCCATGGATGTTAGGAGGAGAGCATCTCGGCTCCATAAGGCAAAAACCAAAATTCCCTCTTATCGTTAGCTTATTCTACCTGGGCCCTAGTTAACTGGGTGGTGTCTTTCCATATTCATAATGGGCCTTCATAACCTTGTCCACCTGTTCACACCCCAGCCTTTTCTGTAAATACATAGTCATATAAAAATAGTACTTTACCAAATCTTTAGGCATCCCTTCAAAATGTCAACATTTTAATGTTAATTATCACCAAAACACCACACAAACCTGAGCCAAGGCAGCCCAATAGTTTTTCTAAGGCATTAGATGAATGAACCCAGGCATAGTTAGCAAAATCAACTCAAGTGACCAATGGTTTTCAACGATCATAACTGAGATCATAGACACCATCAAAGTGAGTGTACCTCAGAAACCACAGAAAATGATACACATAAATGGTTGTAGGCTTTGATTTTTATAAAGACTTTACTGAAATATACTCTACATATCATAGAATCCATCCATCTCAAGTGTATGGTTTGAGGGTTTGCAGCATAGCCAAATGTGTGGCCACCATGAGTTTTCATTACATCAAAATGAAACCCAATTAAACTTTACAGGTCATACACACGAGAAGCCATGAGAATAGGAGGAGAGGGACTTGTTGAGGAAAAGAGTTTCAGTAGAAGAGAGAAGGAAGATAAGAGGGGTAACGGGGTAATGACTACTGAGATGCATTCTATATGCATATAAACTGCCAAAGATTATTAAAGGGAGACAAATAGGAAAAGGTGAAACCCTGCACCATTTGTGATTGTTCATCTAGTCCCTCATACCCCATAGCTCTAAGCAATTCTCTGTTCATCTCAGCAAGCTTACATACTGTAGACACTCCATAGAGATAAGAATTATATATAATATGCTGTCTTTTAAAAGTAGGCAATCTAAACTGACTTACCAATAAGTTTATCGATTCTTCTGCCATTCAAGTTTACTGTTTTTTTTTTCTTGTTTTTTTATCTCATGTCAGTTTGGTTGAAAACTGGAAACCTCAGATATTTTACCAACTGAGGATATTGATCCCCCTCCTAAGTATTATTTCCCCATTTACTTGCTTCCTGGAAGGATGTGTTTATTGTTTTAGTCAGACTCCCCAAGAAGACAGCAGCTCTGACAGGGTTTCTCCACCATGGTAACTTCTCTAAACCTTGGGTGTTGCACTGGTACCAAAGACAGAGGTGCGGCTGTCTCGGAGTGAAACCTTGTTACAGGGGCTGAAGCATTCCTAAACAAGAGGAGGATGGTGGTTCTTCTTAGCTCTCCTTTCCTAGAGAGAGTCAAACATGGATCACAATCCATGTAAGAAATGGTCAGTTCCCTCTGATGTCACAGCCAGGGTAGACCTTTTCTTACATGAATTAGGGCTGAGAAGGAGAATCAAGCCCCATCTCTTGGCCGCACTTGCTCAAGTTAGCTCTTAGTGACAGGATAAAAACAATGCTGTTATCTTCAAATACACCTAAAAATAGCTCTTGGCTCGGGAGTTGAAGAGAAATACATTAATATATTCTTTGCCTTGAGTAAAGTTTCCATTTTATTGAGCTGGCGTGGGGAGGCTGAGATCTCAATTCAGATACATATTCTAATTACTCCCAGGAAGAGTTCATACATTTTCCTGAATAAATATTTCTGCTATGTAAGGGAGTTCACACATTTTATCTCTATACTTAGGAAAATGAGGCAGGATGATTGCTGTGAGTTAAAGGCCAGCTGCAAGTAGGAGTTCCTAGTCTTGGAAAAACAATGAAAATAATCTCCGTTTGTTATGTCTGTGGGACTATTTCCAAGATTTTAAATCGTTGCTTGAAAAATAATTTAAAGCATTTTCTGGAAAACTAGTGGCAGAGAACCTCACAGTATTAAGCTAAAGGTATTCATTTTTTAAATGTATTAAGATTGGCCAGTTCATTACCTAGCATTACTATGTCAAAAGATAACTGGCACATGCTACTTTATTGTGGAGCCACAGATCCTCAGACACTCGGTATTTCATGGAAAATTTAGAGTATTTATTCCATTGCAAATGAAACAACCCTAGAGACTTAGCATACTTATAAAGCTCTTCTATGATAGATAACTTGGTAGCCTGGAAAATAATTTATCTTGTAATTTCCAAAACTGCTTCTCATAAAATAAGTCACATACCACTCTTGGGCATATACCCAAAGCATACTTCATCTGATCACAGAGACACTTGATCAACTGTGTCCATTGCTGCTCTATTCATAATACGCAGAAATTGGAAACAACCTATATGCCCCTCAACTCAAGAATGGGTAAAGAAAATGTGGTACATTCATACAATGGAGTGTTACTCAGCCAATAAAAAAATGACAATATGAAATTTGGAGGCAAATGGAGGGAACTAGAAAAAATCATCCTCGGTGATTTATCCCAGACACCACCACCCCCCAAAAATTAAATATGGTATGTATTTGCTTACATGTGAATATTAGGTGTTAAGTCGATGATAACAAAGCTATATACCATAGAACTACAGAGGGTACGTATAGAGCCAGGGACTAGAAGGAATAGGCAATTCTTGTTAGGAAAGGGAAAGTGGCCATCACTTGTCATCAAATGAAGTTTCTTGTCTTGGGATTGGGTTATACTTAATTATGTTGTTGGCCAAAGAGGCCCCATGGAAATTCCCCCCAAACAACCCAGGCTGTTACCAAGACTATAGATTGCTCTCCACAAATTGAAATTAAGAACCCACTGTTAGACATAACACCTATATTAAACATAGAGATGTCAAGCTGGTGCCTGCATATAGGTAGTCTTCACCCCTACATTCCAACTTCTTTGATACTTCTTTGATCAAAAGAGTAGCGTAAATACTAAATCCCTTTATCTAAAATGGTGCCTATAAAATATGCTAGAGCAATGGTGGCATAAAGCTTTTGGGGGATAACTTACCAATAAAAGATTTGACTTAAGGCCAACTCCATGAGATTGAACCCATACCTTAAACTCTTTGAGTGACCAGAAACCTGAGGCTAGATATACTATGGACCTAGGGCAAAACCAAATAATACTGACCTAAAAAAGGCAAGAAATATATAGTGATAAAAAGACTTCTAATGATGCACAGGTATACTTGTAGATCAGTGCCTTGCTCAGCCACCATCAGAGAAGCTTCCCCTGCAACAGATGGGAACAAACACAGCGGCCCACAGCCAGACATTCAGAGAGTGAGAGACCAGAGAGTGGGAGACCTTGGAACACTCAGCCCTAAATGGGATGTCTTCATCAGATCCCTCCCTGCAGCCTGCAGAACCCCTCAGAAGTGGAGGTAAATATAATACATATATATATATATACATATATCTGGCTCATATATATATATATATACATATATATTCCTACTTAGCATTTTTATGGGATTGTTCAGTGTATCAATGAGTGGGTCTCTGATTCTTGAGCCTTCTGTTAGGCTCTTCTGTTGGCTTGGCTTGTCCGACTCTGGTGGTAGATTTTATCTTATTATATATTATTTTGTCATTAGACAATAGGAAAATTCTCACTAATAGTATTTTGAGATCCATTACACACCAATCAGAATGGCCCTCATTAGGAATAGAAACAACAACAAATACTCAAATGGATGTGGGGAAAGGATAGCATTTATACACTATTGATGGGAGTGAAAACTGGTACAACCACTCTGGAAATAAATCTGGGTATTTATTTAAAAAACTAGAAGTAGATCTACCAAATGACTGAACTTTACCACTACCGAGATTATACAAAGTATTCTGTACCCAATGACAATGATACCTGGAAACCTGTGTTCACTGATACCCTACTCACAACAGCTAGCAAATGAAAATAGCTTAAAATCTACCAACTAATGAATGCATAACAAAAATGTGGTACATATACTCAATGGAATTTTACTAACTTATAAAGAAAATTAAGTGATGAAAATTGTAGGAAATAGAACTGTAAGAAAATAATATTGCGGTCACCCAGGCCCAGAAAGACAAACAATACTTCTTATTCTCTCTCATATAAAACTCCTGGATTTGAAGATTTTGTGTGTTTAAGAGGAGTATATGTGGAAGTCAGGAAACTAGAAATTGGTCATAGATAAGGAGGATAAATTTGGGGAGTGGGAAAAGTAGAATAAAGTTAAAATAAAAGCATAAAAGGGAAATCTTGGCTGCAGAAGGGTTCAATCAGGTAATGAATTGAAGAGAATAGGGAAATGAGAGACCAGGGAAGTCCCATTGAAATAAAGTATTCATATAGAAGCCACTTGACAACTTATTATCTTTACCTAAGTCAAAAGAAAAGTAAGAACAGATACTATGCCAGGCAGTGGTGGCTCACAGCTTTAATCCCAGCACTTGGGAGGCAGAGGCAGGTTGATCTCTGTTAGTTTGAGACCAACATGGTCTACAAGAGCTAGTTCCTGAACAGCCTCCAAAGCCACAGAGAAACCCTATCTAAAAAAAAACAACAACAAAAAAGAACAGATACTAGAACATATATTATATGAAAGAATAGTGGAAGAATACTGACAACTAAGGCTTTAAGTAAGCTTGAGGACAGAGGAGAGGAAGAAAGGGACAGTAGAAGACATGCTGAAGAAAGTAAGGATGTATGAAGAAATCTCATGTAAACACACCATCTTTTTAAAGCTAAGTAAAAGAGGAATTGGAATAGAAACATCCAACTTTGGTGAACAATGCTGCTCCCAGAAGACACAGACAATTAAATGAAAATCTTGGCTTTAGGCACAGGTTGCCTCTTTCAGTTAGAGAGGCTTCAGAGGCACCCAAAGCAATGCAGGCCAATGTCATTGATCTTGGTTGTCCACCATAACTTCAGATTACTGGTGAAGACACCACACCCTCTGGATGCAGAACTCAGAGAAATCAGTTTTAACTGCGCAGAAAACTCTCCTTCCTCACTAGTTTCCATGGAACTGGAAGGTGCTATAAGAGTTGCTAGGGGAAAAAGTCATCAACAGTCTTGTGCATTGCTGGACCCTGAACACTACAATACCAAAGTCAAGCAATATTTGCCCACTTGTGCAAGACTGGCAAGACTTTTTAAAGGGGTAACAAACTTCTCTCTTGATTGGATTTGATGCCTGCTCCACTAGATGGATATCATGCCCAGTACTGTGAATATGGTCAAAGTGTATAGCTAGGCAAATCATAGGCCCTAGAGGAGAATCTATTGGTGTTTTTTCTGAAGAATCCTGTTATCAAACTGTCTTTTAAATATTTATCTTTATAGTCATATGCTTGTACTATATCCAACCTTGGTCAGAGAACTTTTTATTGTAATAGATTAATGCATGAGACATCACTATCCTCCCATACTATGAGTCATGGAACATAATAAAGACCAGAGACAGAAAGAATTTAAGAACTGGAAGACGGGGAAAGAGCTGTGAAAATCTCTCATATAGACATGGTAGGACTGCTGTATACAGCAACAATGGTTACCTACGCAAGACTTGAACAAGATAAGTCCAGTGGATTCAATGGGTTAAAAAGAAGAGCAGAGAAAGCTGGGAGGGAAATGAAGGAATGTACGGGAGGAACCGAAAGGGAAGCAATGAGTATGGATTTGATTACAGCACATTTTATATGTGTATGACAATCTGAAACAATAAAATGGGTATTTGAAAAATTCCAGCATGGAGAGAAAGGTAGCCTCTGAAAGCCCCACCCATAAATAGAGGGCATGCTGTCAGCTGATGGCTACTGGGGGATGGATAGTCATTCTTCAGGAATGTGGCCACAAGTACATTTCCCATGATCATGTGGGCAGAATTAAATGGGCTTTGTAGGTTAAACATGAATAAAGATGTAAATGAGCAAATAAAATCAAAATTTAAAAGAAGAGATGAAGTTGGAAGAGATAGGATATTAGAGGTTCTGGGAGAGTTGGAGTGAAAAAGTGAGGGTTGAATATGATCAAGATACATGGTATACATGTATGAAATTTTCAAAGAATACAATTTTTAATGGGTTTTAGATCTGAACAGAGTTCCCAAAAGAAGAAATAAAAAGTGTTCAACATCTTTAGCAATCATTGAAATGCAAATTAAAACTGAGGTTTCATCTTACTCCTATCAGAATGGCTAAGACTAAGAAAACAAATGCATGTGTGAAATTCTCAGAATGAAAATATCAAGGTTGTGTGGAAAGGAGAGCCCTTAGTCACTGTTCCTAGAAGTTAAAACTGGTGCAGGCACTAGGGAAATCAGTATGTGGGTACCTCAGAAAGCTAGACATAGCACTACCATATGATGGATGTATACCAGTCCTGGGCATATATTCAAAACACCATATCATACTACAGAGATACTTGCTCACCCATGTTCTTTCTGATCTAATCACAATATTTGGGAAATGGAATCTAATAACTGATGGCCATGAAAATGTGTTACATATACACAACAGAACTTTATTCAGCTGTAAAGAATACTGAAATTATGAAATTTGCAGGTAAACTGGTTATTCTGGTTAACCTTAGTTACCAACCTGATACAGCCCAAAGGGATCTATTAGTAGAGTCTCAATTAAGTGTTTTCATCAGGTAGATATGGGCATGTATGCGAATTGATGCAGGTGGGCACAACCTATTGTGAACTGCACAATCGCCAGGCTGGTCAATATTGAGCTATATATGAAAGTTAGATAACCATGAGACAGAGCAAGCCAGCAAGCCATCTTCCTCCATGATATCTGCTTCTAGGTTCCTGCCTTGAGCTCTGTGCCTGACTTTGCTCAGTGATAGTTGGTGACCTGGAAGCATAAGCCAACTAAACCATTTCCTTCAATGTTTCTTTTGGCTAGAATGTTTTATCACAATGAAAGATACCAAAATCGAACACGGACAGACCTAGAAATTGTATACTGAGTGATGTAACCAAGACCCACAAAGACAAATGACGCATGTTCTTGCTCATACTTGCAATGTAACTTTAGATCTTTAGACTTGTATGTTTAACCTGGAGTCGTTGTGTAATCCAGGAAACTAGACAGGGGCCATTGGTGGTGATAGAGGAAGAGTATAAGGGAGGATATAGAAGAACACAAGTAGTATGAAGTGGGACAGAGGAATAAAGGGAGGGGGTTAAGTTGGAAGGGAGACAGGAGAGTAGGACAGAGATGGGGGAACGACGGGTAATATTAAAGATGTTTAAAAAGTCATGTAGTACTCTATTTATAGGTTTTCTAAAATATATATGTACATATATATATATTCTTAAAATAAGATTAACTGACATTACCCTACATAGAGTAATAACATTTCTCCCAGAAGTCGTAAGTTATCAAACAAAAAAACCTAGTGCCAGGTTGAGAGATAACCCTCTCTTAAAAATTGCTGGACAGGGGAATCCCAGAGATTACCATATCCCAAACAGCATAGGCTATTTCATACTAAGACTCAACTGCTGAGCTGAGCATAGTGGCACACGCTTTTAATCCCTACATTTGAGAAGCAGAGGCAGGGAGATTTCTGTGTCTTCAAGACCATCCTGGTCTACACAGTGAGTACAAAGATATCCAGGGTTATATAGTGAGACCCTATCTCAAAACAAAATAAAAAATTCTATTGCTGAAGACAGCACACACTTTGGCCACAGGATTTGGAGAAATAAAGTTGGTGCTGACCTTAAAGTTTCCTTCATAATGACTAGGTTTTATAGTAGCATAAGGTACTATGGAAGCTGCTAGGAAGGGGGAGTGGTCAACTGTCTTACTTAGCTGTGAACAATGTAAGTACAATAATAACTGGCCTGGCAAGATATGTCTACTGTTGTTATAGTGGCATAAATGTTATGAGGTTACCAACAGCTTTCTCACTGAATTTAAAGCTTACCCAATAGGAGGAAATTCATTGTTGTTAATGTAACCTGGGCAAGAACCCATGGCTGGGGAGGTTATGGGTCCCAGGAGGCATTCTAATGTCATTTTTTCCAAATTGGCCATAGTACCAAACTGCTTTCTGAATAAGTATCCTTGTAGCCACAGATTGTATTCCTCATCAGAGAACCTTCGTTTTGCACTGGATGGCAGTCAATACAGAGATTCACAACTGATCTAAGTCCAGAAAGTAAGTGATTATGGAGTTCCCAGCCCGATGGGACAGAAAACACTGAAGAAGAAGGGAGTGGGAAGATTGCTAAAATCCACATGTCGGGAAAAGCACCTGAAAAAATATTCTCTTCTGGATATGACAAGGATGTTGCACTCAAGAACTAATAGCAGCTATGTCTGCCTGCCCAAGGTCTAGTCTTCAATGTTCCAGCATGGATAGGGGAGGGGTCATAAGGGCCCACTCTTAGCTGAGGTGTTATTGGTCTTGGGCTTTAGTGGCTGTTGAGAGAAGGAGAGTCAGTTTTCAGGTTACTGGTCCCTGGTAGGCTTCTCATGCTCAGCAGATGGCCCCAAACCCATGTACACATAGGCAATACTAACTGGACTTCATGGATTACTTAGAACAAAATGTAAAGAGAACATAAAATTAGGAGGAGCATATGTTGGGAGAGATCTGGGGGGAGTTGGTGAGGAGAAATGAGTGGATATGATTTTAAAACATTCTATATATGTGTGAAATTACCAAAAAATAAAAATCAACTGTATTTATCAGGGTGTTACACACTTGCCACTGGGTATGATTACTTGGGTTTAATCCCTGGTATTATACCACATAAATAGAGAACTAAGTCACTCAAGTTGTCATTTGACCTACACACACATGTGCGTGCACACACACACACACACACATAAACACACACACAAAGTCAATAAGTTAATGTAATTTTTAAAAATCATCAGAAACCAATGATGAAAGACATAAAAATACAAGCCCTGAATTTTAAAATATTTGTAATAATACAGTTAAATATCAAATGACTTTCAAAATGCTTTGAACTTTGCTAAATGGTTTTTACACTTATTTATATGGAGGAATGCATGTGTGTAGTACAAGGGCATGTGTGCATGGGGGTATGCATGTGTAGGTAAGTGGAGGACATCAGGTGTACTGCTCTATGCATGAAGTAAGGTTGGAGCTAAGCTGTGGGAAAAACCATTTTAGCCCTAGGAAAAATGTCTGGGCTCCAGTTATAAATGTCAAAATCAGCAGTAGAAGAATATTTATTGTGGTATGTGAATGGAAGTATTTTCTCTAGAATAGATACTGTATAATGAAATTTAATGTTTGTGGAGAGGGAATCCTAGAGAGAGAGAAATGGAAAGTATACAAAAAGAGGTAAGAAGAACTTCAGAAGAGTCATGCCCCAATAGCTAAACAAGAAGAAGGGCAAACAAAAGGAAGTGTGCAGCTCATAGCTCACAGGAAGAGAAGATTTCAGAGATAATGGCTGAAAGCAGGCATTGTGTCTCATAGATAGCAACTAGGTCAATGAGTCTACTAAAAAATACTTTTTAGAACTGGTTTGAACAGAGTCAGATTAGACGGCACCAAAAGTGAATAAAAAATAGACAATGGGAAACATAAACCTTGGTTTATGAAGAAAAAAGTAATGAGGAGAGTGACCAAAGATCAAACTTTGAGCTTCCATTGTTTTAAGAGAGGAAGTATTAACTGAGGTGTGTCTACTGAGGGGTGGAGGTAGGGGAATAATTGAGGTGGTTGAGCAGGTTGAAGTGCCAGGGCCACTGAATGGGAATCCCGATGAGAAACATCATTTTCTATATTTGTGCTACTCAACCTGTAGTCAACAGTGGATGGTGACTTCTTTGTCTGAAAGGTGACAGGCACAGAAATGGAAAATGGAGCCTGGGAGATGATGATGGCTCAATGGGTAAAAAAACTAATTGTACAATGTGAGGACCAGAATTCAAGCACCCAAATAAAAAACCTGGTATGGTCACTTGGATGCTTTTAACCCCACTGTTGGGGGGACCAGAGACAGGAGGATTGCTGAGGTTTGATGGCTGCCAGCCTAGCTATTGGTTCTCTCTAGGATTCCGTCTCCACAAATATCTAATTTCATTCTAGAGTGTCTGTTCTACAGTAAATACTTCCATTCACATGTTACAGCAAATATTCTTCTATTTAAGCTAGTGTGTTTACTTGACACTTAAAAGACCTTGGGTTTGCTCACCAACAAACACACAAAGGAAATAAGTTGCTTACAAAATGACTAACACTGTATGATTCCATTCATCAGAAGTACTGAGAGTAGTCAAACTCCTAGAGACAGAAACTAGAATGGGGCTGTGGTGGCACATGCCTTTAATCCCAGCACTTGGGAGGCAGAGTCAGGCAGATCTATGTGAGTTTGAGGCCAGCCTGGTAGTCTACAAAGGTACACAGAGAAGCTCTATCTCGAAAGAATCCAAACGCAAGACAAAACATAAACCAGAATGGTGAGTGCAGGAACTGGGAACAAAGCAATGGGGAACTAGCTTTTGATAAGGGCAGAGGTTCATTCTGCAGTCACAAAAGGAGTTCTAGTGGTGCCTTGATAATTAAAACACTCAAAGCCACAGGACTATGCATAATGAAAAAATAAAACAGTTAATAATAATAGATTCTTAAAATGAAAAAATTTGCATCAAAAGATAACATTAAGGAAATGAAAAGCCATATGTGGTGGCAAATACTTGTTGTGGTAGTTTGAATGTAATTGGTCCCTATAATCTCATAGGGAGTGGCACTATTAGTGGTTGTAGCTTTGTTGGAGTAGGTAGGGGCTTGTTAGAGGAAGTGTGTCACTGTAGGTGTGGGCTTTGAGGTTTCCTATGCTCAGAATGCCGCCCAGTGTCTCAGTCAACTTCCTATTGCCTGAAAGATGTTAAGATTCTCAGCTACTCCTACAGCACCATATTTGCCTGAATTCTGACATGCTCCCCATCATGATGATGGTGGAATGAATCTCTGAAACTGTAAGTGAACCCCTCAATCAAATGCTTTCCTTATAACAGTTGTCATGGTTAAGTGGCAAATGGGAAAGAGGTATTCACTGTTGGTAACAGTCTAAAGGAGCACAGCCATTTTGGAACTGAGTCTTGAAGTTTCTCAAAAAATTAGAAATAAAACTACCATATAAGGTACCTATACCATACCTGGGCATATATCCAAAGGAATTTATGTCTACTAGAGAGACACTCGCTCATTCCTGTTCCTTATAACTCTTTTCACAATATTTAGGAATTGGAATCAATAAATATATCCATCAAGTGATGAGCCAATAAGAAAAATTTTGGTACATAAAAGTGAATTTTATTCAGCTGTAAATAAAAGCTAAATCAGAGTATTTGTAGGAAAATGGAAAGAACTCAAAAAATACCATGTGTTCTCTCTCATATGTGAATCCTAACTTTTTTTTAAATATTTTTTTTATTTTCCATTTTAAATTTAGATAAGTGTGGGAACACCAAACCTTGAGCAGAGACCCACTTCCCCTTCTGCCTGGGAGTAAGCAGCTGTAAGACAATGTTTAGTAAAAACATGTTTACTAAAAACGATACAATAAGTTCCTGGCCACTTCCCCTTCTGCCTGGGAGTAGGCAGCTGTAAGACAATGTTTAGTAAAAACATGTTTACTAAAAATGATACAATAAGTTCCTGAAAAAGGCCTTCCCATGGAAACCGCCCTGACCTCGACCTTGTCCAGAGACTAACCACACCTTCAAAAACCCACACACATCCACCTCTGGTGTCAGAACAAAACCAGCCAGGGTAGAGGAGAGAGCAGAAGCTTCTCTGGTGGGAGCTTTTCTTAGGAAGTTTTTCTTGAACCTTTTTGGAGCCTGTTTAAAGTTCTCTTTATATCATTAAACGAGTCTCTGTGTTTTCAATACCCGACACCCTCCACACGTTCTCAAACACAGGCCACACAACAGACGTGACAGATAAGAAACAAGGTTGCTTCACAAGTCAGTACGAGGTCCCTCTACCTTTCCCTCCCCTCCTCCCGTGCGTGAATCCTAACTTTGAATCTTTTGTGTGTTTAACTTAGAGTAATATAGATGGAGGCCAGGAAACAAAAGAGTCCATGGAGGGGAGACGTAGAAAGAGAGGGACGGTAATAGAATATAAGTAAAAATTATAGTAGAGACTGAGAATGTTGGGAGTAGAAAATTTTAAGCAGGGGGGGAGATGGGAGAATGGGGGAAACAAAACTCAGGGGGTAATTACCATGTCACCCTAGTAAAAGTAGCTATCACCAGGAAAACAAATGACAACAAATGTTGGCAAGGATGTGGGGAAAGAAAAATCCTCATACACTATTGGTGGGAGAATAATTTAGTGAATTCCCTATGAACTACAGTGCAGAGGTTTCTCAAAAAGGTGAAAAGAATAATTATATGAGCTATCCATACTAGTCCTAGGCATATATCCAAAGGACTCCATATCCTCCTATACATAAAATTGCCATGTGTATGTTTCTTGTTGCCTCATTCACAATACCTAGGAAATGGAAACAGCCTAGATGTCCATCAAATGATTCATGGATAATGAATATGTGGTACATAAACACAATTGAATTTTGTTCAACTATGCACAGAAAAAATTACTTAAAATTTGAATAAAAATGGGTGGAACTTGAAAATAGTTCCACAGTTTATATATTCAAGGCATGATCTCAATTTACAGTATCAATAGATGTCAGGAAACTAGACAAAGCACATAAGAAGGGAAGACTGTGAAAGACCTAAGAGATGAAATAATAAAACACGTTATGTAACAGTAGGGGAAAGAGTACTAGGGGTTAAAGTTTCAAGCAGGGATGTGGGCAGATGGACAGGTGAGAATAGGGGGTTCAGTGAATTAATGAAAACAAACGATGCATGGAAAACCTTATAGGAACTCATTATTTTGTAAGTTAGTAAAATTATTAATTTAAAAAAGAGAAAGAAAAAACATTTGCATGGGTAGACAATGCTTACCAGAAGACACGCTATTAAGTGAAAATCTCTGTGGTGGGTGGGAGATACCTTCCTATGAGTTATTGCTACATGATATTTTCATTGATTTTGACTAACAACCATAACTATATGGGAAGACTCTACTGTTGAAGACATAAAGCACTTTGATGATAGGATATAGAAAAATAAAGGTGAAACTGATCTGAAAGTGTCCTCCCTACTTGAAGGCTTTCAGAACACCAGAGGTACTATGCAGGCTGTTTGGCAAGTAACTTCAAATTCTGACATGACAGGTGAGATGTGCTCATTGGTGCAATATTGGCATGAAGGTTATAGAGGTAACCAACCAATTTCTGATAGGATTTGAGGCTTTCTTCACATGAGGGAATTCAATTATCTCATGTTGAAAACCAGGTCAAAAGCACATATGACCTAGAGGGAAATCTATTAATGTTATTTTGCTAAATGGTAATGCTGTTAAACTGTCTTCTAAATTTATTTTTATACCTATAAATCTGCAACATGTGTGCAAAATACTCATAAAAATAAATCTTACAAAGAAAGAGTAAGCTATAGGTATCAAGCCAGTAAGGAATGTTCATCCTTCTAGGTTCAGATGTTGAGTTCTTTCCCTGACTTCCCTCAGTGATGGACTATACGTCTAAGCTGAAATGCACCCTTTCCTCTCCAAGCTAGTTTTGGTTAAAGTTTTATCATAGTAACAAGATTAGTACACAACCATAATTCCAGCATTTGGGAGACAAAGGCAGCTACATTGCTGCAAGCCCAAGGTCATGCTAGTATACATAGTAAATTCCAATCTAGCATGCTCTACACAGAAGAGACCTAGTCTTTAAAAATAAGAAAGTTGCCCAGGCATTGGTGGCGCATGTCTTTAATCCCAGCACTCGGGAAGCAGAGGCCAGCGGATCTCTGTGAGTTTGAGGCCAGCCTGGTCTACAGAGTGAGTTCCTGCACAGCCTCCAAAACAATACAGAGAAACCCTGTCTTGAGAAACCAAAAACAAAATAAACATAGAATAAGTTTTAAATCTGTAAAAGATAAATTGATCTACAGAAAGAAGAAGTTGATCACTGTCTTTCTGAGGCTAGAACTGGAAGAGATGAAGTACAATGGTTACTAGAGAACAACAGTCTTTTTCTTGATTATAACAGTCATTGGAGGAGGACCTGTATGTATCAAGACTATGAAACTGTGTTCTTTTAATGGATACACTGCGTAGTTTTTTAATAGATACACTGTAGTGTTCTTTTAATGCTTATACTTTTGTGCTTGCTCAAGTATGTCATTTTCTCAGACCTCTAGGCTAACAGTATAGTGCTCTTTCCTCCAGGACATGCCTTTATAACCTTACCCTCATTTTATTTCCAACCTCACCTAGTGAACTCTTTCTCCCTTTTTTAAATTACCTCCTGGGGTCATGGCTTATCAGTTAAGAGCCATGGCTGCTCTTGTAGAGGATCGGAGCTTGAGTCCCAGCATCCACATGATAACACACAAACTGTCTGACCTCCAAGGGCACTTGACACAAATATGGTACACAAACATACACAAAGACAAACACCCAGATTTTTATAAGTATATAAATTAAAATTAAAAATAAATAAATATTTTTACTGCTAGCTGTGGAGAAACTTTCTCATAAAATTTGTAGTAGCTGACCTCCTTTTTCTGATTTTTTTGAGACAGGGTTTCTCTGTGTAATAGTCTTGGCTGTCCTGAAAATTGCTTTGCAGTCCACGCTGGTCTTGAACTCACAAAGATCCTCCTGCCTCTGCCACTGAATGCTACTAATTCTATTGTGTGGATGGGGAAGAGAGGAGAGGAAGACAGAGAGGGAGAAGGAGAGAGGGGAAGAAAGAGGGGAGATGAAGAAAGGGGGAGAGAGGAAAAGAGGGTGAGGCAGGTAGAGATTGATGGGAAGGCAAGCAGGCAATACAGACTGATCTAGGGCCTCATTCATGTTAGGTGTCCTCAAATAGGTAAGAAGGCTAGCTAAGCAGGAGCCCATGAGAGACACAGAAAGTAGTGTTCCTCCACAGTGTCTGCTTGAAGTTGCTACCCTGACTTCCCTCAGTGGTGCAATGTAACCTGCAAATGAAATAAACTTTTTTCTCCCTAAATTGCTTTTTCTCAAGTGCTTTGCCACAGCAATCAAAAGAAATTAGAACATGTCACTAACACACTCCCAATGTGCTATATTCACAGACATTTTATATAATTTTACTTTGAAACAAGGGCTTTCTAAGTTGGCCATGGCAGCTTTGGCATCCCTTTGTTTACCATGACAACCTTGAGTTTAGGACCTCTCCATCTCAGCCTTATAGAGCAGGTAGAATTATATGCCCTCATCAAAAGGCTTGCTATTATTTACTATGTAGTCCAGGCTTGTATAGCACACATTATTTAGTTGAGGCTTGAGTTAAACTTTTTTGGGGAGGGGTGGTGTTTTGAGACCGGGTTTCTCTGTGTAATAGTTCTGGAACTCACTTTGTAACTAGGTTGGCATCGACCTCACAGAGTTCCACCTGCCTCTGCCTCACAAGTGCTGGGATTAAAGGCGTGTGCCACCACTGCCTGGCTTGAGTTGAGCTTCTAAACCTCTTGCCTCAGCCTTGAACACACTAGAATTACAGGCTTATGCCCTTTATATTACTTCTACATCATTCCATTCACATAGAAAAATACCATTAAAATATTCATGATTTGTGCAGCAGGGTCAGAATTTTGTGTTCTCACTAGTAACCCAATGTAGATACCAAGAAATCTCCCAGAGTATTTATTGGCCATGACACTAGAGAAAAAAATCCTTAAGGATTCTTTCTCAGCTCAGGTCCAGAAATACGATACATGTTATCACATGAAAACAAATCAGTGGTCTACTGAGGTTAAACGAAGTGAAAAGATGATAACAATCACAAAACTATCCCAACCTCCAAAATACTTCAAGTATCAGTATTCTTTCCATGGAGGTCAATAATTATGTTATTCACATATAGAGGTGAACCAAAAAACTTTGCTCATTTAGTGAATTCATGAATTCTGCATTGCTTCAGGGACACAAATAGGACAAAACTAGAACATACAAGCAGAACATAGTTATTTCATGTTAATTTCATGTCAGGAACTATTCCCTACCAAGACAGTTGTTCAAAAATGGGAAAAACTATTTCAAGTTTTAAATACTTTTCATGCCACTGGACCAATCTGAAATAGCTGACCAGAGTCATCTAGTATGAAACAGAAGCTGAGTATGATGGTCATTAGAAGTCCCAATTTACTAGGCCCACACACTTTTTCTCTTCACAGCATAGCACAGAGCTGTCAGGTGCTACTTACAAATGACGTATAAAATAGTATTTGTTCCATTGATTCAACCTTACATTATTCAGTCACTGTAGTTGCCTCAATCCACTTTTATGACCTTTTATTTGTTTTCTTGAATATTTTTATGTTTTTCACATTGTTTTTCTCCTTAGGATTTTTTTTCCACTATGGAAAAACAAAACTTGAATGAAAGGTGACCCAGCCCACAAGTCAGAATCTCTTGTGGTGGATAGTTGAGTGAGCCCAGAAGTTGAGGTCACATATGTCTCTTTTTGCAACCCTGGGTTTGCCAAATGTGTGACTTTAAATTCTAAGCTTTCTTATATGTAAAATTTACATATTGTTCCTTTCTTCACAAATGGTGTAAGAAATAAATGATAATAAATGCAAACCATCTAGTTTGTATATTACATATACTAAATATTATCTTATTCTTCAGTTTCTGCAGTTGATAAGTAGATCATGCAGGTATGGCAGCTCATTCTTGTAAGCCCCACTTAGGAGGCAGAGACAGGAGGATTGCTCCAAGTTTGAGGCGAGCTTAGCCTACAGAATGGCACCCTGCCTCAAACAAGAACAGCAAAACAGAGCACCTTGGTAACATTTTTTTCAAGCTATTTTATACTGAGTTCAAATATTTTAAATTATGAAAATATCATTTAGAATAGGCTAATATGGTGTGTTCATCTTTTAATACCTAGTGCTAAGATTTTATTGACCACTCAGTAACCTTTGGTCAATAGTGAAATGATCCAGGAGGTATTGGTTGGATAGGTTTGATTTCCTCAAGAGGATTTAATTGATCTTTGACTCAAGAAATGCACATTTTCTAGTTCAAAATTAACCACTAAAAGCAAAGGACATTCCAGAAGTCATTTCCATAATAGAAGAAGCAAAAATAGTTTCATAATCCAGAAGGTTCTTACTGAAATCAAGGATGTTAAGGACAGGGAAGAGGGAAGGAATTAATTCAAACTCGGAAATGGAAGCAAAGGCATTCTTTGTCATTGAAATCATCCATCTGTGAAGCATTAGTCACCTGTGAAAACAAGATAAGATGCAAACTCTGTACTCTGACTCATGCTATCTTTTCTGATAGTATTTAAAGGGCTGAATTTTTGCAAACTGAAGCTCGATCATAGATATTTACTCTATAGTTCTGTATCAAGTGTCCTTTAGTTACTTTGGCAATGATTGAAGTTTCAATTAGTGAAATAAAAGCAGTATAGAAAGTTGGGTGTGTGTGGAGGGGGAGACTTCTGTGTCTTAATATGTGGAAATTATGATGGACTTTGCTTTGCTCAATTCATATAAACAATTTCATGTAGTTCAAGCTTTCATTGAACTCACTGTGTAGCTGAGGCTGATCTTGAATTCCCAAGAGCTAGGACTGAATGTATGTACCACCATGCCCTAATAGGAATGTTCTTTAAAGCTAAAATATCCTTAGTACTTAAGCCCATTATAGCATGGATTTGCAGTGTGGATTTGTACTTGTTTCAGGTAGTTGTTCAAGAGACGTTAATCACAAAACAATAACATAAGAAACAAACCATCTAGGTATTAATTCCAAGTATTTTCATACTGATATCATATACTTCAGAGTCCTTACAGCTCTGCTTCTAATTTAAATACAGATGTTCTAAAATGAAATTTCTCTTCTCTTGTATGCATAACTCATTTGAGAAGAATATTGATAGGGATCATTTTGCAATTTGCACTTTAAAATCTAACAATGAGTATATGGTTGCTCTTCATGTGTAAGGATCTGAATTAGGCAGTGCCTATAAATGTCACTTCCAGCATGGAAAGTGAAGATACATCCATCAGTCATCAAGCAAATTATGGAGTATCTGAGGTGGATCTTCCATTCTGAGGCCAAGGGTAGTTAACAAATATCTATTGACTGATCAAGCTAGTCAATATTCCACTATGTATAGGGACATATAATATGGCAAATGTGAGGATATTTGACATGGTATCTTCCCTTGAGAAACATTAAGTGCATGCATCAGTTTGCTTTTGGTCAATATAATAAAATTCCTAAGGTTGTGTACTTATAAATAAAAGAAGTTTTATTTATGTTAAATGTCTATGTTAATGTCCCAACATCCCAGTATTGATATGGGAGGGTCTCATGAGACCTCACCCCTAGCTTATGAGCTATGGGCAGCTAATAGCTGCTGGGGGAAGGAGAGTCACTTTTCTTCAGGGCTATTATGGACTTTTGTAGGTTGGCTATGCTCCAGTGGTTATCTTGATACTCAAGCACATATAGGCAGCAAGTATTAGAGTCAGTAGATTTAAATAATAATAATAATAAGTGACATTAACTTGGAGGGGAGAGGGAACCCAGTACGAGGGGTTGGATATAATCAATATTGTAGACATGTATTAAATTCTAAAAATAAACTAGAAGATTTTTAAATGTATGAATATACAATGAAAAATGTGCTGGATATATGAAGCATTTATTGTATAATACCTTCATATGGTTTATTTGTTGGATGTATGGTTGTTTGTTCAGTGATGAAGCAAGGTTGGAGTCTAGAAAGGGTGTAGTCTTTAAGAGATGGTGCATAATGGGAAGTCTTTAGGTCACAGTAAGATCTTCCCTCAGAGAGGATTAAGAGAGTTCCGGAACCCTGAATTTGTTCTTATAAAAAAAACTGTTATAATAAGATCTACCCTGGCATTTTGCCTGCTAATGTGATTTCACCCTTTAACGGATCCTCCTGCCATTGTGAGATCTCCACTAGGAGATGCAATTAAGCGTGCCCTTAGTTTGAGGCTGGAGAGTTGGCTTACTGGTTAAGAACACTTGCTGAGAGGACCCAAGTTTTGTTCTCAGCACTCTGAGTGGCTCATATCCTGTAACTCCAGATCCTGGGAATTTGGCACCCCTTCTGGCCTCTTAGGGCACTGCAATAGTGTCAGGCACATAAATACACTCAGGCACACACACACATAAATAGATCTTTAAAACAAACAAAAATGAAAAATGAATTAAAATTTTGAATACCCTTAGTGGAGTCAATGTACACCATTTGGACTTTTTACCTCCCAAACATGGAATTAAATAAACCTTTTTTATTTATAAATACCCAGTCTCAGGAATTTTTATTATAGTGACCAAAAGCAAACTAATACATTCATTTAAACATTTCTTAAGGGCAGATGCTGTGTTAAATGTCCTTACCACCTACAAAAACTAAAGAAAAATTGGGAGGATTGGGGGTTGGGGGAGGAGGGGAGGAAGAGGGAACTGAAAGTGACATGCATAAAAAGTTAAATAAAAAAATTGAAAAAAACTGAATGCAACTAATAAATAGGGATTATAAAACCTCTTATGACCTTTAAAAAAGAAAAATACATTTTAAAAAATGATGGATATGGTTTCATTAATTTGATTGTGGTATTACTAACACACACAGGCATATACATATACAGATACATAATAAAATCTGATATATTATCACACTTGCTTTATATTAACTATATATCGGTAAAGTAGGAGAAATCTATAGACTATAGACATAATTTTATGAAGTCTATGTGAAACATTTAAAATATTAATGCATAGATACCTCATTATACTCTGTGGAAACATTAGGAAAATCATGCTCAATATAAAAAAGAAACATTCTCATTACTAGCAAATTAGAATTACCTGATACTGAGATAATGTGTTCTAGGTAAGACAGAGATTACAGCCAAGTGGGGAGAAACATCCTCTCTAGTCAATTTGCTTAGGTGTGCCATCCCAAGGTGTTGTGTAGTTGTTGGACTTTAGTCTTATTTAGGTTTTGGTTTTGTTGGTATTTTGGTTTGTTATATCTGACTGGTGTATTTATGCATTCATTTTGTTTGTTTTATGACAGAGTCTCATGATGTCCAGGCTGGCCTCTAACTAAGATTGTAGTGAAGTTAGCCTTGAATTCCTGGTCTTCCTGTCTCAGCCTCCCTTTAAGTGTTGGAGGAATTATAGGTGTGCACCACCATACTCAGGGACACCTCAGTCATAGTCAAACGTTTGGTGCCTTAGTTGCTTCACCTGCAAAGTCCAAAAAAGTGTGCAGTATACCTCCTTGGTTTGCAATCACTTAGGATTTTTTTTCTGACGTATTTATAATGGTATCTGCAACTGAGGATTGTAGCTTGTTGCCTATCATGTGTAAGGCCCTGGCTTTGAGCTGCAGCACCTCAGGAAAAAAGAAACATACAAAGCAAATAAAAATACAAAGTACATAAAAATACAAGGATATTTGTTAAGCAAATAAAAGAGGTAAAATAAACAATGCATAATGCTGTGGTTCTGATTATCTAAATAAATGTTCAATTATTTTTATCATGCTACAAATTTATCAAAAATATGGTCAAACTGGCAATTCACATAGCTAAAAACAATTTACCTCAATAAGTGAATTTAACTGACTTGCTGCAACTAATTCTTACACAGATGATATAAAAGTACGAGGATAATGCTGCCATTGCAGTAATGGCCAGCCTGAGTTTGTATCCTAGCACTTTTAGTTGTCAACTGTGTAAAATATGACAAATGATTTCTCTGTACGTTAGACACGTGGCAAAATAAGGAAGAATATAGGATTGTCAAGCATATTTAGAGTGTCAATACCTACACAGTACATAGAACTGCCTCTGGCATTTTTACATTTTACAATTACAACTGACTTAAGGTACAAATTTAATGACTTCATAACTACTGTAGTGGTATAATGATCAGAAATTAGATTGATAAGAATAAAAATTAAATTACTATATGTAATATTTACATCACATCAAACCACCAGATTGGCAAACTAAACCATCAGCATACTTATTATAGATATATTGGAATAACTACTTAACCAGGTTGATTCTCAGCCTGGTTTCTTGTTTACATCCTATCACAATGATCACCTTATTACTCCATGCTTCTTTCCTGACTAATATTTTCACTGAATCTTCATCTCCCACTGTCCAAATCCGTATCATCCCAAACAGCAAATTAAGTGATCATTGTAATCGTATACAACAATAGTCTTTCTTTCTGAGAGACTTATTTTTCGCTCAATTTCCTTCCTACTGTTGTATTTTCAACTGTTTTCTTGCCTTGAACCTTGTTCTGCAATTCTCTTTGTTTGCCTGATGAGGTTTCTGTTAATAAACAGCTCCTTTCCTCTTGCCTTAATACTTACCACACACGTAGTCAGTTATTTAGCATGTTCATTCTCACTAGTATGAATGAGAACGGGATGAGGGCATTGACTGTTTTACTAAATGTTGAATCCTCAGAACTGAATACAATTTTATCCAGGCACATCAGATGAAATGAGGAAGAATTTGTTGAAAAAATGAAAGAGCAAAACAAAACAAAACACAATCCAACAAAGTAAGACATTTAACAACAAATTCTTTGACTTAACCCTGTTTTCCTACACTTCTTGAACAATGTTTCATTGTTACCATCAACCCTAGGAAACTCAAATCCTTTGCCATTCCATATTAACTAAATTCTGCTTCTTGCCTTCTTTCCCAAATGAACAATAATTAAAGAAACTAGATCCAGGGTGTGCCTAACTCTATGCTACTAGATCTTTTCCTCACCTAGACGTCAGAGTACACATTTAAAACATAAAAATATGATTAGTTTATATATGAACAAATTCTGTCATCTTCACCAGCAAAACTCCCCACATTGTGACCATTCACTCCTGTAAGCAGTGGTAGTAGTCCTCATTAGCATTAGCTGCCAGCTTGCCACAGCCTAGAGTAACATGAAAAGGGAGTTAATTGAGAGATTGCCTAGAGAAGCCTTGATTATTAATTGCCAAGGCCACTGTGGGCAGACGTCCCTTGAGCAGGTGGTTTTAGAGTTTATAAGAAAGCTAGCTAAGCAAGAGTCTGTGAGAGATTCAATAAGCAATATTCCTCCATTGTTCCTGCTTCAAGTTCCTACCCTTATTTCTCTCAATAATGGACTGCAACCTGTAAGATGAAATAGACACTTTTCTCCCTTGAGTTTCTTTTGCCCAAGGTGTTGCCACAGCAACAAAATGTAAATAGAATATATACTAAAGCTAGCTTATAGAGGCTCATGAGCATCCACTGTGCATATTTGTTCTCAATATGGCATTCAGTAATAACATATTGGTAGCTGGAAATCATCTACAGTAGGAGATTGCATGCTCCAGGAAGCAACAAAATCAATGAGGATTTTTTTTCCTGGAGCTGGTTGTTAAACATTTACTGGGACACTACTGGCAGTGAGCTCCAGCTGCTACTATGGGAACAATAATCAGTCCTGGATTAAAGCCTGGTAGTAATGGTATAGTGAGCAAAATGTATTGATGTGGATAGCTTAAACGTGAATATAAAGGTCAGAACTATATCTTTAGGCTGTTTAGTTTAGTCCAAGATGGACAACAAGTGGGCTTTGAGACCAGATTTTGAGTGCATATGACAGATCTTAGGGAGCACCTGCAGTGTGTTAGAGATGGAAAAAATACAATGCACCCTCCTGAGCAGCCTTCTGTGACAGGTATTCAGGGCACAATTCCACTGAAACCATCTGAATTTGCAGAGAATACAACTCAGAATTATTACAGCTAAACATGAGGAGCTGGAGTATTTATGCACAAGCATCTGCCCATAATAGTCTGAGCTAAGTCTGTGGACTTCAAGTCCATGAGATTGTTTTCAGCTGTCAAAGCATTCTTCCAACAGGCAGAAAACATTCCCACAAAAGGGATGTGCCATCATGCCTCTGCCATCTATCAGAGCAGACACACTGAGGACATTCTCCAGGTAGCTACTGCAAATGAGTGTGAAAAAAACATGTTACGCTAAATTTCACATTGAAACGATGACTATTAGTATGTGAAAAACAAAATAGAACAATAGCATTCGACTTGCATGAAAACTCTGGGCTTAATATTTTAACAGTAAGTAATGAACTATTGTTAAAGTGATAACCCTCTAAAAGTGATGAAAAATCCTTTAAACAGGGGAAAGGGTATAATTGAGTGGTAAAGCACTTGCCTAGCACATGCAGAGATCTGAGTTCCATCATGTGGAAAACAATATATTTATTTACCAGAGAGAGGGAGAGAGGGAGGGAGGGAGAGAGAGAGAGAGAGAGAGAGAGAGAGAGAGAGAGAGAGAGAGAGAGAGAGAGAGAGAGAGAGAGAGAGAGTCGCACAGACCAGGAGTTAGAAGCGTGGCTGGCTTCCTGGAGAAAAGGGAGATTCCTTCTTTTTTCACTTCCTTTTATATCTACTTGTGTCAGTTTACATGTTTCCGCCCTCATGGGCGGATAGCTTTGTGGGGTTCACTGCTACAAACCAGAGACATTTCTCTTACTTATTAGGACTATACCCTACATTATTTGAAATATATTACAATTTGATTGGCATTATTTGGGTAGGTACTGTTCACATCATTTAGAAAGGAGATGATAACGATAACCTAGATATGCAAATACTAATTTGGTTTTCTTTATTAAGAAATTAAATACACATTTTACACATCAATGGTTTTATTTATTTAGTTATGTGTTCATTGGGTCACTTGCATATTAGGCAAGTACTCTACTACTGGGCAATATTATCCCAGAAATAGTACTTGAAACATCATCTGAACAACCTCTAGAGAATCCTGAAACTGTCTCATGGGATCTTCAAGTCAAAATTCCTTTCCTAATGTCAAGTTTCTGTTTGCCGTTTTCATTTGCTCTGTGCAGTGGAATATATTTTAATAATAACATTGTGATGACATCACCATTCTTTTCTGAGAGCCTGTGGAACACATCGTTTTTATTCTTATGATTAAAATAATGGTTTTGGTTGTTGTTTAAAACAATATCTTGCTATTATGTTCTGCTGTATGACCTAGAACTCACTGTGTAGACTAGGCTGAATTTGAACTTACATCAGTCTTTCTACTTCTACTTCTGGAGTGTTGAGATTACAGACACATGTTGTATTGCTCAGTATAGTATTAATTTCTAGTATTATAGATATCAAAAGATTGAGTCAACAGAAACAAAAAACTCTTTGGGATACTAAGGCCAAAGTATTTGAAAACCACTGTTCTATTGCATTCTTGAGTATTAAAAAAGGGTATCTACCATAAATAGGGATGGGAAGATGTCTCATTTGTTAAAGTACTTGATATGCAAGCATGAGTTTGGCTCATGAGAACACACGTAAAAGACCAGGCATGGTCTGTAAACTCAGCACTGGAAAGTAGAGATGGGGGAGATCCTTGAATCTTGCTGGACAGTCAGTACATGGAATCCACGACCTCTAGGTTCAGGAAAAGACACTGTCTTTAAAACGACTGAGATGGATTAAGAAAGACACCTGTCCCAGATAGCTTTAATTATCAATTTGACACAGCCTAGAGTCATCTGAAAGGAAAGCCTTGAGTAAGGAATTGCCTAGACCAGATTGGCTTGTGGGCATATCTGTGGGGGATTGTCCTGATTGTTAGTTGATGCAGGAGGGCCTAGGCAACAGTAGCTGGCACTGTCCCTAGGTAAGTAGTCCTGGACTGTATAAGACATCTAGTAAGGTGTAAACATGTGACTGATCCAGTGAACAAGGCAGCAAAAAGACTTCCTCCAGGATCCCTGCCTTCATTTCCCTCAATGATGGACTGTGACCTGAGAGTGTAAACCAAATAAACCATTTCCTCACCAATTTGCATTTGATCAGAGCATTTTATCACAACAACAGAAATGCAACTACAACACCACTGACATAGACTTCTGGCCACCATATGAATGTCAGATCCCTTACTCTAGATTTGGTAATTTCTTAATTGCACCAAAGTCTTCCTAAAGTTCCTGCTACCTGTAAATGTAACTTCATAGAAAAATATGCACAGAATTCATAACCCGGTAGTAGTTATGATGGTGATTAATGGGAAAAGGAGAGCAATACACTAGATCAAGTAAGTTTAGAGAAAGAATAAGAAGTCATTCCTGAAGTGACAGAAAGCAGGCTTGAAGCTCCCTTCAGAAGAATTGGACTTGAGAAGGAAGGGATGAAATTTGGACCTTCATTAGATTTGGGCCAAGAGGTTATGATACAAACTATGAATGACTTTAATCTTTCTTTGTTTGTAATATTTGTCCTTTCTCTATGTTCTGTTTTCTACACAGAGTCACATTCTCTTTCTATTTTATTTTAATATTGATAAGTCCAAATTAATGAATCAGGTGTTAGCTGATAAATGGAGCCTTCACACTGTGGCATTTGTATTTCAAGAAAGGTCTTAAATGACCAAGTAGCTTGAATGCCTAAAGGGATATCCTTATAAAAGAAAAAGGTCAGACTAAATATCACATTTTGACAGCTTCCGTAATGTTTTCAACAAGATGTAAAAGACTCTTGCTATTGTATAACTGAGGAACACAATATGAAACAAATAACTTACTCTTATAACATATTAATATACATCCCCGATGACAAATTTATCATCTTTATCCATCAAATACATTGGACCTTGTTTTAAAGGCTATGGACTATCAATTCTAAACAAGGTAAAATCAGCTTATAAATTAACATTCAGGAATAGAGCCTAGCAATAATTACAGTGTGGTATTTAAGGTTCACCTGCACTATCTGTCATCAAGTATGTACAACTGTGGATTCTTATTTAATCTTCCATCTCTTTATTCATCTGTAAAAGGAACAGAACATAACAGTAACTGCCTCATAACGGTGTTGCAAAATGAGGTAATAAATATTTCTATTTAGTACAGTGTCTCAGTTACTTTTTCTGTTCCAGTGATAAAATGTCCTGGCAAAAGCAAGGAAGAAGGGGTTTATTTTTACTCACAGGATGAGGGTACAGTCATAAAAATAAAAAAGGAAAAGCTTCTTTTTGACTCAAAGTTTGAAGATACCGTCCATTGTTGAAGGAAAAAGTCAAAGCAGCGGGTGCTGGAAGCAGTTCATTACATTGTGTTCACAGTTAGGAAGCAGAGATGGACAAATGTTAGTTTCAGAAGCTTTCTCATTATTATGCAGTTTAGGACTCAAGCCCAGGGAATGGCACTGCCTACTTTTAGAGTGAGTCCTCCCATGTCAATTAACCTAATTAAGATAACCCCTCCAGGTTGCTCAGAAACTACCCTTATCTAAATAATCCCCATGGGCATGCCTAGGGGCATATCTTGCATATGATTCCAGATCCTATCAAGGATAGTTATATCAATACTAACCATCACATACTGGAATGACCTATCTTTATAACCAGATGAAAGAACAGATTCTAAAATGAGAGTTGACACTGGTATCAACATTAGATAATGTATCAATGTTAGACAACTAACAAAATAGACAAATCTACTTGCTTTGTAAAAAAAAATAGCTGTAAAGAAATTGCAAATAGAATGTAAAAACATCAGTCCACAAAACTGAAGAAAAATTTTGCCAGGTGTACATCCAGAGGAATAATAAGAATACACAAAGAGCTCAAGAAGCCAAAAACCACAAAACAAACAAAAAAATTAAAAGATAGACTACAGAACTAAAAAGAACGAGATCTCAGAGGAAGACTTACGAATATCTGGGAACATTTTCTATTCAACTTCTTAGGCCATCAGAAAAAAATCCAAATTGAAAGCGTATAAACTGACTGGGCATTAGTGGCACACGCCTTTAATCCCAGCACTCGAGAGGCAGAGGCAGGTGGATCTCTGTGAGTTTGAAGCTAGCCTGGTCTACAGAGCGAGTTCCAGGACAGTCTCCAAAACAATACAGAGAAACCCTGTCTCGAAAATCCAAAATAAATAAAGAAATAAACAGACAAATAAATAAACTGTTGGAAATCATTCTTAGCTTTCTCAAAAAAACTGAAGTTATAACAATCATATGGAATTATATGACATTATATCATTTTCATATGATACTATATAACATTCCTAGCCATATGTGCAAAGGACTCTCTACCCTATGACAGGGATACTGCCACACCCACATTTACTGCTACCCTATTACTATATCTAGGAAATAGTGATGAATGGATAATGAAAATGTGGTATATATACAAATGGAATTTTATTGAGATATAAAGAAAAAGGAAATTATTAACTTTTCAGGGAACTCGATGGAACTAAAAAAGTGTATACAAAGTGATAACCCAAAACCCAAAAAGACAAATATTGCATGTCCTTTCCTATATGTGGATACTCTTTAAGTTCAGCTTGTTGAACGTGGAATACTGAGGGAAGGCAGAAAACAGGTTAAAGGACATGGTGGTGAGTACCTTGGATAAGGAATCATAATACAACAGCGATAAAGAGAAAATATAAAAGAGAGAATACTGTAAGTGGAAATGTTTAAGGAGAGACGGCATGTGTTCTGGATTGGTGAAGGATTAATAGTCCCAAGCATGAGATACTCCACAGGAGTGGATAATGGAGGGTTCAGAAGTGTGCAATAATATGAGCTCTTCCTAGCAGAACTGGAAGATAAGATCATATTACAAAAGATACTACACACCTTAGCTGTAAGAAAGCATCCTGGCCCTGAACTGGAAACTTTCTTCATGCTGGCTAGCATCTGAAACATCAGAGGCTTCTGAGAGAGAAAGTAATCGTGGTTGGTCTTAGCTAGTTGTGAACCCTATGGACCAAAAGTCAAACTTGATGAGAAGACATGCCACCCTATGCTATAGTCGTATGACTGTTGTGGGTATAACCAACAGTTCACTAATTGGATTTGAGGCTGGTTCTATGGGAGGGGGGCGGGTAGAGTCAATTCAAGCCTGGTACAGTATGTCCAACTAATACTCAAGGTCTGGAGAGGTCACAAGCCCAGGTAGGGAACTCAGTGCTGACATAGCAGCACTGCCTTCTAAATATATATTCCCATAGACAAAAGTTGCAATAACATAGTTACAAATATTGAAAAAATCTAAAAATGAATATCCTCTTTTAAAAGTAATCAAATCAGTAATTACCTGAATCTAGGGTAAAGGCGTTGACCATGAATTGGACAGAGGGCCTTAAAGAAAAGCAGAAATTTTCTATGTCTTGTTTGTGGTAATTAAATAATTACATATATTGAATAGAAACCTTATAAAGTAAACAGCTTAGTGTAGTGACTTTTGCACAGAAATTATAAATCAGGAAAGCAGCATTTTAAAAAAATGACCGCTGGGCACGGTAGCTCACATATGATCCCAGCACTCAGGAGGCTCAGTCTGAAAGGTTGTTGTGAGTTTGATGCCAGTCTAGGTCATCCTAGGCTACAGAATAAGATATTGTCTCAAAAAAATAAAAACGATATTACTATGATAAAAAGATTATTTAGAAATTTCACACAAAGGAACTATAAAATTATCTAAATTTTTAAAATACAAATTTTAGTGTACTCATCTCCTAAGATGTTACACTTCTTTAAAAGGAAGCAGATATTCAGAATAATAATAAAATCATTTGTGAATAAATGGTCTTCCTTCACCCTAGTTCTAAAATGTACTCTATTGTTGAAAAATGAAGAATCACCATTTTATTGTAGATGAAGTGCACTATTTCATTGTAACTTACATAATAAACCACTCTTTAGAGAAAAGAAATTCTTCCCAACTCAAATATTATAATAATAGATGTACATTAATTTAAAATTCCCTTTCCAGAGTCAGGTGTGGTGATTCATGCCTGTAATATTAGCATTCAAGAGGCACATGTAGGCAGATTATTATAAATTTGAGACCAGCCTGGGTTACTGTCTTAGTTAGGTTTCTATTGCTGTAATAAAGAGTATTATGAAAAGCAACTTGTGGTCTGAAAGAATTTACTTGGCTTACATATGTCATGTCACAGTTTATTAATGGAACCCATGACAGTAATTCAAGGTAGGAACCTGGTGGCAAGAACATAGCAGCAGGCAGGCAGGCATGATATTGGAGTACTAACTAGAGCTTATTTTTGATCCATAAGCAAGGGACAATGAAAGAAAATTGAGAATGGTGCAGGAAACCTATACTCAGTGACAGACCTCCTCCAACAAGGTCACACCTCCTAACCCTTCCCAAAGGGAATCCTGTATCTTTGATGCCAAAGGCTTAGATGACTCATCCCCTTCTGATTCATTGACATCAACACACTTCTCTTTATTTGGCTGGATCCACTAGTTCTCTTTGGAAGATAATCCCCAGGTCTGACATCTCTAACATCTTGGGGTCTCCAACACAATCCAGGTTAACTTTCACAGATTTAGAAGATGGCCTCTCAAGGCTTCCGAGGTGCAGGGACTATCCTACCCTATCCCTGACCTTGGGGGACTTTCCTTAACCATTAAGGAGGATTCCATAACCTCTTTACTCCTGTATCCTTCTTGACTCTAAAGTCAGAAACACATGACTGAAGCCAAAACTGTTAAGTTCTGCCATCAGCCTGGTGTAGAATCTGGTCCCCTCCTTGGATTTCATTTACATTTTGTTTGTTGATAGATGATTTCTAAGGTCTGCTCTTTTCAAAAGTTGCAGAATTCACTGAATGGGGTCCTGTCCTGAGGACACCACTGCCTTTATCACATTTCTCTTTATCTCTTTCAGTACAAACCAAGGCTCCAGCATTAAATTGCCTGGTTGTGTTTTTTCCTCAAGCTGTACATTTACTATTTCTTTTTGCCTCACTTGCTCTTTTTCATTGTACATCTGCATTAGAGTGATCATTAATAAGCACACAACAGAGTCAATATTAGTCTACCTTGAAATCTCCTCTGCAAATAATTAGACCCAAACTCTTCAATTTGGCCTCAATTAGATTCTTAGGACATGGGTAAAAAACAGTCACATTCTTTGCTAAAATATCAATAGAATGATTTATAGCCTAGTTGCTAACATTGTTATCCTCTGAAACCTTTTGGGCTGGATTTCCATAGTACATATTGCTCTCAACCCTACTGTCTTCCAAGACCCTACTTAAACTTCTCTGGAAACACCCTCATAGACATACCCAGAAATTTGTTGTAGGTGATTCCAAGTCCAGTCAAGTTGACAATCAAGATTCACCATCACAGGTACAAAAAGCACTTTCCTTTCTTCATAGTCCTTATAGGCAGAATTAAAGACCCTAAAGTTGTTCCTACACCCAGCAGAGAAATTGTGTAGAGAGTTGGTGAGGGGATATAAGGAAGGGTGATAAATTACAGGATAGGCTAGCTGCATCTGATCATTGGAGATAAAGGGAGATTCCCTGGGTGTATTACCATGAGTATTATTGTTTGAGAAGGGGACATTTGACCCTCAGTGAGAACTGAATTATAGTTTGAAATGTGGAACACCCAATTTATAACAGGAAGTTAAGACACAACCAGAAAATAGACATGTGTGTTAGTGACCTGTGACCCTTTCCTTCTATTTACTCTTCTAGATAGAAAACAAGTTCTCTATATCAGCTCTGTACACCATAAAGTCTAACCCCATTGGGATTGTCCCCAGGAAACTGGGATGCCTCTTAGAGGATGAGAAGATATAGTCATCTAGCAGCATCCTTAAACATAACACTATTCCACAGTTGGAGATTTTCTGCAAATGAGAGGGAAAATAGTCTGATATTAATTACATAAAGCTGGGTTTCTTCCTTAGAAATTGATCACCAAAATATTTATGGTAAATGTAAAGATGGCTCCTCTATTTTAGCTTTGCTGGAGTCTCTCAGAAGCTTGGAAGGTCCTCATTAATTTATGGCCCTTCAAGAATAAGGCTCTTGAGACTTCTTATGCTCTCCCAAGTAACACCTATTTACACCCCAATCACATTACCAATAGCCATACTAAAACTAAAGAGTACTCATTTCTGACCTCTGTAAAAGTTCTAAGTTAGGTTCTAATACAGATGATTTATTTTTGTGGTTAACTCTATTTTTTAACCCATTCATTCATTCAAAATTCAACGGGGATAAAATTAGATGTCACCTGGTCTCACATCATACAATGGAGATGATTAGACATTTTTAAAAATTAAATATGAGCCTGGTGGTGGTGGCACATGCCTTTAATCCCAACACTCGGCAGGCAGAGGCAGGCAGATCTCTGTGAGTTTTTACAAATTTAATTCTGAGTGTTTACAGAATTTACTTTTAAAATACATTAAGTTTTCCCAGAGCTTTGTCAAACATTACACAAAAGTTAAAACAAAAAATGACTATTTCCTACAAATTGGGTGAAACAATAGACCAAACCTTGGAGAACTGAACCAAAGAAATAGAGGACTAAGATGACAGCCTACAATTGGTACTTTCTTCCAGGGTTATCTAAAGTTTAGGAGGTTGTGGGACAGTTCTAAAAGGTCCAAAAACTCCCTACATTGCTTACTCTCTTGATCAGAGGGTCTGTGGAAATCCCAGAGGTTGGACTTTAACAAGTATTCATTTTCCAGGGTCACTGCAGAGAAAAGCCTCCAGGTCAGCAAGGCCCTGTGCCAACCCAACAGAGAATACAATTTGAAGAGAAAAAATAAAGAAGCCGAGAGCTTTTCTCAAGATTCTAAGGATGTTTGACTGACTTTAAGAGCAAAATGAGAGATTAATTTAGGCTCCCTACATGGTCTTAAACACCCAGAAGTAAAGTATAACTTTAAAAAAATACCTGATATTACAAAACAAAACTCTATTAACCCACAGCGGGATTGTCAACCTGACTTTTTTCAGCCAGGAAAGCTAGCACTCCAAAAGACCTACTCGGATAGTCATTTAGATGACCAGACTTGGACAATTTAAAAGGGACAGCACTCCAGCAGCTGTCAAACTTCATAGTAAGACCTGTTGGGTTCATCTGTCTAGGATTAAAATAATAATTTTTCAAGAAATGCTCAAAGCAAGATACACTAGATCCCTACTGGGCTGGAAACTAACTAAAGATATATACTTTCACTTTAGAAGGGGCTTATCCATGTTGTTCTGTCAAGGTTTCACTCCTAGATGAGGATCTACAGGTGGTCAATGGCTGCTTACAGAAAGAGAATCAGTTTCTTCTGGGACTAGAGTCCACATAGGTTGTCCAATCCCAAGTGGCCACCCTTGGACACATTTGTATATGAGCAATGTTGAACAAAATCAGTAAATTGCTGTGTGTGTGTCTGCATGCACATGCATGTGTATATGCAAATGTGTTTTTGTGTATATTAATAATAATTAAGAAAAGGTCATGAAGTTAGAAGTGGGGATATGGGAGGAATCAGAGGGGAATGAAGGGATGGGAATGGTATAAGTAGAGTGCTCCTGTATGAAGTTCTCAAAAAAAAAAAAAAAAAAAACAAAGTCTGGAGACTGGAGAGATTCCTCAGTCATTGAAGGCAAGATTCATAACAAAAACACCAAAAAGACAGAAAAATTAGATAAAACATTAATAAATCAGAAAGAAACAACTAAGGATTCCCAAGAGTCAACTTCAGAAATCTGTGAATTCATGATCCATATAGTACCTACTTTTAAAGTTATCTTCATAACACTTATCTTCACCCTTATCTGTGCCCCACCAGGCAAAATGTTTTCTTGACTGTCATAAAAGTTTTTCTGGATACTCAAATTTTGTTAAAAGTAATTTTTCAGGCTATGAGTAATTAAAACTCCAACTCCCTGTTTTCATGTCTCCTCTATCTATTACTGCAATAAACTTCATTTCAGCTGAATCTGTCATACTCACTCCCTCAAGCTCCACCTACACTCCCTGAACTATGCTCCAATCTTTAAACCAAAGCTAATGGATCCTACAAGTTTGGAGCCATATCGGAGTGTTGTGACAAATTTTTACACTGCTGTGATTGGTTTAATAAAGAAATGAATGGACGATAGTTAGGCAGGAGATATAGGCCAGATTCCTGGGCAGAAAGAGGAAGTCGGAGAAAACAATGAAAGCAGGAGATGCCAACAAGACATGGAGGGAATCAGAAATACAAAATTAAAAAAAGGTAAAAAGTCACATGATAAAATTTAGACAATAAAAGCAGGCTAATTTAAGTTATAAGAGCTAGTGGGACAAGCCTAAGCTAAGACCAAGCTTTCATAATTAATAAGAAGTCTCTCTGTCATTATTTGGGAGCTAGCAGTAGAGAGACTCACTACAAATGGTGTGCAATGTGAAGTATGTACACAGGAGTCCACTGCTCACAGCATACAGAGGCTCTTTTAAGAGGTCCTGCTGTGCAGTAGAGCATTTGAATAGCCAGCATGCTAGGTAAAAATGCCTGCCACTCAGACATAGCAAATTCACAGAGCTGGGGAGGTGAATACAGCTTCTGCCATGCTGACATGAGTCTAGGCCCTCAGGGAACTGAGGGAGGTTGAGACAACCACCAGAACCTTGCAGCACTGCTTAGGAGGTTAAGGTTTGGCTTATGCATGTCAGAGAACACTGCAAGTACATTACTGCAGGTGCCTAGTAATTCAGGTCCAGACTTAAAAAAACCTCTGAACTGATATAGTATGTTTAAAATTGTGATTAGATGCTAAAGAAAGAAAAGAAGATGGGCATAGATAGTCAGGGAAAAATACTTCAAAAATAATAAAGTCTTTAAAGAGAATAAAGTAAAGTAAAAGAATTAGTCACATAAAGATGGGAAATACACGGGGTGTCTGAATTTTGTATGGTGCTTTGTTGACTTTGAATTTTTTTAAATTCTAATGTATAAAAATAATAGCTACTGAGAGATGTTGGATTATAGAAACTGCTAAATTAAACCAACCTATATATTTTAAGAATGTCTTAATTTCAAAATGGAAGTCAGAAAATATGCTGCATTTGGGAACAGTTATGGCTTTGTTTCCACAGGAAATGAAAAGTTATGGTTCTCTTCAAAATTAATAAGATCATATTTGACTGGGGGAGACATCCTGAGGATCTTGACTACAGACATGATGGCAGAAAGCCAAAAAAGACTACAAGATAGTTGATGTATAAGCTGGTCCCTTGACATGGGAACAACTCTGACACTAGATGAGACATGATAAATCATGTTGGCTACCGAGTCCTCATGACTTATTATTACATGCCATCCTTTCATATGGCATAGATAGAAGTTTGGGTACACAGTCCAAATGGACTTATAAAGTTGACAAATGCCTTTTACCTGCTCAAACATAGAACAAAATTCATATTTAACTAACTTGTACACACTGCATATTCCATACTTGTGTTAAAGATAATATATATATTATCTTTAAAAGTTTGTGTGTTTTCAGAAAAAAAAGACCAAACACCAATAAAGTCAAGAAGCCCAGGTGATCCAGCCTCTCAAAATGCCTCTGTTACAGTTTTCTCAAAATTCTGCATCCAGAACAACTTCAAAGCTGCTAGCTGAGTTGGTCCAACCTCGCCACTACTCTAGCCAGGACTTCAGATAAGTCCTGCACTTTCCCATTGCGTTCCCTTACACAGAGAGTGGACAACAAGTGATACAGCTAGCCCTTCTAGGACTTGATCATTATCCACATTTTCTGAGGGTTCCCTAAAGATGTCATCACCCCCAGATGAAAGAAAGCAGTCTGGAGGACACAACACCCACATCCCCAAGAGGTGGATGGGGTGGTTTTTTGGTCATTTGGTGGATTATGGATGTTTGACATTGTTAGGTGTGTTGGTTACAAGTTGTTATTGGTGATGGTCAGGAAAAACTTTTTAGAAAGGCATCTCTTTCTGAAGAGAAAAGTGAGTACATAGTAAATGATTGATGGGAAAAGGGGGTAGATTTTTGAGTCTCCGTTTGAACAACCATTAGTCTCAACACCTTGGGTGACTGTCCAGGCAGCCAGCTGCTCCTGTCATTTATCACCTGATAATTGTTCTTCTTGTATATAATTTTACCATGTTAGAGTTAAAAATCTTCATTGTATTTAGACAATAGGGGAGAAGTGTTGTAGGATATTTTTACATTGTGTGAAAATGTATTGCTATGATTGGTGCATTAAAGAGATGAATGGCAAGTAGCTAGACAAGAAGTATAGGAGGGACTTCTGAGCAGAGAGAGGAAGTAGAAGGAGATAATGGAGGAACAGAGGACATGCCAACAAGACATGGAGAGAGTCGGACATACAAAATTAAATAAAGGTTAAAAAGTCACATGATAAAATGTAGATTAATAAAAGCAGATTAATTTGTTATAAAAGCTAGTGGGACAAACCTAAGCTAAGGCTGAACTTTCATAATTAATAAGAAGTCTCTGTGTTGTTATTTGTGTGCTGGTGGTACAGGGAAATATTGAATGCAGAGAAGAATCTTTGGCATGCTGGGGCAACTGAAGCACATTAAGAGATTATATCTAACTGTATCCCATAACAACTCTCTCATCTCATTTGGGGTTTCCAGGGACAGAAAGGGAGCCTCTAAGTCATCTAATATAGCAGGATTTTGCCTCCTTGCTTTCTTCCTTGATGGGTACATTGTGTCCTTCATGAAGGGCCTAATGTTCTGTTCTTTGTTCTCACTGATATATTCTCCAATCACTGTTTGAATAAGCATGGCCATGGATGCTTTTTCTTGCCTCTCTAATAGGAATGTTAAGGGTTTCTACATTTTCAGTTCCTGGCTTCTTCAAAGGCTAATTGTGTTTATTTCTTCCATCAATGAATAGATTCCGTTTCAAATGGTTACTCAACAGAGACATTGACCTATATCCCCTAGACATCATATTTTATACTGGACCAAATGGCAAAAATTTTTTGTCTAACATTCCTATCAACAAAATCAGCTGCTCTCCATAGCCTCTTTATCGTTATTTTAATTGGCCCTTGCTCACTTTCCCTCCTGGTCAAATTGATGTCTCATGTACTATAAGTATTAAATTTAAAATGATGATGATGACTTAGGAATACTAACTGCATCCTGTTGTCCACCTTCTCTTAATAGAGAGCCCCAAGATGTACATGACAGTAAGACCTAGAACACCCTAAAACCCTAGAACTGTGAACCCTTTCTGACAAGAAACAGACACGATGTCATCTTCTTTTCTAAAAATGTTTGAAGTTTCCAGGTCTCAAGGGACAATGTTTGTTAGAAGTTACATTTAAGACATGGAGAAATTGGGTTCTGTTTAATCTTAGCTCTATCTGTGACAACAAGGTCTCTGAGATAAAAAATGGTCATGAGAATGGGTCATAATATCTGATGGCCAGGTCATTAGACCATGACAAACCCTGGTTCAAACTGGTTGTGGAACAAATACTACAGAGAGGTAATCTAAAAATATCTTGTTTTAAACACATCATTGTAAAGAGAGGGGAATTTATGGTTTCATTCAGTGGCATAGGAAATGTCAAAAATAAAATAAAAATACCTTTGGATGTAATCTCAGACAATCATACTTGTATGTCCCAGTGTGCTTTACTATAATATAAAAATAAAATGATAAAGCCATGCATGGTATCTCATGCCCGTATTTCTAGCACTTTAGAGGCTGATACAAGAGGATCCTTGAAAGTGTGAGGTTAGCCTTGGCTACACAGTGAGTTCTCACTAAAGGCCAGAAGAGGGTATTAGATCCCCTTGAGGAATAGTTGGAGGTAATTGTGAGCCACTCAACATGAGTGCTAGGAAACAGACTCTGGTCCTCTGGAAGAGGAGCCAGCACTCCTTAACTGTTGGGAGATGTCATTCTGTAAATATGTGTCTGATAAGTTTGAATAAAGCACTGTTGGCTAATAGGGAAGCAAGATAGGTGGGACTAGGAGTCAAGGAGGATTCTGGGAAAGAGAGACACAGATAGACACCATGTAGGCCGCCAGAGGAATAAGAAGTCTGGATACTTTTCTCTGGTAAGAGAAATATTTAGATAAACAATTACACATTAAATACTTAAGTCAGAGCTAGCCAATAAGAAACCAAGCAAACAGCCAACAGCTTTATAATTAATATAGTGTCCTGTGTGTTATTTGGGGGTTCAGACAACACAGCAGGGCCCAGGCAACTGGTGGGGAAAACTACACTCTACACTTACCTCTGGATAATTTTTCCAGTCTTCCTTGTAAGATCTTTTATTACTCACTGATAGACATTGTTTTACTCTGATTTATTTTCTCAAGTTCAAATTCAGCTAGTATCCCAATGAGCTTCATCTTTAAAAAATTCCACTCTAGGAAGTACTCTGAAATGTATGTCTTTGACTATTAAAAGTGATCTGTGCAAAAGTATCCAGGACTGTAGAAAAAAAAAACAGCTTGGGAATTCATAAAATGTCTCACCTAATATAAGCATTACAGAGTCAGTAACATGGGGCTAAGTGAACTGATTCTGAGGAGAATGACCATACTTTTACTGCCATCCTATTTGAAACCTTGTTGTTCTGTTAATGTTTTTCCCAGATTAAACATTTCCGCTTTTCTCTCAAGCTATCTGTAATACACAGAATTTAGTAAGGTATACCTTTCGCAAGTAAAAATTAAGTGTCTCTGTCTTGTCTTGTTTCCTCTACAATTTAAAAATCTAGTTATCAAACCAATTAATTATTTGTATAAACCTCAATAAGAATATTTCATAATAGGACACACTTAAAATTTTAATTGTATTATCAAGGCTCCAGTTTAATATTATATTAGAAAATGATTTGTGTAGCATCAGAAATGATAAGATAGATTCAGGAAATTGTCTTATGGATCCAATATTTATAAATGCCTTCTTGGAATACTAGGATGGTATTTGATTTCTGGGGTTCCTACATTACACATCAGAGAGTCACTCTCTAGCATTCCCCAGAGTCTCAGTATAAACATGGAAATCTCAACAACAGAGATATTTGCCTCAATCTACAACCTGTTGCAGCTAAACTCTGATAGCAAGTACTTGATTCAGCCTTTTAGTCTTAAGAGGCTTCTAAACATCTGATTTGTTTTTTAAAGATTTATTTTATTTTATGTGTATGAATGTTTCCCGTGCTTATATGTCTGTGTACCACATATGTGCAATGCCCACAGAGGCCAAAAGAACATGTCTGATCCCCTGGAACTGAAGTTAAAGAAGATGATGAACCATCATGTGGGTGCTGAGGTGTTGAGAACTGAAACCCGGTCCTCTCCACAAGGAGCAAGAGCTCTTAATATTTGAGCCATCTGTCCAAACCTTAATATGATATTTCTCATGGGAAGTTTCAGTAGCTCTGAGCAATGGAGGCACATGTCTGTGATCCCTGAAACCCTGAAGGCTGAAGAGAGACAAATATGAATTAAACTCCAGCCTGGGTTATATAGTGAGACTGCTCACCCTACAATAACCCAGCCAAACAAAAAGTTTCCTAACATTGAAAGACCTGTGGGACCAATTGCCATTCTTACTGTGCTTATGTAATAACCAGGTCAAACTCTAATGAGACTAGACCTCATTTGCAAATAAGAATCAAAAGGGAAATTAAAAAGTCTCTTTAATGAAGGGTTACAGATACACTTCATCTGCGGATCTAAGGAAAATTTTAAGAGTAGAGTTAGAAAGTTTCCTGGTGTGGGAAAGTAGCAATGCAGTAGCTTCTCTTCTAGAGTATATGACCTCATCAGACACAGATAGTTGGCTAAGTTTACAGCACCAGGCATTGATTTCCTCCAGTTAAGAGGGTCTTAAGTTCAATCAGACAGCTGTTGATTACCTTCAAATTAGCAGTGCCACTATTGATCCATTGGGAATACATTGCAAGGCTGGTCATTGTTGCAGTTTGTAGGTTTGACAGTTGGATACGACTATAATTGCTTCTCTCCCTTGGCAGTTTGCGTAACACTTTCTGATAATATGAAAAATTAGTCCTTAGGGAGGTTTTCCTGTTAGTTCCTGCTGTATTTCTCCAAACCCCGTGTCTAAAGTATGAGGTATCTTCTGCAATAGGGTCTTACCTTCAAGTTCTGAATGTAACCTCAAACAATGGCAATGAACCTTTTGGAAGTCACTTGAAAACAGCCAACAACAAAGATGAGATCTCACCACTCATTTAAAAATCTTCTCTGTGCATTAGAGACAGGCTACTACAGAGTGTCATAACTGGTCAAAATGAAGAGAATAGTGACTATGAGTTCCCTACCCCCAACTGATACATTACAGCACAAATCCTACACCTAAGACTTGGTAAATATGGAAGAAGGAATGCAAATATTATATGAGCCAGAGGACCAGGACCCTGCTGTGAGACAGTCTTCTAGACATGACACCTCAATAATTTTGGTGCCTAAATAATATCTGCATAAAGACAGCAGTCAACATACAAACATGCATGGTGGAAATTTCTCAACCTCCTCCCCCATAGACAAAAAGTTACAGAAAACCAATGGCTGCTCAGAGAGGGAGAATCATTTTTCTCCAGGGATGAGTCTCCTGGTAGGTAAGTAGCAATATTAATGGACTCAGTAGGTCTGTGTATGTATGACAATAATAACTATAGAAAAGGTCATGAATTTTAGAAGGAGTAGGGGAACATGGGAGGAGTTAGGAGAAAAGGTGTTCGGTAATGAGGTATATGGTAATCATATACACTGTTTTAATTTCCTTTTTATTACTGTTATAAATCTTTCTGACCTCAAGCAACTGAGGAGAGGAAAGTAATTATTTGGCTTATATGTACTTCCAAGCCACAGGGCATCATTATGGGAAGTTGGGGGAGAAACTCAAGCAGGGGTTTGAAACAGAAACTGGGGAACACTTGTTTTCGGGTGCATGCTTTGCTACCTTCTTATACAGACCAGGACCACCTGCCTAGGGATGGCACTGCCCACAGTGGGCTGAGCCCTTTCACAAAAATGAACTGTCAAGACAGTCCTCCACATATATACCCACATGTCAAACTGAGCTTGGGAATACCTCAAATAAGATTCCCTTCTCAGGTGGATCCAAGCTAGATCAAGTTCACGATTAAAGCCTATAGCACAACTTCATAAATTCCTAATAATTTTTGTCTCCTCCAATACAAGTTTACAATTTTCAAAGTAATGTTGCCATTATTTCCACCAACTCTCCTGATTTTGCATCTCTGAGAATTAAGCACTTTTCCAAAGACATTTAGGCTAAAAGTTAGGCGACATAAAATGATCTTAAAGGATATCATAGCGACAGATCATGTGCAGGCACCCCTCACCTCTGATGTTGCATAAAGGCTCAGAAAGTCCATCAGAATACAAAGAAAGCATTCAAAGAGCAAATCAGGAAATCAAGAATATTGCCACTATTATCTCCAGATGCTTTGAGCTCCATGTAAAACTAATGACTACTTCCCAAACAGACTCAGAAACTGAGTTTGCAACTATTAATTTTGTGCTCCATTTGTCCTCATAGAAATATGCATGTGTAAATGCCTAATACCATGTATAATCCAACAAAACCATCTAGGAACCAACCATTACAGTTGTTTTGGCTAAACCTTAATAAACAAAAGCTGTGCCCAAACAAGAATTGGATTTATTATGCCAAAAAGGGAAAATAATTTTATCCTTTTCTGGGAAGAAGAAGGAACACTGAGTGGCAAATACTCTCCTTGGATGAAACTTCAGTCAGTCAGTCTCATCTGAGCCTGACTGACTAGTTCAAGCAAGAATCCTGCTAAGCCAGTGGCTCTCAACCTTCCTAATGTTGCAACCCTTTAATACAGTTCTGAGTTGACCCAGGGGAGATAGTTTGCCAGGTAAAGGTGCTTGCAGTCATGCCTGGTGACCTGAGCTCAAACTCTGACACATACATTGGATAAGGGGAGGACAACTCCTAAGAATTTTCCTCTGACTTGACCATGATATTTGCACAACACACACGTACGCATGTACACACACACATGCACTCTCTCACAACTGTCTCTCTCTCTCTTTCTCTCTCTTTCTGTCTCTCTCTCTCTCTCTCTCACACACACACACAGAGATGTAGGGAAACATTCTCAAAACTGACTTTGAGTATGTCACTAGCCTGGACTTGTCAGCCAGAATAAGAGCCCTGCTGGTCAGAGAAAGGGCCCACCAGACCTTTGTCAGGAGGGAAAGGAAGAAGTCAGAGTTCGCCACCTTTAGGACTTATCAGTGCCTGTCTTCCCCATCTCTCTGCCTGTCAAGGATCTGGCTAGCTCCTTGTCCCTCATGGGCAGAGCCTACCAACACCCTACTTCCTCGTTTTAAATCACCATGTGTCCCCCTTGCAGTGGAGTCCAATCTTTCTCCTCAAGCAATAGTTCCTATATCTACAGTGTTCACCCCTTGTTAACATAAGGATGTACTTACTTCTTAATGCACCATAGTTTTCCTTCCCAAAACTATGCTAATAGTCTCAGTAGCAAAGAGATTCCATTATCTTTCCTTTTAACTAACATAACAGAAGAAATATGGCACTTAGAGTCATACTAACTACAGGCACTCTCCTTTCCGTAAGAGAAGGATCCAAGTCAAGCAATAGGTAGACAGCCTTCTCAGAGAAATACTATATTGTGGTGCGGGGTCTGGATGAGCTTCGGAGTGGAGAAATGCAAGGGCCCTTATTTAAATTGCCAATCACCGAGAATCAGAAAGGAGACCTGAATTAGTAAAACATAACCAAGGTGACACAAAGAGATGATCACAGCAAGCAAGTAGAGAGGAGAACAGGTCAAGAAGATAAGCACTGTGGGGAGCCTGAGAAAAAATTCCCTGCCACAGGGAATAGCTAAGGGTGGAGGTCATGTTTTTGTGAGAAACACTTGTAAGATCATGGTATTGGGCTACTTTTCCTTTAAGATCCAGGAGATTTCCACACACAAAGGTCTTCGGTTAAATTCAACTGACCTGAGCAAATGTGAGATCATTGATTCTGGACTAATAGCTGTGGAACCTGCATAGAACAGAACTAGGCCCCTTGGGTGACAGTTGGGAAGCTTGGCCAGTTTGTGGGACCACTAGTAGTGGGACAGGTATTTATCCCTAGCACATGAACTGGCTTTTTGGAGCCCATTCCCTATGGAAGGATACCTTGCTCAGGCTAGATACAGGGGGAGGGCCTTGGTCCTTCTTCAATTTGATGACTCCCCATGGGAAGCCTCAACCTCTCTGAGGAGTAGTAGGAGCAGTAGGAGGGGAGAGAAAGAGGGAAGTGGGATTGGTATGTAAAATAAAAAATACTTTTTAAAAAGAAAAAATATTTATCTGAGGATAAAGTGAATTACAACAGTGGGGAGGGGGATACAAGTGCCCCTACAAGACTGAGAAGACTGGAGGAAATGGCCATTCAAAACTCGACTGAGAGTGGACCATGACAGCATAAGTCATCTGTGAGCATTCTTAGCTATATGGAATGAATGACAATCATAAGCACCGTTTAATTTGAGCATCCTCCCACAAACTCTTCTCACAAGTCAATGCAGTATGCTGCTTATAATGCATCAAAGAACTAAGAGGGATGAAAGTGACAGAATGCATGAAAATTGCTTCAAATATCAGGTAATTGTCAAAAGAAGTGGCATGTGATACTTGACATGACTCATTTAGGTAGGAGGTAACAATGGATAAAATTAAAGAAGTCTGAAATAATGTGATATTTCCTTTAAAGAAATGCATAACCATAAAGGAAGAATGCCATAAAAATCTACATATGTACCTAAAACACTGACACATTATGGACACAAAGAATGTACTGCTGAAATAATTCATACGTATGTTTATAAAAGGCTTGTTATTATAAAGATTATTTGCACAAGTCACATTTGATCCATTCAGACATATGAATAATGCATTTGAATTACTTCAAAATGTTAGAAAACATGCAACACTAATGGTAGTTTAAGCCTACCAAAATACTTGACCTTACTCCAAAAAAAAAATCATAGTACAGGATGAGTAAGAAAAATATAAATGAAGGTATTCCCCCCTCCCCAAGTAATTTCAAGTAGCTGATTTCCTAAGATAGGAGGTACAATTAAAAGTGACTTTATGAACGTATTCTGCCCAAAGAACATATGAATATTTGAAAATGGTTTGGGCCTCAGTATGGCTTGGTGTACTATGATCCCACCCTGTGATCCTTAGATCAATAAGACCAACAATGTCTGCTAAGTGGCTGAAAATGCAAATTTACATTTTAATGATATTTTAATGGAAGAGAAAAGAACTTGTGGAGGTTTTACTCGCAACTCCTTACCAGTCAGTCACCAGTTAAATGGCCTTGGGTACCCTTCCCCAGAGTACAAGGTAAACACAGACACAAAACAGAAACAGCAAAAAGGCAGGGAGTAGCTGTCACAGCTACAATAGTCTTTTGTAAACTAGAACACTGAAGTGAACACTGAAGGGATATGTGGATTAGTTTTTCATCACTGTGTCAAAATATCCAGAGAAAACAACTTAAAAGGAGGAAGGATTTATTTTTGGCACACAATTTCAGAGTTTATGTTCCAAGTGATATATGCTTTTTTTCCTTATGCTGGGGTGAAACATCATGGCAGAGAGAGTATGAAATATGATAGGCCAGAGCCTCTCATCCCATATCCAGGAAGCAGGGATGGGGGATAGGAGAAAGATGCATCACACACACACACACACACACACACACACACACACAGAGAGAGAGAGAGAGAGAGAGAGAGAGAGAGAGAGAGAGAGAGAGAGAGAGAGCAATTGATTTCCTGCAACTAAGAACAGTCTTCCATGATACTGCCTATGTCTAGTCAAATCTTGAATCCAACAATAGATTAATCAGCTCATTAGTGCAGAGGCTTGAGGATTTTTTTCCTATCTAGAAATACCCTCACAAACATACCCAGAGACGTGCTTTAATGTCTTGGGTGTCTTTCAATCCAGAAAAGATTAACTAACTATAGTCTCAGAACTTTTATAAGAAAGTTGTGTTACCTTGACCATCATTTTATGTTAATGTCAAGGATGAATTCATGATCAGAAAGCAATAAGGAGGCTTAGACAATATACTGCAAAACTTGCCTTCAGCCACCTTCTCCATTTCTCTTTAGGACTACCTGAACACAAGATGGGTGTGGTAGAGAGTTGGTCTCAGTTGCTGCTGTACAATGACTCTAGTAAATGGGAATCCCCAAAGCTAATTAATTAGCTTTACTGGTCACTCTGTGCTCTTTCTTTTATAACACAATGATATTTTTCTCTAAACCCCTATGTAAATGCCATGGAAGAGCATCATAAATAGATGATAAAGATAGATAGATAGATAGATAGATGATAGGTAGACAGATATACACACTTATATATGTATATATAATGATATATGTACATATATATGGATGAATGACTAAAAGAAAAACAGAAACTTCAACTGACCCATTGAATGAACTCATCTATTCCTACCACTAATTCACAGCAACCACATAGACTGCCAGCAGGGATAAGAAAGGCCTTCTGCAACCTTCCCTAATGCTTTAGTTCCAGAAATGACCTTGAAAAATGTATACAATTGCCTGCAGGAGTGATTGACTTCCCCAGACTCTGGCATTTGCTCTTTATTGTAATAATTTAATCATGTTTCCCCTAGAAGGACTCCTATCATTGATTGTCCTATGACAGCTTATCAGACCACTTTCTCCAGAGTCACCACACAACTTAATCAAAAGATAGTATAAAAAACACTGTAATCATATATATCAACTAAAGGGTTCCTGTTAACTTTCCACCTCGTTTAATGTTCCTAGGTTGATTTTATGTAAAATATGACATTCTTGTCTAAGTTATATTATGTATTATGCACCTATCTTTCGCCCAAAATAATTGCTTGTGATCGTCAGTCATTGATTGAGTCAAGGCCCTGATTCAATTAAGCACTGGTTATATCAACCCCAATTCAATAAAGTACTGATTAGATATGCTTCTGCTAGGATCAACATCAGATTAGATCAGTCTCAGTTTGGAGAGCACTGAAATGATTAGCTCCAGTAAAATTAGGTACTGTCAATCCCCTTATTAGGTTAGCCAGTGCTTAGATCAAAACCCTGATTTGTAACAGTATTTATCAGATTAACCACTGTTTAGACCATGCTCTGACTGGATAAATCCTGGATCAGACTGCCAACTGCCTGTATCAACTCTTGATCAGGATCAGTTGCATATGAATATGTGATTTGGATCAATTATTGATTGGAGTGGACCCCCTTTTTCTCCATTACTCCATTGATTGAAACTGCTCATGACTGGATCAAGCCTGAAAAAATCTGTAATTGTAAGAAACAATTAATAAGGATAATTAGGCCATAGAAAATTTGGTTTCAAGAGTTACCGACTTATTCCATGTCTAAATCCAGGCTACAGAAATGTTTTATTGTCCTGTCCATTCATTATGTTTAGATTATATGATACTTTTAAATGAGGAAATTTCCCATAAAATAATCTGCTTCCTCTTTTAAAAAAATCTGAGAATCACCAATGTTGCTCTCAAATCTGATTAGCAATATTATACCTATTTTTGTGAACAAACAAACACACAGATTATTGTATTTGATACCATGTAGTATTGTACACTTGTTGTGCCTTCACAAGCATTGGATTTATAACCTACTATAAACATGATTTAGGATATAAAAATTTGGCAGTGTCACACTTTCTTACCTTATACACATATGCCTAGTACTTAGGGAATTTTCACTGGGAATTCAGGCCTCTCTGACTTTATCAAATGCATTGAAGTATATGACTTGTGGAGCTCAGACAGTTAACCTATGATGACAGCACATAAGACACTTTAACGGATTCTATTCCCTGTTATATACTTAGCAATACTCTTCTTGACTATCTCAAGCCAAGTCCTGCAACTGCCTAAAAAATTCTACACTGGCATCAGCACAGCAAGGGGAAGCTGAGGAATAAGTGTAGAAGAAAATCACGAAAAGAAATTACTCTTAAGAAATAAGTTTGTGTCCAGGCAGTGATGGCACACACCTTTTATCCCAGCACTCAGGGGGCAGAGGAAGGTGGATCTTTGTGTGTTCGAAGTCAGCCTGATCTACAGAGTGAGTTCCAGGACAGCCAGGACTGTTACACAGAGAAACCCTGTCTCAAAAAAATAGGAAAGAAATAAGTTTGTAGGAGCTGGAATGATGGCTCAGTGATTAAGAGGTCTTCCAGAGAACCCAGTACCTACATGGAAGCACACAAACATCTGTAGCTCCAGTTCTATGGGATCCATTGCCCTTTTGCCAATTTCTAGCCTCTGAGGTCAGCAGGCACACATGTTAGAGGCAGCCAAAATACATATACACATAAAATAATAAAAATTGAAGGGAAATAAAATTATGAGAGAATGATCTCTTCAAAAGGAAACTAATAGTACAAATTATCTCTCAAGTCAACCTCATAAACTTAGTACCAAAATATTTTCATAAATTCATGCTCATGTAACTAGATATTTGATTTAGCAAATAAATTGTTTAGAGGTTCAATCTTCACTGGGATGAAAAACAAATGCCAAACGGCCTGCCTAGATCATAGTAATGATCATCAGAAATGATCATTGATAGTTTCTGAGCTTAGCTGATGAAAAGAGAAAATAATAAGTAGCTGTGTTCCCACTTTACACACACACACACACACACACACACACACACACACACATATAAATACACACACTTATATAGGCAGATGGGAGAGAGGAAAAGAGATTGAGAGGGGCTGAGTAGGAAAAAGTTGGGACAGAAAGATAAAATTCAGAGATGGAATGTCTTATTTGGAAAGCTAACGGTTACAGAGCCTGCATGGGACTGACCAAGGCCCTCTGCATGTGTGTGACAGCTGTGTAGCTTGGTCTGTTCTATAAGGCTCCTAGCAGTTAGAGAAGGACCTTCCCCTGGCACTTAGCTGGCTTTTGGGAACCTGTTCCCCATGCTGGATTACCTCAACCAGCATAATGCAGAGGGTGGAACTTGGTCCTGCCTCAACTAGACATGCCCGTGAGTGGCCTGTCCCTTTCTGAATGGAGACAGAGAAGGAATGGAGGATGGGGAGGGGGTAGATGGGAAAGGGGACGACATAGGAAGGATTTGGGGGAGGGGACACTGCTGTGGGTATGTAAAATAAATGAAAAAAGAAGGGAGGGAGAAGGAACTGGGATTGACATGTAAAAGAAGCTTGTTTCTAATTTAAATTTTAAAAGGGAAAAAAGAAAAATGGATGAAAGTAAAAACCAAAAAGAAAATAAAGTTGAACACACACACACACAAAAGAAAATTAACAATGAACCTCAGAACCTCAGTTCTAAGCTTATTTTCCATTCAAATAAAATCTTTCAAGCATGTGACATTAGAAAAGATAGGTTGAGAAAATATAAAGGAACAAAATAATCATTGTAAGTAACTATTTATGTCAACAGTTTAAATCCAGGCATAGGCTGAATCTTGCCAACATTTGTGTTAAGATGACTATTATTGGAGAGATACCATTGGAGAGCAAAGCTTTTCTAATTTGCAGGGCAGTAGAAGGACTACTGAGTTGGCTTTAAGCACCTGGACCTGGCACATTGATGACAGAAAACCCATATAACAAAGGGCATTACTAGCAGAGGTTTTCTTATTTACATTCCTATAAATTCTACAGGTCAAGTGAAATTACTGGACTGCTGTGAAAACAAGGTTAAAAATGTACAGGTGGGTCATACATGCCCTTCATTCTTCTCAATCATTGGTACAGGAGTATTTTCTTAGCCCATGTATCCCCCAGATAGCATTATAGTCCAATCCCTTTGAAGAAACTAACGAAAAATATATGACAATCACTAAATCCATTTCTGTCTGTGTTATTAAAATTACTAAATTTGAAATGCTCATCAAGTGCCCAAGACATCTTCATATCTACTGTGTACCTGATTGATGTACCCGCGGGAAGAAGAAAGAATGTTTTAACAGGATATTTCCTCACTGGTACTCTGTTAATTCACCATGTTGCTGAGGCTGTGGATCAAATTACTAGTAACTAGGCAACTTCTAACAATTCCCATTCATGACCTCATAACTCTGAAGGTTAGAATTTTGCGTGGGCGTGACTTAGGTTATCAGGCTGGCTAGGCTAGGTTCTCTGGAGGTTCTGGTTGGAGATTGTGCTTACACAAAGTTCAGCAAGGTTGTGGGCAAATATTTTCCTTTAAACTTCCTAGTTGCCTCCCTTGACTTGCAGAGAACCTCTACATTTCTTTCCACACTGTCCCCTCCATTTCAAAGCTAGGAATGCGCCGGGCGTTGGTGGCGCAGGCCTTTAATCCCAGCACTTGGGAGGCAGAGGTAGGCAGATCTCTGTGAGTTCGAGGCCAGGCTGGACCGACAGCCTCCAAAACAGAGAAACCCTGTCTAGTAAAATCAAAAAAAAATACTATCCAATTCAAAGCTAGGAATGGTGCATCCTAGTCTTATTCTATTTTTAATCTCTCTGACACTCCCTTCTCCTATCTCCCATCACCAATTGGAAATAGTTCTGTGCCCTATAAATTTGAATTTTGATTAGGTCTAAACACTTCAAAAGATAATCTGTCCCAAATGTAAAGCCACAATGACTGCAGTATCTCATTGTATTCACAGCTTCTGGAGATAGACACTCACAGTCTTATGTGCCATTCATAGTATGCCTATCACATCTATAAACTCACATTTGGGGGATTGTGAGGACACTTCTCAAGCACAACACAAACCACAAAAACCTTTATGTGATGAATGTCGTTCTGAATGCCCACTAAAGGAACCCTCAGATTTTTGGTAGGCTATAAGAACTGCCAAGCAGGACTTTGAAGGGTGTCATTCACCACAGCGCCAGTTAGGAATACGCCACCTCTTGATCTCTGATAGAAGTCGGGCTGATAAAATGGATATGACCAATCTAGATGCAAGACTCTCTGTCCTTTTAAAATCGCATGGATTGTGTTGTTAAGAGTTTAATAAATGATCTTGAGAAGCTGGAACTGTGACTCAATCAGTAATGTGTTTGCTGCACAAGCATACAGACCTCAGTTTGATTCCCCAGAACCCACAGAAGAGTGAAATGCAGTGGTGCTCATTTATAATTTCAGTACAGGGAAAGCAGAGCCAGGTGGACCCCTGGAACTCCCTAAACAGTTAACCTAGCCTACCAGGAGAGTCTAAGGCAGTGAGAAATCGTATTACAAAATAAAACTTTTAAAAAGGTAGACTGCATCTGAGGAGGGACATCCAAGGTTCAACTTTGACCTCCACACAAAACTTCATAAACACCCATATACACGGATACAGGAACATAAGCACACACAGAGACTCACATACACAAAAATAAATTCAAATGACATTTGGGTGCTAATCACCCATTAATGACTATAACATATATAAATGACAGTTAATGAAACAAGATGATGTCAATATCAAAACAGTATAATTTTTCTAGTTTTTTAATACATGTGGTTTCATAGATGGTGCTTTCTGAAGATGAACACAAAAATACTCCCCATTGTGTTTTCTGTCAGCTTCAACTGTTTTGAGGCGTTTGAGGTGTCACATCTTCTTGATGGAACAGATTAGAATTTTATCATTTTAAAATTTGCTTCTTTGTCTCTAGCAACAACTGTGTGTGTGGAGAAGCATACATAACTGTGCTTGCCTGTTCCCACGGGCACACACATGTAGAGGCCAGAAGAGGGGCACTGGCTGTCTTACTTTATCACTTTCTGCCTCATTCCCCTGAGACAGGGTCTGTCACTGAACTGGAAGTTCACAGTGTCAGTTAGGCTGTCTGACCAGTGAGCTGCAAGGATCTGCTTGTTTCTAAGCCCCAAAGCTAGGGTTATAGGCATGCATGGCTACACCTGTCTTTTCATGTGGGTGCTGAGGATTTGATCTTGGGTCTCCATGCTTCCACTCACTGAGCCATCTTGGCAGCTACTATAGCAACAATATAGCTTTCTTAAGTGCTTTGGTTACTGTTTGCTTTTTTAAAGTTTTTATTATATATTTAAATTAGAAACAAGCTTGCTTCCCCTGTCAATCCCAGCTCCCTCTCTCTCCCCTCCATGCCCACATACTGCATCTTTTTCTAACCTTTAATTTTCAACCTATTTGTGACTGAATATAAAGAATGTCTCTTGTAGTCAGAATATAGTTGATTATTTGTGTTTTTAATTTTATCAGAACAATTGAGACCTTTTAATTGGAGAGCCCAATTCACTTATATTTAACAAGATTACTAATAAATTAGGATTGTTCTCTGGAATCCTCATATTTATTTCCAATATGTCCTGTGTTTTTCTTGTTACTCTATTCTTACATTATCACCTTTTTGGTTAAAATGGTTAGCATACAGCTTAATTCATCTGTCATTTATTTACATATATTTGTTACTTATTTCATTAATGCTTGTCTTAGAATTTTCAATTAAACCAAATTTTTTCTGTATTAGATATTTTCTGTATTAGGGCCTCAGGCATGATGGACAAGTGATCTAACACAGAACTATGTATGTTTCTATCTCTCTCTTTATCTTTTTGTTTTTGAAACATGGTTTCACTGAGTTTCACAGGCTGATCTAGAATTCATGTAACAGGCTCTTAGACATTACCACAACTGACTCCATGATGGAAGTGTCATTCAGCCTGCAAAACTCAAGGTATAGACAGTACCACCAGTCAAAACTAAAGCAAAGACCTAATCTATCAAAGTCCATAGTCCTGGGAAAGTCTCTAGATGTACTAACCTTGCTTTTTGGCTACTCTACTTCTGCTTCTGGCTAACTGTTCTTGTTAACAGAAGTATGTCAACCCAGGACATGGTTTTTGTGCTTAAAATCTCACCTTGAAAAAGGCTCAGGGCTACACTGGGACCCGAACACACATTGTAGTTGCCAGCCAGCTAATAAAGACTTCCTATTGGCTTAAGCCCATGTCTGAGCAGTCTTCTCTGGTAGAAACCCAACAACACTCACTCTGTAGACAAGACCAACCCGGAACTTTCACTCCTCTAACTCCTGACTCCTGAACATCTGGATTACAGGCATGCACCACCAGGCCCAGCAATTAATACTTATTTAATTACGACAGAATATAAAACATTTTGCCCCAGTTTGTCACCATCCTTATGGTATTATTGTTATACAAATTAGAGCCTCTAATAGATTATAATTATGGATTTAGAGTTTCATTTTGAAACTAATGTGATAGAAAAGTTGTAAACAAAAATGCCAAGTTATGCTGTCTTTACGTTTATCTGTGTGGTTACCATACTATTTACTCTTAATTTTTTGTGTGGATTTGGATAACAGTCTAGTGTCTTTTCATTTCAGCCTAAAATATTCATTTCATTCCTTAACTGAGCAGGTTACTCATCACATGACAAATTCTCTTGATTTTTTTATCTGAGTATAAATAGTTTTTATTTTGCTTTTTAAGCATTTTCAGGTAAGGCACTATTGTATACTTTAGTTCTCTCTCTCTCTCTCCCTCTCCCCCCTCTCTCTCTGTTTCTTTGTTTCACTTTTGTGACAGGGTCTCATTTTCTAGTTCAGGCTGGCCTTGAACTCATGGTTGATCCTACTACCTCAGCCTTTCAAGTGCTGTGAACTACCATGCCTTGTATCCTTTATTTCTGCTCTGTTCTATTTTGTTTTGTTCTGCTTTTGCTGGGTGTTGCTTTGTGACAAGGTCTCATGGAGCTCAGGCTTGCCTTAAACTCATTATCTAAGAATGGCCTTGAACTCCTGATCTTACTGTCTTCATTACTGGAGCGAACTCTAGGATACAGGGGTGCACCACCATAGCCATCTCCCTTCAGTTTTTTGGGCATTTGGTTTCATTTACTTCATTGAATACATTCAAAACAGCTTTCAAGTCATTGTCTAATAACACCACAATCTGAGATCCCATATGGTATCTATTAGCGAGTTTTATTATGAATATAAGCCATACTTTCTTTTGAATGTCTCATAATTTTGCCAAAATGAGAACATTTAAAATAACACAGCAACTCAGGGTAAATTTCTGTCCATTTTTCAAGGTTTCTTAGGTTTTTTACCTAGTGATTTCTCTAATTTGGGGAGGTCCATAATCTTTCTCATGTTTGATCATTTAATAGTCTTTCTGTTACCTTTAACATTCAGCTAGTGGTTAGATACAGATTTCCTTACATGTATAAAACTAGTAAGTTTCCTAGTTTCTATTGAGTACCTGTGTATACTTGAGAAGGCATGCCACCACCAGTCACACAGCTAGATAGTTCCAAACCCTGCCTACTAAAAGTTATTCCAACTTAATTAGGTATAATGAGTTAGTCTTCTCGGGACTTCACTAAACATGAGTAGAGCTTCACATACGTACTTGGTGTTTTAGATTCTCATAAAATTGTTGAAGTGTTTCATGGTCTCTGTGAAGCTCGTTCTGATAGGGGCTGTGACACAGGAAGAGAAGAATGACAGTCCTCTGTAGTCATCTGCTTCCCAGGCAACACAGGACACATAATAGCAATGTGTCAGCTTCAGCCTGAGGCAAATGGTGTAACTGGGAGTCAGTAATATCCTAAGAAGCAATATGATACACCCAAGGAGAGAATAAAATAAAAAGAATAATTGTCTCCCCTCCCCAAATAAAATGGGACTTTCATACATCACAAAAGCCCTGCCCCTAGAGGCAGGTGCCTACAGACCTTCACTGCTGGCCCAGTTAGTGTAGGCAGGGAGGAGAAATTTTAAAAGGAGATGAATTTCAATTTCCTGCTATTGACAGGAAATCTCCCAGCTGTTTGTAATTCATTTTCTAGTGTTGGTCTTCCATTGTTGGATCAAAAAGAAATCAGCCCAGGCCTTTCTGTAAGTGATCTAGATCTGCAGCTGCTTGTGACTCATGGTGAGTTCAAGATGAACCAACAGCTGGTACTTTGAAATGCTATGGAGCCCAAAGGAAACTGATGACAGTAACAATGAACTCTTCTCTCCTCATCCTAACTTACCAAACCTAAAAGGTAAATTGATGACAGTGAATACAGTTACCTATTATTCTTCCCTGTCTTAGACACATCCCGACTTCAAGGTCACACGGAACAAGTTTTAGATGACTACAAGACTAAACCAATTGTTATTATTCCCTGCCTGGTTGACTTGAAAGGGAAGAACACTCTTTTCATGACCGACGTCCACACCCCCTGGAAGGGTGCAATTTCTTAGCCCCTTAAAGAAAACTAGAATAATATAAGGATGAAGGTCCTGTACACCTGGTTCTTCCTCTTTTCCTGATGTGTCTTCCAAGATGTATAATTTTTCTTTGTTTTGTTATGAGTCTAGGTTAACTATATATATAGTAGTTGTTTCATTATAATGTTTTCACACATGTATGTAATGCATTTTGAACTTATTCACACCCATAACCCTCTTTTGTGTGTTGCTAAACTCACCAAACTTCTTCCAACTAGGCCCTTTTACTTCTTAGTAAATTCTTGTGTCTTAGGGTTTCCTTTTCTTTTTTAACCTTCCAACTACAGTTTTCCTTCCCCCCATTTCCCCTCTGCTCCCATCCACTCCTTCCTATTTCTATTAAGAAAAGGGCAGGCCCCCAGTGGATATTGATAAAACATGACATATCAAGTTGTAGTAAGACTAATCACTTTACCTGGTATAAAGGCTGGGCAAGGCAACCCAGTATGAGGAGTTGGGTGTCTCATAAGAGCATAGATAGACAATGATTTACATGAACATAACATTCAATCAGTGGCTGTACCACTGTAGAAAGTGTGCCTTCCTTGGTAATTGTCATTAAGATATAACTTTTTATTTGTAAAAACAACAGCTTTCTGTCTCTTTTCTTCCATCTCCTGTCCCCTAAAACCTTTACCTTAGCATTCAGGCTATTTTCATAACACCAATAAGTTGCCCTCAAGTCCCCCTTTGTGTGCACTTTTAAGTTCTTTTATAAATGAGGCATAAGGAGATCCTGAGTCCACTGTGACAATGCCACAGTTTTTCCATTAAAGCTTTTTAGTTAATTTATTGTGTACCCCAATTGTTGTCTACCATAGGAAATTTCAAGGTCCAACCATTGTCCCTGCTTGCTTGAGAAATTTTCTGTAGAAAACCTTTTCCATACTGGAAAGATCCACATCAGTTCAAAAGACAGTTTTGAACATGTTCTTACTGGAGCCTGGGTCAAATAAGGATAAGTCTCTGAATTGTGGCTTTGAAAATACTTCGACTCTGTTCCACTCATTTGGTGTCAATGCTCTCACAGTGCTAAAGTGTAAGTATATACAAAGTTACAATGCCACTAAGTTTGCTTTTCTTATCCAGCTTTAGCTGTTGTTCTTGAACAAATACTTCCCAGATTGCTATAAGCCAGTGCTAATTTCTCAAGCTCTGAAAACATTGATTCTGACAGAGCACTCTTTACTTTTTTGTAGAAGTACGTGCACCTTGAAAGCGGGCCACCAGAGAAGAAGAGCAAGTACCCTGAGAGTACCATGCCATAAGAAACCCTTGCTGGAAGAGGTCTTGAAGATGAAACATACAGAGATGAAAGGCATAGAAGAACTAAAGTCTTGGATAAGTTCTTTTTAATTGTTTCTTGAAGTAAATCGTCTAACCCTGTTTATTCCACATCACCGGAACCAGAGAAAAAAGGGTTTTTAATTTAATTCCTTCTTGAAGTCAGTCTTCTAACTCTGTCTATTCCTTATCACCAGAACCAGAGAAACCGAAGTCTTGCTGAATCATTCACAAATTTTTGATTTACAAAATAAAATGCTTTTTTCAAGCTGTTAGGTTTAGAGGAACTTTGCTATATGGGACAATAACTAACCAAACTGGTAGACAACCAAAAACAGAAACAGGAAAGTCTGTTGTGAACACTATTGGGATTGTTGTTGCACTGTTATGGAACTTGTGAGTCACAACCTAGCATAACATCAGGGCTAGCCATCAGTTTTCAGTCACCCAGTGAAGAGTTAATAGTAGAAGGCAGGAAAGGGAAGAAGAACAAAGAGATCCAGCGACATCCCCATGTTCTGGGATATTAGTTTAAGATGTGTTACATTTGTTTATGCTGTGGAACATTGTCTAATGATGCTAAGATGTGTTGCATTCTTTTATGTTGCATTTGTTTAACTCTGTAAAGCTGTATTACTTTGCCTGTCTAAAATACCTGATTGGTATAATACAGAGCTGACAGGTCAGTAGCTAGGCAGGAGAGGGATAGGTGGGGCTGCCAGGCAGAGAATAAATAGGAAAAGAAAAAGAGAAGAGGGATGATTGAGAAAAGAAAGAAAGGAGGATGCCAGGGGCCAGTCAAACAGCTCCATGACTGCATAGCCAGACATAAAGAAAAGATATATAGTAATAGAGAAAAGTAAAAGTCCAAAGGCAAAAAGAAGGCGGGGTAATTTAAATTAAGTAAAGCTGGCTAGAAACAAGCCAAGCTAAGGGCAGGGGTTTATAAATAATAATAAATCTCCATGTATTTATTTGAGAGCTGGGTGGCACCCCCCTCCCCCGACCCCAGTACAAAGGGAAAAGAGAAAAACAAACCAACTCCCCCATTACTTGTTTGTCTTCTGGTCCCTAAAGTGAGATCAGAGGTTAAGTAGAGAGTCAAAAATATACACATGTAAGCAGTCATGGTGATGGTGTGGTCCTGTCCACAACTGACCCATCTTTGACTGGGCTGTACAGGTTCTTAGAACGGTATGAAACCTCTTTTCAGAAGACAAGTTTCCTCCTTCTGACTGGAGACTTTTCCTTCCCCCAGCAGGGGAATTTCCTATTTCTATGGGGTCCAGTTCTTCAATAGACATAAGATTGAGGGACACAAGTATGTTTTTAAAATTTCTTCATTTCTATGAACAGTCCAATTACAGCTCCCCACTCTGTTTTAGCACTTCAATCTTGAGGTAGAATATGTCTATGTCCAAAACAAATATAACAAGCAGTGTTCAAATATAAGCATATTTATATAGTGCCAAATATCCTTTTTAAGTCTGTAAGGATAGCCTTACACCAAACATGCAATGGAACTTTTCTATAAAGAGTTGGGGGTAGTCGTCTCCAAAGGCCTGTCAATAGTGGGTCAAAAAACCTTGTTATCAAGGGCCAATAAAGCATGAAAATAGTCCCACATCTGTGGCAGCTGTTCCTTTTATTTAAAAAATTGGGGAGTTTGAGACAGGGTTTCTCTTTGGCTTTTGAGGCTATCCTGGAACTTGGTTTGGTAGACCAGGCTGGTTTTGAACTCACAGAGATCTGCCTGCCTGCCAAGTGCTTGGATTAAAGACGTGCACAATCACCACCCAGCTTTTCTTTGTAATTTCCTTTTTTTAATTTATTAATTTTTATTTTATATGCATTGGTGCTTTGCCATGGTGTCAGGTCCCCTGGAACTGGCATTACAGAGAGTTGTGTGCTGCCATGTGGGTGATAGGAATTGAGTCCAGGTCCTTTGAAAGAACAGTCAGTGTTCTTAATCACTGAGCCATCTTTCCAACCCCCCCCCAGTTGTTCCTTTAAAAGACAAAAGTGATAAATACCTTTGTGGATCAAAAGAATTTCCTTGCTAGCCTTCCATAATTCATAATCTCCATGAATTTTCTTCTTTATCTAGGATGCTGTCACAGGAATTTCTTGCATCTTTTATCGTTGGTGGAAATAGTTCAGGTTATTCATCCTAGCCTCAGGTCAAGGGGAAACAGGGCATACTGTAGCCTGCAGTACCCCTAACTCACTTTGCCCCCACTTCAGCTACAATGGGCTGCTAAGAAAACTGTACTGAGCAGCAGCAATTGTTGATAACTTTGCATATGTGAACTGTTATACACTTTTAAAATTACATACATTTTGTATAATATATCACTTGGATGCACAACTATACATGTCTCTAGTTACAGATACACAGGACACTAAAAATCCATGTAAAATAGCTGTTTACAAAGCAGCCATTTAAGACTTTGACACAGACTGATACTTAAATGAACATTGACTTTGTTGAGACAATTTCCTAAGTAGCCGAAAGTGATTTTAAAAAAATGCAGAAAGCATAAAACAATTATTTAACAAACAAAATCTTCCCTTGAGTTTATCACAAAGAGCAAAACAATCATTTATGAAAGTCTCGCTCCTTTAAACACAGGAATTATGTTCTAGTTTCAAAAGTTTAAAGAATATAAAGGGATAAGGAGAACAGAGGTGGGCTTCCCTAAGAGGACTATTTCCTTTCTCATAGGACACGCCAAGGGAAAGAAAAAACCTGATCAGAGGCAAACATATGGGCAAAGTGAAAAGGAAGATGGCAGCACTCAGGAATTTTATAAAATGCCTGACTCAGCACTGTACTACCAACTCTGGTTTGTTCTCACACCCCACCAGGAGTTGTCAACTGGAGCCAATAAAATAGGTACATTTGCTCTCTCTGCATTACGATCTGTTCTCCATTCTAGACAGCCTAGACTGTGCCTGCCCCAAGGAACACACTGGACTAACACTGACATCCCTGTTATAGTCTTACACTGATAACTTTATAAGATTAACAATGTTTAAAAGTGTTCTGTCTGCATCTAGCCCTGAAGGCCAGAAGAGGGCACCAGATACCATTACAGGTGGTTGTGAGCCATCATGCTGTTACTGGGAATTGAACTAGGGACCTCTAGAAAAAAAGATAGTGTTATTAATCACTATCCAGCCTCCATAACATTAACAATTTTGAAATAGATTAATAATATTAGTTCTCAATGTGTGGATTTTTATAATTGAGTTGAAGTATTCATTTCCCTCTTATATTCTTTTTTTGCCTTAGTCTAAATCATTGTTAAAGACAGACAAAAATTTTTAAATAGATGCAGAAAGCTCAAACAGGATAAATTTTAAATTGTTAGAAGATGAGAAGATGGAAAGCACATATATATATATATATATATATATGCACTAGGGATAAATACTGGTTCTACTACCAGAGGCCCCATAGACTGCCCAAGACCCCCAAATGACACCCACATTCAGGGGACCTTGTTCTGTCCTATACTGGTTTCCCAGCTGTCAGACTGGGGTCCATGAGTTCCCACTTGCTTAGGTCAGCTGTTTCTATGGGTTTCTCCAGCATGGTCTTGACCCCGTTGCTCATCACTCCTCCCTCTTTGCAACTGGATTCCAGGAGTTCAGCTCAGTGATTAGTTGTGAATCTCTGCTTCTGTTTCCATCAGCTACTGGAAGAAGGTTCTATGATGGTGTTTAAGGTAGTCATCAATTTCATTATAGGGGAAGGGTATTTAAACCTATAATGGTTCCCTCTATTAAGGTATCTCTTTTCTTGATCTCCTGTATTCTTCCCCCTACTCAACCTACATGTTCCCTCATGTCCTCCTCTGCCCTCTTCCTCTCTCCTTCTCTTTCTCGCCCCTCACCCCCATTTCCCACATGCTCCCAATTTGCTAAGGAGATCTTCTCCTTTTCCCCTTTTCTAAGGGACCATGTATGTCTCTCTTAGGGTCCTCCTTGTTTCCCAGCTTCTCTGGGGTTGTGGATTGTAGGCTGGTTATCCTTTGCTCTAATATCCACTTATGAGTGAGTACATACCATGTTTGTCTTTCTGTGTTTGGGTTAATTCACTCAGGACGGTTTCTTCTAGTTCCATCCATTTGCCTGCGAATTTCAAGATTCCATTGTATCTTTTCCACTGAGTAGTACTCCATTGAGCAACTGTACCACATTTTCTTTATCCATTCTTTGGTTGAGGGGCATCTAGTTTGGTTCCAGGTTTTGACTACTACAAATAACGCTGCTATGAACATAGATGAACAGATGTCCTTGTGGTATGAATGTGCATCCTTTGGGTATATGTCTAAAAGTGGAATTACTGGGTCTTTGAGGTAGACTGATTCCCATTTTCCTGAGAAACTTCCATACTGATTGCCAAAGTGGTTGCACAAGTTGGCACTCCCACCAGCAGTGGAAGAGTGTTCCCCTTTCTCTACCTCCTCTCCAGCATAGACTGTCATTGGTGTTTTTGATTTTAGGCATTCTGACAGGTGCAAGATGATATCTCAGATTTGTTTTGATTTGCATTCCCTGATGGCTAAGGATGTTGAGCAATTTCTTAAATGCCTTTTGGCCATCTGAGATTCGTCTATTGAGAATGCTCTATTTAGATCTGTACTCTATGTTTTAATTGGATTATTTAGTGTTTTGGTGACTCCTATCACAAATTTTTTAACAAGAAAATAATATCTCATTTCTGCCAGAGTAGTTCCACCATTCTAATACTCCCAGTGGCGGCCTTTATCATTGACTCTTTAAAACTATTTATTCCTTTTCAATGGAATTTGTTTGGTATATCCTCAGTAGAGTTCCTGGGTATAGAAACATCTATAAATCTGAAGTTTTCCCCCATCAGAGGGTTTTTAGAGTGCTGGAAACCAGTTTCAGTTTGGGAGAGCTGGAGGACTTAATAGCTCCTCTTCCCTCCATTTTCCCCCAATCCCTTCACATTCTGGATTTTGCCATCATCCTCCCAGCCCCTCCGGGGACAGCCTGTAATATAATCATCTCCCCACTCCTTTCCTGGGATTCAGCTCTAAGTGCTTCATGTCTGCCCTTGTACATCTTAAGTATGTTTGGGATCAGTGTTTGAGGTTTTTAATGCCTGAAAACTTTTACAAGTAGAAAAACACTATGAACTTTGGTTTTACATTTTTCATGTATTGTATGTATATATTCATACGTAGCATACATGTATGATGGGTTTCATTATAACATTTGCATCCACATTATGATATATTTTGTTCATACTGCCTTTCTTGTTTGGCTCTCACTTGGGCTGATTCCCTTTCTTCCCAACTAGTCCCATTTCTACTTTAACGTCTTCTTTTTCTGTGCTTTGGTGAACTTATGCTAAAAGAAGCATGTATAGGAGTATAGGCACCTTACTGGTGGCTACACTGAAAAAAATTTCCATCCCTTAGCAACCATTAACTTCTTATAGCTCCTCAGGAAAGGGGGGTCTGTGCCCTTTAACTACAGTTAGGTACCTATCAACCCCAGGAAGGGGTGAAGCTTCATGAGTTTCCCCTCTCACGAGAGACTGTTGATAGCTCTGTCTTGTGCAAGCAATCACAGGTACAGTCAGCAAATGTTTGGGCACCCAGTACAAGCCAAGCACTTTTATAAGTATTCTGAGCACAAAACAATAGCAAGTAGAACAGAATATTTGCCTTTGTAGAAAGTGCATTTAGTAGGTAAAACAGTTAATACATAAATAGATAAAATAAGAGCAGTTAGTGATAGGATACCAGATTAGAGATACAGTCTTATACAAAATTGTCAGGGAACACTTTTTAGAAAAGGTAATAGTGAAGAAAATTTCCAAATAACGTACTTCACAAGAATCCAATGTTCAACAATCTAACTTTTAGATTAAACTTAGTGAACCTCAGCTTCTCTTATTGTCGCTATGTTTAAGAACAGTAAGTCTGTTTTCCACCTTACAAAATGTAAAAGATTAAAATCAATGAGCCGGGTGGTGGTGGCACACGCCTTTAATCCCAGCACTCGGGAGGCAGAGGCAGGCGGATCTCTGTGAGTTCGAGGCTGGGCTGGACCGATAGCCTCCGAAACAATACAGAGAAACCCTGTCTCATAAAAACCAATAAATAAATAAATAAAATCAATGCCAAAATTACGCAGTTGAAATCATAATCATAATCTAAGTCTCTTGTTAGAGATAACATGATGAAGTTGCTTCAATATTACAAATACATCAAGTATTTAGTCTACACACAGTATTGTAAAAAACTGTCCCCAAACTTCATTTGAAGTCTATTTTTAAAACATTGGTTAGATTGACCAATTTGCACTGCACACTAGTCATGCCTTCTGCCAAGTGACTGCAAATTTTCCCATCAAGAGACACATATCCCATTTATGTCTGAGTTCAGGTACAATCTTTAAACACTGACACATTCACAAAGATTGAGCAGATAGAGGTTTGAAAAAATTCTCCATTTCTTGCATCTCTGTCACTGCCATGAAACCATGTCTGCTCTAACCTGCTGGGGGTGTGTCACTAAGATCATGTGATTGTCACAGCATTAGAGCAAGGATTAATAAAAATTATCTGTATGTTCCATGGGTATGAAATGTACTTACCAACAAAAACTAAAAATGTCTTAATTTTAAGTAAGTTGAGACGTATGTGCTAGATGAATTAGGAATATGTTCATCCACAAAAGTAGCTGAAGAAGGAAAAATGAACTCCCCTGGTGTAAAAGTCTGCAAAAGTCAAGAATGCTGGTTAGCAATTCCACAAAATATTTCGGGGGCCTATGCTCCGTCTGTCTTGCTGCTCTACCGTAGTTGCTCTGCCATGAAAATTATTGTCATCACATCTGAAATCCAACTAGGGAGAGGAGACATAGGCTGAAGGAATATAGATTTTTTTCTTCCTTCAAAATCAGCTTTCTCAGAGACCGCTGTGATGGCAAAGGCCTATAATTCTAACGCCCCAGAGGCTGAGTCAGAAGGAGCATGATTTCAGTGCCAGCCAGGTTATACTCCTTTGATTAAAATGCATTCATATGTCAAACTCAATTATAAAGAAGCCTAGAAATGCAATACTTATTCTGAGCATCCATGTACTCAGAACACCATGAAAAGGGGAAACAGTGACATTTCATTGTAACTAGCCATTTTCGTCTCACAATCATGATGGCTTAGTAAATAGGATTAGTTAATCATTAAACTATTGTTTTCCTGTTGGAGCATGGACAAGGTTGTCAGGATACAGGACATGACAGAGGAAGGGCCCAATAGATGGCATTAGTCACTTCATCCTCACCATGGATACAGAGATTCTCGGACAGTGTTCTGAGGGCTATCAGACTGTGGCGCTTTCAGCTTTAGCCTGAAAGTAATTTGTCTGCTTGGCTTAACTAAGATTTTCCCTGAATTCCTACTACTCTTTCATTTGCCTTTCTTCAGTTAATCTCTGGGCTACCTGATTGACTTCAGAATCCTTGTCACTTTTTTAAATTTACTTTTACAAGGATAACAATCAAAACAATTATAGTTTTTATTCAATCAAAACAATTATAGTTTTTATTCATTTCAATTATAGCCCTAAAGTCATGTTAAACAACCACATGTGAAGGTGATCTGTACACACAACTCTATGTTTCCACCTTTCTCAGATCCTCTTTTTAAGACTTATTTTTACTTTAGATATATAGGTGTTATGCCTGCGTGTCTGTGCACCACCTGTGTGCTGTGGAATGGAGAAGAGGGTGTTGAACCCATGGGACTGGAGTTACAGACTATTGTGAGTGTTGGGAATCGAACATGTGTTCTCTCAAATTTAGCCACAGACTACTTCTGCCATCTTTTTCTTGCTTCTCGGGTCTGTTCTCCTTCACTCCCCCGTATGTCACCAGTACTTGACCATGTTCATTGGCCAATTTTTCACCAAAGCAGGATAAACACTATTACTTTACATAAAGGGCAAAACTATGATTTTGCCAGTGTTACTGAAACCTTGTGGTAAGCAAGCAGATTATTTAGGAGTATAGAAATCGGAAAGCTGTTCTAGAGCCCATTAGTCACAACCATTCTCAGGGAATCTCATACTGATTACACAAGGCTTCCTCTCTTGCTGCTCAGAAGAAAAGCAACTCTCTCCTTAGATAAAATGCCTCTGGCTGACGCTCTGGCCCATACATCACCAGCCCTATAACTTTCTCCTTTCAAAGAAAGCAAAATCAACAAAGGCCCAATAATTCACCAAATTCCTACAGAAATACAGTTCCAAACAGGGCATTTATTTTAAAGAAAACATTTGATATATTTTTACACATAACTGGATCTAGGCTTCATTTCAATATAACCATGCCATGGATTAGAGTTGTGTTTCTTTCATGTACACAAAAGCCCCTATCTGTCCCCATGATAAATTCTATCTTTAACTTGGAAATTATACACATGAACTACAGATATACTTTAGAATAACAATTTCTGGTCCTATTCAATAAAGCCTATATAACCGGAAAACCAACTTTTGTCATGTTAATTTATCACTTAAAATCTGCCTTCTGGGGTCAACTTGGATGGCTCAGTGGTTAAAGGCACCAGCTACCAAACTGATTACCTTAATCCAGTGCCTAGGATCCAAATACCAGAAGGATAAAACCAACTCCTACAAGTTATCCTCTAAAAACTTCTAACTGCTAAGCTAGAGATGAAGAGGCTTATAACTAAGAAAAATCACTACCATTGAAATAAAGACAAAAATGGAAAGTCAATGATAAAAAGAGAAAATAATTGTGCTAGTAATCAGAGATGAGTTATACAAAAAAATAAATTTCATTTTGTGCCTGTGAGAAGATGAAATTAAAAGGGTAGCTCAAAGCTTTGCATGGAAACTGTCGTCTATAAGCCCCAAACATGGGAGGCAAAAGCAGAATATCATGAACTTGAGGCCAGTGCCCTTTCAAATCAATTATTAAAAGATAAACATGAACACTAAATGCATAAGTAGTGCATGCACTAATTACTCTAGTTTGATCACTGCAGACTGTATAAATGCATTGAAAATCTTATTAAACCCATGCACATATACAAATATATGCTAATTAAAACAAAATTTTAGTACAACCTGAGTGTTTGGCTAGTTTGCATATTCTGGTGCATAATAGTACACCCCAGATTGTATATCACAACTTATGTCTCATATACTGATGTAATTATTAACAGCAACTCTCTTCATTCTCAAAGATACATTGATTTGTTTTAAGGTCACCTTACACTAAATCATCCTTTTAGCCAGATATCCTGAAACAAAGATCACCAAAAGTAAGATATCAATGGGATAAGCTCAGTGGTAGAGTGTTTGCCTGCAATATGCTAAGGCTATAGGTTCATTCCCAAAGCATGGGAAGCAAACAACATGGTGCCATGACTGTAGATTTGTTCATGAGTCAGCCAAATGTGTAAGAGTACATTGAATGTTTGAGCAACTGAATAGCATAATTGCTTTTTAAGTTGATTTAAACATACATTTTAAAGTATTGTGATATGTGGACATACTCATGAGGATTCTATAAATAACTTAAATGAAAAAATTAGTATCAGAGTCTACTCCTTATTTCAAATAATGCCATTTTTCAATTGGTGTTTTGGACCATGGTACTCCAGGAAAAACATGACTGTTGCACACTTGAGTTGTGACCAGCTGTGATTACTGACAGATTACCTGCATATCATGGGAGGAAAGAAGCCCCGCCTGTACCTAAAGATTTGTATACAGTTAGCAGTTGCTGTGAGAGTTGTTCTTCAGTGGTGTAGCCACTTACATGTTTCCCATGGTTCTGTAAGTAATTTCAATTTAACTCAATGGCTCATCAAGCTATAATTGAGGAAAACTATGTCTTTGCTTCTATCATTGGTACCTTATATGGGATGTGTAGACATTTTCTCACATCTCAGAAATGTTCACACCATAATCAGTAAATAAGATCTGACAGGGGCTTCCTACATGCAGAATTTTTTGGTCTGTCTGAGATCATGAGAACATTTTCCACCAGAAGTGGATGACCTACATCTTCAAGTCATATCTGACACTGGCACCTACTGGTAAAAATGTGACAGAGCAGTTACTACAAGAAAACCACTGAGTCAGAGGGAAAAGAAAGAAAGATTGAGTAGTTATAAATGTGAAGTCACAAGTACGCATAACAAGAAGAATTAACAAGAAAATATGGTTAGTTTCAGGAGTACTGAGTTCTTCTCAAGACTGACCAATAGCACACAAGAAAAATTAAAAATATATAAAATTTTTAGAATTATGTCTGTAAAAGACATGGCACGTTTGTCAAACCTCATTATCCACTGATCATTGATTGCCAATCCCATAGTCAAAACTGCTCTGTGTTATTACAAAAGGAAATAGAAAAGGAAAAAGTAATGGTTAATGAAAATTAATTTTAATTTCTATTATTTATTAAACAACTTTTTGAAGAGTAGATCTATAAATTTATAAGGACACACAGAACTTTCTGCCATGTCTCTATACTTATGTCAACATTTCCCCATGAGATTATATAAGGTTTTGATTTGTGTCCAAAATGTCTTTGACATTTTATAGAGTATTTGATCTTGACAAGAATTTATTACATGGCAGGGCATTGGTGGCACACACCTTTAATCCCAGCACTTGGAGGGCAGAGCAGGCGAATCTCTGTGAGTTCAAGGCCAGCCTGGTCTACAGAGCGAGTGCCAGGCTAGGCTCCAAAGCTACACAGAGAAACCCTGTCTTGAAAAGGCAAAAAAGGAACCCATTATACATATATCCAAATACTTAAATGAATGAAACCTAGAATTTTTTAAATTAATTTGTTAAATATTTCCAGGCCTCTTCTTTAAGTTCATCGTATTTACAGATTCAATAATTATATTCATCTCTTGTAAACCATTAGCTCTGGAGATTCAAAACAATGCTCGGTTTGAACCTACTTTTTATTTTGCTTGGTGAGATAGGAACTTGCTATGTAGCATAGTCCAGCCTCAAACTAATGACCCTTCAGCCTCAAGCTGAGATTAAAATATTCATCACCACATTGGTCTCTGATGGGAGATGTAATTCTGTAAATCTGCCTCTTACTGGTTGTTGAATAAAGCCCTGTTGGCCAATAGGGAAGCAAGATAGGTGGGTGTAGGAGTCAAGGAGGATTCTGGGAAAGAGAAGCAGAGTCAGACATGATGTAGCCGCCATAGGAGTAAGAGATCCAGACCCTTTCTTCCGGTAAGAGAAATGCTTGGATTAATAATTATGGGCTAAATACTTAAGTCAGAGATAGCCAGTAAGAAACCAAACAAACAGACAACATCTTCATAATTAATATAGTGTCCTGTGTATTATTTGGGGGACTGCAACACAGCAGGGCCCAGGTGACTGGCAAGGAAAAAATACACTCTAAAAGTCTCTGTAGATATTTTCCACGTAGCTATCTCTTTATCTCAGAGAGATACTACATAGAGAGCCTTTACAGGCAAACAGGTGAGAGATAAACTACATGCTATTGATTTTTAGAAAACAGACCTTGTCCACAGTTTGAAAACGAAATGTGTCAGGCAGATCCAGCCATAGCAGGAAGAGTCAGTTACTAGGGAGCTGAAGAAACAACAAAAAGCAGTTATGCGATCAGCTAAGTAAGGGAACACGAGACAGTCACAATGAAACTGTGAAATAAACAAACAACAGAACTCCTTGGACATAACTCAGGGAGAAATGAATTCATAGCAGTCACACATAAGCGTGCCTCTGGCTTATGAAAGGAAGAGATCATACATCTTTTCAACCTATCTCTGAAAGTGAAATAACTTGACAAAGAATAATTGCTCTGGAGGGGTCCCTTTAATTCCAAGGATAACAAAGGACCCTGCCAGAAGGCACATGTAAGAACTGTGTGTATATGTGGTATATCCTTTTCAGTCTCAGCTCATAGAACCAAGGGAAAAGGAAATTTGAATTTTAATGCTCCATAAATTACATCCTCATTTCACCTGGATTAATATTTGTCTCATTACTTCCACTCTACCCTTTAAAATAGATCATGAACTCTAAGTCCTAGAATTTTTCTACTATGACCACATTGCAATTTTATTCTCTGATACTTGAATCCTATAACTAAAGGTTTTTATTCTCTGTCTTGAAGGTTTTCCATCCAATATCATTTTCAAAAGAGGAAAAGTGATATTTTATCCAACATCCTTGCTGTTCATCCACTTCTCATGCCGAATTCACCACAAGAAATACTCCAAAAGAAAGAGCGCATGCCTAAAATTTCTAGACAACATTGGAAATTTAATTTTTGTTCCTTGAGATGAAGATGAGCTAGAAGAATTGGCTGAGGTGTTTCAAAATGGATGCCTCAGTCATGAGACTATAAAAGGCAAAAGGAGACAGTTGTCTCTGCAATGCTTAACAAATGAATGACAGGAAACAAGCAATGGTCATAAAGTAGTAACTTAAATCCTAAATTTGCAGCACTTCATTGTTAGTGTGACTCACTCCTTTCCCTTCAACTCAGTATTCCATTTATTTAAAAAAAGATACTCTGACATCTTTTCTTTCATATTTACCACCATGTTTGTTTAATTTCATATAATAGAGACATGTGGCTTTCTAATAGATGTAAAAGGTGGTTACACTGTGCTTAGTTATGAAAAAGACCAGAGGTCCAGGGAAACATGATATAGAAGTGATAGCAAATACATAGCACTTATAAGTGTTGGGTTAAAGAAGTCATGTAACATACACATTGTTACACTTGGTAAAGAGCAATGGCATTGCACTTTACTTGGAATGAAGTCACATTCTGACTCTGTGTCATTAGATAAGAAGTGATAGATCTTAATGATACGGGTGGTTCTGAAATACTTTATTTTGTGTCCTCAGGAACATATTATAATTAATTCTCATCCATTTAGTTCTAGCAAGGGGATGTTCCATGATTCTTGGTAATACAAGCATAATTGAAGATGTTTCAGGATTAATAATAGCTCAATTTATTTAAACCTTCTGATCCACCCAGGAACTAGAGACATCAATAGATGTCTCCCACTGAGTCACAGAAAAGGGAGTTGTGGTATAGAGGCCAACAGGACAGAGACAGAATGCCTTAGTTTAAAGCTTGGCTCCTCCACTTTGAATTGTTAGGTTACTTATCTCCATGTGTCAGTTTCTTTATCTCAAATGAAGGATGATAATTGTAGCTACCTCTTAAATGCAGTTGATGGGATTAAATGAGAAAATCAGTCACGTTCCCAAGTCAAAGCTCTTGCAGCATTCAGCACCTTACACGTGCAAATTACATAGAGGAATTTGAAATAAAAAAACACAGAATCCCTTTTCCTCTGCTACTACAGAGAAGCAACAAAGGAATCCAATGGCTCTTGGTAACACAAGGATTCTGTGGGCCTTCAAAAATAAGAGCAAAGTCGGAATTTAGGGTCACATATACAGCAGGCACAAAGAAATACATGGAGCACTGTAGCTTCCGTGAACTAAGATGGACCATGTGTGTAAGACACTGGTATACAGTCTGTTTGCACTGACCAGACACTAACAGTTAAACTGATAGTAGTCATCTTTGAGACATAGAAAGCTCATCTAGACAAGACAAGTAGAGATGTTTCAGAAGTTTAGAGGCATGGGCAGTTGGAAAGGCTGAGTAAATAAAGAGATTTCTATATTTTTAAGTAAGCTTTCCCAGCTGGGCGGTGGTGGCACACGCCTTTAATCCCAGCACTCGGGAGGCAGAGGCAGGTGGATCTCTGTGAGTTCGAGGCTGGGCTGGACGCCTCCAAAACAATACAGAGAAACCCTGTCTCGTAAAACCAAAAAAAACAAAAAACAAAAAACAAGCAAGCTTTCCCTTCATCTAGATTAGAGCACACCTTGCCTGGTAAACAACATGTACAAGGTGGGCCAGAGAAATCTTCTGGAGAGGATAAAGAGAGCAAGAAAAGGTTTACAGTAATGATATCATCAAAGGTCAGTGATTACCCTGGTTGCCTAAGGAAGAAGACTCTATAGGAAGATGGTGACAGCAGCACTGAGAGATGGAGGCCAATCTGTGTAGGGAGACTGTCCTTGGTTGTAGTTTGGTTTCTACTCTGGAATCTTGTTGACCATATGATTTTGACCTTATTGTGAACTTTTTTCATAACACACAAAGAAAAGTACCTCAGAAAATAACAAAAATTATGAGTGACTTCCAAAAACTCCTAGTTAGCCAAGAAGATTATTGATCCATGTTTAGACTTGTCATCAATTCACAATGATGTTAAAACCAAGTGACTCAGTGCATAAAGGCATATGGTCCAAGTAGTGTTTGGGCAATATCAGACTCTTTTGATCCTCCAAGCAAATGTTCCAGTCACATTGCAACTGTTAGGAATTTTGATATACCATATATATTGTTCATGATGTTACACACATTTCAATAGGTTCCCTCCCACTCTTAGTAGTAACCAGTCAAAGTTTCCAACATTGGCTATCCAGACAAATACCAATTTCACCAAAACTGACTTTAAAAACACTCTTTAAAGTACTTCAGAAATGAAATTTTCTCATTTTTGTTTGTTATATCTAATTTTTTAGTATCAGGAGAAGCATGGTTTGCCTTTTAAATTAAAACGCAAAAAAAGTCATGGAAATGTTTCATTGAGCAAATATTTACCTGGGGGAAAAGGCAGAACAAATAAAAGTTCCACGTGGCCAATTTCTAAAATGGCGCTTTACAAATAAATGCACCTACAGCCAAAGGTTTTTCATTTCGTAAAAGTACCTCTATCAGTTGTTGCCATGTGCTCCATACCAGGTAATACAGACAACCGTCATAGCTTGTTGTGGGAATACAGTTGAAGATCAGGGATGAGTTTACAAGTGATCGGCTCAATAGTGTCACCTATAAGGTAAGTAGTTATTATGGTCTTAGAAATTGACATATGCATATAGGAGATGAGACAATATAGGACTTCGTTTTTTCTTTGCATTCTTACCTCAAAAGAAGCAAGCAATGCACCTTTTTTAATGCTATTGCTGCAGCTTTTCACTCATGTGCAAAGAATGTGGAATGAAATGAGGTCAACGTCCTTGTTTACAGTGCTCAATCTATTGAAAGTAAAATGCTGTTTAACCTGAATTTATTCACAAGCTACTTATTCAGCCAGAAATAAAACAGGGAAAGGTAAGTTCTTCCCTTGGTCATGAAGATTAGAACCAAGCTGTTGTTTCTGGAACTAAGACTGAAATAGCAATTCTGATCCAAAGCATTCCCAGGGCACTGGTCTTCCACTGAGATTCCAAGTTATGGGACTATTAACAGTTTGACTAACACTATGCAGAGATAGAAAATCCAAAGGGAATCAGAAGGTTTAATTTCTAGACCTCCTTAGCAGATATTAGAGAATGACTCATTCACACTTTCTCCAATCTCTTTCTAGAAAGCCCTCTTGTACTTCAGAGAATACAATGTTAAAAATATAAAAAAACAAAAATGTCAGAGAGAACTGATGGGCAAAGGAGTTAAGAGTGGGCTGATTTAACCCACAGAAACAGTTGACCTGAACAAGGGGGAGCTCTTGGACTCCAGATTGATGGCTATGTGGAAAGCATAGGACCGACCCAGACCCCCTGAATGTGGGTTTCAGTGAGGAGGCTTAGGTAATCTATGGGGCCTGGGGTAGTATTTATCCCTGGTGTACAAACAGACTATGAGTGCCCATGCCACAATATGGGAGGCTCTCTCAGCCGGGACTCTTGGGAGAGGGCCTAAGCCCTGCCCTGGATGAAATGACAGTTACTGGAGATCCACCATGGAGTGCCTCACCCTCCTTGGGGATTGGAGTGGAGATTGGGTGGGGGCTGAGGGACCTGGTGGGGAGGGTTGGGGAGGAGGGGAGGGAGAGGGAGCTGGGATTGACATGTGAAAAAGATTGTTTCTAACCTAACTAAAAAGTATTTTAAAAAAGAAAACAAAGGTTCTCCTATGTTTGTTTGATCAACTCCCTTGCAACTGGAGTTATTTATACGTATGGTTTAAGCTACACTAGTCACAAACATCCACAGTGTGAGTGGCATGTGGAAATCACTGATTTTTGCAAGCACTGAGTTGGAGGCAATGCTGCTTTATTTGTGGAACACCAAGTGAAGGTACTAGTATCTATTTCTAGTATCACATTAAGGAAAGAGAAGTGGAGTTTATCCTACAATCCAACCTGTTGTTTGATTGGTAGTGCTACTACCCAGTAAGCATTGAAAAGAGTTCTCTGACCTTCTAGGGAGTCTTTAAAATGCTGGTGCCAGTTGTTCATTGTCACCATAATGATGTGGAACAATCCTCCAAAATGCAGTGATATAAAAAATAAGTATTTATTTAGCTCATGCATTTTCCAAGGTTCAGATGGCCCAAGTTTGACTTATTTTGGTTGGATTTGCTCATGTGCCTGTGGTCAGCTGCAACTCAGATCACCCTTGTCTGTGTGTCAGATAGCTGTCAACCAACCTTGGATGGTTTCATATGCAAAATGCCATGACTTAGCTCTGAAGCACATGACTCTCATCCTCTAGCAGACTAGGATTGCCCTGTTCTCTTGGAAATAATGCTGCAGGATAATGAATATAGAAGGAGATACACCCAAGTCCTTACTTAAACCTCCTCTTTTTTGGGGGGGTTGGTTTTTCGAGACAGGGTTTCTCTGTATTGTTTTGGAGGCTGTCCTGGAACTCGAACTCACAGAGATACACCTGCCTCTGCCTCCTGAGTGCTGGGATTAGAGGCATGTGCCACCGACACCCAGCTTAAACCTCCTCTTGCACCATAACTATATAGTAGTATCTCATTGACCAAAGCAAGTCACATGGTCAGCCTCCAAATGGAAGGATGTGGGAATATTCTCCTATCCCACTAAGTAAAACCTTCAAATAAAGACATCTGCTTAAAGTGGACATAGCTTATTTTGTTATTCCCAACTAAGAAAATTGACTGATATGGTCACACTGTCTGTTACTCAGAGACCGAAAACAGAGATGTAGGAGAACTACATCAGAAAGAAAAATAAGTCTTAGAAAAACAGATTGTTAAGCAAATGTACTTCTAGACTTATGAGTTATGTAGTTCTCTGTTCTGCCTGTCTCAGTATGCCTTTTTAGTTTTATTCCCCTGCCTGGCCCATTTCCTTAGAATGCAAAGTGACATATTGACAAATAAATACTGCATCTATGATATCTTTATCAAAATAGCAGAAATAGAGGCTAGAGAGATGGCTCATTGGCTAAGAGCATGTTATTCTGGTAGGGAATACAGGGTTCAGTTACCCACATCTGACATAACTACCTGTAACTCTAGCTCCAGGGAATGCAGTGTCCTCTTCTAGTCTCTGCAGACACCTGCACATATGTAGTATACATACTGATACTGAGACCCTCATGTGTATACATAAATAAATGTTTAAAAAGTAGCAGTGTTACGAGTTTCTCTGAAGTGATACAAAGGCATGAGAATGGCAGTAATCCTAAATTTCACTGTTTCTTTACTGATGACTTTTTTACCATACCTTTTACAATTGAATTTGCTATGGCACTGATTTAATCATTTGGTAAAAAATTGCACAAAACCATAAAGTACTGCACACAAATAGGCTATACTGAACAGATTCCATGTGTACCCACTGGTTTCACTTTTTTGTGTGTGCTAGGAACCAGAGCCATAGACACAGAAACTCATGTCATTGATCAAAAATAAAATTGGATTATTTGATTAAAATTCATTACCATGAAGTCTTGGTAGAATAAACAAATGCTTGATTGAATGAATAAGTAAGTAAATTAAAGAGAACTGACAAATCTCCAGGGCAGAATTTTAAACAAGTTACTTTGATGATTTACCTTCAAGGAAATGAAACGTAACTGCTAATTCCTTTAGTGGGGCCTATGCCTAGCAACTTGGCTTTCAGTAGGGAAGCAGAGGCAAAGAATCACTTTAAGGTAGTGAAACTTATCAAAAACTACCTCAGATATAGAGTGTCCAAGATAAACAGAAAGTAACTGATAATGTGGACAGTATATACCCTTGAAATGGAGGTTAGAATGGCCTTTAACCTCTGGGGTCTTCCTCTCCAAAGCACACGGCCCTATCCTGTCATATGAAAAACATAAGACAAATCTGAGTTGATCTGTGTTCTTTAAAACTCAGGATTATCATAAGCAAGGAAAGTCTAAGAAAGTGTCACAGCCAAGAAGAACTTAAGAGAAATCAAACTAAATGTTGTTGGGGAATTACTCTGCATGGGATTCTAGAACAGATAAAAGGTCTTTAGTTAACAATTAAGAAAATCTGAATAAAAGATAAGCTGTCTTCAGCATGGACTTTATTTAATGGTGACATATCAATATTGCATTATCTAAGAAACATGCCATCCAGACTAAAATGCTAATAACATGGAAGGCTGGATTTATGTGGATGGAACTCTTTGTCCTATCTTTGAAATATTTTTCTGTGAGCAAAAAGTATCCCCAAATAAACTGAAATAAATATCCACTACTAATTCCAGAGAAATCTATCACTGAATCAATTAAGCAGTGAATATTTTGGAATACATAAATGATTTACTAATCACACTCATACAAGCAGAAAATTCAAACAGGAGTCTGGTGTTTGTGTAGCCCAGGAAACAGCCATTACTAAAGCTATAGCTTAATAATGAGCCCATTTGACAGGGACTCTTGGATGAAAAACGAACCAGCACACATGAACTGCATATTAAGTACACACTAGCTTCACTGTGTACTTGAACAGTCTTGATTTATGGGCAGTCAGGAAAATGACTGTTTTCCTCATGCTTTAAAATTGTGACATACTAAGAACTGGATAGATGGCTCAGTGGTTAAGAGACTTGGTATTCTTGTAGAGGACTCAGGTTCAATTCCTACCTCCCACATGCTGATTTACAACTGTCTGTAATTCCAGCTCAAAGGAAACTGATGCCCTCTTCTAACTCTATAAGCACCAGGCACATACATGGTGCACACACACACACACACACACACACACACACACATCACACTCATAGACACATACACACATGCACATTAATTAAATACATAAATAAACAATTAATTCTTTTTAGGAAGAAGATTATTTGGCCTATGAAAGCAAGAATGTTAATGGATACGCTACTCTCACTACCTCTTACCTCAATAGAAAAGCCTTGAAGAAAACAAGCAAGCCATGGGGAGCCTAAAACCTAATCTGTACTGTAGGGGGCCAGCAGAGAGTTATTCTGCAATGGATGGTTCTCAGTACAAAGTGTAGTCAGGACACTGATGAATTTAAGAGTGAGACCAACACATCCAACTAGATGGCAGGAAGTCCAAACAGAAGTATGGAGACCAACTTGTAAAGGGGTGGAGTGTAAAGTTTCTCAGAAGCTATGTGAGGTTTGACTGGGGTCTGGAATGCACCCATACCCTCTCCACCATTCACTGAGTGAAGTTGCACCCTTGTGGCATATGGCTTAGATAACATTTGGTGTTCAGTTTATTATTATTTCTCTCCTTTGCCATAATTCCCTTGGCTATGCTTAAAGTAGAATGCCTTCTAAGGATGTTTAGGTAAAATTTAGACAGGTTGTGACAGATATTAAAGTTGGTAAAATACTTGATCCCCAGCACCCATGTGGTGGCACATAGGTTTCTAATCCCAGTACTAGGGAGGCAGAGACAGGCAAAGATTAGTAAAGAAAATAACTCTGGGTCTCCCTGACAAAGTAGCCTAATCAGTGTGCCCCAGGTCCTAGGGAGAGACTATATCTCAAAAAAAAAAACAAGTTGGAGGGTCCTTCAGAATGATAGCTGTAATCCACCATATGAACAAACTGAAAGACAAAAACTGCATAACTTAGATGCAGAAAAGACATTTAATGAAATCCAAAACCCTTTCATGATAAATGTCCTGGAGATATTAGGGATACAAAGGACATGCTTAAATGTAATAAAGGCAGGATACAGCAAGTCCATAGCCAACATCAACTTAAAGGGAGAGAAACCCAAAGCAATTCCACTAGAATCAGAAACAATACAAAGCTGTCCAATCTCTCCATAGCTATTCAATATAGTACTGTGGAATATTATTTTAAATGGGCAAAATGTGTTACATTTGTTTATTCTATGGAATATTACTTGAACTGTGCAAAGAGATGTTACATTTGTTTATGCTGCATTTGTTTAATAATGTAAGGATGTGTGTTAATTATGTAAAGATGTGTTGCATTTGTTTCACCTTGCCTGCCTAAGGCACATGAGTGGTCTAATAAAAAGCTCAATAGCCAATAGCTAGATGAAAGAGAGAGAGAGGGGTGAGGCTGACAGACAGAAATAATAAATAGAAGGAGGAATCTAGGCTTGGGAGAAGAGAGAGAAGAGAGGAGAGGAAGGAATGGGGGAGATTCTAGGGGCCAGAAGCCAGATAGCCTGCAGCCAGCCAACCAGACATGAGAAACACTGAAACTAAGATATACAGAAGGAAAGAAACAAGGTAAAAAGCCTTGAGGCAAAACATAGATGAGAAACAGATTAAGTTATAAGAGCTAGCAAGAATAAGCCCAGGAGAAGCCAGGTATTCAATACTAATAATAAGTCTTTGTGTCAGGATTTGGGAGCTGGTTGATGTCTTAAAAGAAAAAGCCTGGTAGTTGAAGTCTTAACTAAAGCAATAAGACAAGTGTAGGAGATCAAGGGAACACAAACTGGAAATGAAGATGTCAACATACCTTTATTTGCACCTTTATTTGCATAAAGTACATTTATGATAGTATACATAAGTGACCTGAAAAACTCCACCAGAGAATGCCTACAGCTGATAAACACTTTCAGCAGAGTAGCTAGATACAAAATTTACTCACAAAAATCAGTAGCCTTTCTATATACAAATGATCAACAAACTAAGAAAGAAATCAGGAAACAACACCATTAAAAATGTGGTACAGATCTAAACAAAGAATTCTCAGTAGGGGAAACTCAAATGGCCAAGAAACACTTAAAGAAATGTTCAACATCCTTAGACATCAGAGAAACGCAAATCAAAACTACTTGGAGATTTCATCTTATACCTGTCAGAGTGGCTAAAATCAAAACCACTAGTGACAGCTCATGATGAGGAGGATGTGGAGTAAGAAGAACACTCATACATTGCTGGTGGAATTTCAATCTTGTACAGCCACTATGGAAATCAGTGTGACAGTTCCTCGGGAGGATGGGGGACAATATACTTCAAGATGTATCTATATCACTCTTGTGTGTATACCCAAAGGACACTTTATCCTACCACAGAGACACTTGCTTAATCATTGTCATTGCTGTTGTATTCATAACAGACCGGAATTAGAAACAACCAAAATATCCCTCGACAAAAGAATGAATAAAGAATATATGATATATTTACACAATTGAGTATTACTCAGTCATTAAAAAGAAATGCCATCAAGAAATTTGGAGGTAAATGGATGGAACTGGAAAAAATCATTCTGAATGAAGAATCCCACAAACTGAAAGACAAATATGGTATGTATGCACTTATATGTGAATATTAGCTGTGTAATCAGTGATAACCAAACTTCTCTCCAGACACTGGCAAGGCTCCATTGCTGAAGACGATACCTATACGACTCATTGAAGATGGAGACACCAAGCCAATGCCTACAAATAACCTTCACCTGTATGTTCCAGGGTCTTTAGGATAGAAAGGTACTCTGCAAGCTCTCAAAAGAGAAACATAAACATCAAGCCAGAAGCAATCCCTTTATCAACAATGGTGTCCTGTCTACAAGATAAGGCAGTGGAGGCACAAAACATGGGAATAACCAGCCAACAACAGATTTAACTTAAGTACCACTTCCCAATAGAGAACCCATACCTGACACTACTTGGGTGACCAAGAGCCTTAGACTAGATAGCCCATGGACATAGGAGGAAACCAAATAATCCTGGTCTAAGAAAAGAAAAAAATATAATGAAAAAAAGACTCCTAATGACATTCTCCTATACTCATAGATGGCCTTGTTCAGCCATCATCAGAGAAGCTTCCTCCTGCAGAAGATTGGAGCAGATACAGAGACCCACAGCCAGACATGCAGAGAGTGAGAGACCTTGGAACACCCGGCCCTAAATGGGATGTCTCCATCAAATCTCTCCCCTCAGGGCTCAGACAAACCTGTGGAAGTGAAGGCAGAAAGAATATAAGGGCCAAAGGGGCTGGAGGACACAGGAGAATAAGGCCCTCTAAATCAGCATGAGCAAAGCTCATATGAACTCACAGAGACTGAAGCAGCATGCATAGGACCTGCATAGTCTGTGCTAGGTCCTTTATGTATATAATATGTCTTCCAGTTTAGAGTTTTTATGTGACCCCTGAGTGTGCAAATGAGTGGTTCTCTGATTTTTGTGCCTTATCTTGGGCTCTTTTCCTTCTGTTCAATTTGTCCAACTCTGATGTGATCATTTCGATTTTATCCTACTATTATTTATTTTGTTATATTTTTAAGAATGGATGGATGAATCAATTAATTAATACACAGCCATTAGGGTAAATGTAACAACTGAACTGTCAGTTATACAAGCTGGGAGAGTGAAAATCACTTTTTTTACCAGTAGAGTGACATTAGGTATATCAATCACTCCAGAGCAGGCCTCATGTTCAGGCATTGTTGACCAATATTTAATGCACTCAACAGTTTTTGTTGTGGGTGCTTTTATTTACTTACTCTTTTATGGCTTTTGTTTGTTTTTGATGGGTGTGATTTTATTTTGTTTTCTTGGTTTGGGGGGTTTGTTGTTGTATTGGGTATTTGTTTGTTTTTGAGAAAGAACTTGAAGATCTTAAAGTAGAAAAGGAGAGAGTATCTGGAAGAACTTGGAGTAAGGGAAGAATATGATCAAAATATGTTTAAATTTAAAAATTGTTTTAAATAATAAAAATGATAAAAAGAATGACACCTATGGGTGATCTTTAGCCCCCCCCCACACAGAGAATTTAGAAAGTCTATTCACTTGAATGAGAAAAAATACATCCTTACATCCACTAATCTGTAATTGAAATTTAGTGTGCAACTAAAAGTGCAGGTAACAAATTACACTAACATTAGCAGAAGCTATGACAATACCATCCAAAGAAATTGTATGCATCTTTCATATCATATTACAGTACTGGAGATATCATGAAATGCGGAACGTTTTTTGAAATAGGATCTCGCTATGTAGCTTCAGCTATTCTAGACCTCCTTATGTAGACAAGACTGGCCTCACGGTCGCATGGAGATTCGTTGCCTTCAAAGTTCTGCGTTTAAAGACATGGGGCACCCTACTTGCCAGGCATCTTTGTTTTATGCTCATGTCTATTTTAAAATTTGAGTCGGGCTGGGGGAAGATAGTTTGGCAGGTATAAGTGCTTGCAGTTATACCTGATGACCTGAGCTCAGTCTCTGAGACACACATTGTGGAAGGAGAGGATCAACTCCTGAGAATTTACCTCTGACCATCTCTCTCCCTCTCTCTCTCTCTCTCTCTCTCTCTCTCTCTCTCTCTCTCTCTCTCTCTCACACACACACACACACACACACACACAACAACAACAACAACATCACAAGCATATCCTCAAAAGCATGAAAAATGCAGCATTATGGATGTTGTGGTGAGACTATCAGTGGGGTAACAGATGTACTATTTACATCAGAGAGCACTGGCTAGAACACTAGCACAGCAAATGGAGGTAAGTGGACACGGGCAGAAAGGGCACAATGAATTGCTCTTTCCCACTTGTACAAGAAGATGTAACCCTTGATAATGGTAAGGAAAACTAAATCATGTTTCCTTCCATTCTAGTTGACTAAAAGGTATTAGGAAATACAAAGGGAGGAAATCCATTACATAATGGGGTGCTCTAAGAGCCTCTGGAGTGAGGACTACCAGAAGCTTTCACTGAGGCTGCCTCTGCTAGTCCAACATCTTTGACAGTGTTGTATTATGTATGCATATGTATGGATGTAAATATATAATAGATGGTAAATGCAAAATTATCTGTCTTATTTGACTAAGTTGTAGACTGTTTTAATAAATGACTTTTTATGAATCCATTACCCAAATCAATACCTGTAACACTAGTAATGCTAGTGAAATTACTTTGTAGTACTACCCAATATGTCTCCTCAGTAGTAGCCTAGGTTCTGAGATACGTACACATATACAGACATACAGACATACAATCAGACAGACAGACATTTGTGTGTGTATATATATATATATGTCTTGTATATGTAAAATACCTACGATATAGTGTTATTTGTTTATGGGTTTCATAAGCTTAATACCTGGCCATTTGATTTTGACTCAATATTTTATTTATAATGAGTCTGTCTTCTTCCCTATAACAATAGTTAATTCATTTTACTCTAAAAACGAATATTATACTTATCCATTTTCCTATCAATGGATGGTAATGCTATTCTAGAATCTTTTATTATGAGTCATGTAATGTTCATTATTTCTAAATAGTTACAGTTGTCTTACAGCTCCTATGCCTGTGATAAATGCCCTAACAAAGAGCAACTTGGGAAAGGAAAGGGTTTATTTTGGATTACTCTTTGTAGTTCATCACTGAGGGAAGCAGGTGGGGAACTCAAGGAGGCAACCTGGGCTTGGGGAATTGAAGCAGAAGCCATGGAGGAAAGCTACTTACTAGCTTGCTTCTCCTCGCTTGCTCAGTTGAACTCCCCCACATCAGGCATTAATCGAGAAGATGTCCCACAGACTGGCCTACAGGAAGTCTGGCGGAGGCCTTTTTATCAAGTGATGTCCCTCTTCCTAGATAACTCTAGCTTGTATCCAGCTGACTCACATTCAGACACTGACTCACATTTAGAATTTCTCTAAAGCTTAAGTAGGAATAAAAATACTGAGTCATAGGGTTTGTAGATTCAGTTTACCAAAATAATGTCTGTATTAGTCTGTTTTCTGTTGATATAAGAAAAATTTGAGGCTGAGACTTTATAAAGAAAAATGTTGCACCCTGCTCACAGTTTGGAATGCTAAAATCTCAAGATAGAGTAACCTATATGTTTAGCCTCTGATGGGGTCTCCTGGGCTGGAGAGATAGGAAAGCAACAGACTACATTCAGAATAGGGCAAGTGCACCCTTGTAGGAATTTACTCTAATGATAACTAATCTTGTCCCATGGAAAACTACATTAACCCACAACATAATGACTTTCCACCAGGTCCTAACTCTTGAGCTCTTATAGATTCCAACACCTCCTGAGACAATGCAAACCAAGCTTCCAGCTCACAAATCATTAGAAAACACACAAACCATACTTCTTAAACTATGTCAGCAACAGAATTTGCTTTTCCAAAATAATCCCAAATTGTACTCTCACCAAAAAAGGTATATGAGCTCCTGCAGATCCACAGCCACACAAGCAGATTCCATGAAGTGTCCATCACATTTTCACACCAAAGACAGTATGTTGCTTCATCAAAAGCCACAAGAATCTACAAGTGCCATCAGTACAGTTTAATTCAAGGCTTACATAGTGAACTTACTTAAGAGCTTGAAACAAAGATTTGTACACAGGTAAATTTGTTTGGGGCAGAGTTTCCAGTGAAAAGAAAAATAAGATATTATAGGAATATATTTCTAAGTTATCCACAACTGTAGAAAACTAGATTTTAGTCTTATTAGACCATCTTAGAATCAAGCTCTACTAACATACAAAGGAGAATGCTGTGGTCAAGGATAGGTATAGTAAAGAGGGATTCATTGCCAGCTTCCATCTAGGGCTATTAACTCCCTCAGATTACATAACACTTGTATGAGTGCTAGGGTACTCCAACAAGCATTTGTGTGGAAGCAACAAAAAAGTTCTAGTATTGAAAGTGGGGGTATTCACAGGGATTTAAGGAAGGCACTACTTGGATATACAGCATGAAGTTAGTTACTAGAATGAAAGCTTGTTTAAAAGCTGGGCTGAATCTATGGGGGAGGAAAAAATCACTTTTTTCAATTGTGATTTTTAGATTTATATAGACACAAAACATGATGTGTGTATATACAAATAAAAACACAAGTAAAATTGTCAAGGATACAATGCATAAAGAATGGGCTAGTCAGATGGCTAAGCAGGTAAAAGCACCTGATGACCTGAGTTTCATTCCCAGAACCACAATGTGGAAGGGAGAACCAACTCTTGAAAATTGTCCCTTCACGTGTTTCCCACACACAGAATAAAGATAAATCAGTGAGCAAACAGATAAATAAACAAACAAAAAACTGTTAAACTGGCCAGACGGTTAAGCCAGTAAAGATGCTTCCCACCAACGCTGATGGTTTGAGCTCAATCCCCTGGTCCCAACATGGTGAAAGGGAGAGACAGCTACTTAAAGTTAAACTTTGACCTCTGTGTATGTGCATATGCTAGTGAAAGTATGAGTACATGAATAAATAAATAAATGTAATAAAAACTTTAATGGGGACAAGAGGAACTAATAGGAGGGGAAAGGGCAGGAGAAGAAAGGGTAGATGGGTGAGGGAGGTTATGATGAATATACAATATGTACATGGACTATGAGGATGTGTGCAGTAGACACACATGGCTAGTAAATGGCAGAAATGAAACTCAAACACATGTCTTTAATACAGTAAAAATAGTGGGTCATTGGCACATAGTGTGTGAACACTGCCCACTGCCTACTGAATAATCATTCTGATTTTGCTTCTCTGATCAGGGAATGCCAGTTAGTTCTGGTAACAGACCAATGTCTCTGATGTAAAACTGCCACAGACGATCCCTGGTACAAACACAGGCCCATTTTCTTCTTTACCTAGCTGTTCCAACAAGTTCAAAGCTAGCTTTCCCCATGGGGATACCACCAGCTGTCTGTATTCTTTAGCAGCAACAGAAAGAAACTGAGAAGGACAAGGCTCTCCTCTCAAGCATGCTGACTCCCTTCCCTTGAACTTCGGAGATGTATCCCATGGAATAACTTTCTCTCACTGGGAAAATTCAATCATAGCTTCACACCAAGATGTGGTCAATGCTGCATGATAGACTCTTCATTAGATACACTGCTACTGGCAACAACAACAGTGGGGTTCAGTTCCTAAGAGAGATGGTGAGGGTGAATATTGGAGGGCAACTAAAAGTTTCTGTCACTAGGAGTGGAAAGGCAAACACTGAAAGCAGAAGTGTGTATGGATAGGGAGAGGAATATGGATGAGTGAGAGCAGAGGGTACGTGTGGGTGAGAGGATCAACCCAGACTAAGGATATACAAAAATACCATAAGGGAATTTTTAAGTTTTGTGATAATTAAAAAATAAAAATTAATTTAAAAACACTATTACAGTAGCCATTTGACTTGGGGCATATTTTAAATCTACATGTCTGTCTTAAAATTATAAAATGAAAATAACAAATGGCTCACAGAGTTAATATGAGGACTAAATGAGATAAGGTAAATAAAATTGCATGGTGCTTGGTATGCAGAAAATGCTTAATAGTAATAAATGTGGGGTGCTTTTAATTCACTTTAGTGAGTCAGCAGCATCAGGACTTGTCATGGAGCCATCTGTCAGATACAGATCTTATCAGTGTCCCTGAGTTTATCAAGCTTATGGATGCTGGGTGCTGACTCATACCCACAACACTCACTAGTGTTTGAAGCCAGAATGCTGGTTTAGTAATTTACCATGAAGAATATAACTGTCGAGCAGAACAGACAGCCTGACCAGGTTATCCTCTCCCAGTAGGCAATGAACATGTGGCATCATAAGGTTGATTGCTGAGCATGGAATCCACTGTACAGTTCAAATGCTTAATGCTATTGGGCTCTGAGAGCCTATTGTATCTATCTTACCAACTGTAAGTGTAAGTTATAGACTTGGACTAGAAACACTACCTAAAACCTCTTCCCCTGAACAGTGCAGGGGGCACACAGCAAAAACCAACAAGTGCAAAATGTGGGAAAGTCGAAAAGGGAAACTCAAAATACTTACAGCATGTGGAAAAGATGTTACTTGCTCTTTGGGAGTTCACTGAATAGCTTTATTCTGACTAGAGGCTCTATATATCTGGCATAGCTTTAGAAAAGGTACAAGGGAAAATTTTTAGTAAAAACCATTCTTTGTAGCTAGTTCCAGATGAAATGGGCTGGACAGAGAGCCAGCATTGAAGACTGCACACTGCTCCTGTGGATGACCCAAGTTTGGTTCCCAGAACCCACATCTGGTGGCTGACAAATAACCTGTAACTCCAGCTCCAGGGGATCTGATGCCCTTTTGTTGTACTTGCATATGCTCACATACACCCATACCCACTCTACCTCCAAATAATTAAAAATGATAAAATAAATTTTTAAATGTAACTTGTTTTATTGAAGTAAAAATTAATGCATATAATGCATAACATTAACTAACAATAATGAAAATATGTAGAAAATATGTTTATGCTCATGTGAAAATAATATAACAATGCTAGATACATGTTTTATAAGTGATTAAAAGATCCACAGAAATCAGTTTTACTCATTTAACTCTCAATGAACAAGCAACATGTTTTTCTCATCTCCAGTTATTTTGGGGAAAAGATACTCTTTAATACAGTACACTATGAGTCTCGTGTAGAAATGATAATAGGACTAAATAAGAAATTATTTTAAATTAATGTGTTTTGAGAAACTCTCATAGTCCCTTTGGGAGACATACATTCTCTATAGTGGCTAATCTTTTTTAAATTGCATAGATGTCTTACACAATCATCTTTAAGATGGTAAAAATAGGAAATTGCAAGTTAGTTGTCTTGGAGAACATGACTAGAGATAAATGAGGCTATACATGGTCACCTACTTCTATTTGTACAAACATGTTAACAAATTCCAATGAAGTACTTCATCACATTTTCCTCATCCACTGTTGTATGGGGGAGGTAATCTTGACAAAATAAAACATAATACTGTTAGTATTAAAATAGTGAACATCATAGATAAACTTCACATACCATGATATATGTAATGGCCATGACTTCAACAACACCATAAAATTTCAAAATGTCAATGATCTGTGTCTTTCAAACCTTCATCCCTACACAAGTGACATAGGTATCATCTGAAAATGTGTTAGAAATGCAAATTCTTGGGCTCTACACCAAATTAATAGAATCACAAATTCTCAGCTCAGACCCCAGAAATCTGTGGAGTTTGGCGACTCCTAAGTTCGATTGTCACTGATCTACACAGACCACACTACTTAAAAGACAATCTATGAGGCAGCAACATTATGTAACCAGGGATGTATGAGAACTGTGCATTCTCATGCCTCATATTAAGAAGTGACCTCTGCATTTTAATGAAGTTTCTAGGTGACTTATGTGCACCCTCAAATGTAAGAAGTGCCTTGCTTATACCTCACTTTCTGTCACAGGCTGAATTGTGCACCTTCTCACCTTGTTATGCTCAAGTTCTAACAGGCAGGACCTGAGAATATTTCTATATTTGAAAACAGGTCCTTTAGAGATGTGACCACATTAAAATGGGATGATTAGAGTAAACCTACTGAGAATGATGTCCTTAGAATGTGGATGGCGCACCACAGATTTGCAAAGAAGAAAGGCTATGGACTAACACAGCAAGAGGGCACCTGCATCCAAATCAAAGCCATCAGTCTCACAAATAGGAAACCCTACTGGTGCTTTGATCTTAGACTTTTAATCTCCAGGACATCCTTTGTGGTATGTAGTATGGCAATTTCAGAAAATTAAGTCTCTAAACTCAAGTAGGTATTGACAATTATAGGAGGCATTTTAAAAACACTTAAAGTGCTTTGTTCCCATTCCCAAAGTGTCCAACATAAGTGACCTAAGGATTAATCTGTAAATCTGGCTTTTAAAAACTCCCCCAGAGACTGTTACTGAGTAGCAATGTTTGAAAGCTGTTGATATCTACAACCTGCTTAACAGGCAAACCATCCAAGACTTAGAGCTCTAAAATATAAAATTCCAGTCTCTGATTCTTGCTTATCCAATCTCCTGCTGTTGTTTCCAAAGTTGGACCTTCTATACATTGAGTATTCCTAACAAGGAGGAAATCAAAACAGCTGGCTATTTTATGATGATAGTGTTTTCATCATACATGAACATTTTCAGTTATTTGGCCTTTTATTTTGTTATTGCCCCGCCTTCTGTAACAAAGACATCTTCCACAGTACAGGTATAGAGAAGCCCTATGGTAATATATTTTTTATGATTTACTAAAGATTGCCTGAGGGTTCAGGATGCAATGCCAACCACACTAGTTAGCTATAGAAGCTAGGTGGTGGTGGTACACACCTTTAATCCCAGGACTCAGAATTAAAAGGTAGGCTGATCTCTGTTAGTTCAAGGTCACACTGATTACAAAAAATTGATCCAGACCTAAAAGAAACAACTCACACAAAGGTGATATCAGCACCTGGGATCACATTCCATTAATCCAAGCACTAGGGAGGAGACAGGAGTGATATGGCGAGGTGGAGAAAGGAATAAAAGACAGGAGGGGACAGGAACTGAGAGCTTTTGCCTCTGAGGATTCATGGAGACAGGACTGCCGTTTCAGCCTGAGCTGAGGTAATATCTGCTGGCTTGGCTGCTTTGCTTCTCTAATCTTCAACTTGAAGCTTGAATCCCAATATCTGTCTCTGGCTCTTTTATTTTTCATGCTACAAAGCCCCTTCCTCAAACTGTTCACCTAAGTTTTAAGCACCCCTTTTTGCTAGACTTTCTTTGTTCCTTTCATTAAGATGCTTTCAAGGCTCTTAGGATCCAAATGAAAGACTTAGATTCTGTAAATTCTCACACCAGAGTTCTGGTGTCACAGTACTAAACAGCATTTAAGTGCTAAATCATTTCCACTTTTTCCATATCCCTGATGCTCTCAAACCCAATAATCAACTCAGAGAACTATTTACTAACAGTTTGCTGTGTTCCAGGAACTGGAGGGTCTGATTTATATTTAATATTAATGGAAGCCATGTAAGATTTATATGTGAATGTGAATGTATAAGATATAGTTTTCTGACTGTTAATGTATTAGTCCATTTTTGGCTCTGTGTGTGTGGTTGTATGGTTCATTTAGTTCAGGGACCTTGATATTCATAGACCCAAGTCTGGTGGTGATCTTGCTGGCAGAGTCCTGAGATAGTGCAGGGTTTCACAAAGTAATTGATGGAAAATGCACGTAAGTGTTCTCTTGCCTCCTCCACCATTTTCTTATAAAGCCACCAGTATTCAGTGGTGAAAGCTCTACCCTGATGACCATATCCAACCCTAATCTCTTCCTAAAGGCCTTACTTATACATATCACAGTCAGGTTAAGTGTCCACCTTCTTAAATTCTCACAATGTGGATTAATGATCAACACATGAAGGTTTCACAGACATAACAAAAATAGGGTACAATTTGGGGCAGGGGGAATCTTTTCTAAATGTGATTTTGCTACCTTGAGTAATATTTTACTTTACTAGGCCCAACTGATGACTCAATCACAACTTCAAAATTTTTCAAAACATTCTGGAAGACCTTCTGGCTAGCTCTCCAAAGCTATCAACAACACCCCTCACAATAAACCTTCCATTAGAGAAGCTAAAACTCTTGATACTTCCCCAGCCACTCTTGCCACTAAGAGCAGTTTATGTACCCCAGCTTCTGCCAACGACATAAAATGGCATTTGTTGGGAACCTTTGAGGAAAAGTATTTTTTAGTCCTCTGAAAAGAGAAAGTTACACAAAGGAAAACACTCTCCCCTTTCCACCCTTTGTTTCTTGTCCTTGAATATGGTATAAGGACATCATATCTGGAGCAGCTGAAGCCATTTTGAAATCATAAAGATAAGGTATTGACCCATTAAGTTCACCTGCTATCAGGCTTCTCTATTGCTAAAGACACTTTTAACATAAATGTGTATGTGTGTGACACATGTATATAGTCATATTCTTATTTATAAAACAGTATACTCCTGATGATCTACACATTATGAATACCACTGAATCACATGGACTTTATTATTACATTCTAGGGATGAAGAGGAAACTTGCCCAAGTAGAATTTGAGAAATATGAACAGCAAAATAATTTAATCATTCACTCATATTTCCAACATAGTTCTACTTTACTAAATTCTAGTGATAAAAATGTGAATAAGACTCATGATAGAGGGATGAAGAGCTAGGTTATCAAGGAAGTAAGAACTAGAACTTATTTTGAAGGGCTCCCTGCAAGTCATAGAAAGGTGATTATCAAGGACTCCCTGTGGCCTGACTAACCATCTCAAGTTTCACTAATTTTCTTTCAAGAGGGGTTTGTTTATATGGTGATAGATTGTAATCCACATGACAATTCAGAAAACAGCAATCTATGATCAGGGGCTAACAAATAACCAGAAAATATTCCTTCGCCCATATCCCCCCTCAAAGATAAAAGGCAATACTAGATTTTAGGAGTACTTTGGTACTGTACCATCAGGTAGCAGAATCATTTTGCGATGTGAATTAAGACCACCTGTTACCATCACATCAAACTGAATAATACTGACAAGCAGTTGCCAGCATGAGCCCCAGATTAATGAATCTCAGCGTCCACTCTCTGTTACTTCTATGCAAAAACGACAGCAATAATTAGTGTCTAATAGCCACAGAGGTATTTTGCTGCTTAATGGTATTGAAAGGAGAAATACCCCCTCCCCAAATCGATTTTTCTACAAGCAATGAATTTGACACTCCCTCCCCTGATACACTGACAGAGGACAAACTAAAATGTAGCTTTGTACAGGTAAATCCTTCTAAGAAACAGAACAGATTCTCACTGATGTTCCTGCAAGGGAAATAACAGGCTTTGAAGCATCTCGGAAAACAGAAAATACAAAAACAGCAATAATCTAAAAATTTTTCCTAGAATATTCCATGGAGTCTTGCAATGAATTCTCTCAACATTTGGTGTTGCATTGGCACAGACTGTACCTCCAAAATATTTTGCTTCTGTCCGTGCTCACTTTATCGGTATGCAATAATTGCAGTTCTTTTCCAGCTGTGATGTGTCCTGGGCTAGAATGGTTCTTCCAAGATCCCAACTCAGGCTGCATGAGACTTCCAGCCACCTTGCTAAATGAAGAAAGCGCATAGCAAAGGATCCCAGCTCAGCTCTGGAGCTCTACTGTCCCCACCTCTAAAAATTACCCAGGAACAAAAAGAGGTGCTGGGTGGGGGAGTTGAGTAAGCAAAGACTAAACAAACCAAACATACCTTGTCCCATAAACGCAGCATCAGGACATTTGAAGGCACCCGGGAAATTAAGAATATGGCTCCAGAGTTTGGTTTGGCTGGGAGTCTAAGCACGGATATTCTCTGACGCGTTTTTTAAAATCTAACTTTCTGTCTACAATGGAAAGAACCAGAGGAAGGCAGCAAAGGCTAACAGAGACACAGCCTGGAAGACCCCCCCCCACCTCACCCCTCGCAGCTAACACCCTAACAGAGGGTATCAAATGGAGAGAACTTACCTAGTCCTCACCTACACGGAAAGGCGACGGGTCCAGCCTCAGAAGGGAGGCGGGAGACGCGCCGCCTGGGAGAGTAGCTGAGGGAGTCGCGGAACTGGAGCCCGGAGCCTGGAGCTGATGCGCAGACCCCGGGAAAGGAGAGAAGTCCCTCTCCTAACCCTAGGAAGAGGAGTGACTCACCCTAACGCTTGGTGCCCGCCTTTCTTCCTCCCCGCCCCCAGCAGGTAGAGGGACGGAGCTGGGAGGCGGTCTCCAGCCTCCCCTACCCACAGGCTGAGTGCCAGGCTCCACCAGGCGGCGGCGCCACAATCCAGCCAGGCATACAACCGCGCTTCTGTCGCTGGGCTCTTTCACCTCTTGACCCCAAACTCTGCAGGTCCCTGGCTGTCCTCCCTCTGTCTATGCAAGCCCTATACACCTTCCACATGCCATCTGGACTCAGTATTGTCAAGGCCTTCAGAACCAATCAAACCCTTTCAGAGGTCCCGCACCCCATCCTCATTCTTCCCCTTGCGGGTAGCACCAGAAAGCACTCATCCTAGAGAAGGTGTGCCTGGCTCCTCCAACTGACTGGATCTACCAGGGACTCACTCCTCACCCTGCCTCCCAGCTGGATATGGCCAAGGTCCCACCTCTTCTACACTTAGTAGCTATTCCTGAAGTACCCTACTGCCCACCATTGGCCACACACTAGTTAGTCCTGTCTCCTAAGACCCCCCTCTTTTGATATATTCCTCTTGCAGGTGCCCCAGGGTCCTGGAAAACTAGTTTGGAGGAATGATGAACTCATGATGTAGCAAGAGACACCCTCTTTAAATCTTCAGTGAGATGAGCAGCGAAGGCTCTGCTTCTTTGGTACACTTATGAGGCCCTAGTCTGGAATAAGCTCAAACAATCGGTATTGCCCCCATCAAATAAAGCTCTAGATTCTGCCCCAGTACATGGTGCTTCCTTGTTAACAGTCTCTTGGTGGGGAAGGTGATGAAATGACAGTCCTGCCTGTATTATACTAAAACTGAGACCAAACTGGAGGAGGTAGCACATGTCTGCAATCCAAGCGTGCAGGAGACTGGGGGTGGGGGGGGTGAGTGAATGTTAATTTCATTGGAGGGGATTAACATCATCACATTCCCTTTTTTGGTAGCCTTGGCTGGCCTGGAACGCCATATATATTAGGTTGGCACAGAACTCAGATGTTTCTGCATCTGCCTCCTGAGTGCTGAAATTAAAGGCATGTACCACCACATCTGACTACCATATATATATATATATATATATATATATATATATATATATATATATATATGTTGGGACAAAGAACGTACAGAAATGGCTTACTTTTGCTTTGAGAGATGGAGGGGTAGAGTTCATAGAAAATGAAACAAGAAAAGGAAGAAGTAAGAGCATTTTCTCAACAAGGCTGCTGTGTTTTCTACAGCTTTGGTAAAGGAAGGAAGAATGTGCCTACTCAGTACAGTAGGGTATCTTCCCCAATACCCACCACCTCTCATCATCCCGCCACCTTCTCATCATCATTATAAACAGAAATTTCTCTCATAACAGGATGCATGAATGCTAGGACATTTTATTCAACTTCCCAATACTCCTGCAGATGCCCTAACATACAGTTAAAAACCAAAGCTTTACTCAGGGAGCAAAGTTACCATTCAGATCCTCCCTACATCTGCCACTGCTTCTACCTATTTTATTTTTTTTACCTTTTTGCAGTCTTTTCCTTGATTTTCTTCCGCATCAACATTACTAAATAATGGCAGTCCTGGATTTCTCTAGCACTACTCCTTAATTCCGTAAAGTGGTGGGGGTTTTCCCACTTGGCTTTCTTTTCTAATGCTTCCCTACTGCACATGTTCTCTTCTTGCCTTATTTTCCATTTTTATCTCAATGAATTTGCTATAGTTTGGATCTTAGGTGTCCTCCAAAGGTGTTGAAGGATTAATTGGTCCCTAGCCCCTGGCGCTACCAGGTTTGGCCTAGTGAGAGGATTTAAAGCCATTAGGGATATATAAACAGACTAGGGTACTGGGACACTAATACATTCCTTCCTCTTTTTTATTACTTTTCATTCATAAGTTGAACAATTTTGCTTTGCAGTGCACTTCTGTCTTACCATGGGGACAAAGCAATGGTGCCAGTTGATCATGGACCAGAAACCCTAAAACTCTAGACTAAAATAAACTTTTTCACTTTATAAGTTGATTGCCACAGGTATTTATTACAATAATGGAAAATTGCCTAGCAAGAAATGCTTTGCCGGTTTTGCCAGCCCATTCTTTGCCAATTTGCTCATTTCTCCTCTCTCTGTGTCACTGAGTTCCTTGGGTTCAGAACCAGCAGAGACAGCTGATCTGAACAGGGGAGAGCTCTTGGACCCCAGACCGACAGCTGGGAGGCCAGCATAGGACTGATCCAGACCCCCTGAATGTGAGAGTCAGTGAGGAGGCCTGGGCAACCTACGGGGCCCTGGGCAGTGGATCACTGTTTATCCCTGTCATACAAACAGACATTGTGTGTCTATAACACAAAGAGGGATGCTCTCTCAGCCTGGACTCTTAGAGGAGTGCCTGGACCCTGCCCTGAGTGAAATGACAGACTCTAGATATCCCCTATGTGGAAGGAAGTGGGGATAGGGTGGGAGGCTGGGGGGGGATGGTGGGGGGTCGCGGGAGGAGGGGAAGGAGAGGGAACTGGGATTGACATGTAAAACAAGCTATTTAAAATTAAAATAAAAAAGAGTTGAAAAAAGAAATGCTTTGCTATTTTTGTTTTGTTTTAGCTTCAATAAAAACCTGCTCTTAGCCGGGCGGTGGTGGCGCACGCCTTTAATCCCAGCACTCGGGAGGCAGAGGCAGGCATATCTCTGTGAGTTCAAAGCCAGGCTGGACCGACAGCCTCCAAAACAATACAGAGAAACCCTGTCTCAAAAACCAAAAAAAAAACCTTCACTTATCAAAAACATACATTCTTCAACAAGTTGCATATATATATGATAATATATCCTCTTATCCAAGGTGATCAGGCATGCAAATGTATTAATATTACCAGAGTCATATATTCATTAATTCATATTTACTGTGTATCTTCTGTGACCTAGGCATTACAATTGGTCCTAGGCATAGCAACATGAATAAGACAAGGTCATGACCATTAAGAATACCACTATGGGAGCTAGGGAGGTAGCTCAATGGATAGGAGCACTTCTTACTCTTGGAGAGGGCTCAGGTTCAGTTCCAAGCACCTACATGGTAGTGGTTCACAATCCTCCATAACTCCAATTCCAGGGGATAGGATGCCCTCTTCTGACTTCCATGGGCACCAGGCACTCCTGTGGTACAAGAAATTTATGAATGCAAAATATTTGCATGCCGAAAATAAAACTTAAAAATAGTTCTGGTTGGCTAGCTTCAATCAACTGACAGGAAAGTAGTATACTCTGACTGACTGGCTTGGGTCATGATGAAGAAGCATATACATCATGGATGCTAGTTTGTTTAAGTCACACTGAATAGACAGGTGCTGTAGCTTGGGTCATGGTAGACAGTTGTGCATTATACTTTGATTGGCTATTGTGGGTAATGAAGGACAGACAGGTGTTAGTTCTGGTTGGTTCAGGTTATGTTTAACAGTGAGGTAGTGTGTTCTGATTGCCTAGCTTGGATAATGGACAAGCCAATAGTTTATTCTAAGAGGTGAATTTTGGATATGTGAACATGCCTATTTATTAATTTGTCAGTGTCTCTAGAAGTAGAGGACTTATGTACCTGACACTCTATATGATAGGCATAATTCTTAAAGGTTAAGATATACGAAATGATGTGGACAAATTGCAACATATCTATGCAACATATCTACTACATATATGCAAACATTTGAATTATAAAATGATATACCCGGCCCTAAAATCTAATATTACACAGTAAAATCACAAGAAACACATGTTAAAGCTAAACAGGCTTAGCGGAAAAAACAGAGCTGCAGTAGAACACTCAAAATGTATGTGACTTTATAAACAAAGTAGTAACAAAATTTAAAAATTAATATAGCTGGTGATGACCAAGGCAGCTCAGACATTCAGCCTGCTGTGTATAGAGAATACCTCAGGGGAACATTAAAATGCAAGAAACTACCAGAGAGGAAATTATGTCTTGAAGGAGCAGAGACCATGCAGCTAGAAGTGGGCCCCTAAGTGAAGTTGCCCATGGAGTGAGCCTAGGTAAAAGGGCAATCTGCCTGAGGCAAGAACCATGCAAGGCTAAGGGTTATCTCGTTGGAGAAGCCCTGTGCTCAGGGCCTAACTTCTGAAAAGGGGTTCTTCAGTGTGTTGCAGTCAAGTTGAAGGTTTTCTTTTTTCTATTATGTATAAGCCATTTGTTATTGAAGAAAAACAGTGCACATTTACTTATTACTGTTTAAATACTTACAAAACCTCTATGATCTAATTCTGCTTCATGTTTTAAATTTCCAATTATTTTGATAATGACTCCCAAATTTACATGTTTTCTAAATATTTCCCTTGGATTGTAGACAGCAATCTGGTCAAGGTCTTCACCTTCGTGACTAATAGGAGTGTTAAACCTGTCTTACAGAAGACATACCCCTCCATATTTCTCCCTGATCCATGCCTTCTGAAATCTTCCTATTCATTTAAACTTTCATTTAAAATATGTTCATTTATGAGGGCTGGAGTGTTGCTTTTCCAGAGGACACGGGTTCAGTTCCCAGTTCCCATATGGTGAATCACAGCTGTCTGTAACTCAGGTTCCAGGAATCCAACAGCCTCTTCTCACCAGACACAGATGTGGTATATATCCAGGCCAAACCTCGTTTACATGCAATAAAAGTATAATTAAAATTTTAAATTTTATTTATTTATGTCATTTATGCATGTATTTATGTGCCTAAGTGAGTTTATTTTCCACATTCAAAAAATGCTCTCAGGGGTCAGAAGAGAGCGTTGGATCCCCTATAACTGGAGTTTGGGAAAGTTATGAACATATATGTTGGAATGGAAACCACGGTACTCTTAACCACTGAGCCTTTTCTTCAGGTCCCAGCCCTTCGTTTTTAGTGGCATCTCCAAACATTTTGAAGTTCAAGCTCTAACAATATTAAGCTGTGTTTTAATTTTCTCTTGAAATTATATCCTATAATGAATCAACCAGTACAGCCAGTCCATTCTGCCTTTAAATCACATCGGAAGCCTGAAAATGTCTCACAATCACTACTGCTACCATGCTTATGCAGCCACCATCTTCTCAGTGTTACTACAAGTAGGCTAACTGGTCTCCTTGCTTTTGCCCTTTGTCCCACATCATTTATTCTCCTAGGACAGCTAGAAAAACCCTTTAAAATATAATTTCATGTGTATATCACATATACCACATTATATATAATGTGTATATTATACATAATATGTTTATATAGTGTGTATAATAGCATATATACACAAACATTTCTTTATCTATGAAATATTTATGAAAACTCCATCTGGATGTAATTACTTCATATACTAATTTGAAAAATAGTGCTTATGCTACCTCCTGGCAGGAGGTCCCTCCATTGTTTCTAATTCCTTCAGAGTAAAATCATCATTTTTACAATGGTCATGAGGCTCTGCATGAATTCGCCCACTTCCACTGTTTGCTGTTTGCCTTGTTTACTGGTAGTCACCTCCTTGCAAGTTAAAACACTATCCCATGCAGTATCACCAAGACTCACTCTCTCACCTTCTTTTGTTTTGTTTTCTATTTTTCACCTATCTCTGAGGTTTTACTTCACACCCTACTTCAAATAATGTCTCTCTCAGGTAACCCATATTAATTCCAGTTCTATCCCTCATTCCTGCTTTATTCCCCCCAACACTTTACATCACTGTCTGACATACTAGATGTCATATTCTTTTCTTCATTTTATGTCCTCTAATTTTAAAATGTAAACTACAAGGAAGCACAGATTTCTGCATTTTTTGATGCTGTCTTCCCAGTAGTAAGAACATATTTGGGCCTTTAGTAGATACTCATGAGATATTTGAGTGCATGTCTTCCTATTATGTACCAGACACTGTTCTAAGCATTAGGAATGTGGCAATGAATAAAAGAGACTAGGCTCCCCCACTGTGTGTATATTCCACTCATTTAATTCTTGTTTAAAAAATAACACCTACTTTATATTCATTCAACTTATTCCATATGTATAAGCAAAGCAGGTATGCTTAAGAGGATATGAAATGAATATGGTACATTTAACATTGTTCTGCATGCTGCCAGTATTTGAAAATTATATAATTCTAACTGTATAAAGTCTTCCTAATGTGTTGTTTTGTTTTTTTATTTTATGTATATGAGTGTTTTGCCGGCATGTATGCCTGTGCATCACATGTGTTCCTGGTGATTTAGAAGGCCAGAGAGTCACTGGCTTCTCTGGAGCTGGAGTTACATACAGTTGTAAGCTGCTATGTGGGTGCTGAGAACAGAACTCAGGTCCTCTGGAAGAGCATCAAGTGCTCTCAACCACTGAGCTATCTCTCCAACCCTTGATTTTTTTAAACATCTCAAAAGTCTATTTGCCATTAATTCTGGTTCAGTCCCACCTTTTCTTTGGTGACAGATAATTTTACAACATTGTGGAATTAAACTATACTAAGCTAACTATAAATATGCGTTTGTCATGAAAACAGTATGTTTTTATCAGAACTTGACATAGAAGGCAAGGTCTAAGAAGTAAAATTATAAAGAAGCTACATGACACCGCAATAACATGATGGTAATTATGGACTAGCATACTAGTGTCACAGGGCAGCACAGAACTAAACAGCTGATGGAACAGGGAGCAAGAAGATATTGTGAAATTAGAGGTAGAACAGTACCTGCTAGTTGGAGAATCTAGGTCTAGGGTTATGTATTACGAGTTTCTTTTCACTGAATGTAGTACCCTTATGGTTAGGAGTTATAGAAGGGGAAGAATTTAAAATTTAGCCTCAACATCTTTATAAGTAACATGGACTTGGGAAGGGTTGCTAGAAGGAATAACAAAGATATAACTAACATTCTTTCCAAATGAGTAATAGATTTGTCCTCTTTCTTTACTACCAGTAATAACTGGTTCTTTGCATAATACTTCTATTTTCTTTCTTAGTATGTTATTGGCTTCTTATTTAAAATTTCCAAATGTCTCAAGTGATCTCTCGAAGCCAAATTTTTGTTGCAAGAACAGTAAGCCTCTGGGGGCTGCTATTGTGATGGGAATGGCTAGCAGGAAAGAACGTTTTCTGACTAGGACCTAACTTGTACTGGCAGTAAGTTCCCAGAATGAAATTGTAACACTACAGAGGAGGAATGTCTGGGCAGCTCTGATTGGATGAATGGTGAAAGATAACTGATTGTCCCAGGAACTGACTTCATGGAAATACTTAGTATTTCTTCATGAGGCAATGCATGAATTTTTAAAATGTCTGCTAAAGTGACTGGAGAGATGGCTCAGTTGCTACAAATACCTGTTGTTCATCCAAAGGACCTGAGTTCAAATCCCAACACCCACATGAGATGGCTTACAAATACCTGTAATTCCAGCTTCAAGGAATCTGATACCCTTTTCTGGATTTCACAGGCATCGCACACACACACACCCCACATGCACAGTGTGGGCATTATACATGCACATAAATAAATAAGAATGTAAATACTTATTTTAAAAAGTAGATATCTGGGTTTGACTCCACATGCCATTGATCTACCCACCATGGCATTAATCCTGTGACCTCTGGGACCTCATCTGTAAAAATTAGAGAAAATCTGAGTACTTATTCACAGACTTATTGTAAAATGATCTACATTAACACTTAGCTCAGTGCTTGACACATAATAGTAATTGGATGAAAGCTTAGCTGTTATTATCTTGTTCTATAAGCACAGCTGTGTAGAAGGAGAATACAAAATAAATTGAGGAAATTATTCCTGCCTTGAAAAAACTAATAATCTACTTCAGAAGAGAAGGAATATATTAAAGAACTGAAGAGAAATCATAAAATAATTATATTAGTTAAGGCTCTTTTATTTGCAAGCAACAAAAATTAACTTTGCCTTATTTTAGAAAAAACTGAGTACTAGAGCAAATTCATCATAATGAATCAGGGAGCATTTCCCAGACTCAAAAACAAACGAGACTCTCAAGCCTTAACAAGGGCAAGCATCAGGTAAGCTCCTGAAATCAGTAACTAGACATTGTTTTGGATATTGGATTCCTCAAGTTCAGCCAATGTTCCAGTTTAAATGTTTGTGTGTCCCCAAAATGAAGCATATGGAAACCTAACCCAAAACATGACAGTGTTATCATACTGGGAAATAGATAGGTCATGGGTTGGATTGCTGCCCTTCATAAAAGGGAGCTCTTTTTTCTCCTCCACAATGAGAACATATAGCAGAAGAAAGCAAACAAATAACAACAAAAACCCCAAAGCTATCAGTGATTTGGTTCTGTACTTTGATCTTGACTTCCCAATCTTCAGAGCAGCTATCAATAAACTTCAATTGCTGTTAAATTGCTTTGTTTGTTGTAATTTTGTTCCAGTGGCCTAAACAGTCCAAGATAGTTAGTCACCTAGTGACCCAGCTTCAGCTCTGTGTTAGTCACATTTCTCACTGCTGTGACCAAAATCTGACAGGAGCTAATTTAAGAGGGCAGATTGAAGTCGCCTCATGTTCAGAGGGAATACAATCCATCATGGCTTCCGTCATGGCTAGGAAGCCATAGCATTAGGCAGTTATGTGGTAGATACTTGTTTACCTCTCAGCAGACCAGGAAACAAAGAAAAGGGGCTTTCTTCTTTTTCCTTTTTTGCTCCATTCAAGCACTCAGTCCATAGGATGGTGCCACCCACACTGAAGCTATGTCTTTTCTCTAAAGTTAATTCTCTCTAAAAATAGCCTCCTAGGCATAACCGGAGATATGTCACAAATATCCTGGGTGGTCCCAAATCCATCCAAGTTCACAATGAAAATTAACCGTCAGTTTCAACATCTCTCAGTCTCTAGGCTTCTATGTCTCAAGTTTCACATTGCTGGTAGTGATAAATTGATTGGCCTAGTTTTTTTCTCTCTCTCTCTTATACCTCTAGATCTTAAGAGGCATGACAATCTATGGGAATATCACCTGCCATGGAGAAGGCTTCCCAAAGTACTGCCTCCAAGACTATATTTCACCTTGTGACCTCTCTGTCGTCATCTTCTGCATCACCCAGTGTTCTGACATCCTTGCTTTTCTTCCAAAAAAAACGAACATGATGTGCTTCAGAAACTTCCCACTGGCAATTTATTTGGCTTGGCATGTTCAGTTTCTTTTTTATGTATGCATGTATGTATGTATGTATGAAGTTTTTCTGCATATATGTCTGGGCATCAGTTGCAATTATGGTGCCCACAGAGGCCAGGAGAGTGTCTTAAACCCCTTGAAACTGGAGTTACACATTGTTCTGAGCCATCATGTGAGTGGAATGAAACCTAGGTCCTCTGGAAGAGTAGTAAGTATTCTCAACCTTTGAGCCATCTCTCCAGCCTCCATATTCAGCTTCTTACATAGCCACATGAATCACTCCTTTGTGTCTTTTAAATTATATTCAAATGTCATCTCTTCAAATGGCCTTTATTGATAAACTTATCTAAAATTTCAGTCCCCACTATACACACATGTATATGTTTCACTTTCTTCTTCTCTCATCCATTATACTCTTCAATAATTAAAACTCACAGTGCTAAAAATTTTCCAATCAAATGGACCCAAGAAACAAGGAGGGGTAGCAATCCTAACATCTAACAAATTAGACTTTAAAATAAAATCAATCAAAAGAGATGAAGGAGGTCATTACATACTCATCACAGGTGAAATCCACCAAGATGAAGTGTCCATCCTGACATCTATGCCGCAAATACACAGGCATCCACATTCATAAAAGAAACATTACTAAAACTTAAATCGAATATAAAGCCCCACACACTTATAGTGGGAGATTTCAACACACCACTCTCACCACAGGACAGGAATACCAGACAGAAACTCAACAAAGAAACAAAGGGTCTAATAGAAGTAATGACCCAACTGGGATTAACAGACATCGATAGAACATTTCATCCACATATAAAAGAATATACCTTCTTCTCACCACCACATGGAACCTTCTCAAAAATCGACCACATACATGGCAACATATCAAACCTCAGCAGCTTCAAAACAATGGAATAACACCATGCATCTTATCAGACCACCATGCTTTAAATTTAGAATTCAACAACAACACAAATTCCAGAAACCCTACAAACCCATGGAAATTGAACAATGCTCAAATACATCACTCTGGGTCAAGGAAGAAATAAAAAAAGAAATTAAAGACGTGCTAGAATTAATGAGAATGAAGACACAACATGCCCAAACCAGTGGGACACTTTGAAAGCAGTGCTGCGGGGGAAGTTCATAGCACTAAGTGCCCACATGAAGAAACTGGAGAATAGTTATAATAGAGAATTAGCAGCACAGCTGAAAGCTCAAGAACACAAAGAAGCAAACTCCCCCAGGAGGAGTAGATGCCAGGAAATAATCAAATTGAGGGCTGAAATCAATAAAGTAGAAACTAGGAAAACAATGCAAAGAATCAATGCAACGAAGAGTTGGTTCCTTAAGAAAATCAACAAGATAGACAAACCTTTCTCCAAACTTACCAAACAGCAGAGAGTGAACATGCTAATTAACAAAATCAGAAATGAAAAGGGGGACATAACAACAGACTCTGAGGAAATTCAGAGAATCCTCAGGCCATACTTTGAAAACCTATACTCCACAAAATTCGAAAATTTAAAGGAAATGGACGACTTCCTGGATAGCTATCACCTGCCAAAATTAAATCAAGAACAGATAAGCAATTTAAATAGACTTATAACCCCTATGGAAATAGAAGCAGTCATCAAACGTCTCCCAAACAAAAAAAGCCCAGGTCCAGATGGCCTCAGTGCATAATTCTCACGCAATACAAGCAGAAGTGTCTTTGCCAAACTCTTTCTATGAGGCTTCAATAACCTTGATCCCCAAGCCACACAAAGACACAACTAAGAAAGAGAACTTCAGACCCATATCCCTCATGAACACTGATGCAAAAATACTCAATAAAATACTGGCAAATCGGATCCAAGAACACATCAAAACAATCATTCACCACGATCAAGTAGGTTTCATCCCAGGGATGCAGGTATGGTTCAACATACGAAAATCCATCAACGTAATCCACCATATAAACAAGCTGAAAAAAAATCGCATGATCATCTCACTAGATGCTGAAAAAGCCATGACAAAATCCAACACCCCTTCATGATAAAGGTCTTGGAGAGATCTGGGATAACAGGAACATAATTAAACATAATAAAAGCTATAAACCAACAGCCAACATCAAACTAAATGGACAGAAACTCAACGCAATTCCTCTAAAATCAGGAACAAGACAAGGCTTTCCAGTCTATCCATATCTTTTCAACATTGTACTTGAAGTTCTAGGCAGAGCCATATGACAACAAAAGGGGATCAAGGGGATACAAATTGGGAAGGAAGAGGTCAAACTTTCACCATTGGCAGATGATATGATAGTTTACATAAATGACCCAAAGAACTCTACCAGGGAACACTTACAGCTGATTAACACCTTCAGCAAAGTGGCAGGCTACAAGATCAACTCAAGAAAATCAGTAGCCCTACTATATACAGATGATAAAAGGGCTGAGAAAGAAATCAGAGAAACATCACTCTTTACAATTGCCACAAACAACATAAAATACCTTGGGGTAATGGTAACCAAACAAGTGAAAGACCTGTATCGCAAGAACTTTGAATCTTTAAAGAAAGAAATTAAAGAAGCCCTCAGAAAATGGAAAGATCTCCCATGCTCTTGGATAGGTAGGATCAATGTAGTAAAAATCACAATCCTGCCAAAAGCAATCTACAGATTCAATGCAATCCCCATTAAAATTCGAGCACAATTCTTCACAGACCTTGAAAGAACAATAATCAATTTTGTATGGAAAAACAAAAGAGCCAGGATAGCCAAAACAACCCTGTTCAAGAAGGCAAAGTCCGGATGCATCATCATCCCTGACTTCAAGCACTATTATAGAGCTATAGTCCTGAAAACAGCTTGGTATTGGCACAAAAATAGACAAGTAGACCAATGGAATCTAATTGAAAACCCTGATATTAACCCACACGTATGAACATCTTATCTTTGACAAAGGAGCTAAAAATATACAATGGAAAAAAGAAAGCATCTTCAACAAATGTTGCTGGCATAACTGGAGACTGGCATGTAGAAGAATGCGGATCGATCCATGTTTATCATCATGCACAAAACTTAAGTCCAAATGGATCAAAGACCACAACTTAAATCCAGCCACACTGAACCTCTTAGAAGAGAAAGTGGGTGGTACCCTTGAACGAATTGGTACAGCAGACAGCTTGCTGAACATAATACCAGTGGCACAGACAGTGAGATCAACAATTAATAAATGGGACCTCCTGAAACTGAGAAGCTTCTGTAAGGCAAAGGACACAGTCAGCAAGACAAAAAGGCAGCCCACAAAATAGGAAAAAATATTCACTAACCCCACATATGACAGAGGGTTGATCTCCAAAATTTACAAAGAACTCAAGAAGCAAGTCTCCAAAACACCAAAGTATCCAAATAAAAAGTGGGCTGCAGAACTAAATAGAGAATTTTCAATAGAGGGAGTCTAAAATGGATGAGAGACACTTGAGAAAGTGCTCAACATCCTTAGCCATATGGGAAATGCAAATCAAAACAACTCTGAGATACCATCTCACTCCTATCAGAATGGCTAAAATCAAAAACACCAAGGACAATTTATGCTGGAGAGGATGTGGTAAAAGGGGAATACTCCTCCATTACTGGTGGGAGTGCCAACTTGTTCAGCCACTTTGGAAATCAGTATGGAGATTCCTCAGAAAAATGGGAATAAACCTACCACAAAACTAAGCAACTCTACTCTTAGGCATATATCCAAAAGATGCTCATTCATACAACAAGGATGTCTGTTCCACTATATTCATAGCAGCATTATTTGTAATATCCAGAACTTGGAAGCAACCTAGATGTCCCTCAACCGAAGAGTGGATAGAGAAAATGTGGTACATTTACACAATGGAGTACTACTCAGCAGAAAAAAAAGAATGGAATCCTGAGATTTGCAGGCAAATGGATGACACTAGAAAAAACCATCCTGAGTGAGGTAACCCAGTCACAAAAAGAGAAACATGGCATGTACTCCCTCATATATGGAATTTAGACATAGATCTGGGGAGTGCCAACCTATAATCCCATGGTCAGAGTGTCTGGGAAACAGAACCTTCATTCAGTGGCTGATGGAAGAAGAGGCAGACTCCCATGGCTAAGCACTGAGCTGAACTCAAGAAAGCCAGTAACAGAGAGGGAGGACTGATGACCAAAGGGAATAAGACTGGGCTGGTTTAACCCCCAGAAACAGCAGACCTGACAAAGGTTAACTCTTGAATCCCAGGCTGATACCTGGGAATCCAGCATGCGACTGATCAAGACCCCCTGAATGGGGGTGTCAGTGAGGAGTCCTAGGTAATCTATTGAGCCTTGAGCAGTAGATCAGTATTTATCCCGAGTATACACATGGACTTTGGACTCCCATCCAACAATGTGAGATGCACTCTCACCCTGAACTCTTGGGGGAGGGTCTAGGCCCTGCCCTTGATGAAATGACAGACTATGGACACCCCCATGGAGGGCCTCACCCTCCCTGAGGAAATGAGGGGATATTGGGGGGGGTTGAGGGGAGGGCACGGGAGGAGGGGAGGGAAACGGAGAGGGACCTGGAACTGACTTGTGAAGCAACCTTGTTTCTAATCTAAATTTAAATTTAAAAATAAATAATAAAAAAAAACTCTCAGTACTAGTGTTAGGCAGGAGATTAATGTTTGGAGGAACTGACCATCAATATCCCCCAAGATACATAATGGACAATAGGAAGCAGTGGTCACTCCAGCTGGGCCATAAAGATAGTTGATGGGAGTCAATGAAATAGCATATAAAGACTATATGTGATGGTTTTATAGCTGAACCAGCTCAAGACACCAAAACAGGATATAAAGGGCAATAGGTGGTGGTATATGTCTTTAATCCCAGTACTTAGAGCCAAAGGCAGGTGAATCTCATTAAGCTTGTGGTCAGCCTGGTTTATATAGTTAGTTCTAATCTATGCAGACTTATATAGTGAGACCCTGTCTATTAAAAAGTAAAGAAAACCAATAGTTGGTAGTGGTCTCTAGCTAGGTGAGCTAAAAGCAACTTTGGGACTTCCTAACTAGGGATAGGTGCAGAAAGCTGTTACCCTTTCTTCTAGTAAACTTTTAAGTGTGTGGAGTATTTAAAGCCTTTTGCATATTATTGTGCCTTTACATATACTTATAACAGACTGAATTCTGGGTAAAGTGGACTTCTGGGAGGAGGTCTTTTCCTAAAAGTGCACACCTTGGGGGAGACACAGGGGAATAGAAAACAAAGAGAAAAGCCACCACTGCTAGTTCAGAAGCATTGCTTCTTGCCTATGCCTTTCCTCTTTTATTTTCTTTTTATGTAATTCTCTCTTTGCCTGTCTGTCTGTCTGTCTGCCTGTCTGTCTCTGTCTCTGTCTCTCTCTCTCTCTCCCCATCTCTCCCTCCCTCCCTCTTCCCCACTGTGTGTGTGTGTGTGTGTGTGTGTGTGTGTTACACACAGGTCATAACATGTGACCGCGTATAAAGATTAGAGAACAATTATGGGGAGTCAGTTCCTGTTGAGGGATATTGGATCACACTGTCAATCCCTAGTGTGTGTTTGCAAACAGAAGAGATAGACACAGGAAGTGGTAGGGTGGGGCTTGGAGTGGTGCAGGTTTTTCTGGCTTGGAAAAGAGGAAGCTCTGTGGATGCCAGGAAGGAGAGGGGGCTAGCTAGTTGCTACTCAGCTTCTCTGAGCCTTCAGGTTTTCAACCCAGCCTTATTCATAATTAGAACGATAAAGATTTAGTTAAAGCTACCTTTGGAGATAGCAAGAGCAGAATTCTCACCAGGCTGTGGCTTGAGCGGCTAGGTGGCTGCTGGAGAAACAGGCCTTTAACTGTGGAACTGCAATTACTGTGCCAAGTTAAAACAACAAGGAAGGGGCTTTCGGGCCTTTTGTCAGGTTAGGATAGCAGTGCTTTTCACCACTGAACTATCTCACAAGTTCAGCCCTTTCTTATTTTTTTTTGCATTTGTTTACTTTTTACTTTATTTACTTTTAGAAATAATCTTATTTTTCATATCAATCACCCCATTCCCTCGCCCTCCCCTCCTCCAATGCACCCCATCAACCCCTCCTACCCACCCTCTACCCACTCCCCAAGGATAGTGAGGCCTTCCACGGGGAATCATTAACTTCTGTCACATCATTTGGGGGAGGACCTAGGCCCTCTTTCGAGTATTTGGGCTGCAATAGTATTCCTCCATAGAGAATGGGCTCCCAAAGTCCATTTGTGCAGTAGGGATAAACATTGGCTCCACTGTTACAAGTCCCATAGCCTGCCCAGGCCTCCTAGCTGGCACCCATGTTCAGAGGACTTGGTTAAGTCCAATGCTGGTTCCCCAGCTTTATGGCAAGGGTCTCTGAGCTCTCACTAGGTCAGATAAACTGTTTCTGTGGGTCTCTCCAGCATAGAATTGTCTCCTTTGCTCATCCCACCTCCCTCTCTACAATTGGATTCCAGGAGTAGAGCTCAGAGTTTAGCTGTGGTGCCTGATTCTGCTTCGATTAGCTGCAGAATGAAGGCTCTAGGATGACAACCAAGGTAGTCATAAATCTCATTATATGGGAAGGGCATCAAAGACAGCCTTTGCACTGCTACCTAGATTCTTAGTTGGGGTCATACCTGTGAATTCCTGAACATTTCCCTAGTGCCAGATCTCTCTCTAAACCTATACTGGCTCCCTCTATCAAGATATTTATTTCTTGCTCTCCTTTATTCCTCCTCTGTCTCAGTCTTCTTGATCACTCTTATTCTCTTCCTTCCTTCTCTTCTCCCTTTCTCTCTTTTTTACCTCCCTGCTCTCTCCCCTCCTGTTGCCAATTTGCTCAGGGGTTCTTGTCCCTTTCCCCTTCATTGGGCGACCATATGTTTTTCTCTTGGGGTCCTCCTGGCATAGAAATGGACATTGGGTGCCTATCCCACAATGAGAGATGCACATTCACCCTGGACTCTTGGGGGAGGTTCTAGGCCCTGTCCTGGATGAAATGACTGACTATGGACACCCTCATGGAAGAACTCACCCTCCCTGGGTAAAGGAGGGGTATTGGGTGGGTGGTGGGAGGGGGTGGGAGGAAGGGATGGAAAGGGAGAGGGACATGAGATTGACATGTGCAGAAACCTTGTTTCTAATTTGAATTTAAATTTAAAAATAAAATTTTTAATATAAAAAAGTTAAGTCCTTTCATTCGAATGGATTTAATTTTGTTTGTATAATCAATTCAAATAAAATTGGAATGCTTTATAAAACTGTTTTTAAAAAAAGACCCAAAGTTCTTGCTATACAGGTCTTTCACTTGTTTGGTTGGTGTTACCCAACAATATTTTATGTTGTTTGTGGCTATTGAAAATGGTGATGTTTCTATGATTTATTTCTCAGTGTGCTTATTGTCTATATATAGTAGGGCTGATGATTTTTATGAGTTAGTTTTGCATCCTGCTACTTTGCTAAAGGTGTTTATCAGCTCTAGTAGTTCCCTGGTAGAATTCTTTGCATCGCTTACATAGACTATCATATCATCTGCAAATAGTGAGAGTTTAACTTCTTCCTTTCTAATTTGTATCCCGTCTGTCTTTGACGTTGAGGTGTGTTTTTTGAATGCAGCAAAAGGATGGATTATGTCTTTGTATACATTATGTTAACCTGTATCTTTTTATAGGCAACTTAAGACCATTAATATTGAGGGATATTAATGACCATTGATTGTTAATTCTTAATTGTTTTGGATTTGTTGATTGAGGTGGTATTGTGTGTATATTTCTCCCCTTTTCTCCTTTTGTATTTGGTAAAGTGGGATTATCTATTGCCTATGTTTTTATGAGTGTAGTTATCTTCCTTGGGTTGGAGTTTTCCTTCCAGTACTTTCTGTAGGGCTCGATTAGTGGATATGTGTTGTTTAAATCTGGTTTTGTCATGGAATATCTTGTTTGCTCCATCTATACTGATTGAAATCTTTGTTGAGTATAGCAGTCTGGGTTGACATCCATGTTCCCTTAGCATTTGTAGAACATCTATCCAGGACCATCTGGCTTTCAGAGTTTCCATTGAAAAGTCGGGTGTAATTCAGATAGGTCTGGCCTTTTTTCTTTGTAATATTTGTTCTTTATTCTGTAAATTTTGTGTTTTGATTATTATGTGGCAAAAGGACTTCTTTTTGTGGTCCAGTCTATTTGGTGTTCTTTAAGATTTTTGTATTTTCATAGGCATATCCTTCTTTAAGTTGGGGAAATTTTCTCCTATGATCTTGTTGAATATGTTTTCTGTACCCTTGAGCTGTATTTCTTCACTTTATTCTATACCTATTATTCATAGATTTGGCCTTTTCACGTTGTCCTATATTTCCTGGATATTTTGTATTTGGGATTGGTTGGACTTGAGATTTTTCTTTGCTCGATGACTGTATGTGCTCTAATGAGTCTTCAGTACCTGAGATTCTCTCTTCCATTTCTTGTATTTTATTGGTTATACTTACATCTGTAGTTTCTGATCCTTTACCATTTTTCTCTACTTCCAGTATCCCCTCATTGTTTGTTTTCTTTATTGCTCCTATTTCAGCTTTCAAGCCTTGAACTGTTTGAGCTGTTTCCTTCACTTGTTTGGGTGTTTTTTTCTTGGCTTTGTTTGCATTCTTTAAGAGATTTGTTTATTTCTTGAATTTTTTTGGTTTGTCTTTCTCCATATCCTGTATTTTTTGTTTTTTCTCCCATTTCTTTAAGGAGTTTTCTCATTTCCTTTTTAAGGGTCTCTAACATCTTTATAAAGTTGTTTTTAAGGTCCTTCTCTTCTGCCTCATCTGCCTTGGGTTATTCATGTCCTGCTGGTATAGAATCCCTAAATTCTGGAGGTGTAATATTGGTATTTCTGTTGCTGAGTGTGTTCTTATATTATCGTCTTCCCATCCCTTCTTCCAGTGAGTACACATGGGGGTCTCTCCCTCTCCTCTAGTCTCTCAGTGGTGTTGGTAGGCCAAGACTTCAGTGTCGGTAACTCTGGATAGCCTGGCCCCTCTCCTGGTGTTCTCCTCACCCAAGCAGAGGCCTAGGGGAGTCAAGTCTTAAGTTGAGAGCAGAGGGCGGGGGGGGGGGGTGGGCAAGACTGAGGTTGGGGCAAACTCCCAGTCCTCTGTCCTGCCAGAGTGGGTCCACTACATTCGGAACAGGCTCAGAAAGTTCCAAGGGAGAGGGAATGGCAGGCGTTCCCTTTCTTTTTTTTCTAAAGAACGTGTTTTTCTTCCCTTGCTTGCTTTAACTAAACTCATGAATGCTAGTTCTGCTACTACTGAGTCCCATCTTTATTCTTCTCCTTTGAAAGCACTAGAACTGAGACTGAGGGCAGAGGAAACTGGGATTCATATATACCAGCTACCTCTTGTGTGACAGATACCAGAAATTTAAACTTCACCAAAAAGGATAACCATTTAGCTTAGGTCGTGCTTTTGAGGGTTGACAGAGCAGTTATTTTAATCTGGATTTTCTGTGCTCTTCTCTTCTGGGTTTGCTCATGTTTGGTGGCCAGCTGGCTAGCAGAACTTCCACTGACCAGTTGTGAAACAGCTTCATTTCTAGTGTATGGCAGGCTGTCCGCAGGGGTACCTCTGTCTGTTTTGAGTAGCTTCCTCATCTTTCTAGCAGGCTTATTGGGGTTCATGTGCATGGCAGTCTTAGGGTTCCAAGAATAGTAAAGCAGTAAGCCTCTGCAAACTAGTACTTGGAAAATTTCTACTTGTCATGGTGTTTTATTTACTAATATCTTATGATCAAACTAAGTCACCTGACCAGTCTAAAATTAGGGGGTTGAAAAATAGACTAAGAGTTTTAGTGTTAAGAAAACAAAGTTATGATGGAGTGTGCATATGAGGATTGACAAGCTTTGTGACAATCTTCACAATCTGCCACCACACATAATGCATTGTAAATTTTAATGTTTATTATAAAAGTAACCCCTTCATCCCCAAATTTAGACCAGAAGAATAATCTTGAGTGAGTAAGAAGATGTGTAGAATAATGAGTTTTTGTTGTTTGGGGTTGTTTAAAAGCATGGAGTTTTCCTTAAATCAGCTCATAGGCTGCCACATTTGTGTGATACAGCTTCTGTGCAGTCATTTTTTTCTGCCTATTTTACTAGCACAGTGCCTTAACTACTCTAGCAATTACACAAACAAAAATCAACATTCCACATGAACATTGAAATGAGTGCAAATCAACCTAATGGCCTCTCCTACAGGGTGCATTATCATGCAATGCACATTTGCTCTAACTGATATTATGTATGCAAATAAGACTTTAATTTTGATATACTGTGTCATGGACTTGTCTTCAATTCAGTGAAGTTCTCCTTATATTGTTACTGGTGAATCTGTCTACCATTTTCAGTGTGCTTAACATTGATAGAAAATAAGGTTTAATTTTCACATCAAGTTTTCTCTTCTATACATCATTTCTCTGCCCCTAATGGAGATCTTTATTTTAAGGATGAGGACATGATGTCTTGTCCTCCTATGCTTTTATTCTTTTTTCTTCTTGAACTGTCCTCCACCCACCTACTTTCATCAACACCACAATAGAATTTTTGTTTGTAAGATAATTATAAGAACTTAATACTATTACTATTTTTGTCAACTCTCAGTAAGAGAGAAACAGAGTAGAAAAGAGGAAAAAGAAAGGGGAGAAGGGAGTAGGAAGAATGAGGGGAAGGAGGAAAAAGAACAACAGGAAGAGGATGAGAAAGCGATGGGGTGGGAAAGTAAGTTGGGAGTGATTTACTAGCTGCTATATAGAAAATATTAAAGCTATATACTAGTGCCATGGAGTACTTGTTATTGTCCTCATCAACAGCAAAGAAAAAAGAGGTTAAATATTTGCCAAGCATTAAGGGATTCTTAGGTATTATCTGATATTGACTCTAGGTCAGATGGGATAGAAATACTTTTGAGACTATTATTTACAACTTCTGGAAAGCAATTATTGCTACTGACAACATGTGCCACCATTTTTTCTGGTGACATCAACAATATTTGGAGGGCTATGTTTGGCTTTTCCAGAGAAACAAAACCACAAGAAAACAGAGAGAGGTAAACCCAGAGACACTGATTTATTAGAATTGCCTTATAAAATTACAGATACTGAGAAGTCTCCAGATCTGATGCTTACAAACTGGACATATACATTCCAGTATATTTCATCAAAGGAATAATTGAAAACAAGAAATACAAATTATCTATTGCTCTATAAAACAGTGTGGATGATGCCCTATGACATCTTTGTTCTATCGAACGTAAGACAATCGAAGGGGTAGGAGAGAAGAGGACATGTGATGTGGTTTCATTTATATGAAGTTCAAAAGTAAAATGAATGTTTACTGGGGTGAGATAAAGTAATATTGCTGAGGAGAGGAGCAAGAAGTATCTGTCTGAAATAGGAGGAATGCTCTGTACCATAACCTGGCTTGTAATAGTAAGGACATCAAATTCTATACATTTAAGATTAATGTATATGATTACATATATGCTATATTACATTGTAGAGAGAAGCCTTTTCCTTGCCACCACTTTGGTTTTTCCCCTGCCAGTCGCCTGGGCTCTGCTGTGTTGTAGTCCCCAAATAACACACAAGACACTGTATTAATTATGAAGCTGATGGCCTTGCTTGTTTCTTACTGCCTAGCTCTGACTTAAGTGTTTATCCCATAATTGTTAATCTAAGTATTTCTCTTACTGGAGAAGTTTCCGGGCTTCTTACCCCTGTGGCAGTTACATCTTGACTCCTTGTGTTTCTCCTACCCAGAGTCCTCCTTGACTCCTAGTCCCACCTATCTTGCTTTCCTATTGGCCAACAGTGCTTTATTGACATATACACAGGACTTCCCCAACACTACATAAATTTTAAATATTTATTGAAGAAATATTCTTCATTTGCTACAAATTTAAATAAATAAAACCTTAAATACATAACTGAAATTAATGTGCTTGAGAAATTGCTCCCTCAAGTGTTTGGGTACATTGTCATGTATTTTACATTCATGAAATACAATTATGCTTGTTTATTGCTGTCTATTTATCCAGCTCTGATTAAATGTCTACTTCATCCATGGCATATCTGTGATTTATAGAATAGATAGTAGTTGATCTTCCATCATTCATGCACTGTTAACCAGGTCAATAGCAATTCCTCTCTCTGACATAGCTTTGCTTTAATCATAGTTCTTGCCTCAAAAATAAAGAGTTCAAACATAATTGTTGAGTTTAACTAAAGTGTAAGTTTCTTTATACATTTCATATACATCCTTTTTATTTAAAAAGATGGCAATTTGGGGACAGGTTTAGCCTGTATCTCTTTCCAGAAGCATTCTCTGCTCCCTTATTACTTTTTCCCTGCACTTGACCAGAAAATGGAAAGTGATGCCAGAAAACAAAGGAAAAGTATTGCCAAGTGTTCCCCAAAAGATAAGGAGAATCATACCCTGCTGCATATACCAGAGACCGTGAGTTCTGATGTCCTCCTGAGACTCTTGGAGTCAGTGGAGAAGACACAGATACTGAGGGGAGAGATCTGGGGGCCTCAGCCAAAGACACAGAATGACAATATGGCAGGGACACACAGTGGCACCGCAAATGTTATGCAGCCTCTGTCACCGAAGACCAAAACTCCTCATTGGACAGATCACGTAGTCATGAAACATTCTCTCTGATGGGCCAAAAATCCGCAGGCCCGCCTCCTGGATCCTGAGTGACAGGGGAAGCATCTCCTTCCTGGCAGGTAAAAGTCATTGAAAGAGTCCTAGCAGAAGATTTCCCAGACAGCTGTGCTTCCTACTCTAGAGAGCAGCTGACCCCACATGGGGAAAACGTGCATTTAAAGCACAGGTTATGCTGGCTTTGCAGATACTTATTCAGTGGGGGATTTCTGCTGCTTTTTCCTCAAAGTGAGGTTGCAGGTGTACTTAGAGAATCTCACATTGTTTCTGGTGACCACCCATGTCCTAAGAGATGACTTCCTGAGGCAGTCCAGAAATCCCTGGCATAGAGGAGGGCCTAATATTATCACATCTCAGAAATGGCTTTCTTACAAATAATTCCTCATTCTGTTTTCAAACAATAAATACAAACAAAATCGCAGGCAGGCAGGTAGGCAGGCATTTATGAAATAGGAAATATGAATTATGGATTATGAATTATGAAATATGAAAGATAAAATATGAAATAAGTAATAGATCATGAAATATGAAATATGAAACATAAAATATGAAATATGAGTTATGAATTATGAAAAATGAGATATAAATTATGAATCATGAAGTAATAGCTATGAGTTATGAATTATGGGTAATGAATTATGAAATATGAAAAATGAAATGGGAAGTATGAAACATAAAATATGAGTTATATGTCATGAAATATGAAATATTAAATATGAATTATGAAATATGAATTATTAAATATGGAATATGAAGTTTGGAGTATGGGATACAAATTATGAATTATGAAATATGAATTATGATATATGGATTGTGAACTTGGGAATTATGATTTGTGAACACAAATTTGTGAAGCATGAATTATGAATTCTGTGAATTATGGAATATGAAATAAAATGTGAAATTGTGAAAAAAGAAAATGAATACTTTAGTTTTCCCACATGCTCACCAACAGATACTAGATTCCATATCTTACTAGTTGAAGTGTGGTCGTGTATTGACCTGAAGTTGTGTATTATTTTGATATAGAAATGAATACTTTGCATGGGCATGAATTTTGGTTTATTGATACAAATCTAAGGTCAATTTTGTTATGTGTATTTCTCCTCTTGTTTATGTATTGTGTTTATACAGTTCATTTTAAAATGTAATGTATAATTAAAAGAGATTATATATAGCCACCAATGATAGTCAAAACTTATAATCATGTTAGATTTTTCAGGATGTAATCTTCAAACCTTTCAAAGATCTTCAGAATATGGCATTTAAAATGGTTTAGGGTTTTTCATGGCAGTGAGACATAACTGCTCCTGTAAACACCAATTACTTCAGAGAGGAAGATGGGCACCAAAGAAACTTGTTATGGAGTTTGCCTTTGACATGGCAAGACTAGCCATTTGGACAAGAAACTGCTCTTGCCTGATCTCTTTGACTGTTTGCTGTATAAACTGGAAATGCAGGACCCACAGGAAAGTGACTGGTGAACTTGAAAAAACAAGACAGGACAATCTTGTACGGTTCCTGCTTCGTGGAAGAGTATGCTAGACATTCTGCAGGACACAGAGAAAAATGACTGACAATCTGCCAGTGCAGATGGACAATTTAAAATTTCCTGCTTCAATCAAAACAACGCTGAGATACCATCGTACTCCTGTCAGAATGGCTAAAATAAAAAACACCAATGACAGTTTATACTGGAGAGTTTGTGGAGAAAGGGGAACACTCCCCGCTGGTGAGAGTGCCAACTCATACAGCCACTTTGGAAATCAGTATGGAGATTCCTCAGAAAAATGGGAATAAGCCCACCACAAGACCAGCAATTCCACTCTTAGGCATATATCAAAAAGATGCACATTCATACAATAAGGACATCTGTTCCACTATGTTCACAGCGGCATTATTTGTAGTAGCCAGAACTTGGAAGCAACCTAGATGCCCCTCAAACGAAGAGTGGATAGAGAAAATGTGGTACATTTACACAATGGAGTACTATTCAGCAGAAAAAAAAATGGAATCCTGAAATTTGCAAGCAAATGGATGGCAGTAGAAGAAACCATCCTGAGTGAGGTAACCCAGTCACAAAAAGACAAACATGGTATGTCCTCTCTCATATATGGATTTTAGACATAGATCTGGGGAGTGACAGCCTACAATCCCATGGCCAGAGAGTCTGGGGACAGAACCTTCATCCAGTGACTGATGGAAGAAGAGGCAGACTCCTACGGCTAAGCACTGAACTGAACTCAAGGAACCCAGTGACAGAGGGGGAGGACTGATGATCATAGGGGTTAAGACTGGGCTGGTTTAACCCCCAGAAACAGCTGACCTGACAAAGGTTAACTCTTGAATCCCAGGCATCAGCCTGGGAATCCAGCATGGGACTGATCAAGACTCCCTGAATGTGGGTGTCAGTGAGGAGGCCCAGGTAATCTATTGAGCCCTGGGCAGTAGATCAGTACTCATCCCAAGTATACACACGGACTTTGGACTCCCATCCAACAGTGTGAGGTGCACTCTCACCCTGAACTCTTGGGGGAGCGTCTAGGCCCTGCCCTGGATGAAATGACAGACTATGGACACCCCCAAGGAGGGCCTCACCCTCCCTGGGAAAATGAGGGGGCATTGGGAGGGTTGGTGTGAGTGTGTGGGAGGAGGGGAGGGGAAGGGAGAGGGACCTGGAATTGATATGTGAAGCAACCGTGTTTCTAATTTAAATTTAAAAATAAAAATAAAACATGTAAAAGAACTGACACCATGAATGAAGCTGGTAACCGATAACAGTAGAAATCAAGAGAATTCCAAAATGCTTACAAGTTTAAGACACATAAAAAACATACTCAGAAACAAACAACAGACCAAAGAATAAGTCTCAATGAGAAAATGGAAACAGTGTATAATATACCAAAGCTTACATGATATAGTTGAAGTGGTATTCAAAGGGAAACCTATAGATTACATGCCTATATTAAGAATAACCTTGTTGCATGTAGAGTATATCTCAATGAAACGTGCTACTATTGAATGAAAAAAATTACTGCTTCACTGAGCAGTCTGCCAGATATGCTGTGGCCTATGGGCAGAAGATGATGCCCCAACATTACAGAGAAACTTTGGGTGACTGTCCAGGTAGTCAGATGTCTCTGTCAATTCTAGAGTTTATATATTTTCCTTCTCAGGTCTTTGATGAGGTTGAAGACTAGACAGTCATAGCTATACCCTCTCTTATCTTAGATAGAAAATACTAGGTACAAGACTTAGACTTTCCTGATTAGGTCTGCTATCAGAGCAATCTCTATCAGGCCTTTACCCTGAAACTAGACATGTAGTATGCGTCTATTGCTCAATACTGTTCTTGCTCTTTGTATGTTTTAATTTGTGTGTTTTTACCTTTCCTTTTACTGGATTATACTTAACATTTGTTATCATTGTATATAGTTTTTGCATCAGGCTTAAAAATCTTCTTCTATAGACTAAAAGGGAAATTGTAATGGCATCTCGCCTTGCCAGTGAATTTGTGTTGGTGGCCACACCTCTTTGGGTGGATGTTACCTGAAGGTGGAGAAGAGGCAGGAATATTGGTGGGGACAGGACATTAGGAAAATGCTGGGCTAAAATGCTCTGGTAAAATAAGACCACATGGAAATACTTAAATTAATAGAAATGGGATAATAATTAAGAGTGAGCTAGCCAGTAAGTAGCCCTAGCTATTGGCCAACAGTTTAATAATTAATATAGCATCTCTGTGTGTTCATTTGTGGCTGAAGCAGTGGGACCTGGTTGGTCAAGAAAAACTCTAACAACATATTATTGTAATTTTTCAAGACAGGGTCTCACTGTGTAGTTCTGGCTGGCCTGGAACTTGTAAAGTAGATCTAGAACTCACATATATCTGCCTGCCTCTGCCTGGCGAGTTCTGGTATTAAAGGCGTGCCCAGTTATCATTGTAGTTTTGATATGTATTTGATGTTGAGCAGCTTTTCATGTGTGTATGTACTTATTGACTACTGATATAGCTCCAATAGGAAAATGTCCTAGATTCCATGCTTATGCTTTTTTATTTGTTTTTGTTTTTGCTTGTGAGTTTCTGTTTGTTTGCTTTTTGAGACCAAGTCTCATGAACCACAGGCTAACATTGAACTTTCTCTGCATTCAAAGATGGTCTTGAACTCCTGACCCTCATCTTCCTTCCTCTGAAGTACTAAAATTACAGGCCCGAGTTACCCTGCCCAGTTATGCTCATCTGTTGTAATCTATAATGCTTTTGTATTGGCATATATTAATTATATATAATAATGTGTTTCATTATGGCATTTTCTTGCATAAATATAATTTTATCATAATCCATCCCATTACTCTCTCTTGTTTCCATTGCACTCTTGCTGATTCATTTCCTCTAACTAGTTCCCCTTTTAATTTCATAGAGTATGTGTGTGTGGGGGGGGTGTGTGTGGGGGGGTGTGAGTGAGTGAGTGAGTGAGAGAGAGGGGGGGGAGAGAGAGAGAGAGGGATAGAAAGGGAGATCAAATCACTTAAATAAGTGTTGCTTATTTTAGTGTAGTAAAGGGATTTTATTGGAATAATGCTATGCCACTGGAAAAACTGTCTCCTTCTCCCCAAATCACCATTAACTACCAACATTACCCCTGCCCCTAGCTACTGTTAACTGTCTATAAATCTTCAGATAGTGGTGCGCTCATTTTTAGTTGCAGTGTGTTCATATGATTCTTACACAAAGAAAACTACAAATGTAAAACTTAGAGAGCATAAAGCACTCTTTAAGGCTTCTTCCGTGCCATAGCAAATACACAAGTAAATTTAGGGCTGTCAAGTATTACCATAACGTAAAATAAAAACCTGAGAATGCAACTTCAGTGATGCGCAAATGTGCTTTTCATTTCTTTATTTAATGTGTCTATGTGTTTTGCCTGTATGTATGTTTGTGCACCACTATCATGCCTGGTGCCTTGAGGGTCACAAAAGGGCTTAGGATCCCCTAGAATGGGTATGACAGTGGTTGTGAACTTCCATGTGGGTTCTAGGAATTGAAATGAACCCAAGTCTTTTGGAAGAGCAGACAGTGCTCTTAACTGCTGGGCCATCTCCTTCCCAGCCCAATTTCCTGTATCATTATCTGTTTGGAAAACAGTCCTTCACGTTTTCTTTAAGTATTAGCAGCACTCCTTTTACGTGGATTGCCTTCAGCTAAAGTCTAAGGAACTGTAAAATTGCCAAAAAGGCCTTCATTTTGTCAGAACTAAGATTAAAGTAGGCAAGAGAAAGTAAAGTGATTCTTTCCCAGTAGGTGGCCCCTTAGATGAAGTGTACCTTGCTTTTCAATTTTTCTACTAAAAAATTCATTATATGGGAGCTGGAGAGATGGCTCAGTGGTTAAGAACACTGGCTACTCTTCCAGAGGACCCAGGTTCAATGCCCAGAATGCACATGGTAGCTTAAGTTCACCTTAATTTCAGTCTCAGGGGATCCTAGACCCGAGATAACAGATCCACTCTCTTCTAGCTTCTGTTAGCACCAGGCATGCAACATGCACACGTATACATGCTAGCAAAACACATAATAAATAAATAAATAATAAATAAATAAACCTTCAAAAGAGATTATATAATTATCCCCAAACAGAAACTCATCCCACATCGAGGAGTTGTTGTATGGCTTCATATTGCCTCATTACAGAAACATTAAAACCTTTATACCAAATCAAGACCTGGTGGTGCACATCTTTAATTCCATCAGTTAGGAGGCAGAGACAGGTAGATCTCTATGAGTTGGAGGCCAGCCTGGTCTACATAGTGAATTCTAGGGCCAGCCAACAACACATAATGAGTTCCTGTCTCCAAAATAAAAACCTACCAACTAAAACAAATGTTTGAATTTTATGAAAAAATTCCAAGGTTTTGTATTTGTATCTGAAAAGTCAATTTTTCCTTTCTTTTCTCTATTAATATGAGCCTCCAAAAGGAGCCTTAAAGTTGTGTACTCTGCACTGCTTACTAGTCTGTCATCAATTTCTAATTCTTGAAGTGTCTTGGCTATAGCAAGATTTCCACAGACAAGTATAATTCCACAAAACACATGGAAGTCTAAATCCATTAAAGGCTCTACAACAAGAAAAACTGCTACAATCTGATGTCACACAGAGCCTGACAATTTTCACAGCCATCCACAATGAGTGCTGTCTGGGTTACCTGCAGCTTCAGTTATTAACCAGACAGAAACAGTACAGCCATGAACCACCGGCTTACTACACTCTTGGTGTGATTAATTCAGTGTCTTCTGGCAGCTTAAGGTCTTGTGTTTGACATTCAAGTCATTCTGAATTCACCCCAAGACAGTACTGACAAAGGAAACAACAAAACATCCATCCATCCATCCACCCAATGCATTTGGTTATGGTACTGTGTGTTTTCCTCCACTAAACTACACCTTGAGAGGCCAATTTTGTAACTCCATTCCTTTTCGTAGACACACAAAACCTGCAATAAAGTGTCACATTAGAGACGTTTACTTCCCATGGCCCTTTTATTATGATAAAAACTGCTTCTGAACACATATAAATTGATGCCTTGGGAGTGTTTAGCTGACAGGTTCTTTGTTTCAAGCAAGCAAGGAACTGTGAAGGAATACTAAGAGTATGCTGGCTCTTTGGGAGGACTGCAGGATTGGTCTTGATGCAAAGTCCTAGTGGCAACACCCACATTACTTAGCCGAGCTAATCTGTTCCTGTGAGGAAACTAAGGTCTTAAAGAGTCGGGAAGTGGCTGGCAGAATGACTCACTGATTAAGAGCACTGGCTGCGCTTGCAGACAACTCAGTTTCAATTCCCAGCACCCACATAACAGCTCACAACCATTCTAACTCCAGTTCCAGGGGATCTGACACCCTCTTCTAATCTTCCCAGACTCTGGATGCACATACATACATGCAGGTAAAACACTCATAGCCTTTCAGTTGAAAATAAATTTTACAAAATGATTTTAAGATAAAAGGGTGATATGAAATACCCTGTGGCCTACTAAGTCTAAGCAGAGACTCCAGCTGCAGGGTTTTCGATTCCTGGTCTTCAGCACTTTTCATTATCTCACACGTACTACAAAGAGAGTGCAAAGATATGTGCAAAAAGAGAAAGGGGAAGGGCTTTGGAAAATGGTCTATTTGAAAACTAACAGAACTATTTTGTTTTATTGTCAATTAATGTGACCATTGCAGAGTGACATCCAAAAGATAAACAAAGCCCCCCCATACACACACCAATTGTGAAAAGAATTTTTTAAGTTCATTTCATCATGAACCCTCTCTTATGCATCACTGAGCCTTTCATTTCTGGTAGCTTTCCCTAATCTGCTTGCTCACCCTCTCTCTGAAAATCTGCCTGGAACTTCTCTCAAATAAATCTGCAGCCTTTCCTGATTTTTCCTTTCTTTAGTCTATCAGCCTAGCTCACTACAGGCTTTTGAGATGTAAATTAACATAATGCTTCTGCATCCTCCGGTTTTCCTCTCCATTTAACACCCTCTCATGAACCTTTAATCATTTGAGATTTTTCCAAAACGTGAAAGGAAGAGAGGAGATTGGAACAAGACTCATTATAAACACGGGTCCCTGTCACAGTGAAAAGCACAGCTTCAAGGTGTCTGTGGAAAATTATCAACTTTGTCTTATTCTTACTTTCTTTTCTGCTGATTCAACCTCTGTGGAGAGAAGGTGGGGTTATTACAGATACCCTCCCCTTTCAAACTGTAGTTTTTATATTATTCCTTCTGAAGTCTGCATGAAATGAAAAGTTACAGATCTGCCTAGCATTAGCAACTTGGGAGAATAGCAGAACCTATTTTAAAGACAGAACACTAAGCATGTACTAGGTCTCAGCATTTTTTAAGATAGTTAAGCTATTTCTCTCATTTTCCTCTGTATAACAGAGGTAGGATTAGGAAAAAAAAACTTTAAAAACGGAGGAGACATGAGAAGGAAAAAAGTCTCCTGGCCCAGGATCTAGTTTGCCTTTCTTGCTGAAGGATAAAGTTAAACAAAACTGATAAAGTCAAAATTGCCTAACAGAAAGTGTCTAACAGATAGGGTTTCTAATGCTGTGAAGACACACAATGACTATGAAAACCCTTATAAAGAAAAACATCTACTTGGGGCTGGCTTACAGTTCGGAAGTTCAGTCCATTATCATCATGGTGGGAAGCTTGGCAGTGTGGGGGCAGACATGGTTCTGAAGGAGCCAAGAATCTACATCTGGATTTTCGGCTGGTAGCAAGAAGAGAGTGACACTGGGCCTGGATTGAGCATCTGAAACATCAAAGCCCACCCCCCCCTCCAGTGACACACTTCTTCCAACAAGGCCGCACCTACTCCAACAAGGCCACACCTCCTAATAGTGCCACTCCTTATAAGACTATGGGGGCCATTTTCGTTCAAGCCACCACAATTTTCAAACAAAGATGTTAAAAATAATAAATAAGGGCCGGAGAGATGGCTCAGCAGTTAAGAGCAGTTGCTTTTCTTCCAGAAGACCCAAGTTTGAGTCTTAGTACTCACACGCCAGTTTCAGGGGATCCAATGCTCTCTTCTGGTTCTGAAGGTAGTGCGTGCATAGATTACACAACTATGTATGTAAAGCAGCCTTGTGTTTGTTTTACGGCTTCATGGTACTTTCTATACAGTATTCAAGACATGTCTCCAATGATTAAAAAAAATGAGACATAAATTATTAAAGTATTTTTGTGGTAATTTTCTTGAGACAGGGACTTCCCTATGAAGCTCTAACAGGCCTGAAAGTTACTGTGTAGACTAAGCTGGCCTTGAATTTATACTTAACATTCTGCCACAAACTCCTGAATGCTGGCATTACAAGAGTGTGCCACCACTCCTAGTTTAAATATTTATTTTAGTTTTTCTTGTTTCTAGATTTCAAATGTCCAGTAGCCTAGAGAATCATTTATCTCTACAGCAGTTCCCAACACAGTTAAATCCACAGAATCATCAATCATTCCTTTCATCAACACCAAGACTGCATCTGTAACTAAATGTAATGGCTTTTTTGATATGCTGGAGAAACACATTACTGAAAATAAAGTCTACCGTTTTATTTTTGTAGGAAAGATGTAACAATTTTCATTCTACCTTTTAATATAATTTTAAAAATAAACTGTTTGGACACATTGTCTATTTAATATGAAGGTTACTCATGCCTGATATTGAGGGCTTTCTTTAGGTAGTCTATTGCTCTTGTAGGGAGAATTGGAAGCTTAAGTGGTATAATTTCATTTAAGATATATGTATATATTTATGTATACTCATAAACTTATATGTGTTGTATACAATTTTAGACAGAGCATCTGAATAATCCAACATAAAATTTACCATCAGAAGTGAGTCTGACTTAATAGAACAAGGAATATATAGTTATTTCCTTAGCACTTGTAAAAATAAGCAAAGAATCTGATAATCCATGGGCCATAGAGACAAAATGATAGCTCCAAGTCTCACTCTATAAACCAAGCAGGCTTTGAATTTATGATCCTCTTGACTCAGTCTCCTAAATATCTGATATTATAGTCCTGAGGCATCAATGCCCGCTCAAGCCTTTCTCGGTAGTCTTCCATAATTATTCTTGATGACCAGACCAGCACAAACACCCAGATAAAAGCTTTTGCCTTCCCTCAAAACTCATTATTTCAGTTGCCTTCAGTGAAGTCACTGTTACTCTGAGTACACAGGAAAGAAAACTGAGGGGAAAGACAGGCACTGGACAAGATGTTACTAAGTAAACGAAATGTTGACAAACCTAGGAAGTGTCAGTGATGTGTTCAATCATTTACTCATTTTTAAAAGGACAATCTGTGGGCTTTGCTTCCTTTCCTCCTTTTCCATATTTGTTAACACAGACATGCTGATAATGAGTCGACTATGACTCAGAAGATGAGAAAAATATCATAGAAGATGGCAAAACTACACGCAGAAAGGAATGTGAGCCCTTTAATGACTGTGTGGACCAGAGTGTCTTTATCTTTCTGTCTATCAGCCTGAGCCTTCCCATGGGAGAGAAAGAAATCTTCCTTCATGTTAAAAAACTCAAACAGCTTTATCGATGTATACAGGTTGATTTCTTAATAATTCCAGTAGTCTCAGATAAGATAGCAATATAATTGCTTAGAAAGTCTCTCTCATTCCATATTTAATTGACTGCAAACAATGTGTTTGTTGAAATATCTTATAGATCATTATAATTTTTTTTAGAAAAGGGTATCCTTTACACAATCTCCCTAAAATATGTTTTAATTGTAGTAATTATGGTAAAAATATTATTTTACTTTGAAGATCCAGAGATAATATTTTGTCTTTTCATTTCATTTTGGAAAGTTTCAACTAGTTTACCTTCCAGTTGACTGATTATTTTCCTAGTCATGTCCAGTATAATGATGAGTAATTTTTTTATTTCTGTTAGAATTGTTTTTTTTAGTATTCCCTTTTTAAGAATTCTTACCCTCTACTTAATTACCCATCTCTTTTTTATATGCTGTCTGTTTTATATACCATAGTCTTTAATGTATTAATTACAATTATGTCTTTTAATACTTACTTATTTTTATTTTATGCATGTGCATATGTTTGCCCTGCATGGATGCAAATGTACACATGTGTCTGGTGCCTACAGAGGTCAAAACAAGACATCAGATCTCCTGAAAGTGTGGTTACAGGCAGTTGTGAGCCACCATGTGAGTACTTGGAATCCAAGCCAGGACCTCTGGGAGAACAGCAACTGCTCTTATCTAAGTTTTCCTTCCATCCCCCTAACTATAGTTATTTTAACGTACCCTTTGATAATTACTATATCTGTGCCCTGTTTAATTTTTTTCTTCCCTCCCTCCCTTCCTTTTTTCCTTCCTCCATTCCTTTCTTTTTTCTTTTGTTTTTATTTTTGAACACAGGTCCCTTGAAGACCAACCTGGGCTTGAGTGACTGTATAATTGATATCCTTGAACTTCTAATCCTTTTACCTCCACTCCTGAATGTCAAGATTACAGGACCCATATGATCCACCACACCAGGTTAATGCAGTGCTGGAGAGAGAGCATGCCCACTGCGATACATTCCCAGGCCCATACTGTGATTTTTACTACTTTTAGAAATATTTTGAATTATTTATTAAAAGTCAAGTATAATATGTTAGCTGATAGAAACACTTAACAGATTAAGCTTTAGTTGTAGAGAATAATCTAAACATTTCACAATGTATTCTTTTGATCGCTCTTTCATGGTCACTAGGGGATCCTTCTCACTTCTTTACCATGAATATGTGATACAGTTTCTGAAAGTAAATTCCAAGAAATCCAAGTATCCACACAAGCATGCTTCCCCAGGAGATTCTCTCTCTCTCAATTCTCGTCTACAGTCAGCTACCAGCAAGTCCTCAAAAATTCTTTCTTAGACATTCTTACTAGTACATTGTCCAACATGGTTCTGTTTCATGTAAATTGAGCTGGGCTGGGACTCCCCACATCTCACAATGTTACTTCCCCTAGCATCTCAGCTCTCTAATAGAGCCAAAAAGACTGGCGATTTTTTTTCAGTTTGTATTTTCATGACAAAGATGGGACTGAAAACTTCTAAGATCTACGTATGTCACACCTAAAGCTATATATCCAAAAGCATTCTATGTCTGAATATTATGCTTCTGTGCCATTTAAACTTTGAGTGGAAATTGCAAAGGATCCTTTTATTTGAAACTTAGAACTTGCCAAATAGATTCATTATGACCATAGTATGAACTTTTGATTTTCTAGGAAGCTTTTCATATAAATACCTGGGTAACAGGCAAGGTTTGTTGCCTCAAACCATGTTACATAGATGAGAAACTTCTGAGAGAGAGAATAAATCTGACTCTGCTACAACCATCCTGAAATTTCATGGCCTCCTTTTATGGGTGTTCTAGGGATCTGAGCCATATCTTTCGTTATATTAGTTAATTTGGAGTGAAATTAAGACAGATCCACGATCTCCTGGAATCTCAATCTATTGAGATGAGGAATTGGGCAGGAAATCAAATAGTATCCACAATTCTGTCCAGAATAATATGAATCAGCAGGGTTGAGGAAGGAGGCAGGCTGTGGAGATCACTCAAAACGAACAGAAAGCTTTGGTCTATCAAAGACTCCTATGGAAGACGGGTGGTGGTGGCACATGCCTTTAATCCCAAGGATCTCTGAGTTCAAGGCCGACATGGTCTACAAAGCAGGTACCAGGACAGCCATGGCTACACAGAGAAACCCTGTCTCAAAAAATAAAACAAAAGACTCCTATGGAATGGGTAATGGTGTCCACAGAGTAATCTCATGCTCCCAGAGCAGTCTCACATACCAGCAGACTTAAGTTGTGGAATCAGCAATGGAGTCTCAAGGTAAGGAAAAAATCTCTCTCCAAGATATTTCAATTCCTTTAGGAAAGAACCCGTGTCACTTCAATCCATTGTTGACTTGTCTGACTTCACTGCCTAGGTCCATTTGCTTAATATTCCCTTTAAAGCCATATAGTTGCTAGCACTGTTAGCTTCCCTTTCCTTGTCTAGCGAATGATCCAAATCCATTTCCACCCACCTGCTCCCTCCTGTACTGTGAGAGTGGGATATTTCCACTAAAAAGAACCTGTCACTGTTAATTAGGGAGGAAAGCCTATGTGGCACCGTGTAGGTTTAGCAGACAAGAAAATCCCCGCTGAGGTTCTGAGAAACACCTTGGATACATTGACAAGTTAATAAAAAAGCTTGAGTCAGTGGCATTTTTAACACACTAGCATGAAAAGTATCACTGGAAAGAAAGTAACTTCCAAGGGAAAATTTGTTAAGCTGTGTCAAAAGCTGTGATTGAGCTTAAACCTCTTGTTTTGTGTCTTCTGTACTGATTCATCACTGAATAACTGGTAAGGGAATTATGTTCCCCTTTGGGTCTCGTAACTTGATAACAGCATCACGGTGATATTTGAGAACATCATTGTTGGAGAAACTTACTCATTCAGACCATAGGCTTAAACTTCCAATTTTTCCCTCTTCTAATCCTGTGTTCATACAGAGCTAACTAGAAAGGGGGAAGACGAAAGAAGAACAGAGGGGAGAAGGTGGGCCATGCCACCACAGATGGAGATGTGGGTGTCCTGGATGGAAACAAATGCAGTCAGGAGAACCATTGATAATCACAGCCTTGAGAACACTAGACTTGATGTTGTTTGTTTCAGCTGTGTTAAGGATCATTGAATACACAGACAGTTCTCTTCCCTCCCATCACTGTGGCTGAGCTTTACCAATGCTCTAAGTTGCTTGATAAACCAGGCACATGATAATCAGGCAATTCAATGATGAAGTCGTATTTATTATATGACTGGGGAGATGAAGGGGAAATTATCATTAAATAAATGACAAGAACTTAATGTTACTAGGGTTAGCATGTCAACATAAAAATTAACTGAACCATAGGAAACTCTAAGTGTCATATGTCCACCTATTCATTACTGCCGTCACTGAACTTATATTAAATTTTATTTTATTGGATGTGTATAGGTGTTTTGCCCACATATACGTCTATGCACCATATACTTGCAGTGCCCACAGAAGCTAGGAGAAGACCTCGGATACTCTAGATCTGGAGTTCCACATGACGGTTAACTGCCGTATGGGTGCTGGGAATTAAATCTGTGTCCTCAGCAAGAGCAATAAGTGTTCTTAACCGCTGAGCAATCTCTACAGTTCCCATTCCTGACTTCTGTTTTAGACAAGTCTCATTATGTGCCCAAGGATGCCTGAAATTCACTCTATAGAACAGGCTGGCCTTGAACTTGCAGAGATCCACCTGCCTTTGCCTCCCAAGAACTAGAGTTAAAAGTGCTCAGCATCTCTGATATTTAAAATCACCTATTTTGACTGACTTAAGATGGGTTGAGCTGTGGACATTTATTGCCTGTCTATACGAAGAAAATAGAGTTTCCAGAGTAGTGAATTTCAATAATTATTCAAGAAAACATATATTGTGATAGATAATAACTAAATGGCTTCAGTTTCCCTCCTTTATATCTACTCACCGAAGATATATGTTCCTGTTCCAAAAAGCTGGATTCCATTTCCTTTTCCTTGTAATTTGCTTTTCCCAAAAGTAAAAGATATTATATTGTCCCGATTATATTCTAAGACCAGGGTACAAGGGACTTTGTATCTCTAGTATACCTTTCTCTGGATGAAAATAAATCCAACTCAGAATGTTGGGACTATGTTGAGAGAACAAGAATGTCTTAGACCAACCATCACCAGATAACTAGCTAGCTGACCTCAGATATATTACTATCTAACCAAGAACCATATTACCCAGTCTATCTACAGGTTTCTAAAAAGATAGTTGATAGAGACATATTTTATGATTATTATAAAGCAATATGTAATTGATATGTCAGTGATTGTTCATTGTTCTCTTGAACCTGTTGCCAAATTTTCTTTGGAGCCTTCCTGATTTCTTTTCCTTTTCAGGTTTTAAGTTTATGCAACAGGACTTGTTTTCACTATTCATGTTAGCTGTGGAAAAACATAATGTTTCTTAAGAGCATTAGCTTTTTACATCACTAAAATTCAAGCCACAAGTTTGCTGCAAGTTTCTTTCCCGGGTTCCTTCTTTTTTCTTGAAATATGTCAATTCCTTGGAGTCTCTTCTATGACAGACACTGTGTAACTAAGCCATTGTTGAACTTGCCTTTCTAATACCCCTCTACTAGAGCAGCTAAAAACATAAAAGCTTTAAATTACAGTTCTTTGCAACAAGGGAAGAGATACAGCATGGCTCTGAACAAGGAGGTTAAGGGAAGCTGCAGTGAAAGGCTACCCTTCCTCCTTAAGAGAAAGCCATTGACTCCTCCCTTCTCCTTGCTTAGAACACAGTTAGGAGAATGCCTGCTGTGGAATATTCCTGTAAAATGTGTAAATTATGCTTCTAATAAGAAGCTGACTGACTAATAGCCAGGCAGTATATGGTTAAGTGGAAAAGTCAAGCTAAGAATGATGGGGGGAATAAGGGCAAAGTCAAGGGAGATGCCAGCCAGCTGCTGGACAAGCAGGACATATAGAAAATGAGGTAACAAGCCTTGAGCTGCATGGGAAAACATAGAAATATAGGTTAATTTAAATGTAAGAGTTAATAAAGAGTTGGTTCTTTGAGGAAAATCAACAAAATAGACAAAACTCTGTCCAAAATAACCAAAAGACAGAGAGAGAGCACGCTAATTAACAAAATCAGAAATGAAAAAGGGGACATAACAATGGACTCTGAAGAAATCCAGAGAATCATCAGGGCATACTTTGAAAATCTGTACTCCACAAAATTCAAAAATTTAAAGGAAATGGACAATTTCCTGGATAGATATCACTTGCAAAAACTAAATCAAGAGCAGATAAACAATCTAAACAGACTTATAACCTTTAATGAAATAGAAGCAGTCATCAAAACTTTCCCAAACAAAAAAAGCCCAGGCCCAGATAGCTTCAGTGCAGAATTCTACCAAAAATTCAAAGAAGAGCTAATTCCAATACTCCTCAAAGTATTCCACACAATAGAAGCAGGAGGCTCACTGCCAAACTTTTTTTACGAGGCTACAATTACCTTGATACCCAAGCCACACAAAGACACAACTAAGAAAGAGAACTATAGACCAATTTCTCTCATGAATATTGATGCAAAAATATTCAATAAAATACTAGCAAACCAGATTCAAGAACACATCAGAAAAATCATCCACCATGATCAAGTAGGCTTCATCCCAGGAATGCAGGGATGGTTCAACATTAGAAAATCTATCAATGTAATCTACCATATAAACAAACTGCGAAAGAAAAACCACATGATCATCTCACTAGATGCTGAAAACGCCTTTGACAAAATCCAGCACCCCTTCATGATAAAGGTCCTAGAGAGATCAGGGATAACAGGAACATACCTGAATATAATAAAAGCAATATACAGTAAATCAACAGCTAACATCAAACTAAATGGAGAGAAACTCAACCCAATTCCTCTAAAATCGGAACAAGACAAGGTTGTCCACTATCTCCATATCTCTTCAATAATGTATTTGAATTTCTAGCTACAGCAATAAGACAAGAAAAGGAGATCAAGGGGATACAAATAGGAAAAGAAAAAGTCAAGCTTTCACTATTTGCAGATGATATGATAGTTTACATAAGTGACCCAAAAAACTCCGCAAGGGAACTCCTAGAGTTGATAAACACCTTCAGCAAAGTGGCAGGATACAAGGTAAACTCAAAAAAATCAGTGGCCCTATTATATACAGATGATGAAGTGACTGAGAAAGAAATCAGAGAAACATCACCCTATACAATAGCCATAAACAGCATCAAATACCTGGAGATAATGTTAACCAAGGAAGTGAAAGACCCATATATCAAGAACTTTGAGTCTTTAAAGAAAGAAATCAAAGAGGATACCAGAAAATGGAAAGATCTCCAATGCTCTTGGATTGGTAGAATCAACATAATAAAAATGGCAATCTTGCCAAAAGCAGTCTACATATTCAATGCAATCCCTGTCAAAATTCGGGCACAATTCTTCACAGACCTGGAAAGAACAATAATCAACTTTATATGGAAAAACAAAAGGCCTAGGATAGCCAAAACAACCCTATACAATAAAGGAACTTCAGGAGGCATCACCATACCTGACTTCAAGTTCTATTATAGAGCTATAGTCCTGAAAACAGCTTGGTATTGGCACAAAAACAGGCAGGTAGACCAATGGAACCGAATTGAAAACCCTGATTTTAACCCACACACCTAAGAACACTTGATTTTCGACAAAGAAGCTAAAACTATACAATGGAAAAAAGAAAGCATCTTTAACAAATGGTGCTGGCATAACTGGGTACTGGTATGCAGAAGACTGCAGATAGATCCATGTTTATCGCATTGTACAAAACTTAAGTCCAAATGGATCAAAGATCTCAACATAAATCCAGCCACACTGAAACTTTTAGAAGAGAAAGTGGGAGATACTCTTCAACGAGTTGATACAGGAGACCACTTCCTAAACATAACACTAGTGGCACAGGCACTGAGATCGACAATTAACAAATGGGACCTCCTGAAACTAAAAAGCTTCTGTAAGCCAAAGGACACAGTCAACAAGAAAAAAAAGGCAGTCCATAGAATGAGAAAAGATATTCACTAATCCCACATCTGATAGAGGGCTAATATCCAAAATGTACAAAGAACTCAAGAAGCAAGTCTCCAAAACACCAAAGGATCCAATTAAAAGGTGGGGTACAGAACTAAATAGAGAATTTTCAATAGAGGAGCCTAAAATGGCCAAGAGACACTTAAGAAAGTGCTCAACATCCTTAGCCATCAGGGAAATGCAAATCAAAACAACTCTGAGATACCATCTTACTCCTGTCAGAATGGTTAAAATAAAAAACACCGAAGACAGTTTATGCTGGAGAGGATGTGGAGAGAGGGGAACACTCCTCCACTACTGGTGGGAGTGCCAACTCATACAGCCACTGTGGAAATTAGTATGGAGATTACTCAGGAAAATGGGAATCAATCTACCACAAGACCCAGCAATTCCACTCTTAGGCATATATCCAAAAGAGGCAAGTTCATACAACAAGGGCATCTGCTCCACTATGTTCATAGCAGCATTATTTGTAATAGCCAGAACCTGGAAACAACCTAGATGCCCCTCAACTGAAGAGTGGATAGAGAAAATGTGGTACATTTACACAAGGGAGTACTACTCAACAGAAAAAAAACCAATGGAATCTTGAAATTCACAGGGAAATGGATAGCACAGGAAGAAACCATCCTGAGTGAGGTAACCCAGTCGCAAAAAGACAAACATGGTATGTACTCACTCATATATGGATTTTAGACAAGGATCAGGATAGTGCCAGTCTGCACTTCCACTGATAGAGAGTCTGGGAAACAGGAAAGAACCAAAAAGATATGCATATATGCATAGTACACAAGAGAAGAGGATTGAGACAAGATCCCCTGAATGGATGGGGAACACGGCGAGGGGTGGGGAGTGGGACCTGGGAAGAAGAGAGGGGGTGAAGAGGAAGAGAGTTGGTCATGGGGGAACAGGAAGTTGAGGGGGGTAGAATAGGGGGAAGAGGGAATCCTAGGATCGAATACAGATCAGGCACCAGAGTGACCTCGAGTGATCTAAAGGGATAACACCAACTGGCAAGTTAAGCAATAGTGGAGAGATCATCTCGAATGCCCATTCCTGATAATGAACTTGATGTCTATAACCATCCGGGAGCCTTCATCCTGTGACTGATGGAAGCAGAGGCAAACACACAATTAATCACTGAACTGAACCCAAGGAACCCAGTGACAGAGAGAGAGGAGTGATGAGCAAATTGGCAAAGAATGGGCTGGCAAAACCAGCAGAGACAGCTGATCTGAACAGGGGAGAGCTCTTGGACCCCAGACTGACAGTGGGGAGGCCAGCATGGGACTGATCTGGACCCCCCAAATGTGAGTGTCAGCGAGAAGGCCCGGGTAACCTATGGGGCCCTGAGCTGTGGATCAGTGTCTATCCCTGGTATATAAACAGTCTTCGAGTGCCTATAGCACAAAGAGGGATGCTCTCTCAGCCTGGACTCTTAGAGGAGTGCCTGGACCCTACCCAGATTAAAATGACAGACTCTAGATATCCCCTATGTGGAAGGATTTGGCAATAGGGTGGGAGGGTGAGGAGGAAAGGGAGTGTGGGAGGAGGGGAGGAAGAGGGAACTGGGATTGACATGCAAAACAAGCTATTTAAAATTAAAATAAAAAATGATAAAAAAAAAGTATGTCACATCATTTGGGAAAGGGGCTAGGCCCCCCCCTGTGTACCTAGGCTGAGAGAGTAGCTTTCTATGGGGAATGGGCTCCCAAAGTCCATTTGTGCACTAGGGATAAATACTGGTTCCACTGGCAGAAGTCCCATAGATTTCCCAGGCCTCCTAAGTGACACCCACACTGAGGGGGCCTGGTTTGGTCCTACACTGGTTCCCCAGCTGTCAGACTGGGCTGTGTGAACTCCCACGTGCTCATGTCAGCTGTTTCTGTGGGTTTCCTCAGCATGAACGTGATCCCTTTGCTCATCACTCCTGCCACTCTACAACTGAATTCCACTTTGACTCAGTGCTTAGCTATGGGTGTCTGCTTCTGCTTCATCGGCTACTGGATGAAGGATCTAGGATGGCATCTATGGCAGTCATCAGTCTCATTATACGGGAAGGGCTTTTAAGGTAGCCTCTCTACTATTGCTTAGATTCTCAGTTGGGGTCATGCTTGTAGATCTCTGGACATTTCCCTCGTGCCAGATTTCTCTTTAAACCTATGATGGCTCCCTCTATTAAGGTATCTCTTTTCTTGCTCTCCTCTATTCTTCCCCATACTCAATCTTCCTGATTCTTCATGTTCCCCTCCACACTCCTCTTCTCTCATTCTCCTTCTACTCCAACCCTCCCCTCCCCCAATCTCCCACAACTAAGTTTTGAAGCACTGGAGGCTAATGAACTAAAAATACTGTCATCTTATACACACACGCTTATTTTGCATGGTCTTGTTTGAGATGTGGTCATTACAATCTTGATATTTTTATGCAAGGAAACACCAGAAAAAATGACTCAAACATCCAAAAAAGAAACGTATTGACAAAATAAGATTATGTCAGTAATCTTTTGCTTAACCTTTGTGGAAAACCCCAATACAATACACTATCCTTGAGAAAGTATGACTGTATTTCTATGCTGTCCTTGCCCTCAGTGGTATTGATTGTCAAAAAGGAAACAGGGGCAGTTTTTATTTTATTCATACATGTATAACAAATGTAGATATCAAGAGAATTGTCTCAAGAACAGAGTTTTGGAAAAAGGGAAATTTATGAGAGTCAGAAAAATAACTGTATTAATGTATGCTATTATTTTCAAATTGCATTTATATTGTTAGCATTATTATCTTTTTTACTACACCATAAAGAAATAAAGAGTAACGTGGTTCTTTCTATTTTTATTTAAGAAAATATTAACTAATGGATCTAGGAGAATCAGGTATGAAGTTTGACATTATAGTGTTTTTGTGTCTGATTGCAACACTGACATTAAACGATACAAGGAATGATGCCTCATTTATTTACAAACTTTGAAGCTCAAAAGTTAAAACTGAAACTAAGGTAGAAACACTGACTCATCCAATGAGTGAAAGAAAGATCAGACATCCCAGTTCTGGGAGTAGTCATGGACTGATAATCTGCCTTGTTTATAAGCACATATGAATAAGAGGAATCAAGATAAATTCATCACCGGAAGGGTGTACAAACCACAAACCAAACTGGGTATGTTTCAATATCTAGCAATACCTAGGACATTTGCTGCTGAGCCCTTAGCAGTGAAACAGAATTTGGAGTCTATCACTGCATAATGCCTGATCTAACATCCTGGATTTTCATTTTAGTTATCCTTCCCTCATATAATCGATCACTACCAGCAGATCCAGGGAGACCAGGGGACCAGCTCTTCTGGAGGAAGCAGGTACAACAGGCCCTGCATCCGGGCCTGTGTTCCAGTGCCTGGGGATCACCTGGGAACTGCACAGGGCTTCCAATCCCAGCGGGAGCAAAGCACCCCAGACTCCAGTTCCTCTCTCCCACCAATGAGACAAAGAAACCAGCAGATCCAAGAGAGCAGGGAATCAGCTGTTCCGGAGGAACCAATTAAACCAGGCCCTGCATCCGGGCCTGCGTTCCAGCACCTGGGGATTGCCTGGAAACAACAACACAAATTGCACAAACCCTACAAACTAATGGAAATTGAACAATGCACAATTGCACCATTCCAGGGTCAAAGGAGAAATAAAAAAAGAAATGAAAGATTTCCTAGAATTCAATGAGAATGAAGACACAACATACCCAAACTTATGGGACACTTTGAAAGCTGTGCTAAGAGGCAAGTTCATAGCAATAAGTGCCCATGTGAAGAAACTGGAGAATAGTCACACTAAAGAATTAATAGCACAACTGAAAACTATTCCATGACGAAACTAGAGAGAGTTAAAGGTTGGGAAAAAATGTTCCAATCAAATGGACCCAAGAAACAAGCAGGGGTAGCAATCTAAATATCTAACAAATTAGACTTTAAAATAAAATCAATCAAAAGAGATGAAGGAGGTGATTACATACTCATCACAGGAAAAATCCACCCAGATGAAGTGTCTATCCTGAACATCTATGCCCAAATACAAAGGCATCCACATACATAAAAGAAATATCACTAAAACTTAAATCACATTAAAGCCCCACACACTTATGGTGGGAGATGTCAACACACCACTCTCACCACTAGACAGGAATACCAGACAGAAACTCAACAAAGAAGCAAAGAGTCTAATAGAAGTAATGACCCAACTGGGATTAACAGACATCTATAGAACATTTAATCCACATAAAAAGAATATACCTTCGTCTCACCACCACATGGAACCTTCCAAAAAATCCGCCACACACTTGGCAACATATCAAACCTCAGCAGCTACAAAAAATTTTGAATAACTCTATGCATCTTATCAGACCATCATGCTTTAAAATTAGAATTCAAAACAACACAAATTGCAGAAAACCTACAAACTCATGGAAATTGAATAATGAACAACTGCACCATACCTGGGTCAAGGGAGAAATAAAAAGAAGAAATTAAAGACTTCCTAGAATTCAATGAGAATGAAGACACAACATACCCAAATGGGACACTTTGAAAACAGTGCTACAGGGAAAGTTCATAGCACTAAGTGCCCACATGAAGAAATGGGAGAATAGTTATACCAGAGAATTAGCATCACAGCTGAAAGCTCTAGAACACAAAGAAGCAAACTCCCCCAGGAGGAGTAGACACCAGGAAATAATCAAATTGAAGGCTGAAATCAATAAAGTAGAAATGAGGAAAACAATACAAAGAATCAATGCAACAAAGAGTTGGTTCTATGAGAAAATCAACAAGATAGACAAACCTTTGTCCAAACTTACCAAACAGCAGAGAGTGAACATGCAAATTAACAAAATCAGAAATGAAAAGGGGGACATAACAACGGACTCTGAGGAAATCCAGAGAATCATCAGGTCATACTTTGAAAACCCGTACTACACAAAATTTGAAAATTTAAACTAAATGGACGGACTTCCTGGATAGCTATCACTTGCCAAAAGTAAATCAAGAACAGATAAGCAATTTGAATAGACCTATAACCCCTATGGAAATAGAAGCAGTCATGAAAAGTCTCCCAAACAAACAAACAAACAAAAAAAAAGTCCAGGTCCAGATGGCCTCAGTGCAAAATTCTATCAGAAATTCAAAGAACAGCTTATACCAATTCTTCTCAAAGTATTCCACACAATAGAAGCAGAAGGGTCTTTGCGAAACTCTTTCTATGAGGCTTCAATAACCTTGACCCCAAGGCACACAAAGACACAACTAAGAAAGAGAACTTCAGACCAATATCCCTCATGAACATTGATGCAAAAATACTCAATAAAATACTGGCAAATCTGATCCAAGAACACATCAAAACAATCATTCACCACGATCAAGTAGGTTTCATCCAAGGGATGCAGGGATGGTTCAGCATACGAAAATCTATCAACTTAATCCACCATATAAACAAGCTGAAAACCAAAAATCACATGATCATCTCACTAGATGCTGAAAAAGCCTTTGACAAAATCTAACACCCCTTAATTGTAAAGGTATTGGAGAGATCTGGGATAATAGGGACATACTTAAACATACTAAAAGCTGTATACAGTAAACCAACAGCCAACATCAAACTAAATGGACAGAAACTCAAGGCGATTCCACTAAAATCAGGAACAAGTCAAGGCTGTCCCCTCTCCCCATACCTTCTTCAATACTGTACTTGAACTTCTAGGTAGAGCAATAAGACAAAAAATATGGAGATCAAGGGGATACAAATTGGAAAGGAAGAGGTCAAATGTTCACTGTTTGCAGATGATATGATAGTTTACATAAATGACCCAAATAACTCTACCAGGGAACACTTACAGCTGATTAACACCTTCAGGCAAGTGGCAGGCTACAAGATCAACTCAAGAAAATCAGTAGCCCTACTATATACAGAGGATAAAAGGGCTGAGAAAGAAATCAGAGAAACATCACCCTTTACAATTGCCAAAAGCAACATAAAATACGTTGGGGTAACGCGTGAAAGACCTGTATCGCAAGAACATTGAATCTTTAAAGAAAGAAATTAAAGAAGCCCTCAGAAAATGGAAAAATCTCCCATGCTCTTGGATAGGAAGGATCAATGTAGTAAAAATGGCAATCCTGCCAAAAGCAATCTACAGATTCAATGGAATCCCCATTAAAATCCCAGCACAATTCTTCACAGATTTTGAAAGAACAATAATCAATTTTGTATGGAAAAACAAAAGACTCAGGATAGCCAAAACAACCCTGTTCAACAAGGCGACGTCCGGAGGCATCACCATCCCTGACTTCAAGCTCTGTTATAGCGCTATAGTCCTGAAAACAGCTTGGTATTGGCACAAAAATAGACATGTAGAGCAATGGAATCGAATTGAAAACCTGGATATTAACACACACACGTATGAACATCTGATCTCTGAAAAAGAACCTAAAAATATACAATGGAATAAAGAAAGCATCTTCAACAAATGACGCGGGCATACCTGGAGGCTGGCATGTAGAAGAATGCGGATCTATCCATGTCTATCGCCATGCACAAAACTTAAGTCCAAATGGATCAAAGACCTCAACATAAATCCAGCCACACTGAACCTCTTAGAAGAGAAAGTGGGTGGTACCCTTGAACGAATTGGTACAGGAGACAGCTTCCAGAACGTAACACCACTAGCACAGACAGTGAAATCAACAATTAATAAATGGGACCTCCCGAAACTGGGAAGCTTCTGTAAGGCAAAGGACACAGTCAGCAAGACAAAAAGGCAGCCCCCAGAATGGGAAAATATATTCACTAATCCCACATCTGACAGAGGGTTGATCTCCAAAATTTACAAAGAACTCAAGAAGCAAGTCTTCAAAACATCAAAGAATCCAATTAAAAACTGGGCTGCAGAACTAAATGGAGAATTTTCAATATAGGAGTTTAAAATGGCTGAGAGGCACTTGAGAAAGTGCTCAAAATCCTTAGCCATCAGGGAAATGCAAATCAAAACAACTCTGAGATACCGTCTCACTCCTGTCAGAATGGCTAAAATCAAAAACACCAACAACAATTTATGCTGGAGAGGATTTGGTGAAAGGGGAACACTCCTCCATTGCTGTTGGGAGTGCCAGCTGGTTCAACCACTTTGGAAATCAGTATGGAGATTCCTCAGAAAAATGGGAATAAACCTACCACAAGACCCAGCAACTTCATCCTTAGGCATATATCCAAATGATGCCCATTCATACAACAAGGATGTCTGTTCCACTATGTTCATAGCAGCATTATTTGTAATAGCCAGTACTTGGAAGGAACCTAGATGCCCCTCACCCGAAGAGTGGATAGAGAAAATGTGGTATGTACTCTCTCATATATGGAATTTAGACATAGATCTGTGGAATGCCAGCCTACAAGCCCATGGCCAGAGAGTCTGGGAAACAAACTTCATTCAATGGCTGATGGAAGAAAGGCAAACTCCCACCTCTAAGCACTGAGCTGAACTTAAGAAAGCCAGTAACAGAGAGGGAGGACTGATGACCAAAGGGGTTAAGACTGGGTTGGTTTAACCCCAGGAACAGCTTACCTGACAAGGGTTAATTCTTGAATCCCAGGCATCAGCCTGGGAATCTAGCATGGGACTTATCAAGACCCCCTGAATGGGGGTGTCAGTGAGGAGGCCTAGGTAATCTATTGAGCCTTGGGCAGTAGATCAGTATTTATCCTGGGTATACAAATGGACTTTGGACTCCCATCCAACAATGTGAGATGCACTCTCACCCTGCAATCTTGGCGGAGGTCTAGGCCCTGCCCTGGATGAAATGACAGACTTTGCACACCCCAAAGGAGCGCCTCACCATCCCTGTGGAGATGAGGGGATATTGGGGTGATTGGGGGGAGGGCACGGCAGGAGGGGAGGGAAAGGGAGAGGAGGGACCTGGAAAAGACTTGTGAAGCAACCCTGTTTCTAATTTAAATTTAAATTTAAAAATGAACAGCAAAAAAGAAAAAAAATCCATCCCAACCACAACATCCCTTCTCTCCACTCCTCCCAGTTTCCCTGCCTCCCCTCTCCCCCACATCCACTGCTTGTTTTAATCCCTGCCCCGGCTCAGTCCTACTTTGATCCCTGGTACTTCACTTGCTTACACTAAGCACAGACACCAGGGTTCTGACCCCCCCCCCCGTCACACCCCATCATATCTTACCACCTATGCGCACATGATTTATAAAGAATGCTACTTCTGGGGCTCTTGGATCAGCTTTCCCTTCCACTCTTTGGAGATTTGGGGCTGTAAGAGGATGGCCAGGGGTGGGTGATGAGAATCCTGTTCTTAGATCTCCATGGAATAGGCCCTTATTCTTGGGAAGTAAGGAGAAGTAAACATAAATAAACTAGACACTTTATTTGATTGAAATCAAATGACTTTATTGGAAACAGTGGTAAAGGGGAAGGAAAAACCAGTGAACTTGCTGGAAGGGCAATGTAGGTGTCCATTCTGGTAGCCTGGAGAGGAAGAATTTAGAATTATTATACTTTGTTCAGCTCAGCTCTCTTTGTTGTCAGCCAGGGTAAGTTTTCCAAATAGATTTTCAACCATGCCGTCATCTGGAGACCCCATCTGGCGCATGTTGGTCACGTAGCCACTTATCACCTTGAGGATCTCAATTTGCTTGTTCAGAAAATGGTTCTTCAGGAAGCTGCATAGATGGGCATCGCTCTTGCTAGCAGCTAGCTGCTGCAGGGCCACAAGGCTTTGGTTGGTGGTCAGCTCCAGTCGAAGGGCATACTCCATGGCTTTAAGGCCGCTGATCCAATCAACACGGACTGGCTTGCTGACAGAGCCGAGTGAGATGCGGCCACCACGCTGGTTTTGCAGTTCCAGGAACATCTCGGCGTGCGCAGAACACTCGTGCGACTTGTTCAGGAAGAAGCTTGCCAAGTTCTCCTGAGCCACATCTTCACGATCAAAGTAGAAGGCCATGGACAGGTAGACATAGGAGTTACACAGCTGCAGCTGGACAAGACGGTTAACAGCGGCCTCGCAGTCGAAGTGGTAGTTGTGACGCACGTGAGATGGTGGCGAGACCAAGGGTGGTGCCAAGACCATGGGTGGTGCCATAAACACCAATGGATAGGCAGGCGTAGCCCTTGAGGAGCGGAGTGGGCAGCGGTTGCGCTGGCGACAGACGAGACTTTCGCAGAAAACCCATGGTGAACGATAGATCCACCCGCAAGCTTGGGCTCCTGGCTGAACTAGCGGCAGAATCACAGAGAGTGATAATGGAGGCTCAGAACCGTTATGAGGCGTTAGAACGTGAGATCTAAGCTCCATAGCAACCCACGTGACTGCACTGATCATCTCACGTATACAGTATTCGAAAACATATTAATAAAGTACTAATATTTTAACAAATCACCCCATTTCTTTAAGCAAGCTATGTGAACACTGTTTACATGTGATTGTTTTGTTGATGAGGTGCTTTTCATGATTCCAGCAGTTAGTTATGTTTAACATCCTAGAGTTTTGTTTTAGTGACAGCTCTTCTCAGTGACTCCAATGTGCATACCAATGACATCCTTCAGTCTAATTTGTTAGATAATAGGATTGCTACAACATACTGTATTTCTGTACCTTCTCAAGTTTGTATTTGTAGTATGTTTTGTATGACTGTCTACTAACATGTCTCTAGTGTCCTTTAAAAATTCTTCAACAAATATAGATAATTATTTCTTGCAGAATTTTCATATGATTCAAATGTCAGCATGACTCCTTTATTCAAGCAACCATTAGACTATTACACATTATAATCAGGGAGAAAATAATATAAAAAGGAAAATAGTTGCAGTGGTAAGCATAATCAGTGATATAAGTAGGGAATATTTAGAAACATGTTTTAATTTTGAAAACTTTCATGTATAATGTTAGTATTCAGGCATCTGTACTGGCCTGTCCTTGGTTTTCTGACAGGATATGCCCTCAGCTGAAGGAACATTCACTACCCTCCCTTAAAAGGGCCCAGGCTACCTCCCATCCTCCTCTCTTTCTTTCTCTCCTTATCTCTCTGTATCTGTCTGTCTGCCTGCCTGTCTGTCTGTCTCTGACACACACACACACACACACACACACACACACACACACACACACACACACACACTTTCTCTCTGCCTCTCTGTCCTGTCTCCCACTACTCCTGTCTTGGAGGCAGGGCTCCCTGCTTTCCTTTTCTTTTCCCTAATAAAAAACCCTCCACTTGAACTCTGTTGCATGGCATCTTTCTTTTGTTGCTTTTTAAATATTATAATATATAAATACTCTTACATCCTATCTCTATTAACTCTCTTACCTTGGACTTCTCCCCTGAACCCTTAAATTTCACTTCTCAAATTCATGACCTGTTATTCTTTAATTATTATTGCTGTACACACCCTTACTCATAAATAAAACCTGTAAAGTCCATTTAGTGCTACTCTTATGTGTATGTATTTAGGACTGCCCACTTGGGACTGAACAACCAATAAGGGGGGTTATACCTGAGTAACACTGATAATCTCTCTCTCTCAATCTCTGTCTATCTGTCTCAATCTCCCTCTCTCGCCCTAGTCATTAATTGTCTATAGCTCTTCATCTAGGTGTGTGGCCTTTTGAGATTTACCCCTTCCACACTGGCATGGCAACTGTGCTGTCATAGTTTAGTTTTATTTTAGGCAACCACATTCATGAATGCAGTTTTCCTGTCACATACAGAGGACACTATGTTGTAACTGACATTCCAGTATAACACATGTTTTCAAAATCACATTTTTTCAAATGCACATGGATTCTGAATAAAGAAGAACCTTTATTTTGAGTTATATATAAACAAAAATTTAATCAAAATAAACCATCATAATAGATATCTGAAAACCTAAAAGTGTTTGGTGACCAACTGTTTCAGGATCCCGCCTGGGTCCCTTAGCAGCTTTCACCCCCAAATAACATGCAAGACACTATATTAATTATGAGGCTGTTGGTGGCCATTTGCTTGGTTTCTAATCGGCTACCTCTGATTTGATTATTAACCCATAATTAAGAACTTATCTTTTTGAGGACTCATTGGTGGGTGCCCATTGCTCCCAGGAGATCACATGGCGAGAGGTATCCTCACTACAATTCCAAGAAACCTCCTAGACACCTAGTCCCACCTATCTTCTTTCCCTATTGGATAACAGTGCTTTATTCAAACCAATCAGACACATACTTAGAGAATGAGGTCTCCCAACAACCAATAATACACATTTAAGCAAATCTGCTGTCACTAAGATCTCAGTCTTGACTCCTGTTATTTGTCTGGTCCTTGTGATCTCCAGGGACAGTATTCAGGTGTGATACACACGGTGTGGTTAGTGTAAAAGACAAGTCATATTGATTTCACAGATTGGTGCATGCTCAAATGATGAGAGTAGACAATGATCAAAGAGATCACTTGGGTGACCTAAATTTTAGGCAGGCATTGCAGTGTTTTCTTTTATAAATTAATTTTAGAATAAAATTATGGTTTTCTTTTTTATTTTTATTATTTATTTTTAAATTTAAATTAGAAACAAGGTTGCTTCACATGTCAATTCTAGGCAGGCATTGCAGTATTTTCTTTTATAAATTAATTTTTAGAATAAAATTATGGTTTGCATCATGCCATTTTTACTTCACAAATTTTTTATTCCCCCGCCCTTCCTCTATCCTACTTATATCGACAGTGAGCTAATTCTAGAATATTTAAGGAATAACAAATAATTAAATACCAGAAAGTCAATAAATGGGTTCATGATCTGAGTCCACAGTTCTTAAAGAAGAAACATAAATGTCCTCTTAGAAAGACGTTTACCATTCTTAGGCACCAAGGAAATACAAATTTAAACTTATTTCTATTATTCTGTAAGAAATCTCCAAAATAAATAGCTTTCCTGGAGGAACTTTGTCCTGCCTAGGTGACTGACAAGCCTATTTAGATCAAGTCTTTCTAAGGGCAATATTGTGCCTTTGATTTTTTTACCTGACAAACTTCTGTTATATATTAGTCATATAATCTTTAAGGCTCCTGGAGCCCTTTTTAGTTATATACTAATGACATTTTGAGCAGTTTTGGATGTCGTGCTTTCTCATGGGACATGAGACACAACTCTAACCCTGTTCTTCTGATCAGTAATTAAAGCTATGCTGTTCTAGTCATTGATTTCATGAGATCTTTATTATAAAGGAAAGGCCCAAATGCAGTATCCTCCAAACCTGTTAGTATCTGTCCTGCTGGCGGTTTTTTGTTTGTTTGTTTGTTTGTTTTTTGTGGGGCAAGGAAAGGGTTTATTCTGCTTATGCTTTCATATTGCTGTTAATCACAGAAGGAAGTCAGGACAGGAACTCACACAGGACAGGATCCTGGAGGCAGGAGATGATGCAGAGTCCATGGGGGGTTGATGCTTACTGGCTTGCTCTTTTATTTATTCTTCTCTCATACAAAACATCTCAACTGCTGTTTCCCTTCCCTCCACTCCTCCAAGTTCCCCTCAACCTCCTCTCTCCCCCATATCTGCTCCTCCTCCATTTCCCTCCAGAAAAGACCAGGCCTCCCAGGGATATCATCTGAAAATGTCATAACGAGTTACAGTAAGACTAGGCACTTGTGGAATCAATGAGAGAATTCTTCAAGCTTCATTATTTTTTTAATTTTTAATTTAATTCTTTTAAATCATTACATCCCAATTTCAGTTTCCCTACCTCCAATCATCCCAGCCCTCACCCTACATACTTCCCCACCCTGGCAACTCAGACTAGGTACAAACCCTCGTGTCAAGACTGGACAAGTAACCCGGAGTGAGGAAAAAGAACCTGTGAGCAGGCAAAAGAGTCAGAGACACTCCCACTCCCACTGTTAGAATCCCACAAGAAGACCAAGTACACAACTGTCACATATATGCAGAGGGTCTAGATCAGTCCCATGCAGGCTTGCTGATTGTTGATTCAATCACTGTGAACACTTATGAGCACAGGTTAGTTGATTCTGTGGATTTTCTTGTGGTGTTCTCGACCCCACTGGGTCTGACAATCCTCCCTCCTCCTGTAGCATGATTAATAAAACCCAGAGACAGATATTAGGTTTAAAGCTGAGGATCAGAAAGCAAAGAAGCCAGTTACTAGACCTCTCTCTGCCCAGCCATACCACTCCTATCTCCACCTCCCAGTGCTCGGGTTAAAGTTGTGTCATCCCAAGTGCTGGGATCAAAGGCATGAGCTCTGTTTCTCTTTTAGACTGATTATCTCTCATGTAGCCCAGGGTGGCCTTGAACTCACAGAGCTCCATCTGCCTCTGTCTCCCAAGTGCTGGGATTAAAGGTGTGGTCACTACTGCCTGTCCTCTATTGCTAAGTAGAGCCTTAGGTGTGTGACTAACTAGTAGCTTAGTGTATGTGTGTGTGTGTGTGTGTGTGTGTGTGTGTGTGTAATAGTAGCTTAGCTCTTAACTAGGTGTGTGGTTAACTAGTGTCTTAGCTCTGCTCCATTGTGTAAATGTACCCCATTTTCTCTATCCACTGTTCAGTTGAGGGGCATCTAGGTTGCTTCCAAGTACTGGCTATTACAAATAATGCTGCTATGAACATAGTGGAACAGACATCCTTGTTGTATGAATGGGCATCATTTGGATATATGCCTAAGGATGAAGTTGCTGGGTCTTGTGGTAGGTTTATTCCCATTTTTCTGAGGAATCTCCATACTGATTTCCAAAGTGGTTGAACCAGCTGGCACTCCCAACAGCAATGGAGGAGTGTTCCCCTTTCACCAAATCCTCTCCAGCATAAATTGTTGTTGGTGTTTTTGATTTTAGCCATTCTGACAGGAGTGAGACGGTATCTCAGAGTTGTTTTGATTTGCATTTCCCTGATGGCTAAGGATTTTGAGCACTTTCTCAAGTGCCTCTCAGCCATTTTAAACTCCTATATTGAAAATTCTCCATTTAGTTCTGCAGCCCAGTTTTTAATTGGATTCTTTGATGTTTTGAAGACTTGCTTCTTGAGTTCTTTGTAAATTTTGGAGATCAACCCTCTGTCAGATGTGGGATTAGTGAATATATTTTCCCATTCTGTGGGCTGCCTTTTTGTCTTGCTGACTGTGTCCTTTGCCTTACAGAAGCTTCCCAGTTTCAGGAGGTCCCATTTATTAATTGTTGATTTCACTGTCTGTGCTAGTGGTGTTATGTTCTGGAAGCTGTCTCCTGTACCAATTCGTTCAAGGGTACCACCCACTTTCTCTTCTAAGAGGTTCAGTGTGGCTGGATTTATGTTGAGGTCTTTGATCCATTTGGACTTAAGTTTTGTGCATGGCGATAGACATGGATAGATCCGCATTCTTCTACATGCCAGCCTCCAGGTATGCCAGCGCCATTTGTTGAAGATGCTTTCTTTATTCCATTGTATATTTTTAGGTTCTTTGTCAGAGATCAGATGTTCATACGTGTGTGTGTTAATATCCAGGTTTTCAATTCGATTCCATTGCTCTACATGTCTATTTTTGTGCCAATACCAAGCTGTTTTCAGGACTATAGCTCTATAACAGAGCTTGAAGTCAGGGATGGTGATGCCTCCGGACGTTGCCTTGTTGAACAGGGTTGTTTTGGCTATCCTGAGTCTTTTGTTTTTCCATACAAAATTGATTATTGTTCTTTCAAAATCTGTGAAGAATTGTGCTGGGATTTTAATGGGGATTCCATTGAATCTGTAGATTGCTTTTGGCAGGATTGCCATTTTTACTACATTGATCCTTCCTATCCAAGAGCATGGGAGATTTTTCCATTTTCTGAGGGCTTCTTTAATTTCTTTCTTTAAAGATTCAATGTTCTTGCGATACAGGTCTTTCACTGTCGTTACCCCAACGTATTTTATGTTGCTTTTGGCAATTGTAAAGGGTGATGTTTCTCTGATTTCTTTCTCAGCCCTTTTATCCTCTGTATATAGTAGGGCTACTGATTTTCTTGAGTTGATCTTGTAGCCTGCCACTTGCCTGAAGGTGTTAATCAGCTGTAAGTGTTCCCTGGTAGAGTTATTTGGGTCATTTATGTAAACTATCATATCATCTGCAAACAGTGAACATTTGACCTCTTCCTTTCCAATTTGTATCCCCTTGATCTCCATATTTTTTGTCTTATTGCTCTACCTAGAAGTTCAAGTACAGTATTGAAGAAGGTATGGGGAGAGGGGACAGCCTTGACTTGTTCCTGATTTTAGTGGAATCGCCTTGAGTTTCTGTCCATTTAGTTTGATGTTGGCTGTTGGTTTACTGTATACAGCTTTTAGTATGTTTAAGTATGTCCCTATTATCCCAGATCTCTCCAATACCTTTACAATTAAGGGGTGTTAGATTTTGTCAAAGGCTTTTTCAGCATCTAGTGAGATGATCATGTGATTTTTGGTTTTCAGCTTGTTTATATGGTGGATTAAGTTGATAGATTTTCGTATGCTGAACCATCCCTGCATCCCTTGGATGAAACCTACTTGATCGTGGTGAATGATTGTTTTGATGTGTTCTTGGATCAGATTTGCCAGTATTTTATTGAGTATTTTTGCATCAATGTTCATGAGGGATATTGGTCTGAAGTTCTCTTTCTTAGTTGTGTCTTTGTGTGCCTTGGGGTCAAGGTTATTGAAGCCTCATAGAAAGAGTTTGGCAAAGACCCTTCTGCTTCTATTGTGTGGAATACTTTGAGAAGAATTGGTATAAGCTGTTCTTTGAATTTCTGATAGAATTTTGCACTGAGGCCATCTGGACCTGGACTTTTTTTGTTTGTTTGTTTGTTTGGGAGACTTTTCATGACTGCTTCTATTTCCATAGGGGTTATAGGTCTATTCAAATTGCTTATCTGTTCTTGATTTACTTTTGGCAAGTGATAGCTATCCAGGAAGTCCGTCCATTTAGTTTAAATTTTCAAATTTTGTGTAGTACGGGTTTTCAAAGTATGACCTGATGATTCTCTGGATTTCCTCAGAGTCCGTTGTTATGTCCCCCTTTTCATTTCTGATTTTGTTAATTTGCATGTTCACTCTCTGCTGTTTGGTAAGTTTGGACAAAGGTTTGTCTATCTTGTTGATTTTCTCATAGAACCAACTCTTTGTTGCATTGATTCTTTGTATTGTTTTCCTCATTTCTACTTTATTGATTTCAGCCTTCAATTTGATTATTTCCTGGTGTCTACTCCTCCTGGGGGAGTTTGCTTCTTTGTGTTCTAGAGCTTTCAGCTGTGATGCTAATTCTCTGGTATAACTATTCTCCCATTTCTTCATGTGGGCACTTAGTGCTATGAACTTTCCCTGTAGCACTGTTTTCAAAGTGTCCCATTTGGGTATGTTGTGTCTTCATTCTCATTGAATTCTAGGAAGTCTTTAATTTCTTCTTTTATTTCTCCTTTGACCCAGGTATGGTGCAGTTGTTCATTATTCAATTTCCATGAGTTTGTAGGTTTTCTGCAATTTGTGTTGTTTTGAATTCTAATTTTAAAGCATGATGGTCTGATAAGATGCATAGAGTTATTCAAAATTTTTTGTAGCTGCTGAGGTTTGATATGTTGCCAAGTGTGTGGTCGGATTTTTGGAAGGTTCCATGTGGTGGTGAGACGAAGGTATATTCTTTTTATGTGGATTAAATGTTCTATAGATGTCTGTTAATCCCAGTTGGGTCATTACTTCTATTAGACTCTTTGCTTCTTTGTTGAGTTTCTGTCTGGTATTCCTGTCTAGTGGTGAGAGTGGTGTGTTGACATCTCCCACCATAAGTGTGTGGGGCTTTAATGTGATTTAAGTTTTAGTGATATTTCTTTTATGTATGTGGATGCCTTTGTATTTGGGCATAGATGTTCAGGATAGACACTTCATCTGGGTGGATTTTTCCTGTGATGAGTATGTAATCACCTCCTTCATCTCTTTTGATTGATTTTATTTTAAAGTCTAATTTGTTAGATATTTAGATTGCTACCCCTGCTTGTTTCTTGGGTCCATTTGATTGGAACATTTTTTCCCAACCTTTAACTCTCTCTAGTTTCGTCATGGAATAGTTTTCAGTTGTGCTATTAATTCTTTAGTGTGACTATTCTCCAGTTTCTTCACATGGGCACTTATTGCTATGAACTTGCCTCTTAGCACAGCTTTCAAAGTGTCCCATAAGTTTGGGTATGTTGTGTCTTCATTCTCATTGAATTCTAGGAAATCTTTCATTTCTTTTTTATTTCTCCTTTGACCCTGGAATGGTGCAATTGTGCATTGTTCAATTTCCATTAGTTTGTAGGGTTTGTGCAATTTGTGTTGTTGTTTCCAGGCAATCCCCAGGTGCTGGAACGCAGGCCCGGATGCAGGGCCTGGTTTAATTGGTTCCTCCGGAACAGCTGATTCCCTGCTCTCTTGGATCTGCTGGTTTCTTTGTCTCATTGGTGGGAGAGAGGAACTGGAGTCTGGGGTGCTTTGCTCCCGCTGGGATTGGAAGCCCTGTGCAGTTCCCAGGTGATCCCCAGGCACTGGAACACAGGCCCGGATGCAGGGCCTGTTGTACCTGCTTCCTCCAGAAGAGCTGGTCCCCTGGTCTCCCTGGATCTGCTGGTAGTGATCGATTATATGAGGGAAGGATAACTAAAATGAAAATCCAGGATGTTAGATCAGGCATTATGCAGTGATAGACTCCAAATTCTGTTTCACTGCTAAGGGCTCAGCAGCAAATGTCCTAGGTATTGCTAGATATTGAAACATACCCAGTTTGGTTTGTGGTTTGTACACCCTTCCGGTGATGAATTTATCTTGATTCCTCTTATTCATATGTGCTTATAAACAAGGCAGATTATCAGTCCATGACTACTCCCAGAACTGGGATGTCTGATCTTTCTTTCACTCATTGGATGAGTCAGTGTTTCTACCTTAGTTTCAGTTTTAACTTTTGAGCTTCAAAGTTTGTAAATAAATGAGGCATCATTCCTTGTATCGTTTAATGTCAGTGTTGCAATCAGACACAAAAACACTATAATGTCAAACTTCATACCTGATTCTCCTAGATCCATTAGTTAATATTTTCTTAAATAAAAATAGAAAGAACCACGTTACTCTTTATTTCTTTATGGTGTAGTAAAAAAGATAATAATGCTAACAATATAAATGCAATTTGAAAATAATAGCATACATTAATACAGTTATTTTTCTGACTCTCATAAATTTCCCTTTTTCCAAAACTCTGTTCTTGAGACAATTCTCTTGATATCTACATTTGTTATACATGTATGAATAAAATAAAAACTGCCCCTGTTTCCTTTTTGACAATCAATACCACTGAGGGCAAGGACAGCATAGAAATACAGTCATACTTTCTCAAGGATAGTGTATTGTATTGGGGTTTTCCACAAAGGTTAAGCAAAAGATTACTGACATAATCTTATTTTGTCAATACGTTTCTTTTTTGGATGTTTGAGTCATTTTTTCTGGTGTTTCCTTGCATAAAAATATCAAGATTGTAATGACCACATCTCAAACAAGACCATGCAAAATAAGCGTGTGTGTATAAGATGACAGTATTTTTAGTTCATTAGCCTCCAGTGCTTCAAAACTTAGTTGTGGGAGATTGGGGGAGGGGAGGGTTGGAGTAGAAGGAGAATGAGAGAAGAGGAGTGTGGAGGGGAACATGAAGAATCAGGAAGATTGAGTATGGGGAAGAATAGAGGAGAGCAAGAAAAGAGATACCTTAATAGAGGGAGCCATCATAGGTTTAAAGAGAAATCTGGCACGAGGGAAATGTCCAGAGATCTACAAGCATGACCCCAACTGAGAATCTAAGCAATAGTAGAGAGGCTACCTTAAAAGCCCTTCCCGTATAATGAGACTGATGACTGCCATAGATGCCATCCTAGATCCTTCATCCAGTAGCCGATGAAGCAGAAGCAGACACCCATAGCTAAGCACTGAGTCAAAGTGGAATTCAGTTGTAGAGAGGCAGGAGTGATGAGCAAAGGGATCAAGTTCATGCTGAGGAAACCCACAGAAACAGCTGACCTGAGCACGTGGGAGTTCACACAGCCCAGTCTGACAGCTGGGGAACCAGTGTAGGACCAAACCAGGCCCCCTCAGTGTGGGTGTCACTTAGGAGGCCTGGGCAATCTATGGGACTTCTGCCAGTGGAACCAGTATTTATCCCTAGTGCACAAATGGACTTTGGGAGCCCATTCCCCATAGAAAGCTACTCTCTCAGCCTAGGTACACAGGGGAGGGCCTAGGCCCTTTCCCAAATGATGTGACATACTTTTTTATCATTTTTTATTTTAATTTTAAATAGCTTGTTTTGCATGTCAATCCCAGTTCCCTCTTCCTCCCCTCCTCCCACACTCCCTTTCCTCCCCACCCTCCCACCCTATTGCCAAATCCTTCAACATAGGGGATATCTAGAGTCTGTCATTTTAATCTGGGTAGGGTCCAGGCACTCCTCTAAGAGTCCAGGCTGAGAGAGCATCCCTCTTTGTGCTATAGGCACTCGAAGACTGTTTATATACCAGGGATAGACACTGATCCACAGCTCAGGGCCCCATAGGTTACCCGGGCCTTCTCGCTGACACTCACATTTGGGGGGTCCAGATCAGTCCCATGCTGGCCTCCCCACTGTCAGTCTGGGGTCCAAGAGCTCTCCCCTGTTCAGATCAGCTGTCTCTGCTGGTTTTGCCAGCCCATTCTTTGCCAATTTGCTCATCACTCCTCTCTCTCTGTCACTGGGTTCCTTGGGTTCAGTTCAGTGATTAATTGTGTGTTTGCCTCTGCTTCCATCAGTCACAGGATGAAGGCTCCCGGATGGTTATAGACATCAAGTTCATTATCAGGAATGGGCATTCGAGGTGATCTCTCCACTATTGCTTAACTTGCCAGTTGGTGTTATCCCTTTAGATCACTCGAGGTCACTCTGGTGCCTGATCTGTATTCGATCCTAGGATTCCCTCTTCCCCCTATTCTACCCCCCGTCAACTTCCTGTTCCCCCATGACCAACTCTCTTCCTCTTCACCCCCTCTCTTGTTCCCAGCTCCCACTCCCCCGAGGGCTGCAGCCTTATTAAATAAGCATATATGATTGAAGCTGGTGTCCCATTGTATGGAGACTATGACACAAATGTTCATTTTTTTCATATTCAGGCTTCTTTCTCCCTATTAAAAAAGGAAAACAGCACTTTGTTTTACAATTAGATGTTTCTAAGTCCTCATCTGGCCTATGAATAAGGATGTTAAATGTGCTTTGACTATGAAGAAGGTCATTAGCATATAAACTTTGACAATAACTGATTTCCTCTCATAAAGTTGCAGATTTTTGATGAGCAAAATGATTAAACTTAATGAACCAATTTTATACTTGTAAATACTTTGCCCATCTCTTCAAAAGTACCGAAAATGTCCTTCATGAGGCATGGTAGAAGAATGACAAAAATTAAGAGCTGAGTGGGGCTAAATAGGTCTCCTTGCACCTGTTCATCTCTTGGAACAACACTGAACTGATTCATTCAGTTCATTTATGTTTCCATTGATGTGTGGTACCCATCAGGATAATACAAAGCTATCGTGGACAAGTGGGGTCAAATATATAGCCTCAGTTAAAGCCTTTCTTGATACTCAGAGACTAAATAAGAAAGGGCTATTTTTGTCTTCAAAGGAAGAAAATACTGTGAGTCTTGATATTTATTTAGATAATGTAATGTGTATATGAAATAAAGCATGGAAAATCCATAAAACATTGTTAATTAAAATCATTTTAAAAGTATGAATTTCATTAGAAAAAATCAGAAACAGGGGGGACAAGACACACACATCAATGAAGATTGGTTGAGTCTCTAAGCCTTACTCAAAGATATGCCAATTTTTGCTATGTGTTTATACTGTGTGAACACGAAGAGCTTTCTGGAGACATAGATGTCATTTCACCCTTTCCTATATGAACAAATACTAAGTCATTTAAAAATTTATGGCAGAGACGGGGGTAGAAAAAAAAGAGAGGAAAGGATGCAGAACAGATGTCTCATGAGACTTGAGGACAAGGAGCAGCCTAATGGAAAGGTTCTCTTTAGCCACTCCCATTACTCCCACACACACCCCCACCCCCAGAGTCACTTAATTTCTCCTCCCTGGTATGCCAACCATGGTACCACACTCTAGGCTTTGTACTCACCTGTCTCTATTAACTCATACCAAAACCTGTATCAAAGAGACATAGAAGACACCAAGGCAAAAATAATAGAAGCTGATTAACACCTGCCTCTCGGCTCTGGTATGAATAAGCAGCCTATCATACTCTTCTCATGGCTCACAGTGAGACATTAAAGCAGTTCAGAGAAGAGGATTCTACTCCTTCCATGTTGACCTCAACAGTATTTCATTTTCCATCATCTAACTTTTGCCCTCTTACTCTGTTTCTGTCCATCTCCTTTCTTCTAAACCACCATTTCAATTATTTTATTTCTTTGATTTCATTTGGATCTGGAATCAAAAGTGTTTATCATTTTGTTGTTGTGGTTGTTCATCACTAACTCATTCAGTTTTGAAATCCTGGTCCATGAATTCAATCTCTCTCTCAGAAAAAGTATGCTTTAAAAAGCCTCATTAGTGATGAAAGCAAGTATTTAAAAACCTCTAGAAAAGTTTCAATGTTTTGATCCTAGTAAACTGCTTGTCTCTCTCTCTCTCTCTCTCTCTCTCTCTCTCTCTCTCTCTCTCTCTCTCTCTCTCTCTCTCTCTGTCTCTGTGTGTGTGTGTGTGTGTGTGTGTGTGTGTGCGCGCGCGCGCGCGCCTGACTGTCTGCCTGCCTGCTTGCCTGCCTGTCTGTCTGTGTATGTAAAAGTCCATAATATGTATACATTTGGAAGCAGAAAATTCTTGGTACCATGGGATGTCAGCCCTGACTGTATATTATATTCACTCATCCAGAGAAGTTTAAAAATAAAATAAACTACTGGTCCAGAATCTTAGGAAGTAGGATTAAGAATAGATCTTTTAAATATCAATTTTATTTTATGTATGGCTGTTTTGCCTGCAAGTGTGTCTGTGAATCGTGTGCATGCTAGTGCTCCCAGAAGCCAGAAGAGGGGGTATGATTACCTGGAACTAGAAACGACCTATTGTGAAATGAGTTACTAAGAACCTGAGTCCTCTTGCAAGAGGATCAAGTGCTCTTAAACACTGAGCCATCTCTTTGCCCCTAGAATAGTTCTTTTTAAAAAAACAAATCTCTTCTCCAAATGTTTACAGTCAGTGAAGGAACTCTGGCCAGCTCAAGCATGACAAACATGACTCTGGCAGGCTTTGCCCCCCACCCCCTCTGCCTTGCTAAAAAACATTAGATTACATCCCTGAAGCTAGACACCAAGGCGTATTCCCTTATTTGCCAATCCCTCCTCCTGAGGCTGACTACCAAGGTCCAAGTATTAAAAGGCCCGTTTGGCCCAAGTAATTAGCATGGCCAGTTAAAATTAAACATCTCATCCTTACACAGGTTTTATCCTTTACTTTTATAAAGTGCCATTTGCCTATGGGTCAAGTCAGTCTCCCCTCTATTCAGAGGCAGTCCTTTGTCCCTAACTCCCTCCCTCTTTCCCTTGTTCTCTTCACCTTCTCTCTTGTCCTCTGTCTGCTGTCTTTGTCTCTTACTCCCTGCCCTCTGTCCCTCTGGAGAAAAGAACTTTCCTTTATGTTGAGAACTTGACATTCGGGGTCCTGAACTGACACTTTGCCTTTTAGTCAGGGTTACAACCTTTTTTCTTTTCACTACTCCAAAGACTAATTCCATACCATAGCAATCTTCTTTGTCAGAACACATCTCCTCCCACACTGACATTACTGATTAGTGATTTTGAAATGGAAGAAAGCCTATCTCAGCCAATGTAGTATCTTCCTGCTTCATTTGTATCTTCTACTTCTTTCTCCGTTATTTCTTCCTGTTCTCCCTAAGACAGGGAAGTAAAAAATTAGTGTTGTCCAGTAGCACAGACACTGAGATCGACAATTAATACATGGGACCTCCTGAAACTGAGGAGCTTCTGCAGGGCAAAGGACACAGCAATCAAGACAAACGACAGCTCAAAGAATGGGAAAAGATATTCACTAACCCCACATCTGACAGACAGGTGATCTCCAAAATTTACAAAGAACTCAAGAAGCAAGTCTTCAGAACACCAAAGAATCCAATTAAAAAATGGGGTACAGAGACAGCTGATCTGAACAGGGGAGAGCTCTTGGACCCCAGACCGACAGTGGGGAGGCCAGCATGGGACTGATCTGGACTCCTCAAATGTGAGTGTCAGCGAGAAGGCCTGAGCAACCTATGGGGCCCTGAGTTGTGGATTAGTGTCTATCCCTGGAATACAAACAGTCATCATGTGCCTATAACACAAAGAGGGATGCTCTCTCAGCCTGGACTCTTAGGGGGAGTGCCTGGACCCTACCCAGAGTAAAATGACAGACTCTGATATCCCCTATGTGGAAGGATTTGGCAATAGGGTGGGAGGGTAGGGGGGGAAGGGGAGTGTGGGAGGAGGGGAGGAAGAGGGAACTGGGATTGACATGTAAAACAAGCTATTTTAAATAAAAAATGATAAAATAAAAAAAATGGGGTAAAGAACTAAATAGAGAATTCTCAATAGAGGAGTCTAAAATGGCCAAGAGATACTTGAGAAAGTGCTCAGCATCTTTAGCCATCTGGGAAATGCAAATCAAAACAACTCTGAGATACCATCTCACTCCTGTCAGAATGGCTAAAATCAAAAACACCAATGACAGTTTATGCTGGAGAGGATGTGGAGAAAGGGGAACACTCCTCCATTGCTGGTGGGAATGCCAACTTGTGGAGCCACTTTGGAGATCACTATGGAGATTCCTCAGAAAAATGGAAATCAGTCTACCGAAAGATCCAGCAATTCCACTCTTAGGCATATACCCAAAAGATGTACCCTCATACAATAAGGACAACTGCTCAACTATGTTCATAGCATTATTTGTAATAGCCAGAACCTGGAAAGAACCTAGATGCCCCTCAACTAAAGAGTGCATAGAGAAAATGTTGTACATTTACACAATGGAGTATTACTCAGCAGAAAAAAATGGAATCTTAAAATTTGCAGGCAAATGGATGGCACTAGAAGAAACGATCCTGAGTGAGGTAACCCAGTCACAAAAAGACAAACATGGTATGTAGTCACTCTTATATGGATTTCAGACATGGAGCAGGGCATTGCTGACCTGAAGAAGGGGCATCCTACAGACCCCAGACTGATGATTGGGGAGCCAGCATGGTACTGATCCAGTCATCCTCCCACTGAACCTGGGTGACAGAGAAGAGGCTTTGGCAATCTGTAGGACCTTGGAGAGTGGAGCAGTATTTATTCCCGGCATACAGAGGGACTCTGGGAGTCCATGCTCTCTCAGCCTGGGCACATGGGGAAGAACCTGGGCCATTCCCAGGATGTTGTGATGGACTCTGGAAATCCCTGGGGAGTGGAGGGGGGATGGAGTAGGGGTGAGGGGTTGGGAGGATTGGGAGGTGGGGGAGGAGGGGAGGGAGAGGGAACTGAAAGTGACATGCATAAAAAGTTAAATAAAAATATGAAAAATTAGTGTTCTGCTCCTGGTAATTAGTTTGAGTATTAGAAAATTGTCTGACTTTACACTTCTGCAATAATGAGTTGTGCAGTGGAAAAAAACTCATTCTGTTATAATAGGATCAGATATTACAAAGGCCTTGAACAAGTACTCTATGAAGCTTGAATACAGTAGCCAACATTCAAAAAGCAGAGGTATTATATAAGCTGACAACCTGGAACAGAACCTGTAGAGAAATAAAAGTAGTATTTAAACTTGGAGAATTTTATCAATACTGGCATAACATATGATAGTCTACTCATAACAACATTAATAACGACAGGTTTAATAAATAAGAAAGTGAGACATCTTCCCCTGGGCACTGAGTCACTGTTACATATTGTTAAGATAGCTATCAGTGGGGCTGGAGTGATGGCTTAATGGTTGAAAATACTGGCTGCTCTTCCAGAGGACCTAGGTTCAATTCCTAGCACCTACGTTGCAGCTTACAATCATCTCTAACTGCAATTCAGGGCATCCAATGCCCTCCTTTGGTCTCTTCTAGCATCAGGCAAGCATTCAGTGCAGACATACATGCATGCAAAATACCCATATAGCTAAATTCTATTTTTTAAATTGCTATCAGATTTGTCTTCTTTAGAGTTTCTGTTGCTGTGAAGAGACACCATGACCACAGCAAGTCTTATAAAGGACAAGCATTTAATTGCATGGCTTACATTTTCAGAGGTTTAGTCCATTATCACCATGATGCAACATGGTAGCATTCAGGCAGACATGGTGCTGGAGAAGTAACCTAGTATCCTGTATCTTGGTCTCAGACAGTGGGCAGTATCTTGAGCATATATGAGACCTCAAAGTCCGCCTCCACAGTGACACACTTCTGCCAATAAGGCCACATCTATTCCAACAAAGCCAAACCTCCTAACAGTGCCACTCCCTTTGAGGGCCATTTTCTTTCAAACCACCACAGTATTAATGATAAAATTTTAAAGTTTATGCTGTAAGCACTTTTCAGACACCTGTATTCCTGTAAATGGCAAAGCAACCTAATTAGCAGCAACTGAACCCTCTTCCTGCCTAGGCTGCCTTGAGGAAAAGGACTATCAATCCAACAGCCAGCTGGAATACCCTTATGCCAGTGTCAGCTCTCTTGAATAGTCCAAGGACTCTTTAACACAAATATGCAAAAGACTGAATTGATTGCCTCAGCATCTGAAGGCACAGCTCCAATCAGAGCTGTTAGAACCATTTGCAGAAGATTTTTTTCTATCAAGGTCTATAATGAACTCTAGATGACCCTGCAGCTGTTTCCACCTTGAACCCAGAGAGAGCATTTCCTCCAGTGGTCTAGTAAAGAAATAGTTTTGCTTGAGTACTAAATGTATTTTTATTGAAAATAAAAATTTTCCATAAAATATATTCTGATCAGTTTCTCCTCCTTGTCTCCTCCTAGATTTTTCCCCTTTCCGCAATCTTTTAAGTCCATGATATTGTTCTCCCTCCCTCTCTCTCTCTCTCTCTCTCTCTCTCTCTCTCTCTCTCTCTCTCTCTGTGTGTGTGTGTGTGTGTGTGTGTGTCTAACACACACATCTATATGGGGAAACAAACATGCAAATAAAACAAACTAGAATTTAAAAAGAAAAAGAGCCTGAGAAACACACACACATACACAAATTCCATAAAAACACAAAACCAGAAACCATAATATACAAACAAAATACCAATAGTATGGTTTTTAAAATTCCAAAAATACTATGAGACAAAACAACAAAAACAAACAAACAGCCCTCCCCCCCACCGCAAAATACTATTGAGTTCCTTTTGTTTTGGCCATCTACTGGTGGGCATAAGCTTGAGGCCTAATAGAAAGACTGTAATTGTGCTAAAAGGTAAGGCTATGATTGGTCCAAAACACAAACCTCAATGACCCTCATTAGTTCACCAGGGAATGCTATGATTAGCCCAAACAAGTGGCTATGATTGGTCCAAATAAATAACCATTACTGATTTAAGCAGTCCTTCCCTGGATATATAACCATGTTGTTTAAGCTCTTTTAGAATCAGCTGGGAGACACTTTTCTATGGCATTGCCACATCAGACCCAAAAGATGGTGAGCATCTTTTTGTTGCCCACTTTCAGTAATAAGCAAGGAGCTGGTAACAGAAAGAAAGAAATACCAGAAGCAGCAGAGAATGCTGATGGTTTCTGGCATTGTCAATAATGTCTGGGTTTGGTTACTTAGCAGCAGAAGAGGGGCATGTTTCTTGCTCCTGGATTCTAAGTCCTGACACTGGACTCCCTAACATCACAGATTTTCCCCAACAACCAGGTTTTCCTTTTCTTTATTTCTTTTTGGTGGGGGCAGGGGGTAGGAACAGGGGAGGGTCTCATGAAACCCGAGCTATTTTCTTAACTCTACAATTCTACATGGCTGTTAAGGACCCTGAACTCATGACCCACCTCCAAAGTGCTGGGATTTCAAATGTGTTTCAAGTCTCTGCAGTCTTTGGAATGGGAACCAAGGTTTCTTGAATGCTCAGAAATTACTTATCATTTGAGGGAACTCATACCTAGTAGTGTAAATCTATTTGAGAATCTGTGACTGGAGTCAGGGACCCAATGAAATATCTCAGAAATATGCTTGGCCTCAGCCACAAAGTTCTAGGAGCTCAGAACTCCTATTATCTCTTAGGTGCCAGCTGATTACCTCCAGGTTCCTGGATTCAGTGGAGAATGGCTCCTAGTTTGTGTAACAAAAGGCCTAGACCTGGGCAAGCCTACACCCACTCTGAAGGCTAGTGACGTTGTTGGTATGAAGTATCTGAGAGCTTGAGTACTTGCAGCTTAGGAGTGTCTCTACGGTTAAAGAAAATATTTCATATCAGCTCCATATACATGATAATAGATGTCTTCTGCCAGTACCTCTTATTTTGGATAATTATTTAAGAGGATGCTTAAATAAACCAAGGTCTCCAGTATTGACTGAGAGCCCTCTTGAGATGACCAGATGTCTCTGTTTTGTCTTAACGTTGTTGGGTAGCTAGGCTTTCCCTCATCCACACTTTCCAACTCAGGGTCTGACCCAGGGCTGTTTGGCTGGTGCTGATCACAGTCCCAAAGACATCAGTCCAGAATAGACAGTCCTTACACCATAGGACTAATACAGGCTGGACTCCAGCAGACTGGAGCAGTCATAGGCCTTAGAAGAAAATACAGTACTACTACAGTGCTTCTGAAGTAGCATGACTGCCAACTGTCTTATTAATATGCATCCCCTTGGAGACTCCTGAGACCTGGGAACTGCACAATGGTGAACACATGCAGCCAGTCCAGCCCACCCAGAGACTGCCAGAATCCTGGTCCTGCCTCTGTGCATGGGAGGAGATAAGCATGGGCCTGATTCTGGCAGGCCTTCTGGTGCCCTGCTTGGAGCCTCTTGAGGCCTGGGGACTGCATGCAGGGAATCAGTCCGAGCAGAACAGCACATTCAGGGTCTGCCAACGTCCTGGTACTAGTTCAGTCTCCACCCACAGAAAAAGGAGAGCCATAGGAGTATTGGCCTGCTTGCACCCACTGGAAGGGAACCTTGGACCCATACTCACCAGGAGAGGAAGAAACTCCACCTATACCCATTGGAACAAAGAATGGGAAGTGTTGGGAGCGCATCAAGTACATTGATTTTTTGGAGCCAAACCTGTACTTTCTAAAGTCTAAAGATTTACATAATTGGCCTTTAGCCTTAACAAAGGACCCTTCTGGGGGTACTCAGAAGAGAAACAGCATAGGCAAAACATAAGAACACCATGACCCAGAAAGCTTGTCCAAACCCAGCCAGCCCTAACCATCACCTAGACAACAGCCGTTAGCCCACCTAGAACTCTCCCTCCTGAAATATTTACCTTGCCAATATCCTGCTCTATGTGCTTAAACAATACCCTGCTACGTGTGCAAAGCAACCCTCTCACCCCATCACTCCCCTCCCGTTCTCCTGCTCTACAAAGTAAATTAACTGCCCTGAGATTAATAAAATTTGCCACATGATCAGCTGCTTGTCGTGTGGTCATTCCTTCGTGTCTTCTTGTCCCCATCCCTGGTCCTTAGGTCTCTTGCTCAAGGTTGACATCCTGCAGGTCGGGACAACTGGCGCCCAATGTGGGACTTGATAGACCTTTGTTCTGGGGTTTCAGTGTTCATCAGAGGGACAGGCCCGTCCACGCATAGAGGAGTCCACCACACAGTCGAAAGTGACCCTCGAAGGAGTGCCAATCGCCTGACTCTGCCTTCGGTTGACTCCAGGATTCATGAACATCACCTAGGGAGAGGTGAGTAATGGGACAAGAATTTAGCAAAGAGGATTTGTATCTTTCCAGGATCAAAGAATCCCTCAAGACACGGGGAATTAGAGTCAAGAAAAATCAGTTACAAAAATACTTTACTTTTGTAGGGGAGATTTGTCCTTGGTTCCCTCAAGAAGTCCCCCTCCCCCTGCTTCCTGCCCTGAAACAAAGTTACCTATGCCAAATCCTGATTCAGCCCCCCTAAAACCTTCCCTCGATCCCATTCTTAACAACCCCAAGCCCTTCGACCCTGGAGACTCGCCCACCCTCGAGGAGGAGACTGCCCGCTATTCCAAGCCTGCTCTCACTTCCCCTATGGGTTAATAGTCATTTACAGTGGCTGCACCCAGCAACTCCCATAAAAGATGGGTCACCCTAGCTGCTGACTGCAGGCCAGACTCCCCTGATGCCTGGATGCAGTCTTTCCGTGCTCAGCCTCACCTTGGGTGGCTAGCAGCCAATTCAAGCAAAATGGCCAAGGTACAGGATTTAAAGGGTTAATATGATGTTGCCATCTGTATGTCTCTAGTAACAGAATGTTTGTTCATGTCTTTTGCCCCTTTTCTACTTAGATCATTTGTTTATGTTACTGTTAAGTTTTACATAGGTTCCCTATCACTTAAACTTTTTCACACAACTTGTACCAAAAAAGTAAGTACATTTTATCAGCCCATCATGCACGGCCAGTCACTGACAAAGAGATATGGGTCTGGGAGAGTACCTCAGTCGATAGAACAAGAGACTTCTATTTCTGACTTGCGCCTTCCCCCTTTTAAGGAGCAATATAATCTACTCTGTTAATTAGAGTTTTCTGTTCTCAAAATTATATAAACTTTGTAATTTAACAATCACCCAGGTGATAATGGTTTTAAGGGCATAAGGGTATTTTATTTTTACTATAGTTTACCCGCTTCCCTCAGCCTAGACAGAGGGACAATCGAGTCAGCTTTTGCCAACAAACTCTGCTGCCGGACATATTTCATTTACCTTTTTGACTTTTATTTTGGTGACTAACAGTTTTCTTCTTTCACTGGTTCTGTTATACATGGCTATTTTGCAGAATGCCGTGCTTTCCAGGGCCCAGTAGGGCACATGTTACATGCAAAAATCCTGCCTGTCCCATCTGCAGCAGATCTACATTCTTGTCACTGACAGTTTTAAGTTACTATGTCTCTTTAAATGTTCTGTCTGTTTGCTGAGGTAAAACAAGTTAAAGTCAGGCTGGAGGGCTTTGAGTAAAACATCCCTCCATGGCCTCTAAGTTTAAATCCAGTTCTCCTCACGGATCCTACACTGTCATTTTAGTCAGACTAAGTACAGAATAATTTTATAACAGGGATAAACCTTACTCAGTTCCCTGGATATGTTTTCAAAGGTTAATCTTAAAACAAAAAACTAAAAACAAAGTTGCATATACAGATTTACCTAGACAACACCCTTGATGTTTCCAGAGATCTGCAAAATGTGGCATTTAAAATATTAACTAAAAAAACTTATAATATCAGAAAATTCCAGATTCTGACAGTGACCCAAAATCTCCAAAGAATATTACAGGACACCTCGATGTCTACACAACACTGTCCAGGGGGCAGGATGCCTGAATGCACACCTGCTGCCAGGACCTGGCCCAGATTGTGGAAAAGTGACTGGATATTGGAGAATTGACTATACCCCTTTTATATAGACAAAATAAGGTTAGTCTTTTCCATGTCCCCCCTCTTCAGAGAGGAAACCTCTCTCCTTATAGGCCTAACAATGATTGATGCTGTTCTTTGATGCTTCTATCTGCTAATAGACTTGGGTATGGCTAACTATATGTGGACTGGACCCTGTCATTTTAATAGATTCAAAAACTGTATAAAATTCTTCCTTCTCAGATCTCTTATATCATTAATGGTTAAGCTATAGCCAGCTTAATAGCTCATTTAATAAAGTTCTGATAAGTTGATAGAGCAATGACTACCTGCTCTATAGTCACAAGTTCAATGTTTATAGATTTATTTTGGTTGTCATCTGAATATAAACTTAAAGGTCTTTTCATCAGGCCAAAGGTACATCTGTTTAAGTTATACCTGATACACTGGACAGAAGAAAAATGAACAAGCTTCTAAATCAAATCTATAGTTTTTATTAGGACTCAAAGGTATAAGTCTGTTCCTGCTGTTTTACAGATACCTGGTACGTGCTTCTACTACAATGTAGATTTTGGTACAGATTGACGATACTAATATGTCTAAAACTTTTAAGTCCTTTTGTATAACAAAGTCCATATAGGCTTCAGAGGATCAAAAGTCATAAAATTTAGATCCTCTTCTCATAGGTCAAAAGTACAGCTTTTGTTATCCCACCTATCTGTTCCTGAGAATGGTATTTTCTCCCCTTGTCTTGGAACTTATGCCCTTCCAGATCACTAAAACTATGAACCTTAGAGTTCTAATTAAGTATATAAGTTTTAACTTCTGTTCCCAATTTAAACATGTGTTAAACAGATTTCTGCTTCTGGTTTCCACTTCTGGAAGGCGTGTTGGAGCATCAGTTGCTGACTACAGCCTGCTCCTAAAGACTAAGAGCCCTAGACTTGCTGTGGATGTAAACCAGTCCAGTTTATGTGAACGCTCCCTGTTTCTTCAACAGAGTCTGCCAACAAGATGCTTCTGATAAATACTCCGCTACCTAAATTCCCTCTTTGCTTTTGCCTAGCATTTCAGCCTATGTGGTCCCCTGACTATGACACCCCAAAGTGAGCAGGGAGTAGCACAGAAAAGAATATGTCACCCCTTTTCCCTGGTTGAGATGCTAAGTCAAAGGAAAACTCCCTTACCTAGGGGACAAAATAACAATAAAAATTGTCCACTAGTAACCCAGGATTTAGTTACCTATGAGAAGAGGAGGGATGAAAGGGGTAAACTAAACTCAAGGGCTTCACTTCTAATAATTTAGAAATAAAGGGACCAGACCCTCACTTAGCCCCTGCTTTAGTAACCATGACAGGCTACAGAAGACACATAGGCCTCTGACCCATGGAAACTCCATATCCCCTGGCCTCCTGGAGACTAGGGCCAAAACTGAACATAAAGAAAATTCATTTCCTACCTCACCCTGCAACAGGTCATTGGATCTGGCCTATGCATCACCTCCCCTGACCACCCTCCCCCTCCCCCTTCCCATGCTTCACTTTGCAACACTACTTTAGTCCTCAGATCCCCTGATGATTTTGCTGTTCCCCCATAAGGTTCTTACTGGGCCTGCCTTGATGGCCTTACACCCTGCCTTTCCATTCCACTTTTCCAGGAGGTTGGCTTCTACGCATTGGTGTAAGCCATCCCCTGCCTATCCTATTACCGTCCTGATGAATTCTTTCATTTCTGGGAGACCTCCCAATACCTTCATATATGTAGAGAACCCATCACAGCTGTAATGCTTGCTGTCTTTTTTGGAATTAGCACAGTTGGAGCCGGTACAGGTATCTCTGCCCTGATGGCTAGTAAATCCAACTACTAGGAACTCAGTGCCTCCATTGACAAGGACATCAAGGAATTACAAAATCAAATAGACTATTTAGAAGAGTCACACCAATCCCTGGCAGAAGTAGTCTTACAAAATAGATAAGACTTAGATTTACTCTTCCTCCAACAAGGGGGTCTTTGCATGGCCCTGAAAGAAAAATGCTGTTTCTATGTCAATAAGTCAGGAGTCATCCACGAGAGTATGGCCAGGGTTCAAGAAAGTTTAGAAAAAAGAGAGAGAAAAAGAGAAAAACAAGAATCCTGGTGTCAAAATTGGTTCTCCACATCTCCGTGGCTGATGACCATCTTACCATCCCTCCTAGGACCCCTCATAAGGCTCTTTTTGGTAGTCTATTTTGGACCATGGGCATTCCAAAAACTAGTTAACTTTATCAAACAACAGGTTGGCTCTGCCACCCGAAGGTCTTGGTACAATATCATCATCTAATGATGAATAAAGAAGAGGAGGCTCCTTCGGAGTCGTCCCATAACACATGCCTAGGAATATTACCCAGGCCACCCAACACTACGGTCACCTTCAGAGGGCACACCCCCATGTAGAGAGGAGTACAGGTAACAAGCCTGCGAGCATTGGGGAAGGCACCTTAGACCCTCATCCCCTAAAAAGCGCCAAGGAACAGGTCCACCCCTGGGGTCACCCCCAATAGGATGTCCTCACGGTGTTGTACAAGTTCCCCATCATCTATAGGGGCCAGGCCTCTGTACCCACCTCCTCCACTTAGTAAAACAAACGGGAGGAATATGTTGGGAGCACCTCAGGTACCTTGATCTTTTGGAGCCAAACCTGTACTTTCTAAAGTCTAAAGATTTACATAATTGGCCTTTAGCCTTAACAAAGGAGCATTCTGGGAGTACTCAAGAGAAGCAGCATAGGTAGAACATAGGAACACCATGACTCAGAAAGCTTGTCCAAACCCAGCCAGCCCTAACCATCACCTAGACAACAGCCGTTAGCCCACCTAGAACTCTCCCTCCTGAACTATTTACCTTGCCAATATCCTGCTCTATGTGCTTAAATAATACCCTGCTACGTGTGCAAAGCAACCCTCTCACCCCATCACCCCCTCCTGTTCTCCTGCTCTACCAAGTATATTAACTGCCCTGAGATTAATAAAATTTGCCACATGATCAGCTGCTTGTCATGTGGTCATTCCTTCGTGTCTTCTTGTCCCCATCCCCAGTCCTTAGGTCTCTTTCTCCAGGTTGACTTCCTGTGGGTCGGGAAGGGAAGAAGAAAATATAAAAGCATATTCAATGTGGTGACCCCAGCTTCAGGTGAGCTTGGGTCTCCCTGGGGCCACTCCCCATCCCCCGCCCATCACCCATCCCCTCAATCTTCCCGGGGCCTGCTCCTGGCATCCAGAGGAACTGCCCACACAGGAAAGGCATCAGCCCTTCCAGTCCCCAACCTCCGGTGACCCCAGCTTCAGGAAAGACATCAGTCCTTCCAGACCCCAAATTTGGGCGACCCCAGCTTCAGCTTCAGGAAATAAGGAGACCAGTGGAGACAGAAAGACCCCACCTGCACCCACTGGAAGAAGAGATGGGAAGAAGACAGAATAAGAGCTCACTCAGCAATACAAAGACCAACATGAGTCCACCAGAATCTAGAGACGCAACTCCAGCAAGACCTGAAAAGCACTACATAGACAAAGCAGGAGAGACAGAACTTAAAATTTATTTTATGAAGATGATAGAGACTCTCAAAGAGGAAAAGAGGAAATTCCTTAAAGAAAAAGAAGAAAAAAATAAAAAAATCCATGAAATGGGGGAAAAGGTGGACCAAAAAATTCAAGAAATAAACAAATCTCTCAAAGAATCTAAAGAGTGCCAAGAAAAAAACAACCAAACAAATGAAGGAAACAACTCAAACAGTTGAAGGATTGAAAGCTGAAATAGAAACAATAAAGAAAACAAAATCAATCAAAAGAGATGAAGAAGGACACTTCATATTCATCAAAGGAAAAGTACATCAAGACGAAGTCTCAATTTTAAACATCTACGCCCCAAATACAAAGGCACCTACATTCGTGAAAGAAACATTACTAAAGCTCAAAATGCACATAAAATCTCACACACTAATAGTAGACTTCAACACTCTGCTCTCACCGCTAGACAGGACCTCCAGACAGAAACTTAACAAAGAAACAAAAGAACTAATAGAAGTTATGACCCAACTGGGTTTAACAGACATCTATAGAACATTCCACCCAAACACAAAGGGATATACCTTCTTCTCGGCGCCACATGGAACCTTCTCTAAAATTGACCACATAATAGGAAATATAGCAAACCTCCACAGATACAAAAAAATTGGAATAACCCCGGTATCTTATCAGACCACAATGCATTAAAATTAGAATTCAACAATAACACAAATCACAGAAACCCTACAAACTAATGGAAATTGAACAATGCACAATTGTACCATCCCTGGGTAAAGGAAGAAATAAAAAAGAAATTAAAGACTTCCTGGAATTCAATGAGAATGAAGACACGACATACCCATACTTATGGGATACTCAAAGCAGTGCTGAGAGGATGAGAGGAAATGGACAATTTCCTGGATAGATATCACTTGCCAAAACTAAATCAAGAACAGATAACCAATCTAAACAGACCTATAACCCTTAATGATATAGAAGCAGTCACCATTATACATTTAAAGAGAAATCTAGCACTAGGGAAATGTCCAGAGATCTACAAATATGACCTCAACTAACAATCTAAACAATAGTGGAGAGGCTACCTTAAATCCCCTCCCCCATAATGAGATTGATGAAGACCATATATGCCATCCTAGACCTTTCTTCCAGTACCTGATGGAAGCAGAAGAAAACACCCACAGCTAAACACTGAGCTAAACTCCTGGAATCCAGTTGCATAGAGGGAGAAGTGATGAGCAAAAGCGTCAAGATCAGGCTGACAAAACCCACAGATAAATGATAAATTTGTGTTTTATTGGGGAAGAACTTGAACAGATAAAAGTAAATAACCACCATGGTCTTCCTTCTCCAGAGAATGTAGTCACTGCCCTTCTGAAACTCTCCATGACACAAGAAAGTGTGTCCCCCTTCTCTACCTTAAAGCAGTCACATCCATCCATATCTGAAACCATCCACAAAGGCTGTCGCCACTGCTACAAGTTCACTGGCAAGGCAAGATGCCACTACAGAGAACCAATATTTATTTTAGGGACAAGTCACCAATCCTAAGTAGTCAGCTCTAAAGACATGCAAACAAGTGCAACACTAATTACACTCAGTAGGCTGTGTGTATTTCTGTAAGTATCAAAAATAATAATAGAAGAGGTCATGAGTTAAAAAGGGGTGATACAGAGGAGTTGGTAGGGCAGATTGGGGAGTGAAAATGATGTAAGTAAGGTGTTGAAATGTATGAAATTCTCATATAAGTTGAAAACAAACCATAATTTTGGCTATTCCTGAGACAAAATAATTTCATATTTTGCACAAGAATGTGCACACATCTATGGTTTGATAAGGAAGGGCTGTCAGTTACAAAATAAAAACCATATCTATCACTATACTACAGTCATTACTCATAAAAATAAAGCTGATTAAATTCTCTAACAAGATAATCTAATTTTCATAAGCTTCTGCTTGTAATCCAAAAATATATCTCTTCTGTTGTTTTCAGAGTTCTACACACAACAAATAAAATATGTTAATCATGCTTACGAAATCTACTTTATCTTGTCTGATGTATTTTGCCTTGCTTGTCTTGTTACTCATTGAAATTATGGAAATTATGTCATTAAGTCATCTGATACTAGGGCTGGTGAGATATCTCAGCAGGTAAAATTGTTTGCCACTAATAGGTTTTCTGTTCCCCGATAATAGGTGTCTCTGCTGACACAGTAAGCCAGATCAAGCTGAATTTAAAAAGTATAACATAAGTTTATTTGAGCAAAGCAACTCCTGGGTCGGTTCTCCAGTTCCAGAGATGAAGGCCAGAAAAGCCATGTGCCTGAACTAAAGAAGGAAGATTATATAGGCTGTAGGCAAGGAATGATGATTTGTCAGCCACAAACTGGGTTTGTGCCCAAGTATGATCTAAAGCTGATGGATTTAGGCAGGGACTTGGGAAGCTGGCAACTTCAGGGGAGGAAGCTTCAGTAGCCACCAAGAATGAAGAACTGGGCTTTTTGGTGCCTGTCCATTGTTTGGAGACTCTCTGAGTGGGTATAGTTTAGAAAGTCAGGAATGGGGCATCTCAGATCATGCAGGAGTGAGTGGAAGGTTTCAGCCAAACAGCCACCACCCTTGAGTTTTAGCCATAAAATTGTCCTCCAATTCTTACTCATACATTTTCATATGAATGCTTGTTCAAGTAAGGAAGACAAGTTCCCTGCTGACACTTAATGTAAAAACTCTTATCATACTGGGCAGTGGTGGCACACACCTTTAGTCCAAGTGCTCAGAAGACACTAGCAGGCAGATCTCTATGAGTTCAAGGCCAGCCTAGACTACAAAGTGAGTTCCAGGACAACCAGGCCTGTTACACAGAGAAACTTTGTCTTGAAAGAAATAAAAACAAATAATACTATGAATTTATATCAGTTTTGCCTTTTAATTCTATTAGTTTCTAGTTCCTATATTTTAAAGTGAATTACGTACCTGAAATTTGAGACCATTACTTCCACCCAGTGAACTGAATCATTAATACAAATCATGTCTTCTTTCTTGTAGTAGTTTTTTATTTTGTTTTGGTTTTGGTCCCACAGCTTTGTATAAATAGTCTATCTTTTAATGGTTTTCACTTTCAAATTTTCTGCAGCCTTGACTGATTGTGTGTGTATAAATGACATATAGATGGGATAGAATTTGTTCTGTCGTTGGTCATGTTAGTGGAACACATGATCTGCTTGTATAGATCTGTCCTCCTTTAATACATACCTATTCATTCCACTTATACTATGCTTCCTATACTCCTCCCCACCCCCTCTTTGGTGTTTCTTTAAGGTGGGTATTTTTTCATTTTTAAAGTTAAATTTATTTCTCAGGTGATTAACAACATAATGATGGAGGTATTATGTAAAAGCATGTAATGGTTCAATATATGTATACATTGTATAATGTTTACGCCAGGTTAAACACATTTCACAACATTTTATCTAGCCTGTGTGGTGAAAACATTGAAAATCATTTCCAGGTGGGTATTTTTAACAATATATTTTCAGATTTTGTTAACTTGGAAGTTAAACACTTAAAATATTTTCCCATTAGTGATTATCCTGCATAAAATGTCTTTAGCCCATCACAATTAAGTATTACATGGCATGTTTACCCATTTCCTAGACAATGAAAAAAGCTTTCAACAATTTTCAATGTATCTATGTATCAATTTATATGGTCTACAATCTTGTGTTTTACTTTAGTATACATTGTAAACTCCATATTTATGAGGTAATTCTTTATATAAAGATTTACCTCCTATAGAACAGTGGTGGCACACACCTTTAATCCAGAGTATTTTTGTGAGTTTGAGACCAACCTGGTCTACAGAATGAGTTCTAGGACAACCAAGGCTACACAGAAAGATCCTGCCTCAAAAAACAAAACAAAACAACAACAACAAAAAAGATTTACTCCCTTTTTAGTGTACATTTTCTATTTATCTCAAATTTCTGAATAGGATCATCTATTTGGACAAAAACATAGATTTTGGTTTTCCTTGCAGATTATTTCTGCTAGTAACTGGTGTTCTCCATGCTTACTTGCATACACTTTTTATTTAATACTTACCTTAAAGGATATTTTTACTAGATTGATATTTCAAATTTCTGCATTTTGAAGGCATTTTTGAAGTCAAACACATGGTTTGTCTGGGAAATAAACAATCTTCCTATTTCCTTTTTGAAAGAATTCAAAGATAATTGAACTAGATTGTCTGAGGGTGTAATTTTAAAGTTTTCTTTTTCCTTTGATTTATTTACTGTGATAGGACAAATATATATTTTATTTTAGTCATTCTGCTTAGGGTTCTTAGGGATTTGGGGGATCATGAATAGAGATTCTAGAGAGTCTAGGATCCATTCATAATACCCTCTTTTGGTCTCTACACATACACATCTGCCATACTTTACACTTTAAAATGATCTCTCTCTCTCTCTCTCTCTCTCTCTCTCTCTCTCTCTCTCTCTCTCTCTCTCTGTGTGTGTGTGTGTGTGTGTGTGTGTGTCTGTGTGTCTGTGTGTCTGTGTGTTTATGTGTGTGTCTCTCTCTGTGTATGTCTGTGTTTGTGTTTGTGTGTGTGTGTGTGTGTGTGTGTGTGTGTGTGTGTGTGTATGTGTGTTGCTAGAGATGGAACCCAGCACATTGACCATGCTAGGCAAGCTATACACTGCTGAGCTTCCTGGTCCCTGACTTAAATGGATTTCACTGGTTCCCTGATGGATAATCCTAGTTGTCAACTTGAGTACCTTTGGAATCAACTAAAATCCAAGTAGCTGGACACACTACTTGGGATCTTCTTGACTCGATCATTTGAGGTAATAAGGCTCACTCAAAATTTTTGTACTTGAGGCCAGAAGATGGACCCTAAATCTGGGCCAACATCTTCTAGTAGTAATCCACACAAAAGACATGGAAGAAGGAAGGTTTTGCTTTCCACCTGCTTGCCCTCACTCTCACTGGTAAGTTTTTCTATTATAGTTCAGGTATTCCTCTGCTGGTATTAGATCCTACTTCTGCTACATGCATGCCAATGCAGACTGGAGACCAGCTGAGACATTCAGTCTCAGGAACTGAACAACTAAGGAATAAATGGCCTTTACGTCAGGAGACAGCCATTGTTGGACCACAGCCTATAAGCAACTTTAATAAATCATGTGCTGTGTGCATGCGTGTGTGAGTGTGTGTGTGCATATGTGTATGTGTTTCTTGGTTTCCTTTGTTAGAAATGACTTGAATTTGCTATATTCCCTGACAATTGTCACTATTCCTATGTCATATTGCATATGTCTCTTTGAAGAACCCTGACTAATCCAAGGAAGTGGACCCTCAGAATAAAATTCTGAAATTGGATTGTTCATGTATCATATAAGGTTTTGCTTTCCTTGAGACAGTGTTTGCTAAATATCTAAGGCTGTACTTAAAATCATTATATAGCCAAGGCTGTACTCAAATTCATGAAAACTCCCTTTCCTTGGCCTCCCTGTAGTTGGGATTACAGATCTTAGCCATCATAACTGGCTATGGATAATATTTTTTAAAAGAAATGAGGCTCTTTGGGATCTCCTGGCCTGGGAACTCCAGGCAGGTTGACTTGCCCACTGCAGTCCAAGCAATCCAGATTCTTCTGACATCACTGTGCTAGTCCTGCTCCCACTCAGGGGAGAGGAGAGGGAGTATCTCAGACCCACCTGCACCCATCATGAGACCTATCAGAGTACTGGACCTGCTTGCACCCACCAGAAGAGTACCTTGGACCTGTACCCACCTGGAAAGGAAGAGACCCCACTTGCAGCCACTGGAAGAAGGGATGGGAACACAACAATATAAAACACATTCAACAACATAAAAACCAATATGACATCACCAGAGTCTAGGGACTCTACACCAGGAAGACCTGATCATCCCAACACAAATGAAGCAGAAGAGAATGACCTTAAAACAACTTCATGGGGTGACCTGTGCAAAACCAGCTGAGGCCTGGGAACAGCACACTGCAGTTACCACCCTGAGGGGAGCCAACACACCCAGAGACTGCCAGCATCCTAGTGCCCTTTTCCATCCATGGGACAGGCAAGGTAAGCTTGGGCCTGTTTCTGGCCCACCTTCCAGTGCCCTGCTCAGAACCAGTTGAGGCCTGGGGACAGCGCACTGTGGATCCATCCAACAGGGTCCAGCCTACCCTGAGACTGCCAAGGCCCCAGAACTAGGACCACCTCCATCCACGCAAGAGAAGAGCCACCAGAGTATTGAACCTGCTTTCATCCACCAGAAGGGAACCATGATCCCATACCCAGCAGGAGAGGAAGACACTCATTCTGCACCCATTGGAAGAAGGGATGGGAAGGAGACAATATAAAAACACACTCAGCAACAGAAAAAACAATATGATACTGCCAGAGTCTAGAGACTCTACACCAGCGAGACATGAACATGCCAACGTAGATGAAGCAAATGATAATGACCTTTAAAAAACTTCATGAAAATGATAGAGGCCCTCAAAAATGGTATGAGAAAATCCCTTAAAGAAATGGAGCAAAAAACAAACCAAAAAATGCAAGAAATGCAGGAAAAGACAAAGCAAATATTGCAAGAAACGATTCAAACAGTGCACGGGCTGAAAGCTGAAATAGAGACAATAAAAAGACAGTCTGAGAGAATGCTGGAAATAGAAAAGCTAGGCAAACAGTTAGTTACTACAGATGCAATCATAACCAACAGAATATAAGAGATGGAAGAGAGAATCTTAGATGTTGAAGATAGACTAGGAGAAATAGATTCACCGACCAGAGAAAATCTTAAGTAAAAAAAAAAAAACCCTAACACAAAATATCCAGGAAATATGGGACACCTTGAAAATAACAAACCTAAGAATATACATATAGAAGAAGGTGAAGAAACCCACCTATTCAACAAAATCATAGAAAATCATGACAATGAAAGTACAAGAAGCCTACAGAACACAAAACAGAGAATACCACAACAAAATTCCCCTCGCCACATAATAAGCAAGACCTCAAACATACAGAATAAGAAAAAATATTATGAGCAGCAAAGGAAAACGGGAAACGGTCAAGTAACATATAAAGGCAAACCTATAAAAATTATATCTAGCACCTCCATGGAAACTCTGAAAGCTAGAAGGTCCTGGATAGATATCCTAACAACACTAAGAGACCACAAATGCCAGCCCAGACTACTATACACAGCAAAGCTTTCAATCACTATAGATGGAGAAAAAAATATTCCATGACAAAACCAGATTTAAACAATACATATCCACTAATCCAGCCCTACAGAAAGTTCTGGAAGAAAACTCCAACTCAAGGAAGTTAACTAAAACCAGAAAAATGTAAGCAATAGATAATCCCAATTTACAAACAGCCAAAAGGAAAAATGTGGCGAAAATCCACATACAATTCCACCATCACAAACAACTCCAGAACAAAGAAGAATGAACAATTAATGGTCATTAATATCACTCAATATTAATGCTCTTAACTCGACCATAAAAAGACACAAGCTAACAGAATGAATTAGAAAACAGAACACATTCTTCTGTTGCATACAAGAAACACACCTCAGCTTCAAAGACAGATGTTACCTCAGAGTTAAGAGTAGGGAAAAGATTTTCCAATGAAATTGACCCAAGAAACAAGCAGGGTTAGCAATCCTAATATCTGAGAAATTAGACTTTAAATTAAAATCCATCAAAAGAGATGAAAGGGGTCATTTCATACATATCACAGGAGAAATCCACCAAGATGAAGTCTCAATTCTGAACATCTATGCCCCAAATGCAAAGGAACCCACATTTGTAAAAGAAACATTGCTAAAATTCAAATCACACACAAATCTCACACACTTATAGTGGGAGACTTCAACACAACACCCCACTCTCACCACTAGACAAGACTATCAGACAGAAACTTAACAAATATACAAAGGAACTTATAGAAGTTATGACCCAATTGGGTTTAGCAGACATCTATAGAACATTCCATCCAAACACAAAAAATATACCTTCTTCTCTGTACTACATAGAATCTTCTCAAAAATTGGCCACATACTTGGCAACACAGAAAACCTTAACACGTACAAAAAATTAGAATAATGTATCTTAACAGATCACCATGCTTTAAGGTTAGAACTCAACAACAACACAACTTGCAGAAAGCATACAAACTCATGGAAATTGAATATTCACAACTGCACAATACCTGGGTCAAAGAAGAAATAAAAAAGAAATTAAAGACGTCCTAATATTCAATGAGAATGAAGACATAACATACTGAAACTTATGGGACACTTTGAAAGCAGTGCTAAGAGGAAAGTTCATAGCACTAAGTACCCACGTGAGGAAACTGGAGAATAGTTACACTGGAGAATTAACAGCACAACTGAAAGCTCTAGAACACAAAGAAGCAAACTCACGCCAGGAAATAATCAAATTGAGGGCTGAAATCATTAAAGCAGAAACTAGGAAAATTATACAAAGAATTAATGTAAAGAAGAGTTGGTTCTTTGAGAAAATCAACAAGATAGAGAAACCTTTATCCAAACTAACCAAACGACAGAATGTGAACATGCAAATTAACAAAATCAGAAGTGAAAAGGGGGATATAACAACGAACACTGAGGAAATCCAAAGAATCATCATGTCATACTTTGAAAACCTGTACTCCACAAAATTAGAAAATTTAAAAGAAATGGACAACTTTCTGGATAGATAACACCTGCCAAAATTAAATCAAGAACAGATAAGCAATTTAAATAGACCTATAACACCTAAGGAAATAGAAGCAGTCATCAAAATCCCCCCAACTAAAAAAAGCCCAGGGCCAGATAGATGGCTTCAGTGCAGAACTTTACGAGAAATTCAAAGAACAGCTTATACCAATTCTCCTCAAAGTATCCCATGCAATAGAAGCAGAAGGGTCTTTGCCAAACTCTTTTTATGAGGTTTCAATAACATTGATACCCAAGCCACACAAAGACACAACTAAGAAAGAGAACTTCAGACCAGTTTCCCTCATGAACATTGATGCAAAAATACTCAATAAAATACTGGCAAATCAGATCCAAGAACACATCAGAAAACTCATCCACCATGATCAAGTAGGCTTCATTCCAGGGATGCAGGTATGGTTCAACATATGAAAATCCATCAATGTAATCCACCATATAAACAATCTGAGAAACAAAAATCACATGATCATCTCACTGGATGCTGAAAAAGCCTGTGACAAAATCCAACACCCCTTCATGATACAGGTCTTGGAGAGATCTGGGATAACAGGAACATACTTAAACATAATAAAACCTATAGACAGCAAACCAACAGCCAACATCAAACTAAATGGACAGAAACTCAAGGCAATTCTTCTAAAATCAGGAAAAAGATAAGGCTGTACCCTCTCCCCATACATCTTCAATATTGTACTTGAAGTTCTAGGTAGAGCAATAAGACAACAAAAGGAGATCAAGGAGATATAAATTGGAAAGGAAGAGGTCAAACTTTCACTATTTGCAGATGACATGATAGTTTACATGAATGACACAAAGAACTCTACCAGGGAACTCTTATAGCTGATTAACACCTTCAGCAATGTGGCAGGCTACAATATCAACTCAAGAAAATCAGTAGCCCTACTATATACAGATGATAAAAGGTCTGAGAAAGAAATCAGAGAAACATCACCCTTTACAATTGCCACAAACAACATTAAATACCTGAGGGTTACGCTAACCAAACAAGTGAAAGACCTATATCACAAGAACTTTGAATCTTTAAAGAAATAAAGTAAAGAAGCCCTCAGAAAATGGAAAGATCCCCCATGCCCTTGGATAGGTAGGATCAATGTAGTTAAAATGGCAATCCTGCCAAAAGTAATCTACAGAGTCAATGCAACCCCTATCAAAATTTCAGTACAATTCTTCACTGACGTTGAAAGAAAAATTCTCAAACTATATCGAAAACCAAAAAACCCAGGATAGCCAAAACAACCCTATACAACAAAGGGACGTCCGGAGGCATCACCATCCCTGACATCAAGCTCTATTATAGAGATATAGTCCTGAAAACAGCTTGGTATTGGCACAAAATAGACAGGTAGCCTAATGCAATCAAAATGAACACCCTGATATTAACCCACACACTTACAAACAACTGATTTTTGAAAAAGAACCTAAAATTATACAATGGAAAAAAGAATCTTTTTCTTTCATTTTAATTTTTTATTTAAATTACAAACAAGCTTGCTTGACATGTCAATCCTAGCTCCCTTACCCTCCCCTTCTTCTCGGCTCCCCAAACCCCTACCCCATCCCCCCTCCACTCCCTAGGGAGGGTATGGCCCACCATGAGGAATCTTCAAAGTAAAAGAAAGCATATTAAGCAAATGGTGTTGGTTTAACTGGGTGCTGGCCTGTAGAAGTCTGAAGATAGATCCGCATCAATCTCTACGCACAAAACTTAAGTCGAAATGGTTCAAAGACCTCAACATAAATCCGGCCACACTGAACCTCTTAGAAGAAAAAATCGAAAGTGCTCTTGAAGGAATTGGTATAGGAGACCACTTCCTGAATGTAACACCAGCAGCACAGACACTGAGATCCACAATAAATAAATGGGTCCTCCTGAAACTGAGAGGCTTCTGTAAGGCAAAGGACACAGTCAGCAAGACAAAACGGCAGCCCACAGAGTGGGAAAAAATATTCACTAACCCCAATCTGACAGAGGGCTGATCTTCAAAATTTACAAAGAACTGAAGAAGTAAGTGTCCACAACACCAAAGCATCCAGTTAAATGTGGGGTACAGAACTAAATAGAGAATTCTCCATAAAGGAGACTAAAATGGCTGATGGACACTTAAGAAAGTGCTCAAAATCCTTAGCTATTAGGGAAATGCAAATCAAAACAACTCTGAGATACCATCTTACCCCTGTCAGTTTATGCTGGTGAGGGTGTGGAGAAAGGGGAACACTCCTCCACTGCTGTTGGGAGTGCAAACTCATACAGCCACTTTAAAAATCAGTATGGAGATTCCTCAGGAAAATGGGAATCAGTCTACCAGAAGATCCAGCCATTCCACTCTTAGGTATATACCCCAAAGATGCACATTAATACAACAAGGATGTCTGTTCCACTATGTTCATAGCAGCATTATTTGTAATAGCCAGAACCTGGAAGCAACCTAGATGTCCCTCAACTGAAGAGTGGATAGAGAAAATGTGGTACATTTACACAATGGAGTACTACTCAGCCAGAAAAAAAAGCAATGGAATCTTGAGATTTGCAAGGATATGGATGACAATAGAAGAAACCATCCTGAGTGAGGCAAACCAGTCACAATTGACAAACTTGGTATATACTCACTCATATGGATTTTAGACATGGAGCATGGGAGTGCCAGTCTATAATCCCACTGCCAGAGAGTCTGGGATATAGGGAGGACCCTAAGAGAAGGGGAATAGGACAAGATCTCCTAAGTGGATTGGGAACATGGGGAGCAGGGAGAGGGAGCTGGGAAAAGATAGGGAGAGAAGAGGAGGGGAGTGGAGGACATGAGGGAACAGGAAAGTTGAGTCGGGAGAAGAATAGAGGAGAGCAGGATGATAGATACCATAGTAGAGGGAGCCATTATAGGATTGAGGAGAGATCAGGCACTAGTGAGATTTCCAGAGATCTATAAGGATGACACAATCTAGGAAACTATTCAATTGTAGAGAGGCTACCTTAAATGCCCCCTCAATAATGAGATTGATAACTACCCTATATGCAATCCTAGAGCCTTCATTCAGTGGCTGATGGAAACAGAGGCAGACACTCACAGATAAACACTTAACTGAACTCAGGGAACCCAGTTGCAGAGATGGAAGAGTGGTAAGAAAAGGAGTCAAGACTGGACTTGTAAATCCCACAAAAACTGATGATCTGAGCAAGGAGGAGCTTATGGACCCCAGACTGATGGCTGACAGCCCAGCATGGGAATGATCCATACGCCCTAAATTTGGGCATCAGTGAAGAGGCAATCTATGGTGCCTTGGGTAGTAGATCAGTATTTATCCCTGGCATATAAATGGAATTTCGGAGCCCATTCCACATCAAAGGATGCTCTCTCAGCTTGGACACATTGGGGAGGGCCTAGGCCCTGCCCCAGATGATATGACATACTTTGGAGATCCCCCATGAAGAGCCTCACCCTCCCTGAGGAGCAGAGTGGTGATTGGATGGTAGGGTTGGTGGGATGGTGGGGGCCGGGGACGGAGGGGAGTGTGAGGGAGCTGGTATTAACATGTGAAGGAAATTTGCTTCTAATTTTAATAAAGAAGATAAAAACACATAAACAAACAAAAAGAATGAAACATACAAGGTTAAACAAAAAGGAACTTCCTGAAAATGATAGAGGCACTCAAAAAGGATATGAGAAAATCCCTTAAAGATATGAAAGAAAAAATAAACCAAAAAAAGCAAGAAATCGGGAGTGCAGGAGGAAGGGAGGGAGAGGGAACTGGGATTGACATGTAAAACAAGCTATTTAAAATTAAAATAAAAAAGCAAGAAATCAACAAATCTCTTAAAGAAAGCAAGGAAACCCAAGTAAAAATGATCAAACAGATGAAGGAAATAATTCAAAGAGTTCAAGACCTGAAAATTGAAATAGACACAATAAAGAAAACACAAACTGAGAGAATGCTGGGATAGAAAAGCTGGGAAAATGATCAGGAGATACAGATTCAAGCATAACCAACAGAATACAAGAGATGCAAGAGAGAAACTCGGGTGTTGAAGATACACTAAGAGAAATAGATTCATTGATAAAAGTAAATCTCAAGTACAACAAAACCCTAACACAAAATATCCAGGAACTCCTGAAACTGAGAAGCTTCTGTAAGGCAAAGGATACAATCAACAAAACAAAACTGCACCCGACAGAATGGAAAAAAATCTTCACCAACCCCACTTCTGACAGAGAGCTTATTCCCAAAATATACAAAGAACTCAAGAAGCTAGGTTACCATAACACCAAATAATCCAATTAAAAAGTTGGCTACAGAACTAAATAAAGAATTTTCAATAGAGGAATCCAGAATGGCTGAAAGACACCTAAGAAAGTACTCAACATTCTTAGCCATCAGGGAAATGTAAATCAAAACAACTTTGAGATACCATCTTGCTCCTGTCAAAATGGCTAAAATAAGAATCACCAAAGACAGTTGGAGAAAAGGGGACACTCCTCCATTGCTGGTGGGAGTGCCAACTCATACAGCCACTTTAAAACTCAATATGGCAGATCTTCAGGAAAATGGGAATCAGTCTACCACAAGATTCAGCAATTCCACTCTTAGGTATATACCCAAAAGTTGCATAGTCATACAACAAGGACATCTGTTAAACTATGTTCATAGCAGCATTATTAGTAATAGCCAGAACCTGGAAGAAACCTAGATGCCCCTCAGCTGAAGAATGGATAAAGAAATTGTGTTGTATTTACACAATGGAGCTACTCAGCATATAAAACAATGGAGTCTTGAAATTTGCAAGCAAATGGATAGGACTAGTAGCAAGCATCCTGAGTGAGGTAACCCAGTCACAAAAAAAGATAAACATGGTATGTACTCACTCATAAATGGATTTTAGACATAGAGCAAAGGATTACCAGCCTACAATCCACACTGCCAGAGAAGCTAGGAAATAAGGAGGACCTTAGGAGAGACATACTTGGTCACCCAGAATAGGGGAAAGGGGCAAGATCGCCTGAGCTAATTGGGAGCATGGGGGAGGGGAGATGGATTTAGGAGAAAGAAAAGGGGAGAAGAGGAAAGGAGAGGAGGACATGAGGGTGAAGTAAGATTGAGTTAGGGGAAGAATAGAGGAGAACAAGAAAAGAGATACCATAATAGAGGGAGCCATTATATGTTTAAAGAGAAATATAGCACTAGGGAAATGTCCAGAGATCTACAAATATGACCCCAACTAACAATCTAAGCAATAGTGGAGAGGCTACCTTCAATGCCCTTCCCCCATAATGAGATTGATGAATACCATATGTACTATCCTAGAACTTTCTTCCAGTAGCTGATGGAAGCAGAAGCAGACAGCCACAACTAAACACTGAGCTGAACTCCTGGAATCAAATTGCAGAGAGGGAGGAGTGATGAGCAAAGGGGTCAAAACCAGGCTGGAGAGAAGCACAGAAACAATTGACCTGAACAGGCAGAGCTCATGAACCCTAGAGTGATAGATGGGAAACCAGCATAAGACTGATCCAAACCACCTGAACGTGGGTGTCAGCTAGGAGGCCTGGGCAATCTATGTTGCCTTTGGTAATGGATCAGTATTTATCCCTAGTATGCAAGTAGAATTTGGGAGCCCATTCCACACAGAGGGATACTCTCTCAGCCTAGACACACAGGGGAAGGTCTAGGCCCTGCTCCAAATGATATGACAGACTTTGAAGATCCCCATGGAAGGCCTCATCCTCCCTGGATAGCAGAAAGGGGATGGGATAGGGGGTTAGTGGGTGGCAGGGGAGGAAGGGAGGGAAAGGGAACTGGGATTGACATGTAAAACAATCTTGTTTCTAGTTTAAATAAAATAATGTAAAGGAAACAAAACAAAATGAGGTACCTGAGTTAAATAACAAGTTGCTCCTCATAGCAGGTTTGAGAGGGGACACCCTCATGTCTTATAGATGTGCATTATCACATTGTTCCGTTACATTGGTGATATTAATTGCACCTGTGATTGCATGACATCTACAAATGTAGTAGATATGGAGCCGAAAATGTACATATGGTATTCATCAATCTCATTATGGGGGAGGGGCTCCTTAAATGTCCTGCTGAACTCTTACAGTCACTACGGAAATCAGTATGCAGATTCCTCAGGAAAATGGGAATCAGTCTACCTTCTACTGTTAGGCATATACCGAAAAGATGCCTATTCATACAACAAGGACATCTGTTCCACTATGTTCATAGCAGCATTATTTGTAATAGCCAGAATTTGGAAGCAACCTAGATGACCCTCAACTGAAGAGTGGATAGAGAAAATGTGGTACATTTACACAGTGGAATACTATTAAGCAGAAAAAAACAATGGAATCCTGAGATTTGCAGGCAAATGGATGACACTAGAAGAAACCATCCTGAGTGAGGTAACCCCGTCACAAAAAGAGAAACATGGCATGTACTCACTCATACATGGATTTTAAACATGAATCGTGAGAGTGTCTGTCCAGAATCCCACTGCCAGAGAGGCAGGGAAACAGGAAGGCCCCTAAGAGAGATATACATGGAACCCCGGAGAAGGTTGAAGGAGGCAAGATCTCCTGAGCAGAATGGGAGCACAGGATGGGGGAGGGGAAAGGGAGCCAGGAAAAAGAGAGGGAGACAAGAGGAAGGGAGCAGAGGACGTGGGGGAGCAGGAAAGTTGAGTTGGGGGAAGAATAGAGGAGAGCAGGATGAGAAATATCATAATAGAGGGAGCCATTCTAGGTTTGAGGGGAGATCTGGCACTAATGAGAACTCCAGAGATGTACAAGGATGGCACTAACTAGAAAACTAAGCAGTAGTGGGGAGACTACTTTAAATGCCCCTCCCTAATAATGATTTTGATGACTATCTTACATACCATCCTAGAACCTCCATCCAGTGACAGACGGAAGTAGAGGCAGACACTCACCGCTAAACACTGTACTGAACTGGAACCTAGTGACAGAGAGGGAGGAGTGATGAGCAAAGGGGCCAAGACTGGACTAGTGAATCCCAGAGAAACAGCTGAACTGAACAAGGGAGAGATCTTGAACCCCAGCATGATGGCTGAGAGGCCAGCATGGGACTAATCCAGACCTCCTGAATGTGGATGTCAGTGAGGAGCCTCAGGCAATCTATGGGGGTTTGGGGTAGTAGATCAATATTTATCCCTGGCACACAAATGGACTTTGGGGACCCATGCCACAATAAGGGATGCTTTCTCAATTTTAACACCTTGAGGAGGGTCCAAGCCCTCCCCGGAACGAAATGACAGGCTCTAGAGATCCCCCATGGAGGGTATTACCCTCCCTGGGGAATGGAGTGGGGATTGGGTGGGAGCCTGGGGGTGGAGTGGGCGTGGAGGGGAGGGAGAGGGAGCTGGGACTGACATGGGAAGCAAGCTTGTTTCTAATTTAAATATATAATAAAAAGTGTAAAAAATAAGAAATTCAATTATATATACTAAATATGTCCATGGTGTTCCTTTTATCTCTATATTTCCATCTATATTTACCTTCAGTTAAATTTCTGCATTGTTTTGAATATTTTTTCAGAACAATATTGAAGCTTTTTTATTAAATATCTTTTCATACACTATATTTTGATCAGATTCTTTCCCTAACTCCTCCCAGATCTTCTCCACTCCCCTATCCACTCAATTACTCTCTCTCTCTCTCTCTCTCTCTCTCTCTCTCTCTCTCTCTCTCTCTCTCTCTCTCTCTCTCTCTCTCTCTCTCTCTCTCTCTCTCTCTCTCTCTCTCTCTCTCTCTCTCTCTCTCTCTCTCTCTCTCTCTCTCTCTCTCTCTCTCCAACCAAGAATGAAAATCAAATCAAAGCAAACTTTTAAAAATTTACACAAACACGGCTTCTTGTTTAGATTTGGACTTTGTGTCCATTTCCCCTTCTCAGTTCTCAGAGATTTTTAGACTAATTTTTAATTAATTAATTTTGAGTTGACGTCTCACTATGTAGCCATGGCTGTCATGGAATTTCCTAGGTCGGCCAAACAGGCCTCAAACTCATAAATATATGCCTGCCTCTACCTCCCAAGGGCTGAGATTAAAGGTGCATGCTACACCCAGCCTGGGCCAACTGTTTTAGATTTATTTTCAGTGTATGAGTATTTTGCTTGACCGTATGCATATGCACCATGTGAGTGATTAGTGTCCACTCAGGTGAAAAGAAGGCATTGGATCTCCAGGAACAGATGCTTATGAGACACTGAACTCAGGTCTTTTGTAAGAGCAGCAAGGCCTCTTAACCTCTGAGCTGCCTCTCTAACCCCGAGAACAATTTGCAAAGAGTCCATAGTTAAAACTCCAGCTTTGTCTCAGCTATTAGAGAAGCCTTTCCGTAATTTGGGGGGTTTTGTTGTCACTGTAGCTTTACTTCTAGAAATTCAATTTGGATTTTTAAAATAGTTTCCAGTTGTTGAATAAATTCCTCAATCTCTTTTATATCTTTGTATGTAGTATAAACATAAAGACTCTCTGAAAATTGTATCATCTAGATCCTTAATGGGCTCTTTCTACTCTTTGCTGCTTATGATAATGTGGTTTTTCTTTCTTTGTGTAACTACTTATGTTTCATTTTGCACTTAATATATGTGAAAAATATAAATCTGCTTTGTAGTCCATGATAATATTTATAGCATCCAGAAAGAATTGTTTTGTTTTCTCGCAGCTGCCTAGAGGGATTAGCAAAATCAGACCACCTTAATCCAACTGCAGGGGCTGAAGTGATTTAAAACTGAGCTTTGTAGCTTCACAGTCAAGCTCTGGGCTTTTATTCCTAGCTTGTAATCCTTAAGGTTTCTTTCAACCCAAAGTATGATTTCTTACCGGAATTTCCCTCCTTGGCACGCCTTGGAATCTGATTATCTTGTGTCTTGGCCCAAAGCATCTTCTCAATTTCAGCAGCAAGCCTGATTCAAATGTTGTGCTCTACTTTCTCCAGGTTTTTGTCATTTGGCATCTCGCATTGCCTTCAGCATTCTTCGTTACCTTTTTGCCCAGTCAAAATTATCAGTGAAAAGGCTGATGCTCATTCCTTAATTCATCATTAGATAGAATGTGAATTATTTAGAAAATGAGTTTAAATGGTTTATTAAGTAAATCTTCCTAGGAGGATGATTTTCCACCAATAAATCTTTTTTTTTGAGACACACTTGTAATCCAACTCCTCAGGGAAGCAGACAAGAGAACATGAGTTCCAAGCCATCCTGGGCTACACAGAGAGACTCTCCTTACAACCACAATAGCAAAATGTGAACAAGAAAAAGACTTAGGGTAAAATAACTATTTAAACATTGCTAGTATGTGTTACATATCTAAGACCCTAGTACTCTGGAAGCTGAGACAGGAGAATCGTGAGTTCTTCTAGTCCAGCCTGGGTTTCATAAGTGAGACCTTGTTTCAAAAGAAGCAAACAAAAACTACTTGATACCTTTTCTACTTTATTTTTTCTTCACAACCATATAAATAATTTTCAGAATAGACCCTATAAAGATGCACACACACAGATTTTTCAAGGAGGCATATCGTATGCTTCCCTATGGTTTTTGGAAATACACGTACTCATATGCATAGTTTAAATGAAGTTATGACACACTTGGGAGAATACAACAGAGAACCCCATCGGAGACCAGAGATCAATACTAATGTCTTCCTCAGTTGCTTACCATCTTAGTTTTTAAGAAAGAATTTTTCCCTGGGACCTGGGAATCACCATTTACGCTAGACTAGCTGACTAGCAGGCCCCAAGGACCCTAATCTCTCTGGCTCCCCACCGCTGAGATTACATATTAAGCCACACCCCTGTTCCCATTCCATTTTTGATGGCAGGATTAACTATTCACAATAAAAAATAAAACACTAACCATAGGTTTTCCTGTCTCTTCTGTAAAAAGGAGAATCACATGGCTAAATCTTGACCAATAGGGCCTAAGGAAAGGATTCCTGGGGGCTACAAAGAAACATGCTGCTGATAATCTGAAGACATTAGTGTATGAAGATGGAAAGCACAAAGATCATACAAAAGCTGTTGAGCAACTAAATTAGGAATATTTTTCCTTTGTATTCCTGGTTATACAACAAAACATTGACACCATTACTTCAGTTCCTCCTACTTGGGTCTTCTGTTATTTGTAGCCAAAAAGAGCATATTAATAAAATTAAAATGATTTTTTGGTGGGTTTTTTCAAGACAGGCTGACCTCGAACTCATAGAGATCTATCTCTCCTCTGCCTCCCGAGTGCTGGGATTAAAGGCATGTGCCACCCACAGTCAGTCTGGCTGATTTTTAAAGTATGTCCTCAAAATTATTTGATACTTCTCACAGTGAGAGACTGTTGAAGTTGCTTATTGTGGGTATGGTGTGTTTACCTGAATGTATGTATGTGCACCATGTGAGTGCCTAATGCCTGAAGAGTCCAGAAAATGGTGCTGTATCCCCCTAGAACTGAAGGTGCAGACAGCAATTAGCCAGCACATGGATACTGGGAACCAAGGTCCTCTGCAAGAGCTGTGAGTGTTCTTAACTGCTGAGTTGTCCCTCCAGGCCCTATTACAAATTTTTTGCAGTTTGCATGAGCCATAACACAGAGAACCATTAAAAAAAACCATACCATCAAGTTAATAGCTGTATTTGATTCAAAGTTCGTAGAGAGTAGTAAATTGGGGGACCAGGAATTCAGGAATTGAAGGGTTCAGTTAACAGTCATATAAGGTTTACAGGTTACTTATCTCTCTTGATTTCTGTTTTACTTGTAAAATAAGAGAAACGGATTAGAAAACTAATGAGCTTTGCTATCAGAATACAGTATTTGAGCTGATAGACCTCTTCTAACACATACTGTTTGTAAGGCTTTGGGCAAGTCACTGAAAATCTCTGCATTTTGTCTGCATCATTAATCAAGGGACAAGAGGAGTGAAAATCTGAATTACTGAGAATCTAAGGAAAATCTCACAATCAGGCACAATTTAGTAGTCCTAAAATAAATGTAAACAGAATGCTTCTGCCAAGGTTTACAGTTCAACTTAGGGCATTTGCTCCTTTCAAAAAAGTTTTATATGTCTTTATAAAAAAGAAGTCTTGACAGAAGAGGAACAACAACTTTAGTTGTGTGTAGTATCTTATCTGATCCTTATAACTAGTCACAAAATAGAGGTGATTGTTTACTATTTGAGAAATGTTAATGGGAGACCAGGCTTTATTTTTCAAATTCAGTAACTAGTACACAGAAATCAGTGATGTTTGTTCACTTGCTACATTCATTTGCTGGATAGCTGTGGATGTAAATTGTGTGCATAGGACCACAACAGTGAGTGATACCTAAAGCGCTTGTCCTGAATCTAGCCTGGCTGACACAAGGTCACCCTAACTAATCCCCACAGATACTGTTTGAGCTCTTAACAAGCACCCTTTATTTTCAGAAGACAAGCCTGGTCAGAAGTGCACTCTAGGCCTAGGAGGTACCCTTAACTGTGTTAAGAGGCTCAACTCAACCAAAGCCCCTCCTCCCTTTCCTTTGATACCCGCCCCACCTCTACCCCCACGGTCCCCCCACCCCCACCGCCCCACCTCCGGTCCTTGGAAGGTTGCTTCAGTGCGACACAAAGGCGGGGCCTACGTAGACAAAAGCCCTGGGCCATAAATGGAGGCGGGGCCTCACGGGAGGCCAGTGTGCAGCTGCGGAGCTCTCGACCAGAGCTTTGCTCCGCCCCCCGGGGACTGCCAAAGCCACCATGGAGGAGTATCACCGGCCCTGTGACGAGGTACCGCCCCTCTGGAGCCAGGAAGAGCCCCTCGCCCTCCTTATGGGGACGCTGTTGGGTGGTCTCTTAGTGCTTGCAGAATTAGGATGTGGAGTCCCGTGAACCTGAGTCTGCCCCGCAGGACCCGGGATCTTTCTTGCCCCTCGGCTGTCTGTCTCCCCACCCCTGAAAGCCGGGGGGGTGGGCTGACTGATCATCGCGATGGCTTGGGTGACAGAAAGCTCTTGGGGGCAGTCTGTAGGGTCTAGGAGGACCCATTAGGTGTAAGGGGAGGCCTAACTTGGGTGCCTGGGCGGGCGTTGGCGAGCCCCGCCCGTCTGCGATCTGGGCCTGGGAAACCGGTTTTTCTGTTTCCTCCGCCTTTTGGGTCTCCTTGAGCTGGTGCTGCAAGGTGGCTGGTCCTGGGAACTCTCCCCTGGGGCGGCTAGAGGAAGTGCTTTATGGATTAAGAGTCCTTGCTCACTGATTCAGGTTTCCCTAAGCCTCACCAGAACTCCATGATGTCAGTGATTTTCCTGTTACTGATGGGAACTCTGACTTTTCATGGGCGACCAAGTGACAGGCCACAAATTAATACTGCTAGGAGTGAGAGAGGTTTCATTTGAACTCAGATCTCTGACTTTACACTTCAGTTCATGTTTCCAGGATGAGGGCTGTTTAATTGCCCCACAGCCATAAGAGTTTGCAAGGATGGAATAGACAAACATTTTCTGTCCAGTGGTAGCCACTGGTGGGTGATACAAGAAAATGAAAGATGAGATCGTGCAGGCACAATGTAATATGACCCTTGTAAGGGGCTTCTCCAATTGGTGAGTTTCTGCAGAAGAATCTGTGTTGCAGAGAGCATGCATATGTGTGGGTGAGGCATAATAATGTAGAAATAAGGTCTTGCCCCCCAAATTACATGATTACTCTTCCTCCGATTTACCTCTTAGCAAGGGTGCAAGAGAATCTTTTCTGCACTACTTCCTAAATACATGTAATTTTAAAAGAAATAGAAGTGGAAAGATAACTCATAGGTAGAGTGCCTGACTAGCACTTTAGAAGCCCCGAGTTCCATCCCCAGCACCAGAAAAAAAAAAGATAGAAAATCAACAGACATAGTTCGTGTTTCCCTGGCCAACCAAACTTTCCAACTTGTAGTGAAAATGTGCATCATTTATTTCTTAGGCCAATTTTGGGTGTGATTTTGAAACAAAAATGACTACCATAGGACTAAAATACGAGACCTCTTTTCAAAACTCCTAAGTATGTAGTGGGGTGGGAAATTTTATAGGATAACTACTAGAGTTAAGTACAGTGAAAATCTGTACTTAAAATATAACCTCAGAATTTACTTATTTCAAGTAGTTTTAAGTTGCATAGTGTTTTTTTAAACACAAAATTACTGTTTTCCCAATGCACCCCAAATATCTCCATGGAAATCATTCTTATATTAACTAAAGCATCCTGGCTTATATTTCATTCTTATCGCATAACCTAGTTTTGCACTCAAGGACAGTAGGTGTTATTGAAAATTGCCATTAACCCACAATTGTAACAAGCTGCTCCCCAAAAATGAGAGGCCAACTTGTATAATTAAAGTGACATTAATTTTGAGTGGCAGAGTATTGCCATATCTTTAATTTGGAAAAGCAGTGGGTTTGTCTCATATCAATTCAAAATAAAATTGGCAATGACAATTTAGCATACTCTTTATGGGCCACTTTATCTAGCTGAAATGATTTCCTGTATATTGATAGCACACAACAGAAATCATTTATAGCTAGCGCCTGCTAATTTTTTGAGTTTTATAATGCAATGATTATCTAGAATGTTCATTAGAATCACTGTTGTAAAAGCACTTTTCTTTTTTTTTTAAAGCACTTTTCAAAATGGTATTTGCGTATGTCCTGCCCAATGCTAATGAATCTGAATCTACAGGGAGTAGAATCAGCAACTCAGTAGACCTGATGTCCGGAGCACTGTGGTCTTCTGTCACTATCACTTTCTTAGGCCAGCTGAGGGTATCCTGTATCTCGCCATGTCTATAAATAAAGGGAAGCCTTACTGAAAGCAGTTTTATCGTGTTTTCTCTTTAGGTTGGCTTCAATGCTGAGGAAGCACATAATATAGTCAAAGAGGTGAGTTATATTTGCTGTTATCTCCATTGTTGTGTGGATAGAAAAATTTTAAATCCAGGTTTTGAGTTTTCAGGCCAAAGCTAGAAATGTTAATGCTCAAACACCAAGATTTAAAATATTTTTTACTCTTTGTAGGGGTGTGTGTGTAGTCTTTTGCATTCAGGGATGCCTGTTTGGATCTTTTCTGAAAGACATGCTGAAGCAATATTTCAAGTCTACAAAAAGTAAAGAAGCTCTTTTCTAGAATCTATTTTATCTAAGGACCTTTACTGATTCTAGTGTTATCAATATAGACCACCATGTGGTTATCAATATAGACTGCCCTGGGGGTCAGGTTATCAATATAGCCTCCCTGGGGGTGAGGTAGACTACCCTGGGGTAAGGTTATCAGTATAGCCTCTCCTGGGGGTGGTGAAGTTATTAATATAGGCTACGCTGGTAGGGAGGTACTTTAAGAGCACTCTTACAGCCCAAAGTCATCATTAACTCTGACAAACCCTAGGTAAAAATGCTGAGTTGACCCACAAGGCTGCTTCAGTTGTGGGTGTGGCTCTTGGGGCCTATGTCCTAGCAAGCCCTGACTGAGTTCTGTCTGGGCTGCATTGGCCCCACCTTCTGGGCATTGTGTGCACATGTGCCACCAATTCACCTGCAAACAGTTCTTGACTTGCACAAGTGCTCCGAGGGCATCATCTCATCCAGAGTTCAGCTGGCCTGACCCTGTGTGAGTAGGACCAGCTCAACGTCTCAGGGTTAGGCAGCACCAAAAACTATTGCTGTATTTTAATAGTTGAAGAATTGTAGATTACAACATTTAGCTATTTAAAATATTTGGACTATATCATGTAAATATATATTTAGGACCATTTTATTAAACTAAAATGCAAATGTTTTCAATGCCATCACAATGTCAGAGCACAAGGAAGAGCAATTGGAAGGCAGAGGTAACAATAATCTTATTTTTTGAAGTAAAATGTCAAGAGAAACTGTTTTGGCTAGGAGACATGAAATAAAAGATGCTGGGTCTTTGGAAGAGCCACTTTAATACATTTTCCTTACCCAAGTTTTGAACCACATGAAAAGACAAAAGTGTTCACTTGAAAGACTAAAACACCACCTTTATTATAGATAAAACTAGGTTGATGACTGTATCATGTTTTACTAGCCTCTGCTCAGTTCTGAACTTGCAATACTGGCTTTGTGAGCACACAAGGGAAAGTTTGAGTCAGCAGAGAGAAACAACATAACATGTCTCTTTGGTCTGGGTGGAAATGGAAGGAGAAATGAAAACCCAAGTGCAAGATGTTTGGGAATGTGATTTTCTTGCATGAGTATGGTAGAGCAATGCTGATCACTCAGCAGCCAGGTAACTTACTTCATTTCTATAGGAAGGAATGATGAATGGAATAAGAGATCAAGAATGGTAGGCATTTTTGGTGTGTGTGTGTGTGTGTGTGTGTGTGTGTGTGTGTGTGCTCGCGCACATTTGTGCTTGTGCAAGGGACTACTGTAAAGCATGAGGAAGAAATGTGTTTCTGTCAGTGTGAATGTATTGAAGTAAATCTACTGAGACCTCTATCTTGAGAGAAGCAGTTGGAAGGGAGCTAGTGGACTAAATTTTCACTTATCATAGGAGTTCTACACATGCCTGTAGCTCATACAGCAAGAAATAGTGGTAGACATGTTATCTGGAGTTACAAGTAATTAACTGCTTTTTAAAATGGCATGTGTGTGTGTGTGTGTGTGTGTGTGTGTGTGGTTAAGTGGTATTAAAAAACTACTAGATGCATTTTATTTCTTTTCTCGTTTCTTTTGATTTTTTGAGATAGAGTTGTTATATAGTTGGGTTGGCCTCCAAGTTGTCTTACTCCTGCCTCAGACTCTCAAATGTTAGAATTACAGGCCGGCACCTAGCCTATTAGATGCATTTTAGAGTATAAACATTACTGAGAATGTAGTTAACAGTATAAGCCATTTAATTAAAAACAATTTGATACCAACTGAACTTGAATCCTTTACATAAAAAGATGGCACTTAGGAGAAATCTCAGGCTCACGACAGGTTCCTTGGGGACCATGTCTGTGTTCTTCTTTGTCTTTGTTTTGTGAGTCACCTTTTTATGGCAATGAATCATTTCCACTGAGGGACTGGGAAGGATTGATGTACAAGTATTGCTTTCAAACATTACAGACCATCCTAGATAATTCTATAACTCCTCTTTTATTCCATACTCATCTCATTCTCCTTCCTTTATGGAAATGCTTTGAAAACTCTTAAGCATTTAGAGACAGTGCACACCAGACAATTAGTAGATGCATGTTTCCTGCTATGCCTTTGAGAGTTGTGCCTTGAATTTCTCTTGCAGTATATGTAAAATTTGGTTCATTTGGGCTAATAGAGTTGTTATCTCTCCTAGTGTGTTGATGGAGTCTTAGGAGGTGAGGACTACAATCAGAACAACATCAACCAGTGGACCGCAAGCATAGTGGAGCAATCCCTAGCACATCTGGTTAAGCTGGGAAAAGCCTATAAGTACATCGGTAAGTATTGATGTGGTGTCCTCATTAGTTTCTGTGCCTTTGTCTTTCTCATTTTCTCTGAATTTGGAGAATCTATCTGAATGACAGGCACCATAGTGGACTACTAATAGTGTAGGAAGAACTTCTGACTTGTCCCCTTGAATGTAATACACGATGAAGTGTAAACATGGAAGTCTTTCAGTCTAAAGCAGTTTAAACTGTCCTCCCTTGGTAGCATCAGTTCTCTTTGTCCACTGAGACCCTTCAGTGCTGTCTTCCTGTCAGCCATCCATGCCTCTGTATAGGCCTGTGAAGATGCACAATCCAAGTACAAAAGAGAAATAGCCCCTGCATCTGTCTGCAATCTGGTAATGGCACAGAACACACAGTCTGATCAGGAATTTTTCTGTAGTGCAATTACTGGCAGTTACAGTAATGGTTCATGAAAGGGCTAAGGCAATGAATTTAAGATCATGATGATGAATATTCAAAATAAGTGACTATTTTAGTCTACTAGCTGAATTGTTTCGTGTTGCTTTTCTCAGCTTTTAGAGTTCTAATGCAAATATTTCCCCCTTTTCAGTCAATGTCATTCTATGACTTTCTTTGTAGTGACCTGTGCTGTGGTCCAGAGGAGTGCATATGGATTTCATACTGCCAGCTCATGTTTTTGGGATACTACATCTGATGGTGAGGGGCTGTAAATTAATTTACCCAGAATTGAAGTTCCAGCAAAGTCAGTCTGGACTTGTTACATAGCTCTACTTAAAGTCTGAAAAACACTGTATCAATAGAATTGCTTCGAATGTACTCAAGTACGATTTCAAATCAGTATGAAGTATGAAGACACAACATGTTAGAGGAAGTATTATTCAAAGCAATGTGTGTGTATGCATTGGTGTGTGGGTGCGTGTGTATACGTGTAGGTGTTACTTAGTGCCTGGTAATTTTGATGTTTTGCTGATGTATCAATATTTTCTTCTTGTATGCTTTCAGGAACCTGTACTGTAAGATGGGAGAACCGAACCATGAACTGCATCGTTAATGTTTTTGCAATTGCAATTGTTCTGTAACCCGCTAAATAGAATGGGTTAAAGCCATTAACTTAAGTTTGTGAGTGTGTCCTTTCTAAAAAGAGTAATAATTACCTATTAATGTGCTAGATAGCAAGTGTGCAATATGCTTTAAAACTATCAGCAAAAACTGAATATTGTAAGCAAAAGTCTAATAAATAAGAACTTGGAAGGTTATCTCATATTCTATACAGATTCATTTAAAGACACACATGTTAGTCAAATATTAATGCAAAAATATTGACTGACATAAAATGGAATGTTATATTTATACAAGTCTTTCACTAGCATTATACACCCACAGAGATGGGAAAATTTATTTAGATACCAACATCATCTTTAAACCAGAAAACTTAACAGGGATGAATAAATATGCGAACAAAACAAATGCAATTATCAGTGCAGAGAAAATTACATTAATTAGCTAATACCTTTCTTTATTTTAATTTCTTCCCTTCATTGAATTATATATAATAGTCCATGGAAAGTAATTTTGACACCCCCCACCACCTGTATCTAATGTTATAATAGCAGCTATGACTGACCTGCTTCCTTTTCAGGGAACAGACAAATCCATTTTGTTTTAATATCAATTGTTTGCATTTACACTTGAGGTAGGATTAAATGACAACCAGATTTCCTGGTTAAGCAAAATTAGTCATGTGATCAGCACTATATGACTCAGACAACTGCCTTATAATCTACTCATTCCATGAGGAACATTATCTATTGAGTGACTGTTCTGCAAATTTCTCTGCCAGGCATGGCAGCTCTCAACATGGTGTTTGTGTTAAGTTTCTGTTGGTAGCTGTTCAGTTGGAAAACTGGTATCTCTAAAGAAGGGTCAAAAAAGAATGGAAAATGCTCTGAGGACCTTCATGGAGAACTAACCAAAAGGAAATCACTAATTGGTGACAGAATTAGAGATATAATTTTTAAGGGTTGCTGCTGACAAAGTAAAATACATAAAATATGCAACTCTTCCTTAAAGGCCTTATCAGTAGTCTTAGCTTTACAAATAATAAATCTTATCATTGCATTAATTACAGCTATGTGTCCATAATTTAAAATACTTATGGGGAGTTAGAACTGAGTGGAGTAGACTACACATTAAAAGCGAACAATCATTAGCAGGTTGTGTAATATCTCAGGGTTTATGAAATATAGTTGAATTTATTAAGAAAATCAGTGATAAAAAGTAGGGTACACAGCTGGCCACCAAATGCGAAGTCAGTCTGACATTTAATCCTGAAAATGAAATCAATTTTACATGTCACCACTGACACCCAATCCATGTAAGGACTAGAATCACGATTATTTGAATTTTTAGGGTAAAGGAAAGCTTAGTATTAATGACGACAATATTAAGACAGGATTCTTGTATGAGTACTACTTGCATGGTTTACATTTTGCTGAATAACTGTAATGGCAAGAATGGGAAAATAGGGTTTAATGCAGTGATCTGTGACTTTGGCACATCCGAAATCCCTTGTCATTACCTTTATGTTACTTTATGCTGCTGGCTCTTGTAACCTCTGGAGATTATAATAGTGACCAAACTATCTGTGCAGTTAAGGCTTCTTTCTGATTATTGTTGTTGAAGCCTCATTTTCAAATAAATCATACCTCGTGAGCTTGCTATCTGCTGTTTCTAGTTAAAATATAATAAAGACTATCTTACTGTACTGTACATTTGCCTCTGGTTTTAATTCCATGGTCAAGAAATCAGGATTGTGCTTACTTTAACCAATTCCAAGCAGGATGAATGGAGGAGGAAAACAAATGTGGGACCACATAAATATATTACAAAAATAAATATATTAATGTACACCGGGTCTGAAACAAGATCAACAGTGTGAGGACAGACATAGAAAAACTGTGTCTCAAAAATATTGCTACCCAAATGTGGTCTTTACCATTACAATATAATGAATAGCTTCTATTTCAAGCATTTTATTTATGATTTTAACACAAAGTTTTTCTTTAAAGTTAGTGAAATACAGTATGTAACTATTTATGAACCTTTAATGGTTATTTTTAAAAATTAATTTTGTCCCATTTGTTAAATTGCAAATGAGCTGTTGCTTCTTGTAAAAAAATCAAGGACTTTAAGTAAAATTAGAGTATCCACATTCAATACTCTAATACATGGGTAATTCAGTTAGTGTAAACATTAGCTGCATGTTTTATAGAGCTATAATTTTGTGTTTGTGAAGTCCTAAAAGACTGCCTAAATTGTGGCAACATTTTATTAAAGAGCACTTTTCTGTCCTTCCAAGTTGGGTGTTAATGATGAGTCATTGCATCATTGCATTTTATAGTGATCTTATTGCTGCATTTTAAAGGTCTGAGTAAAACTAGTTGCATATACTTGATAACAGATATTTTAAAAGGATGAGAAGACATGGCTATTTTGGGAGAAGTGATTAAGTCTCTTCTATAGAACATCTCAAAGCAAAGTTTAAGATGAATTGAAATTCTTTCCTCATGGGCTGGAATCTGTCCAAAGTGTTGGGATTACATGTATGCTACACCATGTCTAGACCCCTACGTTATTTGTGAGTCAATTAGGAGATGAGAGTGATAGAACAATAGGAAACTATTATCTTTCTGTTCTATGTTAGAATTTTCCTGAGACAACTGGTCTTCTCATATTAAATTCCAGTATGAGAATTCTCACTCAGGTGAAGGTAGGACCATGCTGCTTCTGGGAAAGCCAAATACAAAAAGCAAAGGAGACAAAGCCTCTCCACCTCCCAAAGAAGGCAGGAGTGAAGGAGGAAGGGAATATCAAGAGTGTTATAGGAATAGATGATTATGTGCATAGAAAACTACAAGATTGGATTGGCTCACTGTCAGAGTTTCTAGTAGTTCTAGGTCTCTACTAGCCCCTCCAGCCCCCTCCCAGAACTTCCATTGACTGTGTAATCTGGTCATATTTATTCTATCAATTGTCAATGAGAAAAAAGGAGGGACTGAAGTCTGCTACAGTGTGGGCTCAAGACCAAGTGAATACTGGGTGCAGCTGCCACAGTTGTCACCATGCTAATAAGGACCAGATACTTAGCAGAATTAATGTCCTATGAATCATTAGTAGGTTTTTTTTATGGAGGCAATTTAGGAACATCTGTCTCTTCACTTGTTTGTGCTTCTATCATGTGAATAGTTCTTTGGTTCATTGCTACAGAACTGCTAGGGAAAGGGCAAATAAGGCTTTTCTCTTTGATACGATTCATATATTTATGTTAAAAATGAAAATAGGCCAAGTATGGGGCTACTGAGAGGAGGCTGAATCAGTAGGACTGCAGGTTTGTGGCCATCCTGACTACATAGTGTGGTGTAAGTCAATCTGAGCTACGTAAGAAGGCTCTCAAAAGCAAACAGAAAAAGAAAGCCAGACTGTCCACCAAGAAGACAAGAGAAATTATGGAGAAGAAAGGGGAAATTCATACTTTTGCATAAAGCAAATTACATAGATTGAGATAGTTAAGCTACTTAATTTTAAAAAAAGGTTTTAATCAGGAAGCATGAATATATTTTTATGCAAAACAGTATAATGTAGACCTGTAATGGTCTAACAAATTATGCGGCTTCCATCTTGCCTCCTCTTTGTCCTCCACATCTGGATCTACTCCCAGAGGGGAAAAGCTGTATTTTGTTGTACATGACTCAGGCTACTGTTTTGCACTGATATTAAGTATATGAATATATTGTTTGAACAGCTACATGTGATGTATAAATGCAGAGTGCTATTTTTAAAGTTTGTTAAATGTAGGGCTACAGAGATGGCTCAGTGATAAAGAGCACTAACTGCTCTTCTAGAGGACTCCTTGTCAACTCCCAGCATCTGCATGGCAGGCAGCTCACAAAAGTCTGTAACTCCAGTTCCAGGTATCCAATGCTCTCTTCTGGCCTGTATGGATACCAGGCATATGCATGGTGCACATACGTCCATGCAGGCAAAACAACCACACACATAAAATAAAAATAAGTGAATCCTAAAATGTAACAAAACAAGGCTTTTAAATGTTTACATTGGGGGTATGTGACTCATGTGTGCCATCATGGCCCATGTTTGGAGGCCTGAGGACAACTTGTGGAGGTTGGTTCTTTTCTTCCATCGAGTGCTTCTCAGGGATCAAACTCAAGTCATTAGGCTTGGCAACAAGCACCTTTACCCGCTGAGCCATCTCCCCTACCCAAGTTTGCCCCCTTTTTTCGAGACAGGCTTTTTCTGTGTAGCTTTGTAGACCAGGCTGGCCTCCGATTCGCAGAGATCTGCCTGCCTCTACCTCCTAGTGCTGGGATTAAAGTCATGTGCCACCACCGCCCAGCTAAGATTACCCTTTTTATATCATACTTTATTTACAGATTTTTTTTCCTCTCAGTGTGGAAAGTCTCCTTGTCGAGCTTAGGTGTAGTTTATTCACTTTTAACATTTAGGTAGTATACCATTTTCCACTCTTGCAAAAAATCTGCCTTTGAAGATCTTTGCACAAATCCCCTGGTTTCCATATAGAGATTCTTCTTTAAAAGAATTATTGGATGATCAAATACATATTTTTACATTCACATTGTTTTCTTTTGTAATTTAAAAACAATAATTTGTTTTGATATATGAGAAAACAATTAAGATAAGTAAAAATATGCTGGGCAGTGGTGAATTGGAGGCCAGGCTGGAATACAGAACAAGTTCCAGTACAGGCTTCAAAGCTACAGAGAAATCCAATCTCAAAGTCCCCACCCCCAAAAATATATAAAAGAAACAAACAAATTGCCCTTGTGATTTTTAAAGACTTATTTGTATTATTGTCTTAAATTATTCATGTGGGTGTCCCTGGAACTGGAGTTACAGGTAGTTGTGAGCAGCCCAGTTCTGGGAACTGAACTTGTGTTCTCAGCAAGAGTACATGCTGTTAACTGCTGAACCATTTCTTCAGCTCCATTCGATGGCTAGTTTTGTCAACTTGGTGGCATTGGAAAGTGTAAAAGATTCAAGGAATACACTTGTGTATTTCCAGAGAGAAATACAAAAAGGGCTAAAGACAAACCCTGAGTGTGGGCAACAAATTGGGCCACCATGATGTGAACTATTCTGTTCTGCCACACCCCCTCACCATGATGGGCTGAAACCTCTGGAACCATCAACCCAAACCAAACCTGTTCTCCTTGTAGTTCTTTACATCAGGTGATTTGTCACAGTAATAGGAAAAGTAATATACCTTCAAATATATAGCACATATGTGTGCCAAGACTGAAAATTATCAGTCCCAAATGAAATTCTTTGTTGTCCAAACTAACTCTCCAAAAAGTACAAAAGTCACAAAAGTGGGTCTGATTTTGGGGGGAACATGCTTGGTATATCATGTCTGCCCTTCTCTATATATAATTATTTGATTATGTGTGTGTGTGTGTGTGTGTGTGTGTGTGTGTGTGTATGATCATGCTTGTCCCAAAACTTACAACAGCACCGCTAAGGATGCCATAGGGTTTGTTTCCTTTGTTTCCTCATTTGTTGATTTGAATAAAGTTTTATGAAACAGCTATAGACACACTGAGCACAGTTCACTGGGATCAGCTTCATTTATGTCCTTAATGTTGCTTCTCTGCTGCCAGTGGGAGCCCTTGATGGAGCTTACTAAGGCCCACATTTCAGCTCTGACTCTACCTGCAACTGCTTGTGTGATATAAAATAATCATTTCACCTTTCTAAGCTGCATTTAATTCACTTATATAATGAAGGGGATGGATTAAGTCTCTTAAAACTTTAATGCTAAAGAACAAACAAAAAATCCAAATACCTAATTCTTTGCCTTGAAGAGTTCAGGGCAGAGCCTGAGTGGGACTTCAGAATTTTCTTCTGTTAATGGTACCACTGTGGCTAATAGTTCCTAAGTGTGTTAGCCACCTTTCTTATTATAAAACATACGCAAAAGAAGGAATTGGAGAAAGAAATATTTCTTTTATCTCATGGTTTCAATATTTTTGTTCTTGGTCCTATACACTGCTGATGGGCCTCAGGAAAGGTGAAACATCACGACAGTACAAGTGTGTGCGCAGTTGAGCTATTCACCTTCTGGCCTCCAGGAGCTAGAGCAGTCTCATATCATGGTGGGCAAGAAGCAGAGTCCAGACAGGGGTCTCTTCCAAATTGTGACCACTGTGAACTAATTCCTCCTAAATTTCTCACAAACAGTACCACCAGTAAGGGTATATAGTGCTCAACAAATGAGGGGTTGTGGAGGGCATGCCATATCCAAACCATAGCACTGGTAGTTTACAGTCAACTTAAGTGGGGAAGCTAACATGAAAATTCCCAGATTCCATCGTTGATGTGATCAGCCAGAACTGAAATTTGATCTACCAGCTTTCATCTGACCCACCTCCAAGGAACTCTGAAGCAAAGGCTATATTCTGCTTGTTTCTCTCTGTTACACCTTTGTTTCTTTCATTTTTCAATATTCTTTCACTTTCTCTGTAGACTTGTAAAGTTTCTTTTCTGTTTCTCTCTTAGGAACAGAATCTATTGTTTTGTGATCTGATTTTGTCCTTTGCCAAGTTGTCCAGATGTATACTCTGGCCCATCACCTTCCTGGGGAATCCTGAGAATGGCTCAACATATGTGCTAGATCCTAGAGTTGGAGAGCTCTTTGAGGCTGCTTATGCCAGCACTCCAACCACAGCAGAAATTCTCTCTACAAACATTTTGCACAAGGGTAGGAGAGAGGGTTGCCTGAACTAAAAGCTGTATTATACTCAAGCATACCTGTCAGGAATGCTCTCTAGTTAACTGGCTCCTTTGATCTTTTGTTTATTTCCTCATGTAGTTCAGCATTGTTACCACCAGGGGACAGAAGGGTGCTATTGATTGTGAGCTGAAGTGTAACAAACTTGAAGTTTAGTCTTTATGAGATTTTAAGTGATGACTCTTTCTCCACTCTGCCTCTTACCTACAATGGATGTCCATAGCTCCCCAGCTTTTCCTATAAAAGTTAAAGTAGTGAGACTATGTCAAACTCTTAAACTCACGCTGGAGCCACTTTTCACAAGCCACAGTACATGTAGTAAAAAGAACAGTCCTTTTTGGGTTGTTACAACTCTTTCAGAGAAATTATCAGAATCCTAATTTTTTGTTTGTTTTTTGAGACAGGGTTTCTCTGTATAACAGCTCTGGCTGGATTCCTCAGGAAAATGGGAATCAATCTACCACAAGACCCAGCAATTCCACTCTTAGGCATATATCCAAAAGATGCCCATTCATACAACAAGGACATCTGTTCCACTATGTTCATAGCAGGATTATTTGTAATAGCCAGAACCTAGAAGTAACCTAGATGCCCCTCAAATGATGAGTGGATAGAGAAAATGTGGTACATTTACACAATGGAGTATTACTCAGCAGAAAAAAAACCAATGGAATCCTGAAATTTGCAGGCAAATGGATGGCACTAGAAGAAACCATCCTGAGCAGGTAACCCAGTCACAAAAAGACAAACATGGCATGTACTCTCTCATATATGGATTTATAGATCTGGGAAGTGCCAGCCTACAATCCCATGGCCAGAGATTCTGGGAAACAGAACCTTCATTGAGTTGCTGATGGAAGGAGAGGCAGACTCCCACAGCTAAACACTAGACTGAACTCAAGGAACCCAGTGACAGAGAGGGAGAACTGATGAGCATAGGGGTTAAGACTAGTCTGATTTAACCCCCCAGAAACAGCTGACCTGACCAGGGTTAGCTCTTGAATCCCAGACTGATGGCTGGGAATCCAGCATGGGACTGATCAAGACCCCCTGAATGTGGGTGTCAGTGAGGAGGCCTAGGCAATCTATTGGGCCTAGTAGATCAGTATTTATCCCTGGCATACAAACGGACTTTGGGTGCCCCTCCAACAATGAGAGATGCACCCTCACCCTGGACTCTTGGGGGAGGGTCTAGGTCCTGCCCTGGATGAAATGACAGACTAGGGACACCCCCATGGAGGGCTTCACCCTCCCTGGGGAAATGAAGGGGTATTGGGTGGGGTTGGTGGGAGGGCACAGGAAGAGGGGAGGGAAACAGAGAGGGACCTGGAATTGACATGTGAAGTAACCTTGTTTCTATTTAAATTTAAATTTAAAAATTAAAATAAAAAATAGTTATTTAGCTTTAAAATAAAAAACACAGTACACTTTTATAAAAAAATTTCAAGCAGAAACAACAACAAAAACAGTTTATAAATGAAAAAAACAACTCTGACTGTCCTGGAACTCACTCTGTAGACCAGGCTGGCCTCAAACTCACTGACTCTGCCTCCTAAGTGCCCAGATTAAAGGCATGAGCAACCACCGACTTGCCTGATGCTTTCTTTAGAGGCCTCTCAGCTGTAATCTTGTCTTAGTGGCTTTTTCCAACACTCTTTCCACAGACTTTCCCTGGTTTATTTCTATAAGCAATACTTGAATAGGTACTTAATGTTCACTGTGTACTAGATACCATTCAAAACTCCAGGAAAACAAAGTGGACAAAACTACTTACTTGTTAGCATTCTAGTGGAGTGGGCAATAAACCAATATAATCAGATGCTAACGTGTATTGTAGAGAAATAACTGAGGGGAAGCCAGAGAGTGATTGAAGTAGTAAGTGGTGGCAGGGCTACTATCTTAAATGAACAGGTCAAAGCAGACCTCTGTAATAAAAAGTCTATTTCAGCTGCAACCTGAAGGAAACGAGAGGGAGAAAACCACACAAATATGTGAAAAAAATTAGTTATGGCAGAGGGACCATAAATGATAAGAAATAGAAGTTGAATCAACCAGTATGTCTGAGGGACAGCAAGGTAGCCATAATTGAAGGGGCCAAGAGAGCAATGGAGAGGTGTATTCATAATTCTATGCTTCCTAACATGTGAACAATTGAGTCCTGCCACCATTCCTTCCCTGCCACAATGGACTGTATCCCTTGGAACTAAACCTAAAAGGATAGACAAAAACAAAAGCAAAACAAAACAAAAAACCGTTCTTAACACTGAAAATATGTTGTCTTGCAAAGAAAATTGAGGCTGCCCATAGAATTCTAAGGTGATAAACCTTTAAAAGCTGGAAAATGAAAGGATGTAGACTTTCACACAGGCACCTTGCCCTGCTGAGAACTTGAGTTTATCCAAATGAGTCCCATGATGGACCTTCTTACCTCTAAAACTATGCTGGACAAGAAGACCTATCATTTAAAGCCAACTGTTCCAACCAGTCCTGGACTAGTTTATGCTGTGATGATAAACAGCCCTCAATTATCAGTGGCTCAGGAAGCAAAAGCTTTTCTCCTTCTTGACTTTCTTTGTTAGTTGTCAGGGGTCTGTTCTTTCAATGATGTGAACTACAGGAGTCTCATCTCTACAAGCTTCTGTAGAGCTGGAGTGCTTCTGGTCTCCTCCCCCACCAGGATCCACACTGACCCTTGACCTGGAAGCCATACACATTTGCACTGTACTTACAGATGGTGCTTTAAGCATTTTGTCAATTTGATTTACTAAATTAGAGGTGTGTTCCCCTCACTCGGTTTTTTAAACTATTTAACATCATGACCTAATTTTGCTTTCCTATGTCATTACTAAGTAAAATTCTAGTTTTAAATTAGCCATTTCTCCTAAGGTCAGTTTTTGAGATCAATTCCCATCCACCGTCCCCACAAATGCAAGCATTTCAACTCATTCTCATTGACCCTTCATCATTTTTCTGTGATGCTGTGAGAAAACACAGTCTGGATTTCAATCTTAATATGCCCTAGGTGTTTGAGAGTAGAGAAAGTGCTTAGTATCTTGATGCTACAACATTCTGTTCTGTAAAGCAGAGATAATAGCTGGTCTGAAAAGTAAATTAGATGAAATATGTAAAGTTCTTAGCTAGTAATATTAGCAGGAAGAGGAGAGCCTGCGTCCATAAGGGCTTCAACAATTCCCTTATTCCCAGTCAATATGCAATGGTCATGTAACATGTCCCTAAAAGTGATATCTGTTTCTTAAACTCATTGAGATTTTTAAGAAGTATTCTTATTCTTTGTGAATTTCATAGAATGTATTTTGATCATATTCATTCTTCCCCTATTTCTCTTGCATCTTTCCCACTTCCCTAACTACCCAACATTTTGTCCTCTTCTTTTGTTAATCTATTAAGTCCTATTTCTCCTGCTCATATACACTTCAATGCAGGGCCATCAAGTACGTCTTGACTAAAACAGAAACTAATAAAGGAAGTAGGGATTTCTTTTCATGGTTGTCCCCATATGCACAGATACTGTGTGTCCTTACTTTATTTTACAGTTGTATTTTATGTTTTTTCTTGCATGTATGTCTATATACCCCATGCATTCCTGGTACCTTCAAAGGCTAGAAGAGGGCATCAAATCTCCAAGAACTGGAGTTACAGGCAGTTGTGACCCACCATGTGGGTTCTGGGAATCGAACCCAAGTCCTGTGGAAGAGCAGCCAGTGCTGTTAACCACTGAGACACCTTTTCAGTCCCACATCCATATTCTTTTTAAAGAGATTTTAGAATTTATGTATATGCTGCATGAGTTTATGTGCACCACACTAGCTTGCCAGGTGCTCAGAGATCAGAGGCATCAGACTTCCTGGAATTGGAGTCACATGTTGTTTTGAGCCATCTGATACTGTGCTGGAGACTGAAACCAGGTCCTCTGCTAGAGAAATAAGCATCTTAACCTCTGAGCTATCTCTTTAGCCCCCACATCTACCATTTTTCTCCCTCAACTTTTACCAATACCCCACCTCCTCTTTTATGCCTTCAGTTATGTAGTATCACAGTTAATAACTCTGTATTCTATTTTAGCCATAGTTAGGTCTTCTGCGATTTGCCTACTAGTTGTAAAAATTACATTTTTATGACTTTTTCACTTTGAGCTGAGTTGTGTGTTGTAATCATCATAGATCTAAAGATCCAGTATACTAAGTATACTACTTTAAGGGACTATTTCTCCTATTGATGGGAAGGTATAGATCTACAGATCCAATGTCTTAAATATACTACTGAATGGGAGTATTTATATTGATGGAAAGAGACACAAAGTTACATTGCAGACAAAGCATGTGAATACATAGAAGTGGAAATCTGGGGATAAATTTTAATTAGTGTAAACATTATTTGCCTCTTTAAAAGCTGATAAAATTATCTATTTTGTATTCCATTTTCTCTCTAGTTAATGATAATACTGTCTATTTGCTTCATTTTTTCCTTTTAATCACATCTCCCAGCCTTTGATATATCATAGCCTTAAGTAGAAAGTAAAGTTTGTGGATTATTTTTTTCTAAAAGGCTCTAGAGTTGGCTTCCTTTGTAATTTGTTCATGGCCAAGCTTGCTGTTGTATTTGATCTCAGAAAATCCACAGGTACTCCAGCAGAACAGAGAATCTAGTAATGAATGCAGCAGGTAGTGGACAGCACAGATGTATGCGTGTGATGTTTTAGCCATGGCTGACGCAGAGCTTGCCACTGAAAAGCAGGAGGATCAGCTACCTCTGCTGACCTTTACACACTAGGTAGGGATTAACTTCCATGTCACTAGAGTACCATGGTGGTTTTCAGCCAACAGAGACACAATCCATAAACAGTGAGAGGGGTTTAGATAATATTTTTTTTCTTATCAGTCAACACAGGAACACACTGAAATCCGATCTACACTCTTTGGGAAAGATGGGTGATTTATTCTTGCAACTTGGCTTGTCCCCATCTAATTCTAAAGAGTAAAGTTTAGCCTTTTGGCTAGCAATTATATTGTTACTCAAGTGGGAATTGCCTAACTAAAAGGAGGAAGTAATGGCTAGAAATCAAGTGATCTAACAGACTGGAAAAAAACTGATTATTCAATATTCTAATGTTATTGTAGGATTTATGGAGATGTTTTGAACTTGAAGTTTTAATACAGGTCAGGGTTTGCTAAATTTGTGCAATCTTCTCTGAAGGATCACGTTTCAGAATATAATGTTTGGGGCTTTTCCCAAAAATAAGACCAGCACAACTGTTTGTTGTTAGTTCTCAGTGTAAAATCCCCAAAATTAACTCACAGTGGCTTCTTCTCATACATTGCCATTCCTAGTACTTGCCTTCAGTCACAGAACAGTCACTTGGGGACTGGGCTCTTTTTGTACAATTTGAAATCTTCTATTTTCTTTGTTATTACTGATCTATTTTCAGTAACTCTGAGCTGGACCATTTAGTTTGTGTAGACTATCAAGTCCTCATTCAACAACATACAAAAGACTACAGCAATCAAGCCATGCTTAACTGGTTAATCGTTTTTCCACAATTTAGAAATTACCAGTGGTCTGATAGCCCAGCCACTGTCAGCATTTTTTGTTCTGCAGAACAGCACTTAAAGTTGAGAAATCCTGTCATTTTATAATTTCACTTCTTCCTCATGAAAATTTATAACACACACACACACACACACCCTTCAAAAAACGGCTGGCTATTCTCTGAAAGGCATAAATATTTATTAATAATATATATGTGTGTACATATATGTATATATATATATATAAACTAAATCAAAATTGAATCAGTAGAGCTTTCCTTTCTTCAAGAAAAGTAACTCTTGTTTGTAGGGGAGGGGTTAAAACAGGATCGACATATAGGCCAAACTGGCCTTGAGTTTATAATATTTGTGAATGCTGGGATTACATGTGTGCATCAGAATACCTGACTTTTCACTTCTTTTTAAAAATATTTATTTATATATTTTATATGAAATTACATCACCTCCATGCTCTCTTTCCTCCCTCCAGTGTCCTATTTTATTCTAATTTAAAAGTGAAAATCAGTATGGATCCAACTTTTTCATTGACATACCAAGAGACTCAGTCTTTACTACCACCATAACTCAACCATTCTCAGCATGTATTTTGGTTCCACAAACCTTATTTAATCTGTTAGTGGAAGAAACATGGACCCTATTGCTAGAAAATGTGGATGTATCACTGATATACTTATCCATTACCTGTAGGGCCCTTGCTTATCAATTATCTTTCCCAGGATAGTTTTCTCATCAACAAGATTAAGATTAAAATGTGTACATTGTGATGTTGCTGAAGGGGTACCTGAGGTATATGTAAAATTCTTGGCATAGTAGTAGGTGCTCAACAAATGTTGGATATTTGTATTAGTACCATCTGCCTTAGGTAGTGTTCTTTCCACCCAGAATAATGTCACCAAACGTGTTCACAGCTCCAGTGAGGGCTGATAACCGATGGACTCATCATACTAACACTCTTCCAAAGAGACGAGATGACTGCTAGCGGATTCACCCTTTAACACAGACACAGGGGAAGCTTACTGATTTCAACATCTAAACAAACTTTAATAGCTATTTCTAAAAGTTATGCCCAGATCATCTTCTCCCCCAAACCATTAATATACAATAACTGCATGTATTCAAATTCCATAAAAACAATATTGCAAAAGCAAGAAAAACATGTGTAGCCTTATTTTCTCATTTGATACTTTTTGCTAAATACATATCTAAATATTTGCTACTAAATTCTAAGAAATAAAAGCTGAAAGAGCTATGCTGGCAGCTGGGAGCTGGAGGTTGGGGACTTGGGAGGAAAAAGAAGGAAGTTTCCAAACAAGAAGCACATTGCACTCATTTTCCATCTCATAACCAGAATAACACAGGGTAGATCTCTATTTTGGGAACTGTGTTGGTATGTATAGAAAATTGGAGAAACATTCTTGGAGCAACAAACAGAGAGACACTATTTAATACCACTTTGTTAGAAATATATGTTCAAATTCTGTATCACTGAGGTCTCCCTCTAGCTCAAATTTTGCTACAAATAATTGAAACTATGCACAAAGTATCTTACTCATGTGAATTATACAAAACAAATGCATGTTGAATGAATGTTCTCATGCCTAGGGTGCAACATGAAGAGGCCCGACCTTTCTCCAGGGAGAACATTTCTTGTGGTATCATGTGCACATCTTGGAAGCAACCTTCAGTGCTCTAAGGATGATGGCAGAATAACGGTGTATAAGTAACATCTGAGCTCTCACTTCATCTAGTCCCTTCAACATGTCCACATAACATCAAAACTTGTGACCGGAATTGAAAACATTCAACAGCATCTGAAGTCAGAACTAGATGGATCAGCATGCCTCCCTTAGTCACAAGCAATACATACAAAACAGAAATGGAGGGTGAAACACAAGCACTGAGACCCCTCCCCAACCCCCACCCTTCCCCTTTTGAGTGTTGTACTTTATTTTCTCTTCTGTTGTCTCCACTTATTCTTTTCTCTGCAACAAGGCATCTGCCCTTCCCTCTGCTCTTTCTTCCTCATTTCCAAAGCTGAATAGTTATAAATATATATATTCCTGGTGGTGGGGCAATCATAGCTGTTTTTAGTTCCCAAAATGGCAGTAGATTTTTAAAAGAACTTGTGACTATTCTAGCAGTGATTTAGACTCTGTCTTGAACTTCTAGTTACCCATAAAATAATGGGTGTGATTTCTTCACTATTTGGGTATTACAGTTTCGAGAATTTATAGTTCAGGAAGATGTTAATGCTGATAATGGTGGTGATGGAAATGATGTAGTAAAAACAAGTATTATCTATACACACAGATCTATTTGTGTATCTAAGCAAAAAAAAAGAATAAATGGATTCTAAGCAGGATGTGTATTATCAGATAAATGTTTGCTAGAATTCAGTTCAAAATTCACAAGAGTTGGCTAGAACAGACCATTTCTGGAAATAAACGGATGTGTTTTTCTTTCCCTTCTTATGGGCTTATAGCCAGCATCATCATAGCAGCTTAGGTCTCTGAATTCATCCCTCCTGCCTCCAAATAACAATGAGATGAATACATTAGGCCAGGTTATCCTACTCGGTCATATCCTGCTCTTTGCCCTTCAGGGGAATCAGGATCCTCTGGTTTGTAAAAGTAACAGAAGGGCAATTTTGTCTCTGGCCTCAGCTTAATTCCACTCTGACATTGTATAGCTCTAAATGTTTGCATTCATTTGTTCATTCATTCAATAAGCTGAAATTGAATACCTACTCTACCAAGCACCATGCTAGATGCAGAGTGCCACCTTAACTCCAGTCTACTGTTCCTGTAGGAAATAATCTCTGGCCCAGTTAGACTGTTGTGCTGGTAAACTGGAATATACTTCCATGACAATCCTGTCGCTACCATTATATCTCCTCCATAAAAAAACCTATCCTTTTGCATAATGCTAACGTTAAAGACGAAACAAAAATGAAGAGTGATGAGATACTCTTTGATTAGCTCTCCTGTTTGGGGAGGGTATAAAATCTGATTCGTGAGATGGCCTGGTATTAAACATGAAATCATCACCACACATGGAGTCAGGTGGCATAGATCTGGTTTCAGCTTCTGAATCTGAGGGAAAGTGATGAAATTACTTGAGCTCCTGTTGTTTATCCTAAAATGAGCCCCAGACAATTGTTACTGTCCCCTCTTCTGGCATGCACAGGGAAATATGAACTAACGCAACATGAGATGTTTGTAAGAGTGCTGTGAAAGCCATGAAGCTCCATGCAAATGTGACTATCAGTAGCAAACAATCTTTGGAATTATTTTCAGGGGGCCTATGTCATTAAAGTTTCCTTTCCGCCTTCTTTCTTCAGAGGATGGAACTCATACAGTCAACCAGCAATATCAGGGCATTTGGCAGCATACACTTATTTCTTCATGAAAGAGCTGAGTTAAAAGTTTTCCTTGTTGAAAATGAAATGTACTCCACGAGGGCCAGACTCAGAGTTGGAGATGCTCTGTTTGCTGAGGGTTTCAGCCAAGGCTTCAGGGCCACAGAGGAAAACTCCAATTCTGGTGCTTTTGAGAAAGAAAAGAAAGTTTCAGGATTTGACATTAGTTGGACAACAAAGTAAGTGGGTAAATTTCCTATTAAGTAGAGCCTCTTCTACTCTTTTTTTGAAAAATGACAAAAAATGTTCATATAACTCACAAGGATCAGGCTTACCTCTGTAGGGAAAGCGGGAGAACTCAAAAGTTGTTGATAGCCCCAGAAAATGAAATCAAAGCACAGTTTTCAGAACTTTCTACCACAAGGATATCATGACTAATATGTGAAGCTACAGTGTACTACTTTCCTGTAGGACACTAGCCCCACCCATCTTTCTAGTATTTGACAATCAGTAACAAGCCCTCATTGGATACCCCAACTCAGATAGCAGCTTCATCCCTTTAAGTCTTAGAGTTGAAATCCTTGCTTTTCAAAATGTGGCCCCATGGCACTTAAAAAAAAAGCATCGTATTGTTAATAATGTAGGTTTCTAGGCCCATTTCACACATAATAAATCAGAATATGTATGTAAAAACATACCCAGGTAATTTAAGTGTTCATCAAAGTGTAGAAAGCATGGTTCAAATAAAGCAAGAGTATCTAACCTGGAGCTAATGGACCACATGCATCTCAGAATAACTATGCATGCAGCTCAACCCATTTATAGATCACACTGTCATGTTGCAACAGCAAGTCAAAGTGTTTGCCACATCTATTCGGAAAGATATATTTATAATAAGCTCATGTGCTTTCTGTGTGTTCTAGGAGACAAGGGGATTTCCTCAAGGTTTCACAATGGACAAAACTGTAGTGACAACACAAAGAAACTTGTGTCATCTGTCAACTTATGGTTTGACTCAGACACTTGAACTGAAAATGAAGGCATAGTATTTTTAATAATAAGCATACTCACTTCTTAAACATATGTACTAGTGAAATTTGGGCAACTAAAATAAAGAAATGCTATGGTGCGGTTTGGATTAGGATGTCGAGCAAATTACTCTCCGTGTAATTTTGCTATGATTTAAAGTTTCTTTCTTAAAGTCAGAGATACTAGGCATCTTTTGGAGAAGAACTCAACCGCATTACCATATTATGGAAATGTTAATGCTAACTTTTAGAGTATAAAGTATGGTCAGTGCACAGGGACTGCTGCTTCAGACAGACCACAGCTTCAAGAACACTTCAGTGGAGGACTCCTTACTTAGGGTGTTGACTTGCAATTGTCTTGAACTCATTATCCCAGTTGGGCCTTCCATACTGAGTCTTTTGTTTTAAGCCAGTGATCACATCTTTCTCCTCATCATGGTGTACAGCAAAGTGATTGGCCTGTAACAAACAATATACGTTCAGGAAAAAGAAACACGGCATAACACACATTTCACAAATCAAATAGAACTCTTACCACACACACACACACACACACACACACACACACACACACACACACACACACCACTGATTATGATGGTAAGGGGTGCTATTCAGGAAGAAAGGGAATGAAAGGATCTTCTATACCCATCTGCTATCCAGATACTATGCTAGACATATGGATAGCAATAAGTCAGTTCATTTCTTTATGAGACAATGACATAGCCAATGGTCAGTAACTCCCTTTACAGAAGGTGCTTTTGTAAAAAGCTTTGTAAAAGCTCAAGTGTGAGGGAGACATCACTTGAAGCAAGATTCCCCCTGCATTAAAGAGAAAAATCATCTTTTACAATTCAACTAAGGCCAACCTAAACTCGAGACAAAAAAGAAAAGGAAATAGAACACAAAGATGAGACAAAATGAGAATAACTGCCCCTGCAATGAAATGTGGCCTTCCTACATTATGAAAGTCCTGCCCCTAGAGGCAGGTGCCTACAGACCTTCACTGCTGGCCCAGTTAGTGTAGGCAGGGAGGATAAAGTTTAAAAGGAGATGAATTTCAATTTCCTGCTATTGACAGGAAATCTCCCAGATGCTTGTAATTAATTTTCTAGTGTTGGTCTTCCATTGTTGGATCAAAAAGAAATCAGCCCAGGCCTTTCTGTAAGTGATCTAGATCTGCAGCTGCTTGTGACTCATGGTGAGTTCAAGATGAACCAACAGCTGGGTCTTTGAACCGCTATGGAACCCAAGGGAAACTGATGACAGTAACAAGGAACTCTTTTCTCCTTGTCCTAACTTACCAAACCTAGAAGGTAAATTGATGACAGTGAATACAGTTACCTATTATTCCTTACTGTCTTAGACACGTCCTGACCTCAAGGTCACATGGAACATGTTTTAGCTGACTGCAAGGCTAAACCAAATAACACTAAAGTTAACTATTTCCTCCTTGGTTGACTCAAAAGTTCTGCTTTTGCCTTCAAGGATGCTATTGCTCTCAAAGAAAAGCAAATTCATACTACAGGGAACCTGTGCTAGTCTCCTTTCTTGTCACTATCACAAAGTAGGAAAAAAATCTAGTTAGGCAAGTAAGGGTTTATTTGGCTCACAATTCCAGATTACAGATTATTGTTGTGGAGAAGCAAAGTGGAAGGAACTGAAAACAGCTAGTCATATCCACAGTCAAGAGCAGAAAGAAATAAATGCACCCATGCTTCTTGCTTTCTGCTTCTATCTAGCTTTCTCCTATCGTATACAGTTCAGGGGCACCTGCCCAGGGAATGGTGCCACCTATGATGGGCTGCATATTCCCACATCAATTACCAACTAAGTCAATAACCCACAGATATGCCTGTAGGCCAATTTGATCTAAATATTTACTCAATTGAGATTACCTTCCCAGATTGACACTTAAAACTAACCATTATAGGCTCTAATGAGGCTTCATGCAGCATTTCTTAAACTTGTGTTCCTTGTGGGAAGCTATACTGCATTCAGTTGAAGACAACTGACTTATTTTATTTTAGTAGTTTCCAAGTAATTTTCATCACATATACTCATTTGCATAAATAATATAAATATGTAAAAGGAAGCCAACACGCTCTGGGCACACTGAGAAGGACCCGAGAACTGGATTCTTGTCCTCACCTGAGACTCATCCCAGCCGGTAAGGTAGATGTTGTAGCTGAGGAAGTCAGCATTGTTCCTTTCCTGCATCTGGGTCTCTAGCAGCTGCAGCAGGTCTGCAAACCACTCGAAGGCATGTGTGTCCCTGCACAGCCAGTAGAAATAGATCTGAAGAAGGAGGGGCCACAAATCAGATTATATAGGGGGTAGTCTTTTTCAGCTTCAAAAGAAGGGTTTCTGAGGATGTCCAGAAGGCCTAGAAACAGGTTCCGATGATATTTGTCACTGTTTCAAGACAGGGTCTTTAAGATAGCCTAGGCTGGTTCCAAACTTGGTATCCTCGTGTCTCTGCTTCTCAAGTACTGGGATTGCAGGTGTGCATTATCACACTGTGAATGCTTCATAGGCTCATTTACATAAACCTTCTCTGACCTTCAGGCAGGCAGATCAGTAAATAAATCATTTTGGGGAGCTGCTGGAGAGGTAGGGGGTTCAGTGGGTCAGAGTGCTCTCTGCTTTTCCAGGGCATAAAAGTTCTATTCCCAGCACCCACGTCAAATGTCTCACAGATGCCTGTTACTCCTGCTTAAGGGAATCTGCACTCTTCTAGCCTCTAGCAGCACCTCTACATATCTGGCATGTGTGTGCACACGTATGTACACACACAGACAAGCACACATACATAAATAAAAAATATTGAAAAGTAAATCAATAAACTTATGGTTTAGCTAATACATAGCTAAGCCCTATCTTGTGGCTCTCTAGTCCCTCTTTTAGCTGCTGTTTCTTTCCCAGAATCCCTGACTTCTTATGTATCTGTTCTAAGAATGGCCAAACATATCAATACAGTGGATACTATAGGACGTCTTCCCTGCCTGGGACTGCCAGACCCTCGCAAGTTCCTAGGGAAAAATAGTTTTACTCACACCTTTGTCACATAGAAACAAAGTAAAATGAAAGAATGAAATGTAAACTAAACCTCAATGTTCCTATCAGAAGCTATCTTAACAGTTACTAGAATAATTTGAGGTTTACCATGACACCTCTCATCAAGTAATCGACATGTAACAACATTCATAGGTAAGTAAAAAGTTCCATGGCTCCCACCCTATCCTGCTAAAAAGAAATATTAAAGAGCTGAAAATAGAGGCAATGTCATTATATAATCTAATATCATTATATAATCCAAGATGATAGAAAAGACATTTTCTCAAATTTTCTGAACTTAGAATACTGCTACACAAACAGAGCATATTACTTTTGCTAATTGATCTGTTTATGCACAAGCACATTAACTGACCTAGAGGAGAAGCCTGCCTCTCTGGCCTCTCTGTAATCACTCAGATATTTCGCTCATATGCCCTGACCTCTGAAAGTCTTGTTATTCACCATGGGATCTAATTCAGGCCTTCCAGAAAATAAGAGGATCTTACCTTTTTGAGTCTCAGATTTGTAGCATTATTGCAGTATTTGTACCAGACAGACTTGAGAATGGAGGCAAAAGGAGTGACTCCAATCCCCGCTCCCACTAGCATCACCACTTCATAGCTGAACACGTCTTCACTGGCTGTGCCAAAGGGTCCATCAACTGCTATCCTGAATGGAAAGGGAAGGAGATAGATAGTTGTATTTGTTTCTTCATCTGTACAGGAAGCAGAATACACTTTATTGTTGGAGATGTGCACTATGTTGAATCTGCCGAGGTTGTGTATGCCTGGGGAACCTTCATAAAATGGCTTTCATGTAAGTCACTTAATTCCATCATGGAGACTGAAACTAAGAATATGAGTGATTATCTGACTGAAAACCTTTGATAGCTTACCATGAGCATTTATTCATTTTCATGCTCTTCTTTCCTTCTCCACACGATACACACAGACACACACACACACACACAGACACACACACACAGCCTCTTTAGATTTATTTTATTGTCTGTGTATGGGTGTCTTGCCTGCATGTGTGTCTGTGTACCAGGTGCATACCTGGTGCTCATAGAGGCTAGAAAAGGATGGTTGCCCCTACCCTGGCTCAGAACTGGAGTTAGATAGTTGTAAGTTCTTAGAATCAAACCCAGGTCCTCTGGAAGAACAGCCAGCTCTCTCTCTCTCTCTTTTTTTTGGGTTTTACGAGGCAGGGTTTCTCTGTATTGTTTTGGAGGCTCAGCCAGCTCTCTTAATGGCTAAGCCATCTCTCTGGCTCACATCTGTCTCTTGTTTTAGAAAAGTATATCTGATTTTTGTTATTATTATTATTATTATTATTATTGTATGTGTGCACACGATATCAGTGGACAACTTTCAGGAGTTTCTCTTCTTTGACTATGTGATCCAGGGGGACAGGGATTGAACTCAGGACATCTGGCCTTTACAGGAAGCTCTCTTACTCATAGAGCTATATGGGAAGCTCCTTGTATTTTTTTCTGCATTGTCAGGGAAAACCTTGAATTCCTTATCCTCCTGCTTCCACTTCCCAAGTACTGGGATTATAGGCATGGTCCCCATGCCTGACTGGGCAATCCAAATTTGAAATTCCTATTTGCATTGCACATTTAAGTAAGACTTTTAAAAATCATAATAACAGTGTTGATTTGATAGCACCACATTCCATTTTATTAGTCACCAAACAATCCAAAAGCCCTTTCTTTAGCATCTACCGAATCCCCAGTACCAAGTGTTAGACAAGTGGAGAGAAGGATGCAAAGCAAATAATACTTTCAAACAAATGATGTCATTTAAAATTGAAGAGTATCTCTGATATGCCTTTTGTTTTCCATAAAAAGTTAATACAACTTGGCCTTCACATATTTAAAGAAAGATTAGGATATTACTAATACTTAATCTCAATGCTTTATAGTTTACCTAAGTTACCTAAGAATATGCATAAGCACACCACATGCAATGGTAAACACACAGCTGTATTCTTTGAACCACTGTGCTTTGTCACTCAGAGGATCACGTGGTGAGGCAGGGAATCACAACTATTAAGCACCATTTCTTGCGAACTCATACACATTTGCAATATACATTTTGTACTCACTTAGGCAGTTTCCAGGCATCTTGGAACTCTTGCTTATCACAGCCACAAGCATTGAATAACCCTTCTGTCCAGTCTCCCACAATACGGATATGGATGCTAAAAAAGTCTTCCTCAGGAGCAGAGGTCAGTGTGAATGGGTGCCATTCCAGTTTGGATACCTTGGGGCACTTGACAAAAATGTACTGTCCTACTTCCATCTTGAATCCCTTCTTCTTCATCTGAAGCTCAATGGTTTTAAAAGGGTGAGTGACCACCTGCAGAATAAAACATGACCCTGGAAATTAAACGTCACCAAAACATTTGCATTTTCAGGATTCACATGGATAAAATACTTCTTTAATGTGCCCTACCTGTGGCTCTTATTTAAGGACCAACACAGAAACAGGTACATCTCTCATTTGGGATTTGTTCTCAGTTGTAGCCATTGACTAATGATGGACTGAACTACGGACACAAAGTCCTAGTCTTCTCTCTTCAGTCTGAAACAACTCCAACATTCCCTTGTAGGATCAGCTGACATTGCAGCTGCAACCACAGTGTGGGCCAGGTAAGCCCATCTCTTTTCCTCATTCTATCTTTCTTAATATTTTAACACTTTTTCTTGTTTGTTTTGAGATATGGTTTCTGTATATAACCCAGGGTAGTCTGGAAGAAGAGATGTAGCCCAAGCTGGCTTCGAGCTCATGCTCTCCTACCTCAACTTCCTGATTACTGGGATCATGGGAATGTGCTACCACATCTGGTTTTACTTTTATTATGAGTACAGCTCCTGAGAATACACTCCTAATAAATTTTATGCATTCAGTTCTCTGTTTCACAGATTTTAGCAGGAAATTGAAACTATCAGTCTGTTCTGATTTTCTTTCTCTCTCAGAAGCTAAAGAAGGCACGAGAAAAAACCAAGCTTCCTGTTCGTTCTTTCTGTCTTCCGTGGTCATAAGAGAGGGCACTGGCAGAAGTCAGAATATACAGATTTCACTGATTGTTGCAATAGCCCCCAAATGAAGCTAACCATGATGTCTGTTCTTGTCCTGAATCACACCTTAACATGCTCAACTCCATGCAATGTTTCTACATTTCTCCCCACTTAGGGAGGACACCATCTACCTCTCCCCAATCCAGGTACTATATTTATTGTCCATACATACAACTGTCCATAGAAAGTCTATTCAAATCATCCAAATCGAGTAAATGGATAGGTAATTCTAAAATGGAACAGAATAAGGGAACCAGAAAGCAAGTATTTTTTCTTGTCAAAAAGGTATCTTCACTCCCAAGTTTATTTCAGCACTACAGCTATGCTCTTGAATCAACCTAACTGTACAATGACTAGATAAGGAAAATGTGCTGCATTTGCACAGTAGATGGCTATTCAGCTTTAAAGGGTTGACATCTTGCCATGTGCAATATGAACCTGAATGTTATAAGTGAAATAAGCCAGACACAGATGCAGCATAATCTCACTCATTATGAATCTGAAAGAGTTCAGCTCATAGAGATTGAGTATAAAGGGGTAGTTAGAAAAGGCTAGGGAGAGTGGGGTAGAAGAGGACATGAGAGTCTGTAAGTACTGACTTGCAGTCAGGTATGATGAGAAGGTCCTAGTGTTCTGGTGCTGAAAAATATGTTGCCTATGCCACTGCTTCTACAAAACTTTGGATGTCTTTACAACAGTGAAATTATGTATGTTTGAGTTGGAAGCTGTGTTACTATTTTACTTGATTATACAGGTATAACACAGGGGAGCACTACATTGTTGCTTATAAAGATGTGCAATTATGAGCTAACTGAATGAAATCAAAGTAAAAACAATCAGAAAGCAGACGTACTGCTCTCCAAAGATGCTTACAATACCTAGAAGAACTTCAGAGGACAGGTATGGACAAGGGGAAGTTCACCAAAGGAGGGAAAGTTCTGGAGGACAGGAACAACAGCTTCTCAATGAACATTGATTTTGTTGGCCTTTTCTGTCCATGAGTAAACTGCACAACTGTGAGGATTACTACTATGAAAAGTTACTATCATGGCTTCAGGTAAGTGGCAAAGTATATACTTAGCATATGTGATGCCTGAGTTTGAAACCTAGCCTTACCAAAACATTGTAAAACATTTTCAAAACTTGGGATTTAAGTACATCTCCTATGACAAGGCTACAAACAACTTCATCTGCTCTGAAATAAGGAATTGGAAAGCATCATTTTGAATAGAGAAAATTAAGCTGAAAATTGTTTACCCCGTTGTAATTTTGGTGGTAAAAATAATTTTTTTCCTTTTTTTGGTAAAAACAATTTTTCATGTTGAAATTTTACTATTACGAGCATAAAGAGGATTTAACTAAGTAAGATATACTAGTAGACAGCACTCTCACTGGAATATTTTTGGATAACCCCTGTTTCTTGTATTTGCATGAGAAGAAAGTGAACATTCATTTTCTTCAAAAGACAGCAAATTTATCACAGAAATATGTAAAGGAGAAATATTTGTTGGGTATGGTCATGTCTAATTTATGAAAGGGAAAATTGTGGCAAGCCCCTTTGCTGATTGTTAGATTTTTAAAAATAATACAATATAAATAGCATAAAAGGAGAGCCGTTGCATGTTCCTACATGGCAAAACACCCAATACCGCAGAACTAGCTATGATTCTCCATAGGTATCACCTGGAAAAATAGTGGGAAGCTAGAAGGAATCTTTATGTCTTTCAAAAATAACCTATAATAGGTTTTTGAAGTGAATTTATCCGAATGAAATTTTATTTGACAAGCCGGGCGTTGGTGGCGCACGCCTTTAATCCCAGCACTCGGGAGGCAGAGGCAGACAGTTCTCGGTGAGTTCGAGGCCAGCCTGGTTTACAGAGCAAGTTCTAGGACAGCCTCCAAAACAATACAGAGAAACCCTGTCTTGAAAAACCAAACAAAAGTTTATTTGACAAAACAATCTTGTTGGGCTTTTGCTGAAACTGCAACAAGGAACCTTGCTATATGTCTGTCTGTCTATGTATGTATCTGATAAGTCTACTTAATTGTATATATCTCTCTTTGTTTTGTAAGGTAAAACAAAATATATGAAAACAGAGAAAAGGCACTCCAGACTTGGAGGTTGGAGACCAAATTCAAGGTGAAGCTTATGCATTAATACGCTTGAAACTAATACACTGTGATTACTTATAAAGAATAGAAGGAAGAACTAGAAAGATCTTTCATACTCCTTCGTTTGCTTCTTGGTTTTGGTACCTAAAAGTTTTTGGCTCACTAAGACATTATGTGTGTGTGTAGGGGGATATCATAGAAAGTGATACCTTATAATGTCCCCACGTAGAGACCAATCATTTTCATCACTAAGTTAAACTTGTTAAAATAAACTATAGGCTTTCTGTTTTCAGTTTAATAAAATGAAAGTAGCTAAGAGACCTATTTGATCAACAACATAGAGAATGTGAGGGGACTTGCCCATGTGATACTTAGCTAGTAAGAATTCCCACATCAGTGAATACCTTAGTGATGACCACCTTCTGTTGAGATCGCCAAAACCGAACCAGCCTCTCACAGAGATACAGGAACATGGGACCCACTATCCATTTCCAAGTCTGCAATCACATCAAATACAAACATGAGATGTTTTAAGGGAGTGGTGACAGCTATTGAAATATTCAGAATGAGAAAACATTTTACAAGCCAGGCTAACCTCTGTATACTTGTTTAAGTATTTACTACTGATGAGCATTTTTTTATCAAACAGAATATATGAAAATATCAAAAGTTCAGATAAACTGTAAAGCCAGTAAAACAGCCACATTAGGGTTATATGTTATAGGATCTGCATCTACAGTGTGAGACGTTCAGAGGAACTTGCTACAAGAATGAGATTTCCTCTCAGTGTCAAACTGACATTGGACTAGCCTACAACAGAGCCCAAATGCCATCAGAATGAACCTGTCTCATGAGATTTTTAATGCAACATTGTAATTGTTTTCTCCAAGGAATTGAGTCTAAAATTAATCTTTCCAAGATGACAAATTTTGTGTAAGACTTCAGCCATCTTCTTCAATATTCTGGTAGACTCTAAGAGCTATGCAATGTTTTTGCTGCAGGAACACACATGAAGGTTCTAAGGCTTCTATATAAGTCTCTGGTCAGAATATAGGAACTGCTTCATTGATTTTTTAGGTTCTATATAAACATTTAGGCCCAACAGGTCTACCAGTTGGATTCCTAATCTAATATTTGAAGTACCAAAAATTAAAATATCTAAATTTTAATCTTCTAGACTGGAATCTGAAGTAGAAAATAAAAGCATGTTTCTCATGTCCAGGTTTTGTTGGATTTTTCTCTTGTCAATTTGACACAAGCTAGACTTATCTTGGGAGAGGAATCTCAATTGAGAAAAAAATGCCTCCATCCAGACATTCTGTGGGCAGATCTGTAGGGTATTCATTTTCTTGATTGATGATTGGTGTTGGAGGGTCCAGCTCACTGAGGGAAGTGCTACACTTAGGTGGAGGTCCTGGCTTCTATAAAAAGGCAGACTGAGCAAGCCAGGAGGAGCAAGCCAGTAAGAGTAAACCAGTAATCAGTACCCCTCTATGGCTTCTGCATTAGTTCCTGCCTCTAGGTTCCTGCCTTGGGTTCTTTCCTTAACTTCCTTCAGTGATGGAGTGTGACCTGAGAGTTATAAGCTTAAATAAACCAGTTCCTCCCCAATTTGCTCTTTGCCATGGTGTTTGATCACAGGTTTAGAAACCATATAAGTAGGATGTTATAGTTTCAATAGTCTATTAAACTATATTTTTGACATTATATTGTTGGAAAAAAGAAAGTACTCAGATTATCCACATTACTAACTAAAGCTTAAGAGTATCTGTAACAGGGGTGAGTAGTATTCTTTTGCTCTACTTCATCTTTATAATAAGATGGGTGCTTTAAATGTCTCCCATCTGTTTCCCATGTGATACTGTAGAGTGACATTGAATGGCATCAGATTTGGACATTTCCTTTGATATCCCCAGAAACCTAGAAGTAGTTTTGTGGCTGTTGCCTGCAAGGGAAGTAGAACTCACTGCAGCTGTCATTAAGGAACTGTGACTTCTCTCACCCATAAAAGAACTAAAAAAAGTTTTTTTTTACCCTTTCTATTAATGTCTGAATATAGTAGGGCCAGTCACTATTTAATCAGCTTGATTTCATTCATGAGCAGGGATACTCAAAGGCATTAAGCTGTTGTAGTTTGATGTGCATAGTAAAAGCATATTTCCCATGTAAAGAGAATAGGAGAACATGGGATAGATGTGTCTATATGTTATACAATGTTAAGAAAAGAGTTATAATACTAGTCAGAAGCCCCAGACAAATGTTGAATTTTGTTTCATTTTACACCAGTGGCTAACACAGCAACTAACAAAGGATAGTGTCTGCCAATGGAAGGAAAGAACACATGGAGATTATAAAGCTCGTTTTATGGGACAGATATATAAAGACTGCCCAGAATGGAACTCAGAAGAAATCTCTATGGGAGAAAGCAAGTATTTCCCTTTGTTTCCTCCTAATTACCTTGTCTCATCCTTACTCTATCACAAGGTGACTGCCCTTCGTATTTGTATGAGTCTGGCTGTGCAACTTTTGTGGTCCTGATAGACAGGGTCTCCTGATACCTAAAGGCAGCACAATGCACTGCTTCAACCATTTTCTTAACAATCCTGAAAGCCATATGTAATGCCATATAGACTTCCTGGTCACCAAAGAGACCCACAGCTCCTTATAAGTGATTTATTTGAGCCCTACAGCTCAGATCAGAATAGAATCCCTAAGTGCACCTTGGAAAACTGTTAACTGCTATTATTGTAATCTTCACACCCAGAAGAGGAGGAGGCGGTGATGGTGGTGTGGTAGCTTATCACCCCATAGAGCAATTTAAAATCATTGCTTTCCAACTTCATTCTAGAACATTGACAACAGATCAATGTAAACTTTGTTTTTCAAGAAAAAGTTCTAGGCAATTCACATAGTAAAGTATCTAAAATAGTTGTACCTGTTTCTTCAGCCTACCAAAAATAGCCCTATAACAAAAGCAATACAAATACATACCATAGGAGGATTTCCAGAGAACTCTGGTACTGGGCACTCCCTTATTGTTCCCCATTTTGAGATTTTGTCTTCACAGAACTTTATATCATGGTTGTCCAAACTTTTTTTAGTCTGCCCACGTACAATTCGTCTGGTGAATAAAAAAATGTAATTCCACATTGCTTAATAACAAAACAGCAAACTGCTTGAGTGTTTTAGATTCTTGGAATCCAGGACCTCATATATGCTAGGCAAGTACTCTAACAATGAGCTGTAAGGACATATTGCAAGGATTTTGATGGGGGAACCATGAGCTTTTTATTATCACACCTTCCAATTGAGTCAGGGAAGGAAATGAACTATCTTGAACAATAAAAAAACACTGGGTTGGGCAGTGGTACAAAGAATATTGATGTGTGACATTTTATGGATTGTGAGTCTTGGATTACCAACATGTGCTTTTTTAAAAAATAAAAAAGGAGAACAGAACCCAGAAAAAAGCCAATAGTTCTAGAAGGCTGATTGTTAACCCATGGAGTGCCTTTGTGCACATTTGAAAAGGATCATCTGTGAAGACATTCCTACAAGTGAATGTGTGGTCAGCAGAGAGCAGACTACCATCCAGAATTTTGGACAGGCATTTTTATATTCTGGACATCCCACACAACCATACACAATGGCCCTGAGGCTAGCAGAAGTGCTTTATTTGTAGATCACTAACTTGTCAAGCCCAGGCATGGTGCACACCTGTAGTCCCTGAACTCTTCATGTTAAGGCATGAAGAGGGTGATCTTGAGGACAGGCAAGCCTAGTCTGCGTGTGAGACTACATCTTGAAAATATTTTAAAAAATGATATCTTTCTGAGAAGGTTTAATCATCCTCACAGATATAAGCACCATACTATGTTTCTTAAGGTGCTTACAGTCTATTTAGTTCAATTCAATAATTATTAAGTAAGCAAATATCAAAATATTAGGCAATACTGGGTTAGTGATGATGGAAAGAGGGAGGCACAAAATGGAGTAAGTTATTTCAAAGATTGTAAATGGCATGGTCTTCAGAGTATATTAATAGAAGAGACATGGAACTTCATTTGGGCTTCCTAAAATTTAGCACTTAGTATATTCTGAGAAGGTTTTAACTCAAGGCCATTAACCATTCTCCACCCTTTTGTGAAACTGGGTCTCATTAGGCCACTCTGACTTGCCTGGAATTTTTGTGTAAACTAACCCCTTCCTATTCCTAGGTGTTGGTGAAGAGACTTTCCTTGTATGAGGACTTATTATGGGTAGGCTTGAGGAAAAGTACTATTCACCAATTATCTCAGTTAATATGTGAAATAAGTTTGAGAAGCAAGTGTGATTTTTGAAAATTTTACATGAGGGCACACAGATAGGTTTGACCTCAAATCTCAAGTCTCCCCATTCACACTTTGGTAGCCTTGACAAAATTAGCTTCTTTTGAGTATCAGTCACTCCATCTGTAAAACAGGTGTCTTTCCTCAGCAAAGATTGAATTAGTGATCAATGGATATGGCAGGTGAAAACATCAGTTACAAAGCAGGAACCTGAGGATTAGCAATTACAAAAGATCTTGATTCCCTAGTTTACATGGGGAACAATTAATAGAAAAATGCAGTATTTTCCTCATGCTCTAAACACTAGGACCCAAAGTTGGCAAATCAGCTGTTACCTAGCCATGAGACCCTGAGCAATCACTTACCCAGTGCAAAAAGCAACTATGACTTAGGTAGAGAATAAGACAAATAAATCCCTGTCTAAACCAAAGGAAGATGGATATCTATGCCACTATGCAAAGAAGTGGTGGGATTAGTAAAGGAGGGAGGGAAAGAAATATCTTCACTTTTGTAGGATTCACTGAGATAGATGAATTTTGAGCAAGCTCCACTAAAAGGCACTCTGTTGCTTTAGGAGTACGTAGGGGATGGTTAATTCCTACAGATTTCTCAGTGCTTAGAAAGAGTTTATCAGGGGTTCAAGACAGGAAGTAGGTTAAGAATGCACACAGAAGTTGGCCACAGTTACTTTTTCTCATCCTTCCTCTTTTCATTCTCAAGACGTGGTCACCCCTAGGTTACTTGGCTTGAGTTTTGCATATTAACTTTCCCCACCCTTATGTTCCCGGAACTCTATAGGCATCATGGAACTTCCCTGGGCATGGCTTTTATGTGCAGATGGTGTGAAAGAGTAGAAAAATGAAACTTGATATTAAAGCAGATTTTTTTTCAAGCATACAGTCAAGTACTGTGTATCTCTGTGGGAGTATTCACCACAGCTTACTCTAGACTACTGTTTCTAGACTATACACCAGCTGGGTAGTGGGCTGGCCCACATATTGTACTATTTTTATTTTGGGGTTCCACATCTATGCTTTAGAGGGGTTAAAAGAAACATTGAATGTTAAGTTCTTAGCACCTGACATAGAGCTTGGTAGAAGTTATTACTTTCATCATATTCAAAAGTTTGAAAGCAATGCCTATGTATTTTTCTAGCTAGCATTCACCCACAGTTCCTGAGATCGATCCTCATACCCAGTAGACAATGATTATTTGCTCAAATCAAAATCAACTGGACAACAGAATACCTCATCAGCTGATTAATCACTGACTCTTTTATTTTGGGATGTTGCCTAATCGACTTGTGATTTAGCCATAGTAAACAATGTGGTGGACATCCAAGAACCTACCAATGCTTTCAATAAGGTGTGGCAAACAGAGAATGGACTCCCTTCCTTTTCTTTAGGCAGAATTTTTAGTTGACCATCTACACAATCATACACAGTGGCCTTGAGACTAACCATAACAGATGGTTACTTTGAAACTAGGTATTTATTTCAAGATTATTTTAAATAACTGCAACATGAGTTAGATGGGTGCAATAATAAAGCAAAAATGTTGCTGTTTCTTTTGGCTGATGTCTGCTGTTCTATTACAATCCTTCAGCAGACAGGATGACCACATAAAAGCAAGGAAGGTCGCTTTGCCTGCCACTGGACAATACATCTAGAAAGTGAGCCCCAAGTCTTTGGCAATGGAGTTAGAAAACTTACTCAGCTCCATGGATGGCAAGGCCGATGAAGAAGATCACAAATAGATGGTGTGTATACCAGAACACTTCAAAGTAAGACCTCCGGATGGTTTTGGTAGAGGATGTGATAATTAATATGAGGCACAGTGTGATGACAATTCCTGTGATTCCAGCCAATTTAGTCACGGCCACATACAGGCCCCCTTCAGGGTTCTGGAAAATAGAAATATGTAGGCTCATAATTGCAGGAGTTTCTGGTTTTTTGTTTTGTTTGTTTTTCGAGACACGGTTTCTCTGTATTGTTTTGAAGGCAGTGCTGGAACTCGCTCTGTAGACCAGGCTGGCCTCAAACTCACATCTGCCTGTCTCTGCCTCCCGAGTGCTGTTTTAAAACTGTTTGTATAAGGCATTTCCTGGCCCTTTGGCTATCCTCATCCTGTCTCTCAGAGAGATATGGTGTTGAGATTTTCAAATTAAACTGTCTCACTGTTGAGGAGTCATAGATAAATAAGAATTGTTACATTCTAATGGAGTTCAATGATAAAGAACTGATCTAGTAAAACATGTCCTCACAGAGTCCTGTGCTCGCTATCTCTTTGATTTGGAAAGGTCAAAGTACTTAGTTGGCCAATGAATTCTGAGAATACCTGCCATCTGTGGCTGAGCTCACCAGGAGTGGACCCTGAGATGAGAGTTGATGGGCAAGTGACTTAGAAACACGGTGTTCCAAGAGAAGTTGCTCAGCAAAGAAGGAATGGGTCAGAGAAAAGGAGAAAGTTGGGTAAGGGAAAACTCACAGACCACATCTCACAGGGCTAGCTTTAACTTGTCCTTATAGATCGTCTCTTATTATGTCTATTTCAGGAAACTGAAAAATAAAAATGGTAAAACCTGTAGGTCAGAGCTCTTATCAGTTGGCAAGAGCAGGCTGTGATCCACAGAGATGCACAGGGTCAGGCTGAAGCTATTCCGCATGAGACTTTCCCTGTTTTGCTTGTTTGTTTTGTTTTGTTATCTGTTTCCAATTTCAGAGAATTATTCTGAATGAGGGTGAGAGAATTTCACACACTCAGGCACACACAAAACCATCTGAGAGTAAGCTATACCGTAGTTTGTACTGACTACAGGGAAGAAGCTACACTTCAAGACCTCCATTGACTAGTTGTTTGCCAAAGGCTTCTCAGGGAGAAGTAACTGTGCACATCCTTGGGCAGAGATACTGGTGGCCTCAAGGCAGTCCATAGAAGAGGGTACAGGCTTAAGTTATTGAAAAGGAAAACACTCTGTAGGAAGTGCAGATCCAATGAAAGTGACCCAAGGAAAATGGGACAGAGTATGACAATGTCAGTTCAACTGATATGCTCAAATTGTCATCTTTATATATCATTGTGCCAACAATGAACAATGGAAAGAAAAATATCCATGGTATCATATAAAAAGAATGTATGAATCACTCTAGTTTTTCTTACATTAATTTAAATATAAAATTTTGGAAAAATTAGATTTTCATCTTATAGTTGTTTTTCTTAACTCAAAAAATGTGTTTGCAATTTAGTAGGGGAACTTAATTGCTAAGTCACAGGGTTCATAAAAATGGCCTGAGTGCCTTTATGAGTAGAAGAAGCTTCAGGAACTCATAGGATGAAAGCCTATGGATACCCATGAGCGTTCATGGATGCCCACAGAAAAAAATAAATCTTTAAAAAAACAAGACTTCTGAAATCATGCTTGAGTCTAGACAAAACATGGGTTCTTTACCTATTATGGCTAGCCCTGTTCTTTTCTTTCTGTGTCCCAGAAAAATAATTAAGAAAGCAATCCCAGAACTAACCCCAATTCCTGATCATATATGATTCAAATAAATTCTGTCTTTCGTAAACCCTCCCTCAAACCATCTAATACAAGCTTAAGTTGCCTAGCAAGTCCCTCATAACATTCTCTGCATAAAGTCACTTGGACTTCTTTAAGGTATGAGATCTCTTTCATAGTGGCAAGTAGTACACCCAGCTTTGATTGGACATGAATCCCTTGCTTTATTTTGTTGGTGTGTACAGTCATGGGTGAGTATGAATTGCTACAGGATCTCCATGTAAAATTTCTTCAAGAGAGCCCAAGGATTCAGGAAATACCTGAGCAGTCTGTGTACATGGGACCAATGGGGAGACATTTCCTTTACACTTACATTCTAAGCCATTAGCAAAATTTTCCCTTGTTGACTTTAAGGGACGAAGCATAGTTTTTCATCACCCTGTTTTAATAGCCCAGCAAACATCTGAATCAGAAAAGGGGAGGCTTACCTTGATTTTTTCTCTAGCAAAATTAAGATACTCTTCATTGTCCTTGTCACCAATTTCAGAGAGTGCTACTGAATATGGGTCAGAATTGTTGACTCTGGCATTCACACACCACTCCACATTGAAGAGATGTGCAATGGTGTGGATCGCTGAAGAGGGCAGAAAGAGAAACAAAGAGGAGAGGGATGCACAATATTATTGGAATCCAGATTTCTGGCCACAGCCTCTGACTCTCAAGCAAAGCAAAGGGATGTGGTTTAGGATGCTGTAGACAATAACCAGTAAGGCAAGACAGTCCTAATAGGCCAAGCACCTTTCTTTCTGCTTGTGTGACTGTGGGGAAGTCATACAGCCTCTCTGGTATTGGTTCCCTCAATTTTAAAACCAAGGTGTTTAACAGTTCTGAAGATTCAAACAAATTTCTAAGATTACACATTTGATAAAATTCACATCCTCTCTTTTTCCCTAATGTATTTGTGCTCACGTGAGAAAAGAACTCACATGATGTCTGCTAAATCACCTCCAGAGAACATGAACAAATGTAATTGAATTACTACAACCTGATGGTCAACAGCATGAATCTCTTGAGTTAAAAAGAAACCACATTCATTATTTCACCATCACTTGCCTAGAGCTTCCTAGGGGCCTGACACTATTCTAAGTGCTTTACAAGTACTCAATCCTTATAGTAAACCAATGGTATAAGTACAGATAGTATCAGCTCATCTAAAAGATGAGGGAACCAGGGCACAGATTGCTTTAAAACTTTGCTCAAGGTCACGTAGCCTAGAAGCAGTCAGATCCAAGCTCTGTGGCACCTGTGTCTGCATTCTTACTAGTATAGTATGTTTCTTTCTAACAGGACATTATCATTCATTTCTTCTGAAGCATATTATTTACCACAACTCAGTCCTGAACAATCTGGTATAAGAATAGAAACCCAATTAAACACCTCTAAACTAAGTTCAGTTTCATCAGGTAAGAGACTAAACATATAAAAACACATTGTATGCACACATACGATGAGACATTAATAATAATCACTAAGGCATATAGGTGTTAATGGCCTCCTTCAGATATTTTCAATTTATAACTCATATTTCTGCAAAAAATCCACAAAGGCCATACTTTTAGCAAAGCAATTTGGTAGAATGAACACAAAATTTTGTGTTTTCACTAACAAACATTTTTTATTCTAAAATAATAGGAAATGTTGAGGATACGAGGACAGACTATATGGCATATTTTTATTTTATTTATATAGGAAGATCCTATGCTTTTAAAAAAACTACCATAGGTATGAATCCTAACATCAGAAAGTAGAATTTGGTTGCTTTTGAACTGAATTCATCTGGACTTGGAGAGTCTAATACATATGTATCCAAGAATAGAGGGGTCCTCTATAACAATGTATTTGAATTTCAAATGTCATTTCAAACTTACCAGTGTGAAGTGCTATCATCCATGCTACCATTTTATGAAAAGTGAGGTTCCGATCCAGTTGTCTTCGAATTCTTGTTGAGCAACACTTTGGATGAAGAGAAAAAGAATTGTAGAAACTATTAATGTGAAAACCTTCTATGTCTCAGATATTTTACGTGCATCATTTCATGTAATTCTCATAACCACTCTACAAGGATATACTTCCATCCACTTGGTTGATGAGAAAACTGAGAGAGGCAGTTAGTCATCTCTCCCACTTCAAAAAGCCAGCTTAACTAATATGAAGTCCTCTTTCAAATACTTTTTTCATTGTGATATAGACAGTAAATTACAGAGATGGGATTTAAATACAGACCATCTGAGAACTATTTGTATCAATATTGCAGTAATTTATATGATACCTGGATATTCAAATTAGAAAATGGGTCCAGTGTATTTGGCCCACCTCCATATGTTAGAGTGCATAGATTTGAATGTAGAGTCAAATCAGTGCTCAAAGCAGAGAAATTAAAACCTTGTTGATGGTTGAAATAGACTTTTATCCTTATAAAATCTGACCATTTACTTGTTCTAGCTTCTTTGCCCCACAAATTAAATGTACTGTCACAAAAAGTCAAAGTACTTTAAAGAGGACAGTGAACTTCTAAAACAGTCTTAGGTGCTGTCAATGCATGGGTCTAAATACAGTATTTAATTTAAATAAAGAGTTTACTTATTTTTAATAAGATACTCTGGCTTTGTAGAAAGACATGTCCGTATGAAAAATTGTACTTATTCTACTTTTTCTCAGTTCACCACACTTAAAAGGAGGGAAGGCTACATAAAAGACAGCCCTTGGAATTGCAAAAATGCTTGTACAGAAGATGATAAGGATTCCAAATAAAGTAGAAAAATTTAATTGTCTTTTGTGACCCAGGTAATTTACTCATCACCCGTTGCAATACAAATTAAACTTTCATTTTACATGAGATACAAGGACACCATCATTGTTACTCTAGGTGCCTCAAAAATCTGACTTAAGAATTTAAGTTTTGGGATCCTTAGTGGAAAGTGGTCATAGAATGTGGGGGTAGGGGAACAAACACTAGCTTGGAAAAAAACACCAAAGGGCATATTATCATTCAGTTACAACTGTCCATTAGCAGTGGGCTCACTCAGACCAGGGAACTCCTTTATACTTTTAAGGAAACTGCCCCTGTCTTTTAACTACCATAGCAGTCCTTCTGGTAGACAGAGTTCTGGAATGACTTGCAATGGCCCAGTGCAATTTTCTCCCTTGACTTTGAATGGGACCCAAAACTAGGATGTGTGTTTTTGTTAGATTATATGAAAAAATGGATTTTGAAGATTTAAGGTCAAAAATTGACCTACAGAAGGAGATTATTTTCTGGGTATCTGACACTACCACATAATCTCTTAAAATCTAGGTCTAGAAGGTCCAAGTAGAAGTTACAGATTTGAAATACAAGGACTTAAGTTACTGTTCCTGGCTGGAGGATGGAGACAGCTACATGGCAGGGAGATGACAGGGCATGTAGGGTTGTATGGACACAACCATAAAAAAATAGATGTAGTGTTATAACAATGGAGAGATATGATTAGGTAATACAATGTCCATTTAGAGATAAGTATTTTATCTTAATTTGTAATTAAGGCAAAACACGTTTTATTCAAAGAGAAAAACTAATGAGTCAATGGAACAGGTCCCACCAGGGCAGCAATCCTTCATTTTTCCTAACCGCTGTCTTCAGTATGATCAGGAATAGTAAACAACCCTAAAGAGAAGCCACAAGTCATGCTGATGCCGAACTTTCAAGAAAATGATCTCCTCACCACTTCCTGAAAACAAGGCAGGATGATCAGTTGGTAAAGTTTGAAGGAAGGATTTTACTGTCTTTGATGGTCTGGACCTTTCTGTTCCTCCTTACTCTACAGATGACATTCTTGTGCTTTGGCCCACCTCTGAATTATTACCAGCCATCTCTCAAATAGCCAAGCTGTCATCATGCCTTATAGCTTCCTCAGGGAACTACCTCTTTGCCTTTGTCCACTAACTTCTAAAAGGAAGTTTCTCTATTACTGTCACAAACAGCCTTGCCCAATTTCAACAAACTAACATTATAGTTTGCAAGGGCAATTGTTGAGACATCCTGGCAAATTTCTATGTTCTATTGAAACTGAATTTCAAAATAATGAAAAGTGGAACTAAAATGCAGTACATACTGAATAGGGTATATTGTGAGCTTTTGTAGCTCTATTTTATGTGTACTTGGTCTGGTCGTGTTTGCATTACATGGTTATAAACATTTTCGGTAAAATGTCAAGAGCTATCCATACATCTATCAACCTAACCCAGGCAAAGAATCTGACAATAATGCCCACAGAGGGTGGCAGTAAAATATATGATAAATATGAAGGATGACACTTTCCATAGCACTCCTCATAATTTTGAAATTACATGTTTATTGTATATCTCTTACACAAGACTCTAAACTCCTTAAGCTTGTGGCCATCTGCCCTTACTCACTCTGTGTCTCCAGTTATTAATGTATTGAAAGACCAAGGTGACAATTCAATAACTGATAAACTTAACTATCAGTATATTTTTACTAAAGTATGTTCATCTATCTTCTTTCTTTAACATGGGAAATGGAACTTAGGGCCTTTTGTACTTGGCATGTTCTTTACCACGAAGCTACAGCCCTTCCTAGAAGGGCATATTTACATTTAATTTTCATTATTTGACCTGCTTCTCTGCTAAATCATTCCTGATACAGAAAGAAAAAGGGACTGCCTCTATGAGGACACATTGTTTGAGGCGGAGCCATGGGAGCCCCCTGATTCTGAGACTATATAAGATATAAGGCAAAAGACCTTATCTTTTAACCTTCCTGTTTCAGTCTGACCTGAAGATTAGGATGGTCACAAGTTAGAAATTTGTTTCCACATATCAAAGTGAAGTTACTAAAGGTTCACCAAGGACTTTTGTAAGTTTAGGCCTATCCTCTAGGCAACCAAAAGGGTTCAAAACCAAAGTCTGAATGATTAGGACCTCTAAAACTAACACTGTTTAGTTAGCACAGTGTTCCCTTTAACAAGTTCTTGAGATTATTATATCCTTACCACTTCTAGAGTAGTTTATTTAGCAGGTTCAAATACTCATATTAAACAGAACCACAGGGACAGCTCACGATGTTTAGTTGATACATACAAAATCAAATAGGTTCTGGGAGCACAATTGCCTGACTTTGAACCCCAATCCTCCCATTTAATTGTGTTCCCACCTCACTCCCTTGGCATGAGTTCTCTGGAGCTTCAGTGAGCTGTGACTATTCCGATTTCCAACATTAGTCACAGCATTAAAATCTCAGTCAGAAAAGTAGTTTTCAAAGTTCAAATTTCAGACTGCCAATCTCAGAAGGAAGGACATGCCGTCTCTATAACAGACCATTGCTTTTGAAGGAGGGGAAGTGGGAAAGAAGGGTCGCAGAAGAGGTGGTATGAAAGCATGAAGAGCAATTCTAGGGGAGGAAGAGTATAAGTGTCAACGAATGACAGAGAGATGGGGAGAGAAGATAGTGAAGAGGCTGATCAGCCAGAACCAAGTATGTATGAAAATGTCCATGACTTTGTATGTTAATTTAAATAAATAAATACATAAATAAATAAATGAGTGGGGGAAACGGTTCTTTTGTGTGAAGATCTAGCTATCTGGGCTTTTCTCCAATTTATCACTGGTATTAAAAATTTTCATGAGGGTCTTCACCCGTGGGCCACAAGATACCCCAAAGCTGACATTTTATATGTGGTGCTCATGGGAAATGGTCACTCGAGGCAATGCAACTTCGAGTTGTGGGGTAACCAAAATTTCTTAACCGACCACCTTGGTGAAAACACTGCCTGTTTCTCAGGCTTTACTTCCTCTAAATAGAAAGTATTCTAATGGGGACAGGGAGAATTTTTTTGCAGCACCCAAATCATGTCTCCATAAAAAAAAAAAACAAAAGTCACTGTGCAATCTGGCAACTCTTCATGTGGCTCCTGTACTATTTAAAAGACGATGGGCAGCTTGGCTCTCAGCCTTTCAATCCAGTGAAATTTCATCTCTGTGGAGTCTTCCATTCAGGAGATTATTTGGAAAGCCTTGGGGTCAATGTCTAACACTAGATACTGTTGTGAAGTTTTGCCCTGGTTTTCCTCAGTTTGCAAGGCAAAATTGTGACATCAAATTAGTGACTTAGATAAAGGAGCTTTGTCACACTATTTTCCAGTGCTAAAGGACCTGACCCTTTCCAGAGAAGCTCAAAGGATTTGCCAACATTCTTCTTTTATGCCTGTCTGTTTGATTTGTTGTTTGGCTGCTGAGCAAAATGACTCTAACACTTTGCACAACTACATATGGATTTGCAGTGTTGGAGGCAGAACTTGGCGCCTCATGCATGCTAGGTTAATATTGTGCTACCAAGCTGCACTTTTTCCCTACTTTTCTCAGACCCCTGAGAGTGCAGTTTAGGGAGTATGTTTAAGATGAAATGATATTTTGTAAAGAGGTGGTTAGTATCAAAGTTTAATTGTCGGCTCATTCCATTTTAGCAAATTGAGGGATATATGTTTTTAAATAAAAACTCTTCTTTACATTAATATGAATTTTGTATCACTAGAAAGAGGGAAGCAAAGTGAAACATAAGTTATCTGTAAATTACAATCTAGTTCATATATTCAGTAATTGTCAGCTGAAGTGTTAATCCTTTAGCTATATATTTAAGCATCTGGTTTCCTAGCAACTTTCCTGCTTTCTCCCCAGTCTTATCTTAGAGCAGTAGCTCTCAACCTGTGGGTCATGACCCCTTTCACAGGCAGTAGAAAAACATGGATGTTTACATTACGATTCATAAGAATAGCAAAATTACAGTTCTGAAGTAGCAATGAAATCATTTGATGGTTAGGGGGTCAGCACAACATGAGGAACTGTATTAAAGGGTCACGGCATTAGGAAGGGTGAGAAGCACTGCAGCAAACACCCATTACAATTACTGTACTCTCAGAAATGTAGTTTGGTTGCTGTTTTCCTTCAAAATTGAATTTTACCTTAAATATTTTAAGATTTTAGGAGCAAGGGGAAGGGTAGGCAAGCTCGTGTGCAGCCAGAGGTTGAAGTCAAGTGTCTTCTATATTTTCCACCTTATTTTGAGGCAAAATCTCTCGCTGAATCTGAAGCCCACCTATTCTGCAGGACTACCTGGTTGTCGAACTCCAGGTCCTAGGAGGACACTATCCCCTAAATATTTCTCAGGAATTGTTTCAATGTGGTCAGGAAAAAAAATCCAAAGTGAAGCAATGTCTTGCTGACAATTAGACTTTAAAGGCTAGTTACACAAAAATATATCTCAATTCAGCTCAGGGTGCTGCCTGTCCTTGTCTTGAGTTACATGTTCAACCTGTCCAATTCTGTGCACTGTTTCTATATTTTCCCCCCTATCGGAAGAATACACTATCCCTCTTTCTCCCAAGCCAGATAGAACCTGAATATATTCATCTTCATTCTCCAAGTAAAAAAAATGTTCATAGAAGGAAAACAATCTAACCATCAACTCATATATTGGATAAACACCATCCTTTGCATTTCTTTTGGTACTGATGATTGACCCCACAGCCTTGTGCATGGTTGGCAAGCACTGTACCACTGAGATCCACCCCCTGCCCAACAAATACATTCAAATAGAACACAATAAAAGGTGATACAGAAAGTATAGTATTTTTCATTTTTGAGAATAAGATTTTCTCACCATTTTCTGTGCTTTGGCCCATGCTACTGTCTCCATATAGAATACTTCTCTTTTTTCTTTTTTATTAATTTATTTTTTACATTTTAATCCCAGTTCCCCCTCCTACCCTCCTTCCACTCTGCCCACTTTTCTCCACCCCATCGCCCATCTGCTCCTTGGAGAGGATAAGGCCTCCCCTAGGAGATCTACTAAGTCTGTCCCATCATCTCATTGAGGCAAGACCACACCACACCCCCTACCCTCTCTGCCCACCCCCCCTCTGGTGCCCTGTGCTTAGGCTGAGCATAGAATGGGTTCAACAAAGCCAGTTAGATATTGAACCCACTGCCAGTGGCTTCATATATTGCCCCAGCCACACCATTGTCACATGTATTCAGAGAACGATAATATAAACAAAGGAGTCAAGACCATGATGGGGAAACCCACAGAATCAGTTAACCCTAGCTAGTGAGAGATCACTGACTCAGGTCTGACAACTGGGGAACCTGCATAACACTGAACTGAAATACTTTCCTGTTTCAACCAATTATGGATGTTGATTTATCCTCACATGCCCATTCTCAGGCTACTTTCTCTTTGAAACCTTCCTGGCATTCCCTGCCCCATCTAATGTCATTTCTGTCTTATTTTATCCCCATAGCTCTTTATTGTAATGCTTTATGGGACCTACCATATTTTGCTCTGTACAACACTTATTTGAATACATGTGCTAAATAAATATTAATGACTTAATTTTTCATCTTCATATAATGCTACCTGTTTTTAAAAAGTATATAAAATCTTATAAGTTAAAAATACATTTCTACATCAAGGTGCTCATTAAAATGTTGATGTGAGGGCAAAGGGGGTTCTGAACAAGTAGAAAGCTCCGAAACTTCCAATCTCATGAAGTTAAAATCCTTTACTTTGCTTTTCTTTATTTTTGTTTTCTCACAATGAGGCTGAGAGATGCCTAGAATTCACTATGTAGCTGAAGCTAGCCTAGAACTCACTATGTAGTCTGGGATGACTTCAAACTGAAGATATTTCTGCCCCAGGCTCCTCATTGCTGGGATTATAGATATGTGCCACCATAGGAATCAACTATTTCTACTGATATATTCTTATAGTATGTTGTTTTGTGCATTGATTGAATTTGCTTGAGATGCTACCCACAAAAAGTGTTTTCTCTGATAAAAATTTAAAAATATTCTTGAACAGTTAGTTCTTAAATATCACATGTCTGGCTCATATACCCATAACACATGTATATTTTCTTCATTACTATTGTTGATATATAGTTTATTTAGCTGCTTTTCAAAATTTCCAAGTTAAATGATTGCTGCAGGAAACTCAACCCTCAAATAGTATAATGTAATTTGATATATACTATTTAATAGATAAATACTTATGTGTGTAGGTATAGGTACATGATGTATATTACAACAGAGGACATGGTCTAGCTCTTGAATATTCTACACAAGTTAAACTTCCCAACACATTACTTTGCTCTTCCTTAAAAACAGCATTTGACATGATGGCTTGAAAATGTGAGGCACTCAGCAGAAGGTTTGCTCTTACCGCACTGGAACCCCTGAGGAAGGAGAGCAGATTTCGACACACTGGCAGCAAGATCAGCATGCAGTTGAAATTCAGGCAGGCTGCAGGTGCCCTGGCCAGAGCCAGTGCTGACTACAAGAGAGTGGATAGGGAGTAGAGAGACTGGTGAGCACAATACCCATACTTCTCTCTCCTGAGCCCCATCATGGGACCCCACACAGCTCCTTCAAGACATCCGGAATGAAATTTCCTTCAGAGCAGAGGACCTTTTCTTAGGGTTTACTGATATGCTTTATTTTAATCTGAAGTTGCATTTTCATCCCACCTGAACATTTGAAAGTTTCAAACCCGAAGAAGAGTGGAAAACATTTTCTTTAAGTTTTGTTTATCCACCTCCCAGACTAAACCTTTTACATTTTAGCATGCATGCATCATCATATATCTATCTTTCTGCCCCTTTCTCCATCAGAGGAGACTATCAGGTGTCCTCCTGTATTTCTACTGTTCTCTGCTTTATTCCCTTGTGACAAGGTCTCAGCTTGAATCAGGATCTCCCTGTCTTTTGTCTAGTCCGATTTTCAGTAAGCTCTAGGAATCCTACTGTCTCTACTACTCCCTTCCCCTTCCAATAGTGGAGTTACAGGTGCATGTAGCCACACTTGGCTTTTTACATGGGAGCTAGGAAACTGAAGTCTTGTTTGTGTAGTAAGAACTTCTTTGAGCCCCCTTATGTACGTGATACATCTTAAAGTAAGTTGCACGCATCAGTCTACTTCCTCCTAAATCTTTAAAGATCAGTATAAAAACTAGATCTTTAACTTTAAACAAAGTCCCCTTAGCATTTAGACCTTAACTGTACCTTAACTTGGTATGGCATAATACTTGGGCAAAATATGTTTAGCAGTATCTAAAGAAGTTGCCTATTGTACAAGGAGAACATAACAGCATGACTACATTAGAGATAAATTTAATAATGCAATATGTTTGATAATACCTATACAAATGATTATAGCATATTAATATAAGTAATTAACATGTTCAGAATTATATAACAAATGTTGTGCTCTGGAAGCAGCTGTAGTTCTAATTATTTTCATTTGTGAAGAGACCTGACAGTTCAAGGAAACAGATTACTTAAGGACCCAAAGAAATTCAAGGACCTCTTCCCTGCTGGCCTACTGAAATGATGTACACAAACAAGCTTCCACAAGTCTCCAGATGTAGCTTGAGGTTCATTTTCTCAAGATCATTTCATGTGTCATTATGAGGGCTTCTCCATACAAATAAAAAATGATATGGACCATCTAACTTAGAAAAATACAGAAAATTTCAATTGTCACACCAGTGTCACCCCTGTATGGGTGGCTCGCAGTAGGCTTTCCATTCTAGAGATTTCTATGTTAAGCTTGGCATATAACTGGTTAAGAGGACCCTCTACCACTCTTCCATTTGTTACACTGACAGGCCTTAAGAGACTCTTGCCAAGGAATTTGCAATTGGGGAGTGGAGCTGGTGATGTTACTTTGATTGATGATAATATTTATTTTCAATCTTAAAAGGAATACATACAAGCACATCTGCCTAGAAGTGTGAACTAGCCAATATTGCATGAGGTAGAAGTTTACTCACCCCAAGGAGTTTTCGAGTATAAAAGTACTTAGGTCCATCATCATAAACCTTGTAGTAGTGGATAAAGAGGAAGACGTTCAACCCCAACCACACCAGCTGCACAAACAGAAAAAGTCAGATGAGGTTTATACATCTAAATAGGTAGATTCCACATGATACCAGAGTCAAGTTAAGGACAGGGCTTCCCCAAAGTTCAGACTTTGACAAAGGTGGTTAGAAAGCTGGGTACAATCAGCTCAGAGGCAGTTCTTTCCTGTTCCAGTGCCACTCCACTTTTCAGCAACTGACTTTATCTTCCTTCAGGGGTTTGCATGATCGCTTTACTGCTTCGCTAACATACTAAATTAATATCACACTGTCTCATCTCTTTTCTCTCTCCTCTTCTTTTCATCTTAAGCTCAGAAAGACAGGTAACAAAGGTTGGTAAGTAAAGTGAGACATGGAAATAAGGTATTGTTGACTCTCAACCTGTAGGAAACTGAACTCTACTCTCACGGATGCCAGTCATCCACTTGCAGCAATACGGTTACCATTCTATTTAGTAAGTTTTCCTCAACTTTTAAAGGAGGGGATACTGCACATAGGCAAGGGGGGCAAGGTCATGAAATTTAAAAATAAAGTAAAGGTTCTAGATTTTAAGTTCATATTTTATGCCAACAACAACCTTATCAAGGAGTGATACTGCCCAGTATTCTACCTTCAGCTCCATAGTGAATTTCTTTAAATGTTAAATTATTAGTTATTAGTACTACTAGCTATTAAATACCCATGGATGCTTCAAAACAGTCTCTCTTTACAAAGAAGATGCTACAGAAAGTTCATGTCTTACCCTGACATACTCACTCACTCTAGATTTCTAAGCTCTGTCTTTACTTTCATGTATATGCGTATATAATTTAAAAGCTTACTTCCTGGAGAAGCTGAAATTAGAATGAAGATTTTATTTCAACTTGTTTCTTAAGTGAGTAATCTGCTCTTAAAATGGTAGTAAGTACTCAGGACTATAGTTTCAAATCTTCATGCTTCTATGTTGCATTAGAAAGTTAGTTTGGCATGAAATATTCAATCCAATATTTATTGTTTCAATTTTGTTCATGCTATTGATTTATTTCTTTTTTGTTTTTTTTTAATCTCCAAAACTCAAAGACTTCATGCACTACATGGCAAATTTTTTTACAAAACTTCCATTCGTAAGTGATTTTAATACCATGCTTCACTAACTGATTGACAAAGATATATAGATACCATATTTATCTCAATTTGATTCATCCATAATTGCTTTGCTGAGGACACTAACTTAAGAATACAGAACAGAAATCAATGTGTAATTGAAAATTAGCCATAACCATATTTCCAAAATTGTTTCTCAAGATAGATAGGTTTAGATATAATTGCATATTATATACATACCTTATATGTACATAAATATATAATATAAAAACTGCATATTTATGAGTCTAAATAATTTATTTCAATTCTTTTATCTGAATTTGTTATAAAACTTGCAAGTAACTACAGTTCAGACCTCATAGAAAAAACGGTGCTTGTTTTAAAAAGAAATTTGAGAATTTTGGTTGTTTTTGTTTTATTACTGAAATAAAGATCCCTTTCCCATCCAAGAAATCTATAAGAAAAATATTATTTTAATTGACCATTTTAAGTAGATAACATAAAAAGTGAAGAATTTTACCTCTGAGTAATTAAGAAAAAATATCTGAGAATTAGAGATCTTTAGTACGAAGTATCTTATATTCTCTCTGCTAAATGTTAGCTAATTTCATAGTCTTGGTAACTCAGAAATAAACTAGGAGAAATGAGAGCCATTGATGCATATTTTTAATTGAGAAGTTTGGTATGGAACAATTAACTCAGCCTACTTTCAAATAGATGCTTGTTCACAAAGTAGGTAAATTTCTTAAGCAAACGACAATAAGAAAACCCATTGCTCTATTTTAGCTCCCAAGAGAAGTTATAATTTCTCTGTTTTTGGTACTTACAATGACAAAGATGGAGAGTCCCTCATTCACAGCCCAGTTCCCCATGGTAGCAAAGGTCGAGTGTGTGCCGTCTGCTTTTCTTCTCTACTGTGCTTCTTCTTTGCATGAGGAAATGAAAACAGCAGCCTTGGGGCAACATGTTTCCTTTTTTATTATCAGAAATTAGCTAATCATTGGTCAACTGAAAGCCTGTTTCCATAACAAATTTAAATCTTTAAACCACATAAAAACTACAGAAAGAAAAAAGACCTTGTGATTCAATCACAAGTAAATACATTGGAAAATAAAATCCGTTGCTACAACTGAGAGACTATTTGTCAAGTTTTTGAATTTGTTTTATTATTTGTCAGACTATTTGTGCAGTTTATGAATGTATTGTTCACAGTGAATTAATTTTTAAACTAACTAGTTATCTACCTGCAATTTTCAGGTTGTCTACCTAACTGTGGATAAAACATGTGGCTGCTGGCTTAAACATATTGAGCACATCTGACACTTTCTGACAGGCTTTTACCACAGGATTTATCCTCATTGAATAAAGTAAAAAGAATGATAGCTAATTCTTTTAGAGTGCTGTTTGCCAAATTTGTGTTCTAAAATGAATAGAGGTCTATATTGTGAGTTGAAGCATACATATAAATACACATGTATGCATACACAGAAACATACTTGTGCCCACATATACATCAATTCAGTTGATTCTCACAACTCAGTAACTACAAAGTAGGTTCTATTTTATGATTACACTTACAGATGAGGAAACCAAGACCCAGAGAAATAAACTTACCTAGGCCCAGTTACAGTGCCAAGGAATAATGCAGGAAGTCATTTCAAGTCCAAACAACTGATAGATACCAGAAAAAAAAAAACTTAAATTTGTCACTGCTACCTGACAAATCACTCCACATAGGACTATAGGAAAGGACTATTTAACAAAAATCCCAGAATGTTTAGATGACAACAATGCTTCCAGGCAGACAGACTATATGCTAAGTTTGTAAACACAGATCAAAGGTATGTAGTATGCTATGTATGGTATGGTATGGTATGGTATGGTAGTGTATGAGAGATGCTAAAGCTAGATGTAACACAACTATCTCCTGGTTGCTATTCTGTCTTCAAGACATGAAACAGGTTAGGATGGTAAACTGACTGTGTGATGAAAGTTGTCTGACTGTACAAGGGTGACTGTACAGTAGTTACAGCTAACAGAAATTTTCAAGAAACAAACTGGAACACTGCAAGAGGACAAAAGAGCAAAAGAACCTAGGTATAAACTCAGTTGTTGTCTACAAAATACATGGACAACCTCTGGGGTGTGGATTAGTAATAACAGCACATTTCTTTCACTGCACGATATTTAAAGAAAGGTATTTTGACATTCTCCATGGTAATTAGCGCACGTATAACTCACATACAGGCGAACTGACCTCGTAAGTTCATTCCCAAAATAGACAAATTTAAAGAATGGTTAGAAAATCAGAACATTGGCAAATTATGTGTTTCTTCATTTGCTGATCTGTTTGCCTACCCTCTCCACGGACTGTGGTACTTTTAAGAGAACCACATTTGTCAGCCACGTTAGATTGATGTCTTCTGGTTGGTTTAGCTAAACTGGAGTAGAGGAGAAGCCACATTTCTCACCGCAGACTTTTGCTTCAGCAGGCATTCACCAGGTGGGTAAATTGCTACTGGGCCTCCAGCTTCCCCCAGTCAGCCCTTCCTTCAGTCATGAACACCTGCTAGTTAGTAGTATTATAGGGTTCCATGTTTCCAGATGGCCCAGGCTGCTGTGCGGGGGCGGGAGATTAGACAACCTCCTCCAAGTTCCTCTCTAACTGAGAGGTAACCACTTCCTGTAGTTGTTCTTTTTAAATACTGCCTCTTGTGCCCTGTTGGGACTCTCCACTTTTCCATCACCCATGTAACACTTTCCTGCTGTGAAAGTCCCTCAGTTGAAATATAGTGGGTTCTGGTTTTTAATTGGATTTTGAAACAATGTAATTCAGATGAGTGCTTTTTTTTCATGTAACTAAAGAAGTGAGTCATATATGCCTAAAGAACAATAAAACACCATAAAATGAATTCTATTTGTCTTCTCCACTCTGGTAGTCCTTTGTAAGGATGACTCCCCAGTCCTTCAAGTTTTTTAAAATCCAACAGGGTCTCCTCTTCTGTAACTTTCCCCTCTTTTCTCTTTCCCTACCTAATGGGTCATCCATCTTCCCTGTTTCAAGTCTTCATGTTTTCCCCACCATTTTTCATGTGCTTTCTGAAGCCCGTGTTCTACTGTAGAAGAAAAGAGAGTGCCATGGGCATTCATATACTAAGAGACAATATTTTCTGTTTCTCATAAACATGCTTCTTGGATATTTCCCCTTCCCTTTCCTTCCCTCTAAATGTTCAGAAGAAAATTCAGAGAAGGAAGCATTTTGCCATAGATAAGCAATCATTCCCTTCTGTTGATTTCCCCCTCTCGTGAAAGTAATCATGACACCCTGAGTAGTATTTTCATGAATCTTAAGAGGCTCAATCAGTTTCACAGCTGGAGAAGATCACTTGCAATGAAAAGTAAACTCTTTCTTCCATGGAAACTAACTTTCCTTTTGAGACGACTTTAAGAAAGCTGCAGTGTGTACTGCCCTTGGACTCACAGGTGGGAAGGGTGATGAAGGGGCAACTGGATTAGTTGTGTAGCATTTATTCCACAAGGAGAAGGGGAAAACTTTAACCTCTGTATTAGCTAATGGGTAATAGCTAAGGGCGCGTCTTGTCCCAATCCCTTCAGCTTCCACTATCTCTTGAACTGTGGGCATTCAGCAGTGGAAAACGTAAGCATGAACTCACAAGTCCTTGAAACAGAGGAGAGAGGCAGTCCCGAGTTTGAGAATATTCCCTGATTTCACTTACTGAATGTGATTCTGTCTTTTCTGTCTTGATAGCTCAATTTGCAAATTACATTACCCACAATTTCAAGAAGGGAAATTTCTATAGAAAGGGAGATCTGCAACTGCATTAAAAGTCCTGATAAATTTTGTTCCTAGTACTGATGAAAGTGTGTTTTCCTTCATTTGTGGATAGCTTGTGCTTGTTAGAGTCTCCATATTGTCATGTTTGACAAAAATCTGCAACTCTCCGTGATGCGGTTCCATATTCCTTGCCTAAGCTTCGTTTACTGGGAAGTCCCCTTGAACACAGGGATTGTCCTAGATGTGGGTCCTTGATATAAACAAGACCAATCCACGGTTTTATATCCTCTGGAGGAACAAAATTAAGATGTTTTCTTTTCACTTCCTCTTTCTCATGCATGTATGCCTTTTGTGACCACAGTCTGCCTCTACTATCACGTGCTAAAAACTCTGAATAAGAATTATACTAAGACATGGAGGAATAGAGCTGGAACTGATCAGGAAGCCTCCTCTTACAATATCGAGAAGGTGCTATGAAGCTGCCAAGTGAGGAAAGCAGTCCCAAGTCCTACCCAGATGTAAAGCCTGCAAATCACAACAATGATTGGCCAGGCAAAATATCCTCAGTGGTGCAATTGTGGTCCTTTTATCTTTGGGGTAGCCAACAGCTATCTAAATGGACTATAAGGCATCCTCATTAGGAGGGAATTCTTGCCTGGTACAATGAACCTAGTCAACTACTAGTGACTGCCATTTTCCTGACCCAGTACGATTTATAACTGTATTCTGATCCCTTATCCTCATACCCATACCAAAGAAGCTTATCTCTTCCCTCGCCAAACAAGCTTCTTTTTTTTGCAATAACAGCTACTACAAAGATCCACAACTGCTCAAAGCTTAGAGAGTAAGTGACTGTGGGGTGCTGTTCTACTTTGCTTTATGTTCCTGTGATAAACACTATGACCAAAAGCAACATAGGTTTATTGCATCTTACAACTCCCAGGTCACAATCAATCATGTAGGATGTCAGTGACAAAGTTTAAGGCAGGAAATGAAGCAGGCCACAGATGAGTGCTGCTTACTGGTTTGGCCCCCATTGCCTACTCAACCTGCTTTCTTATACAACCCAAGATCACCTACACAAGGATGTCACCACTCAGAGCGATATGAGCCCTCGTTCATCAGCCATTAATCAAGAAAATGTCTCACAGACAAGTCACAGACCAATCTGATGGAGGCAATTCCTCAATTGAGGTTCCTTCTTCCCAGATTACTCTACCTTCCTACTGCACTGACAAAACCTCACTAATAAAGGTGACTTGTCCCAATTATTGTATCTACCATGCAACTCCTACACCTAAAGTTCAGGAAACATAGAAGAAGAAGGGGCACAAAGATTTAGAGAAACAAGGCTGGGATGCCTGCTGCTGCTAGACAGTGTCTTCTAGCCTTGACAAGGATGCTGTACCCATAAAATGTCAACAATATGGTTGTCTAAATAACACTTTCATAAGGATAACACCAGTGTACCATTGTTCATGGGGGGGGATCTCACAAGGCCCTACCCCTAGATCAAGAGCTAGAAACAATCAACAGCTACAGAGTGAGGGAAAATCATTTTTTCCCTGGGGAAAAGCACCGTGATAGGTTTATCCAGTCTCACGAAGTCAATCTTAAACACATATACAGGTGAGCAACACCTAATGGACTCAGTAGTTTTATATTATATATGATTTTGAGAGGGTGGGACGTGGTAGGAGTTGGGGAAAGTGGTAGAAATGATGTAAATAGAGTATTCATGTGAAACTCTCAAAAGAATTTAAAAATTTAAATTAAAAAAACAAAGAGGATATATATATACAGAAAAATACACCAACAAAAATAAAATGTGAATTACTAATGAAAAAAGGATGAGGAGATTTGAATTTTTGGGTCTTATCTGCCTAGATATTTAGGCATCCCAGTTATTCTTAGAGAGTGGGCTTCCTAGGAAGCAGAGATTAGTGTGCAACACTATTAGGGAGAAATATCTAAGGAAGGAAAGAACGATAAGAAAACAGGAGTGTTCCACGGAAGAAAATGAATTATTGTGCAGCCACGCCAAGACCTCAGCAATCTAGTGGGGAGGTCTAAAACTGGAGTGACTTTGAGTAACCTTGGGGAAGATGACTCTAGATTTTAGTTGTTCAGTTTGGTTTGAGGCAAGGTCTGGTAACTGTAGTCAAGCAAGCGTGAAACTCACGGCGCCTCTATTGCTTCAGCCTTCTGAGTACTGAGCTATCCAACGTAGGGTACCACACTTGGACAAGATGGTTTTATCTGAAACAGTCTCTGCAGCTCTTTGTAGTGTGATAGAAATAATATGCCTTCTCCATGGGAAATCACTCTGCACACTTACAGCTGAAGGAAAAGCTCTTTACTGAAGTGCCTGGCCTACTGGGGCTTATTCTCAAATATCAGTCAACCTTGAGTAGATGTACCTAGCTTACATACACCATGGGCTTGTGAATTTAACATACTCACTGGCATTCTTACATCACTTTCAGTCTCCAGCTATACTTTCAACCATTTAAACAGAGGCAGAGGCAAGAGATTGCAAATCTGGCCACTTGGGAAGGCAGATGAAAGATTTGCACAGCAAAGATATTGCCAGGATTATTTTTTAAGCACACCAGTGTTGTTCTTTCTGAATAGTTGTTGCTCAGTGCCATCTTGCTCACCTGGCAGAATTAGGTTTCCCGATAAGCCTTTTAGTGCTTAGTTTTGAAGTATTAAAATACTTATAGAGTGTAGAGTCATAGTTCAATCTCCAGTTCCCTGATAAACAGAGGAGTAGACATTAAGAGAAGTCTGCACACACACGCCAAAAACTCCAGTGAGCACATGGCAACTGACAATATCACTATCCCTAGCCAAGAAGAAAGAAGCCAATGCAAACAGTTCCTTGGTCTAGAACTTCTAGCATTCAGCACTCTGAGTATACAACCAGTCACTGTAACTTTATTATGATACTCAAAGCTAAAAGCTAGGTGCAATAGGAATATCTAGAAAGCCCCACCTTAGTCTGGGACTGGATGCATGTCCAGGCAAGACCTAAGAGGATCACCAGGGCTCACCTCAAACTGATTTCTAGGCCCAGATCAAGCAGAAAAGGGAAGATGTAAGGTAGGAGGCCAGCTCTGGGAAGGACTGATCAATGGGACCTCCAAAACAGGACATCCAGAACAATATATGGTGATTCCAGATGGGCCAGATGAGGGTCGCAGGAATAGGACATAAAAACATCATAGGTGGTAATGGTCCATTCTCGTTTCAAGGTGGACCACTCACACTAGTTTCAGCAACTTCTTTAGCAAGAAAACATGTAAAGGATGCTGTTAATCTTTCTGGTGTGATTTTATTGTTTTTGTTTTTGTTTTGTTTTGTTGTTAATTAAACACTTATATACATTCTTGAATCTTATATATATATTTAGTTTGAATTTTTGGTAACAATAGGCTTGTGAGAAATGTATGCCCTTTTCCTCAAAGTAGTCACCCTGGGGGAGAGCAAAAAAGAGGGAGTAACACAGGAAAAGAAATATAAGCTCCATGTTTGTCAGGTTCAAGGTTTCATCTGCTGGGTTCTGCCCATTCATTTCTTAAAAATGCATTCTTGCTTCTTTGCTTACTATAAATAAACACTTAATTACCAACATTATCTCATCTGGAGCACAAGAACCAAGACTGCTTCTGGGTCAAGACCAGAAAAAAACTGGAGATATCACCTTAACCATAACAAATGCTAACATCAAATTGGGAATTGCCTAGCTGAGGGTTGAAGGACTGCCCTGCCTGGACTCAGAACCAACTTCAAGGACCTAGAAAATGTTTTCTCTTTTCCTTCCCTCTTTCCTTTCCCTTCCTTTCCTTTTCTCTCCTCTGCCCTTTCCTTTCCTTTCCTTTCCTTTTTTTCTGTCCTTCCCTGTCCTGCCCTTCCCTGTTGTGTCCTGTCCTGTCTGTTATTTATCTTTTTTCTTTGACATTCCTCTTTTAAATATTGATGGGCATTTAAGGATATCTCTGTCAAATAACCAGATTGCTTCTCAGCTAAAGGAAAATAGAGCACGCACAGCATCAATAGACAAGACCCATTCTTCCTAATGGGTTGCCTTGCCCAGCTTTAATAGAAGCAAAGGAGCTTAGTCCTACCTCAACTTCATATGCCATGCTTTGTTGACAGCCAGGGGAGAACTGCCCCTTTCTGAACAGAAACAGAGGAGTGGATTGGGGAGAAGGGGGGAAGGGGGGCGGTAACAGGTGGAGGGGGAAACTTCAGTTGACATGTAAAATAAATGAATAAATTTAATTAACAATAAAAAGAATATGGTCTTTACAAAATAGATTTGAAAGTTAGTAAAACAACGTAATTGACAGTGATTAGGGAGGCAACACAATTTTTACAGAGGGGAGAGAAACTGAGTAATTGCATGGCAATATTAAAAATATCTAATTTTTTGCAGACAATTATAAGACACAGAAAGATAAAATGAAACACTACTCATTCATAAGAAAAAAAAACAAATTAACAAAAAAAGTCCCAAAGAAATCACAGCTATTGGACTAAATTAACAGTATTAAAATATTCTCATGGAGTTAAAGGAAAGCATGAACGGTTAATTAGAGGAAAATATGTCCATCATGAAATAATGTTTCCACAAGTACAGATTATCAATTAAGAGACAGAAATTATTAAGAAACAAATAGAAATTTTGGATCTGATGAATGGATTAATTGAAATAAAGATGTACTAGAAGATCTGAGGAAAGCAGAAAAGACAACCAGTGTACTAAGATATGTCAAATCAAATTATTTACTTTGAGGCACAGTGAGAAAAAATAGTGAAGAAAACAAAGAGCCTATAGCACACCATAAACCATAATACATTAGAGTGGGAAATACAGAAGAAAAGAGAACAGAAACATGTGGCAGTAACTCCTCATTGCTAATTTGCCGGTTCTAGGGTCACCTAGGAGATAATCCTCTTGGGCATGCCTGTGAGGGAATTTCTGGATTTGGTTGAAGGCTAACTGTGGGTGGTATCATGCTATGGGTTGGGGTTGTAAACTGAATAGAAAAGGCAAAGGAAGCTGAAAATCACCATGCAATGTTCTCTGCTTCCTGACTGTAGTTACAATATGATCAGCCACCACAAACTCCTGCTGCCATGACTTTCCTGCCATGATGGCCTTCAACCTCAAACTGTGTGTCAACTTAAACTGTTTCTTCTTTAAGCCAGTTTTGTCAAATATTTTATCATAGCAAGAGAAGCAACTGGGACTATCCCTAGTGCCATGTTTCTCTATAACTCCATAATGGCACCCTCTCTGTCCTTCACCCAACTTGACCTTTCCAGTCCTTCATGTTCCCCCTCCCCACTGCCCTTCTCCCCTCCTCACCCCCCTACCACCCAACACCCTCCCCAAATACTCCAAATGTACTCAGGAGATCTTGTCCCTTTCCCCTTCTGCAGGGATGGGGGTGTGGGGGGAGGGGTGCAGTTCATGTATGTCTCTCTTGGGGTCCTCCTTGTTTCCTGGCTTCTCTGGGGTTGTGGACTGTAGGTTGGTTATCCTTTGCTTTAAGTCTAATATCCACTTATGAGTGAGTACATACTGCACTTGTTTTTCTGGGTCTGGATTACCTCTCTCAGGATGTTTTCTTTTAGTTCTGCCCATTTGCCTACAAATTTCATAACATTGTTTTTTTTATAGCTGAGTAGTACTCCACTGTGTAAATGGAGTACCTTTTCTTTATCCATTCTTTGGTTGAGTGGCATCTAGGTTGTGTTTTAGGTTTTGGCTATTAAGAATAAAGCTGCTATGAACACAGTTGAGCAAATGTCCTTGGGGTAAGAGTGTGTATCCTTTGGGTAAATGCCCAAGGATGGTATTGCTGGGTCTTAATGTAGATTGTTTCCCAATTTTCTGAGAAACTGCCAAAAAGATGACCCAAGCTAAGAATCTAAGCAATAGTGGAGAGTGTACCTTAACTGTCCTCTCCCTATAATCAGATTGATGACAACCTTAATTGACATCATAGAACCTTCAACCAGTATCTGATGGAAGCAGACGCAGAGATTTACAGCTAAGCACTGAGCCAAGCTCCCAGAGTCCAGCTGTAGAGATAATATGAGCAAAGGGGTCAAGAACAAAATGGGGAAATCCACAGAAACAGCTGACCCAAACAAGTGGGAGCTCACCGACTCCAAACTGACAGCTGGAGAACCTGTATAAGACCAAACTAGCCGGGCGTTGGTGGCGCACGCCTTTAATCCCAGGACTCGGGAGGCAGAGACAGGCGGATCACTGTGAGTTCGAGACCAGCCTGGTCTACCGAGTGAGTTCCAGGACAGGTTCCAAAAACAATACAGAGAAACCCTGTCTTGAAACAACAACAAAAAGACCAAATTAGATCCTCTGAATGTGGGTCATAGTTTGGTGGCGTGGGCAATTAGTGGGGCCACTAGCAATGGAACCAGGATTTATCCCTAGTGCATAAAATGGCTTTTTGGAGCCCATTCCCTATGGAGGGATACATTGCTCAGCCTAGATACAGGAGGGAGGGCCTTGGTCTTGCCTCAAAGGATGTGATAGACTCTGATGATTTCCCATGGGAGGCCCCACCTTCTCTGAGGAGTGGATGGGGGTGAGGAGAAGGTGCAGGAGCAGGAGCACAAGGAGGGAGAGGGAACTGGATTAGAATGTAAAATAAGATTGTTTTTAAAAGAAAAAGAGAAAGATTAATGCTCATGCTAAGAAAGAAAGAAAGAAAAAAAAGAGAGAAAGAAAGAAAGACAACTGACAAGGGGCTGGAGAGATTCTCCATGATTAAGAGCACTTGTTGCTCTTGCATAGGACTCAGATTTAGTTTTCAACACTGACATGATGACTCACAACCATCTGTCACTCTAGTTCCAGGGGATACAACACCATTTTCTGGATTCCAAGGACACTAGGCACACATGTGATGCAGATTCATATCTATAAAATAAAATAAAGCCAAAAATTACAAAAAAATCAACTAATATAGAAGAAAAATATATGAAGAAATAGTGTAAATAGTACAAAGGACTCTCCAAATTTGCCAACAGGAATGAAGACGTTCAGCGCAACAATCTCCAAGCAAGGTGATGTATTTAAAGTGATGAAGAAAAATCTGTTTATAGCACACTCATAGTGAGTTTGAGCCTGGGTTCCATAAAACTTTGTCTCAAAACCCTCAAAGCTAAAATGGAGAAATAAAATCATTAATAGATAATGCCAAACTGAAAGAATGAAGTTCTGATAGACCTACCTTATAAGAAGGGCTAGAATAATACCTTCAGGATGAAATGAAAGATTGCTAAATATACTCTGAAGATACATGAAGAAAGAAAAAGTATCAATAAAAGCTATTATTGATTACTTAATTTTTGTAGGTTTTGCTCCATATTTTCATTTTTTAAAGCTGTGCTTTTAATCAATTTCATTTTTGTTATTACTTTGAAAATTATGAGTTAAATGGAGAAACATATACATACATTTATACATACCCATGCACATATAGATATTAAATGCATTAAGATTTATCTAAGGATTTGCATCAAATCATGATTTTTCTAATCATACCTTGTTTTATGGATTTGACTCTGAAAATATTAAATCTTTTGTATAGTTGCCAAACAACAAATTCATAGTTGAATGACAGCCTCTAAAAGTCAAAATGAAATTAATGAATCTATATAATGGAACTTCCCTTTGATTAGCAAACAAAAAGATCCATTTTGTTTTTTTACAAAGACTCTGCCACCAAATGCTGTTTCTTTTGCTTTTGTTACAAGAAAAGAAAACAGACCTATTTTTTGACAAGCAACATAAGGAGACCAATTTCCTAGAAGCTGAGGCTTCTAGTAGTCATTATCTTTCTTGCTAGATGAAAGGATAATTGCAGTGACTCTTTTATATAAAGTTGCCTAAAAGTTTAGGAACCAAAGATAGCCACTCAGAGGAGCATCTAGGAAACATAAATCTATTCCTAGGTGGGGACTGATTCTCCCTCTCTCATCAGCCACTGCCCAACTATAGCTCTTCATCTCGAGGGCAGAACCATGTGGAATTTCCCTATCAAACCTGATACTGCCAACTGAGGTTGCCATCATACTAATTTTGTTTGGACAACCATATATTGTTGAGATTTCATGGGTGCATTTTCCCTGTCATATGTATCTAGCAGCATATGTCCTGGTCCATTGGCTCTTAAAAATCTTTTCAACATCTCTTTCTCAACCCCACAGTAACTTATTCTTTGCATCTTGACAAATTGTATATCTGTAATAGTCTCCATGTATTACCCAAAGAAGATTCTTTGATGAGGGGTTAGAACCACATTTATCTCTCTATGTATAAACACATACATACACCTGCATATACAATGTAATAATAATTAAAGAAGAGATCATTAATATGAGAGGGGGAAAACATCAGGAGTTGAAGGGAAAGGGAGGGGAGGGAGATAGATGAAGTGAGCATTATGAAGTTCTCAAAAAAAGAAAAGAAGGAAAGAAAAAATGAAGGAAGGAAGGAAGGAAGAAAGAAAGAAAGAAAGAAAGAAAGAAAGAAAGAAAAATTCCACTTTTCTATTTAGTAAGTGAGGAGGGGAAACATTAGGTCAAGCTGTGATTGATAAAAATTTATTTTTCTCTCATATAATACATGCTTACCCAGTTTTCCCTCTAAATACCCCCCACACCTCCTCTCTTCTCTAGATCCACTCCTTCTCTGCTTCCCTTCAAAAAAGAACAGGCATCCTGAGGATATCAACCAAACACAGTATAACAAGTTACAATAAGACCAGGCACAAACCCTCATATCAAGGCGGGATGAGGCAACCAAATAGCAGGAAAGGGGTCCCAGGAGCAGGCAAAAGAGTCACAGACACCCCCAGTTCCCACTTTTAGGAGTCCCACAAGAACATCAAGCTACACAACCATAAAATACATGCAAAGGACTTAGCTCAGACCCATGCAGGCTCCGTGGTTTGCTGTTTCATTCTTTGTGCCTCCCCTATAAACCCTACTTAGTTGATTCTGTGGGACATGTGGCCTTGATCTCTTTGGATAAAAAAGGTTAGAAAAATATCTGCCCCATCTGTGCAATTGTTAGTGACTATCTCTTTCTCTAAGTTATATCTTATTTTAATATACCATAATTTACTTTTAATCCAGTTGCATAAATGAAGAACTCTAATATCACAGAAAAAGTATAACTAAAGGTGAAAGTCAGATGCACTCATTTTAGCTGAATTATTCTCCTTAGTGAACTTCTGGCAACACAGACACCATTATGGATGGCACTTAAACATATGTTCCATTGCACAGCTATCTAGTCATAAGTACCCTTTTAACTTTTCCAGCACACTTCATGTTTCAGCCAGGTACCCCCATGCAGCTAACAGAAATTTACCTTGATTAACTTCATCACAAAATAATTTATAGCTAGATCTGGTGGTATAAGACTGTAATCCCAAATACTTGGAAGGCTCAGGCAAAAGGATTTTATATTCAAGATCCATATAGGAAACTTAGTGAGTTCCTGTCCCATAATTATAAAATGTAAGGGGTAGCAGCTACTAACACAGAAAGTAGATGAGTTTTACAGTCTCTGAATTCCTCTTCTTGTCATCTTCACATGCAAGGTAGGTCCTACATACATCTCCCTATGTTTGTACTCTTGTTCCTGCTAACAGGAATCAAAGAGAATGAATATTTCATCTTTTCATCTACTGATAAAATGATATATTCCTTAAGAAATGGGGCTTATAGATTGGGTGGCTAAAATGTGACATATCTCCATTATAGCAATGATGAAAGAAAGAATAAATAACAGAGTTTTTTGGTCACATCCACCATGTATGCCATTTTAAGTGACGATAATAAATACCATCTACAAAAACAGGATTTTAGAAATTTGTATATTCATGGGACACAAATAAATAAATCTCTAACTTCCTATTCCAGAGATTTCACTGCTTTTCTGACTTACTTTAGCACTCTATTCCCTCTCTCTCCCTTCAACTCCTCACTAGTGCCTCCTTTAATAGAAAATGTGAGAATAAAGTAAGAAAATATAAAAAGTATAGATAACAGTGTGGTGGTTTGATTGAGAATGTCCCCCAGTGCTCCTGTGTTTACATGCTTGATCCCCAGTGAAAATTGTTTGGGAAGGATAAGAAGGTGTGGCCTTTTTGAAGTAAGTATGGTCTTGTTGGAGGAGGTGTGTCACTGGGGATGGGCTTTGAGGTTTCAAAAGCCTGCTTAAGGCTCTCTGCCTCTCTGCCTGCAGATCAGGATGTACACAGCTCTCAGATACTTCACCAATGTTGTGCCTGTCTGCTTCCTGCCCCCAATGAAATGCTTTTGTTTATAGTCTTTACTCATGACACCTCACATCAACAGAATGGCAGATAAGAGTAGGAATGGGGTATTGTTGTGATAAGCCTGATCACACTGTCATTTGAAGGAATTTGGATGACTTTGGGTCTTTGTACTAGAAAAGTGGTTGAATGCTTTAATCAGGGTTTAATGGCTTCCTGATAGGAGCATAGAAGACAGTACTGCTGAATGCAATTTGGACCATAGAAACCTGGTTTAAGAGGTTTCAGAGTGGAAGAATTTTACTAAGTGTCCTACAGACCATTCTTGTGATATTTTGGCAAAGAAAGTGCTGCTCTCTTCCCTTTCCCAAAAATAAATCTCCCGAGCCTACATTGAAGAGGTCAAGGAGAGCTGCTAACAAGGAGCAGAACCAGCAAAAGAGAGAGAAGTGCTTCAGTCAACAAAGCTGAAAGGAATTGGAGATCTGAAGAGCTCTTTGACATCAGACATGGAGATGCAGAATTAGAAGTTTGTCCAGCTGGTTTTCAATCTTGCACTGGTCCTGTATTTTCTACTATGCTCCCTTCACTCTCTTTTGGAATGGTATTATATATGCTGTGCCATTATATATTGGAAGTATGTGATCTGTTTTGTAGGGGATTACAGTTAAGAAATTGTCTTGAATCTCAGAAGAAACTGGACTTCAAGCATAGATTGAAATACTGTGGAGACTTTTGAAGTTGGACTAAATGCTTTTTGCATTATGATATAGCTACAAACTTGTGGGGCCAGTGAGTAAAGTCCTCAATCAAATGCTTTCATTTATTAATGTTGCCTTAGCCATGACGTCTCCTCACAGGAATAGAACAATAACTAAGAAATTGGGTGCTAATTTATATTTAACAACTCTCACTCTGTGCATGAGCATGCAGTCTTGATTTGTAGCATTATCAATTTCTTTCCTTCTTTGTTTTTTGAGCTTTTGTTGTTATTGATTTATTTGTTTTTTTTTTAAGTGACTATCATGTAGCCCTGGCTGGCCGAACTCACAGAGATCCAAGATCCACTTTCCTCCGTCCACTCAAGTGCTGGTATAAAAGACATTTGCCACCATTCCTGAATTTTATTGTTTTTAAGACAAGGTTTCGCCGTAGCTCATGCTTGTCTGGAACTCATACAGCTCAGGCTATCCATGAATTTCTGACAATACTCTTTCTATAGCCTCCCAGATTCTGTGATTACAGGTATAAACCACCCTACATTTATCAGTTTCTGTGGTACACATACTCTCACCATGGATGATTTCAAAGACAGTCATATTTAATATTCTACTCATAAAATTTCTGAAACTTTATTTAAAAACGAGTGATGTAGATGTTGCATAAACACTGAATGTGTAAGAATAAGAGAAGACCCACTATGTAAGAGGAAAAAAAACAACTGCTAAAAGGTATGTGTGAAAAGAAAAATAACTTTATTCAAAAGCATACTTATTACCTTGACAAAGGTAAAAGAGAGACACTTAGGAAATTAGCAAGAATGAAAGAATGTTAGACAGTCAGAGTTTTAAGGACTGTATGCTGAATAGTTCTGGGGAATTCTGAGAAAGAAAGTAGGCCAAAGATCTTGAAAGTACATGCTTGTTAAATCATTACTCAAGAGTCTGAAGCAGGAGTATCATGAGTTTGAGCCCAACCTGGGCCACACAGCAAATTCTAGTCTAGCTTAGACTATGTGGCAAGACCCTGGCTCAAAACCAAAGCAAATATAGCATAAAATAAGCAAGGGGGAGGGAATACCATGAGAATAAACATAAAAAGTAATTAAGTCAGCATTATAGTAGAGCGAATTTATTTTAAAGGTTTTTTAAAACAAATGTCATGTGTAAATTATGGAGATATCTAACTATCTATATCCTGTATTACTATGAAATGTTGCATAAAATTACTCCAGATAATTGTACCTTAAAATATTAATCATGTTATAATTTTTGGATGAGTGACTTACCTTGCTAGTGTATTTCCTGATCTTCCTTTGACTCATTTTTGTACTATTATTATCTGAGGAAAGTGAGTGACTCTCCTTTATGTCTTTCGAAGACATTTGAAGATTGGCTGATCTAAATACTTTTATTTCTTCTCCATGAATTCTTTCCAGCAAGCTAGCCTAGTCAAACTTCCATTGTGAGGCAAAGGTAGAAGAGTCTAGTCTTAACAAATAGCAAGTGTAAACACGTAAGACCTTTTCAGTTCAGTTCATATTCACTAACATTTCATTAAGCAAAGCAAATCACCTGGACAGTGACTAGAAAGAGTGTTATGAAGTTACAGGCAAAAGGTATAGATGGAAGGATGCATTAATGGGTACAACAAATGCAGTTGAAATACCAAACTACATATTTTGGAAATCAAAGAATCATAGCAAGTGTGTTTCTCCCATTCTTCATAGAACATGTACTATAACTGGATAATGTACAATTGTTTTAATATATAGTATGCTAAAGATTGGTGATATAGCTCAGTGGTAGAGCTCTTGCGTGCCCTGAATTTGATCCAAAGTACCACAAAGATTATGCTGCTAATACACAGTGTCATAATTAGTGTAATTGTAATGTACTTGTTTCATATGCAGCAACTTAAAGCATTTCGCTACACATTGCTTTCAAACAACTCAGGCTTTTGTCTACAATAAAGATAAGGTCTGGTTGAGATGATTTTCATGCAATTCATTGAAATTTTCATATGAACCATGAATGTTTTATTTTCTCAGAAGGCAAAAGAAGAAGATAAACAAGATACATTTCCTATTCCTAGTGGACTTGAGGTCTATAATGGGATTTTCGTCTTTTTTATTGGACTCTATGGTACTCATTTATGCATTCCTTCTATATGGAAGGGAAGGAGAGAAGCTTACTTAAAGCATTGATGGGATAATGATTCAGAGCGCAATATGGTACCTGGAGTATAATCAAGCATAACTTTTGTCTCATTAATACTTTTAGTATTAAGTAAGAAAAGTTACTCTGTTACATAATCACTCTGTAATGAGTACCATTTCATTTGAGGTGTGGTTCAAATCACAGTTTATTAAAGCCATCTTTCAGGAGACAGTGTCATTCACATATTCACAGAAATGTGCCCTTTTATGTGTGTCTGAAACATAGAAACCTTATGATAGGCCAATTAGTCAGTAGCTTAACACTAAACAAATCTGTGCCGACTGCATTATTTCCTCCTGGATATTTGGGAAAAAATCTTGTTCCTGTGATTGGCTGGATCAGTGATATGTAAAGTTTGAGGTAATGACTTGGCCATAAGTTTGTAAGTGATAAGGAACAAAGAAATCTTGATTATATTTGGAAAAACAAATACTACTGATGTCCAAAGAGAAATGGATATGAGAAACTGAGAGGAAGCCATGAATTTTTTTAGCTTTTAGTCCAGTATGTTTTCAGATCTAGCCCAAACAATAAATCCATAGGCAGTATCACATCTTGGTGGGTGTATCACAATTACATTTACAACAAAGGAAATCCCATTCATTTGAAAACTACAGAATCAAAGTAATTTTTTCACTATAAGTATCTTGTTTATACAGGTCTAGGAGATAAGGAAAGACTTCCTAGGAGAATTGGCAACAAGAATGACATCTGATCAGCAACCATAAATGGGCAAATAAAAATGAATGCCACACTGAATTGAATTGTATCTTGGAACATGAGCTTATTTCTAACTAATGGAACTATAGATGTAGTTAGTTACGTTTAGGTCACTGGAGTCAGAAGAAGCCTTAATCCAACATGCATTATGTCCCATGAGACATGAATGTGAAGGCCGGAGAAGAGAACTACACAAGAGGACCACGGTTAAACTGCTGCTGTTGCAAACCCAGGGATGCTAGCAATTTCTAGAATGTAAAAAGACTGAAGGATAAGTGCTTGTTTCAGAGCAAACATGGTCCTGCTGACACCTTGAGACCAGACTTTGATCCTCTAGAAATCTGAACCAATAATTTCTCTGATTTAAAACCACTCAGGTTTGGATACTTTGTTAAAAGAGCCAGAAGAAAGTACTTTGCCTCTCTGGTAAGAAAAACAACATGCTCAAAGTTGTACAATGAGAATGTGAGTGAAAATTGTTCAATCAGAGCAAGCAAACAGCTCAGTTGTGAAATCAGGAGATAGAAAGGCAGGAGATACCATGAAATGAGGCTGGCCAGAAAAACAAGCAGGGGCTACATTATGCAGGAGTCATGATTTAAAATACAGATAAAGTTCTTTGAATAATGAATAATTTAAGAAGGTAAATAAATGATAGAGTAGTCAATTTTGTGTCATAGAAAGGTACTATGTTTCACTAGAAATAGATTACATGGAACTGGGGGGGATGATTGCTGGGCAAGTGTAATGATTGGAGTTTGAATCCCCAGCACCCACATAAATTCTATAAGTACCAAGTGGGTGTGGATGCCCACCTATAGTTCCAGTGACTGGTAAAGGAAAACTGGGACTCTCTGGAGCAAGGTGATTAGCTAGATAGACTAGCCTGTATCAGTGAGCTCTGGATTCAGTTGGGAGACTCTACCTCAAGGAATTAGAAGAAGGTAAAGGAAGATTTTCAATGTCATCCTTGGGCCTGCACACATACCTGTGTCCCAGTGGATCTACATAAATGTGCTGCCCCACACCTGAGAATATGTACATATACATGTATAGGCATACTACACACACATTTAAAAAGAAAGAGATTTGTTGGATAAGGGAAAATGTAAGACATGATTGAATTTATCTGGGTGAGCATGTAAATTGATTATTACTATTTGAGAAAAATCTCAAACCTAAGTGGATTGAAACAACATCCAAAAATTACTTCTCTGGGGGTTGTGTGGAGTAGTAAAGATAGATTATCATTAAACTGTTTCTCCTTAGGCATCTGCAGCCAACTGAGAGCCAGGTGATTTGGATTAGGTTTGGCTACAAAGGGCTCTACACATTATTTTACCTTCCTTCTGGGAACAATAGACAAATATGAGGACATCTTCATTATAAAGATGGAATACATACAAGAGGGAATACCTAAGCACTTAATCATCTCCTCAAGCCTATACTAGTATCGCCTACTCCCATTAGCCAAAGCATATCACACGGCTGAGTTTAATTTCAAAGGCTAGGAAAAAGGATTCTGCCACTTGACGGGAGGAGCTATGAAGTTATATAGCAAAAGGTATGCATACAATCAAGAAGTAAAGAACTGAGGTCATTAATGCAATCAATCCACCTATTACATAGGAAACTACCTCCAAGCACATTCCTAGACAAGCCGTCCCAGTGGTCATGGAAAATACTCACAAAAAATACTAATGTTGAACTATAATTTATATTGGCATTCTGAACTTCTAGCTTCTAGAACTGTGAGAAATACATTTTAATCCCCATTGTCTATAGTGTTTTATTATCTTAAGACAGGAGAATGTCATCTTGGAGATTTAGAATTGAAGAACAAGAGAGGAGGACTTTGAAATGAAGAAGAGGAAAAGCTGTCAGAAAAGAGTACATAGGCCAGGGTCTACAGCGCTTGACATCCACGGAAGACTCAAAAACCAGTTAATTGGTGCCAAGAGTTAAGTAAGGTACAGGTTAGCAACTGATAGCTGAGATTAGCAATGGGAAGTTATTAGTGATCTCAGTAAGGGCTTCCACTAGAGAGCATGAGGGAACCCAGGTGATGTGTATGGATGGAAGTGGATAACCAAGTCACCTCAAGGTGTCCAAGACTTGACAGGGAAGACAGAGCCTGGCTGACATGGAGAAGGAATGTGCATGCTGGAAGAATTTGATTTCTAAAAAAAACATGAAGTTTGCAAATACTATGTAACTGAAATAGGGACAAAAGGGGGAGGCTGAACATAGAAGAGCTTGCATAGAGTAAGGTTTCCAAGCATGGGGAAAGAAGGGAGTGGAAAGTCTTCTACTGGAGCTGGTACTTGTTGGTGAGAACAGGGAAAGAGAGTACAGATAGCAGGGGGCTTCTAGGACTGGTGACAGGAAAGTGAGACTCTTCCTTTTTGTGATCTCTATTTTCTTTGTGAAAGGTAAGGCAGGGTCATCTGTTGAAAGTTAAGTGGTAAGATCTTTCTGAATGTAGATGCTAGCTTCCAATACTATAGCAGCAGCCTAGAAGGGTAGGTTTGACTGTAGAAACCCATGCAAATGTAAATGGAGAAAGATGAGTTTCTACAAGCTGGGTTCCACCTGACTTGTTATTCAGAAAGACCCAGCATGAAGGAATTAAAGATAAATGCAAGAGCTAGGAGTGGTGGCACATACCTTTAATTCCAGGACTCAGAGGCAGAGGTGGGCAGATTTCTGAGTTTGTTATGGCAAATGCAATCCCAATTCCCACTCTTACAGCCATTGCCTGTGGGTGAATCCATCTTGGTAGCTAACTTGTCTGTCTGCACTGTGGAGACTTACAAAGAGCTCAGGCTTAATTTTGCACCATGGTCTGCAAAGTCCAGATAGGTACACCTTGGAAAGCTTGGAGGGTTGAGAAGCCAGAGAGCCATGGAGCCCAGGTGGTTTCCAGAGGGACTGGGAAGAGATGGTATGTATACTTAACCCTATTCCATCGTCATCCCAGGAGTTCCATAAGCATAATTTTACTGTGCCTCCGTTCTTTTTACTCAGATTGAACAGCATTGTGTTCCCAGATGGCTCAATAGCCAAATGCATTCCTGGTCTGCTTACCCTATTTCAGTTGTGAAGTTGGTAAAGTATATTAGTTTTCTTATTGCTGTGGCAAAATACATGAAAAACATCAATTTAAGGATGGAAGTATTTGTTGTTGTTACAGTCAGTCCATCATAACAGGGAAGGCATGGTAGCAGGAGATTGAGGCAGCTGATGCCAGTGGGTCCATAATCAGGAAGGAGGTGGGAGGGGAGTCTAGTGCTCTGGTCCTTAGTGCTCTCTCAGTCTCTGTCTCTCTGTTTTTCTCTCTGTCTCTGTCTCTCTCTGTCTCTGTCTGTCTCTCTGTGTCTATCTTTGTCTCTGTCTGTCTGTCTCTCTGTCTTTGTCTGTCTCTGTCTCAGTCTCTGTCTCTCTTTGTGTGTTTCTGTCTCTCTTTCCCTATCCCATGGAATGATGTACCCACAGTTAGAATGGATCTTCCTTTCTCCATTGACACAATCTTAAAACTCCTTCATAGTCACACCCACAGGTTTTTCTTCTTACGAGATTCTAGGCCTGTCACGTAGAATCAATATTAACCATCATCTGAAATTATACAGAATGTGGTTGGATCCTGACCCCTTGTACTTACCAGCTCTGTGACCTTGGACAAACCTCTTTTCACCTTCCTCTTTTAGTCTCCTTATCTGAAAAAATGTGGTTAATATAAACCTTGCTGGACTGATGGGAAGCTTAGAATTAAGAAAAATTTCTAGGTATGATCTGACTGGTCAGTACCGAAGTGCAATCTTGACTTCTTGTGTTGTGGAAACCACAAGTCAATGGTGAAATCCCACACCAATTGTGCTACCATTCTAAGACTTGCCTCACTTTATTGGTTCATACAGAAGTGTGTAATCAACTACAGCCACCAAACTTTTTATTTAATCCGCAGCAAATGTGATGTAGTAATCGATGAAACTATCTGTTCTGTCAAATGTGTGTAAACTAAAAGCCTCATGGTGGGGTTACTGTATTAACCTCGCAGGATTCCATACCAAAGCACCTCAGGCTTTGGGGCTTACATAAGAGAAACTTAGTTTTGCATAGTTCTCGTTGGTAAAAGTCCAAGCTCGGGGGTTCAACAGATGAGAATTCATTCTGAGGCCTCACTCCTTGGTTGTTTGATGGGGATCTTCTTTTGTTTTCCCACGGTAGTTTTCCTGTCCCAAACTCATAAAGACAACAGCCATGCTGGATTAGAGCTTATCTACTTCTCACAATGTAGCAAACCTCGGGAAGCTGAAGAGAATACACACTGCACTTCAGTCATAAGTTGTTGGCTCTCTTTCCACAGCAAAGGAATAAATCTCTTCATTCACTGAGTGAAGAGGTAGGTAAAATATCCAAGTTCTCTACCGTTTCTTAAGTGCAAACTGTTGATTCTAAGGAACTTAAGAAGACAAGTAAACAAATAGTAAAAAGTAATAAACACCCCCAATGTGGAAGATGGTCTTTTCTATATGTATATGTGAGCTAAATTGTTTTGGGGGCATGTGTTTCCCACTGGAAACATGCCCATAAATATACTTGGGGGTTTTATTTCTGGAAGAATCTGTGCTCAAGAACCACAAGGTGCTGCAGGTTCCGTTCAGGTATGTATATAGATGTCCTCTGAGACATGTTGAAGAGATTACACAAAATCATCAGAATTCTCACTAGTTCTTATTTTAAGGAGAAACACTTTCAAGTTGAACAGTTACTATATAGAAGAGAAAGGCTGTTCTTTGAACATTAACTCCCAGCAGCTACTATGATAACTTCTTTCTGTTCATTAATTCTGATATGTTCATTTATTCAAGATTAAGAGGTATCCATTCCTGTTCCCCATTACAGAGAAGAGTGTTCATAAAAATCAAGTAATAGATCTAACATTTCAAAGTGGTGGAGATAAAGTAGGCTTCAAATTTGGATTTGTCTGAACACAAATCATTAATACTTTTGATTATACATTCCAACTGGTCTTCACCCAGTATTGCCTAATATGGTATTCATTAGGTATATGTGATTCCCTACACTTAAATTAATTAAGATAAAAATACCGGACTGGGGATATTGCTCAGTGGGGCAAAGTACATGTCATGAATGTATGAGGACCAGAGTTTCAACCCCACATTCCACAGGGTAAAGCCAGATATGTCTGTAACCCAGTGCTCCTATAGTGAAATGAGAAACAGCAACTGAAAAATCTCCAGATGGCCAAGTGCCAGCTATCATGGTTTATAGTGAACAATAACAAGGTTCTGTCCTCAAAACAAGGTGAAAGGCAAGAAGGCAAGAAGCAACACTTGAGGTTGTTCTCTGGCCTCCACATTTGAGCCATGGCACCCACACTCACATTCTCACACACAAAAGTGAGTACACACAGACACAGACAGACAGACAGACAGACACACACACACACGCACCATACACACACATACAAAAGACAAAACACATTCCAGATTTTAGTTCTTCAGTTACAGTAGATGCATTTGAAATGCTCAGTTACCACACTCCTGTACTAGACACATAGAAAATATTGCCATATTGCTAAAAGTTGTGTGGATCTAGAACTAGGTGATCCTACCTAATTAAGTTGTGTAATCATATTTGTGAAGTTTTTGTTGATGAGATAGTTTGCAGCAACCAATGAAATGGAGAGCTGGAATTCTGTAATTCATACTTTGTAGACTTCAACCGGTTTGGAATAGAAATCATTGTTGAACATTGTATTCTCCTGCTCCTCAGCTTACACTCATACTCTCTTAATGAGATCCATCTTTTCTTTTTCTTCCCTTTCTGTTTAATACTTTTGATCAAACCTTGCTATTTAGCCCTCGGCAGCTATAAGCTTTCACTGTTCCTGCCTAAGCCTCCCAGGTGCTAGGATTACAGTCATTCTCCATCATGCCTGCTTAGTTATGGTTTAAAGCCTTACCTTTTAATTGTAATGAGAACATTTTATATGAGAGGTGGCCTCAACAAATGTTTGAGCACACAATATAGCATTGTTAACACCAGGCAATATGTTGTGTAACATGTCTCTAGTGCTTCCTTATTTTATATAGCTAAACTTCGTATCTGATGAACAGCAACTCTCATTTTTCCCACCCACCCCAGGTCATAGCAATAAGCAGCCTACCCTCTTTCTATGACTTTTAATACTTACAGTTCCTCATATAAGTGGAAGCAGTGTTTGCCCTTCTGTGTCTGGCTTATTCTAGTTATTATAATGTACTCCAGGCTCATCAAATTGTCCAAACAGCAGAGTTTCCTTCATTTTAAGGCAAATAATATTCCATTGTATTTATACATCTATGTAGCTATGTCTATGTATGCCATATTTTCTTTATTCTGTTATCTATTAACAGACATTTTGGTGTTTTTTTTCTGTGTCTCCTCTGATGTGAATAATGGTGCAATGAACTTGGGAGTGTACATATCTCTTCAAGATCATGAGTCCACTAGTTTTGCATAAATACCCTAAAGTAAAATTGCACCATATTATACTTCTAATTTTAATCTTTTGAGGAGTCACGCTACTGTTTACCGCAGTGGCTGTATTATTTTACATGCAATCAACAGTGTACCAATTTCCCTAATTCTCCCCATTCTCAATACTACTTATTATCATTTGTTTCTTTTTTTCAGTAACAGCCACTCTAACAAGTGTTCAGCATCTACTCATATATTTGAATGGCCATTTGAATTCCATCATTTCCTCCATTTCATATTGTCTGTGTTAGTCAATTTCCCATTATTGTAATTATATCCGGGATAAAAATCAATTCAGAAAAAGAGAGCTTTGTTTTGGTCCATCATTATAGAAGCGTTAGCCCTGGTTGGTTGGCCCCACTGCTTCTTGGCACATGATTAGGCGGCACATTATTGTGGGAATGTGTAATAGTGGAAATGTTAATGCAGGAAGGAGAAGGAGTAGGAGGAAGAGAAGAAGACTATTATATGAAATATGAAGAGAATGAATGAATTAAAAGAGACCAAGGTCTCACAATTCCTTTTTAGGATACACCCTTAAGTGACCTAAGATGTCTTTCTCACTGGAATCCATCTGGCAAATTATTTTCCATTTCCCAGCAGCTCTATGCTGGAGAGCAATCTCATAACACAACACATGAGCCCTTGAAGGATAGCATGGTTACAAACTATAGCGTGTACTTTGCCATTTAACATGTTTTGGTTTCCTTTTGTATTCAGAGGTTTCTGTTTGATGTAGTCACTTTTGTCAGGTTATGCTTTTGTTTCTTGTGCTTTGGCTTCATATTGAGTAATTAGTCAATACAAAGTCATTTGGAGAATACATTGCTTTATTATATATATATATGTATATATATATATTTAACAGAAGTTATGCCACCTAACCACACAGTGAAGCAGAACTCTCTCCCCGTGCTGCTCCTGTCTCTCCCTTATAACTTGGGAATGTAGTAGCTCAACAGAAGCAACAGGAAGGGGACAGTTGCTCATGGCACTCTATGGGAAAACAAGGCCAGTGTATGAACAACTTCACATTGTAGACAAAGCTTGTCCGAATCCATGCCCACAGCTATAGGAGTACTAGCTTTTTTCTCCATCTCCACAGCCATTACTATCACACTGTATTTCCCCATGGATCTTTTGAAGACTTATTTCTTCCTGGGAGTGAGGAGAATGACTAAGGATTCAGAGGAGACACACCCTAGCTCCGAACTAGGAAACCGGGCACTACTCAGCTCCCTTCCTGTTTCTCCATGTACAAAACCACTCAGCCCCATGCTGCCCTGGAGACAGTGTCTATGTCGATGGCCATTTGCCCCTGGGCTGAGGTGACTGCCTGGGTTTTGGTAGGCATCTTTGCCATGTTACTGCAGTAAAGGAACTCAGCCTTTCTGGGATGCCAGATCATGTGGGCAGGCCTGATTTCTCCTCAGAACTGTGAGTTTATAGTGGCAAGAAATAATGGCATCTGGAGCTTGTGGGAGTTCAGGCATGAGGTAGTGTGATATCATCATTGTTGTTTAAGCTCTGAAGTCAGACCATGTGATAGCCTGGGAGACCTCCAAGGAGTGGGAGGCTAAAGGCATGATGTTGAAAGAGGGTCTGGATGTAATCCTGGCTCTTCCTCTTATTGAGTAGATGGCACTTTTTCAACCAAACTGTGCTTGCCACATACACAGCAGTATCCGCCTACTCCGAGGATCAAATGAGGTGATGCATATGAGTGTGCAGCTGCTCAACACATAGCATGAGCTCATTAATGGTAGCTACTGCTGTTACAGCATTGCTATTGTTCCCGCAGCGAGGGAGAGGAGCTGGTGACAAGACAGTGTCTTCAGAAGGGCAGCTAAATGCTTGGTGGACCAACTGAGATTATACTGACCAGAAACATGCCCTTCCTGAGCAAGCCATTGCATTTTGTCTCATTGCATATTGGCCACATGCTTCTGGGATAACTTTGCTAGTAAGAACCCTGAAGTGGAGACGAGTCCAAATGTAGTGACAGAGCATCACCCCTGACCACCACAGCCTACACTGGATTTGCAGGTGGTGAGTGCTGGCAGGGTAGCTGGGACTTTCCCTTTCCTGATCTTTCAGAACACAATACTTAACTTTTCATGTTTTACAAAGTGGTTCATTGTAAACCCCGATTTCTTGTTTGTACCTCAGTGGGTAGGTTCATGAGGGATGGGTAAACCTCCAACTGCATTATGGAAGGCTGCAGTCTACAAAGCACATCTTTTGGGGTGAGGCTGGATGGATTTTTAGAGGTAAGTGAAGCAGTGGTGGTGATGAGAAATGGAGGAAAATAAATATCCAGTTATAGAGAATGAAAACTGACAAGAACCTGGGCAACTTCCAAAACAACATTCTAAACACCAGCAGCCAGAGTGCTAAGGCCAGGAGAGGGCCTCAGTCTGGATGAACAAACACTGCCACCTGCTGGTCATGAAGAATACAACCTCTGAGGGATCACTTGCAAAAACACGCACTTGAAAAACATTATAGAACTGGGGTGAATGAAGAGGAAACAAAAAAAAGAAAGAAAGAAAAAAGAAAGAAAGAAAAAAGAAAGAAAGAAAGAAAGAAAGAAAGAAAGAAAGAAAGAAAGAAAGAAAGAAAGAAAGGAAGGAAGGAAGGAAGAAAGGAAGGAAGGAAGAAAGAAAGAAAGAAAGAAAGAAAGAAAGAAAGAAAGAAAGAAAGAAAGAAAGAAAGGAAGGAAGAAAATACTTAAGACATAGTGTTTTACCATGTATGTAAACTGGTGCTTTATATACCAAAACACGACCATAGAGAAAATGGGATCAACAGGCAATTTTTGAGTGTGCATCCATTTTTTTCTTGTGGTGTTGGTTGGTTGGTTAAGATAGGATCTGCCTACTTTGTCCAAGGTGGCCTTAAACTCCAGTTACAGAAATATTCTCACATCTCTGCTTTTGAGGAAAATTTGGATCACAAGTGCATGTCACTGCATCCAGTAAACACATTCTAAATTTTAGTAGTTGACAAATAGTGACTGTTGCACATCTTAGTGGCTATATTTTACATTTGTGCAAACACACACACGATGAATGTGTGTCTAGTCCTAGACAAAGTCGATCTGCACGGAACTGCACATGCTAAATATCAACCCACGTGGGGTAATTCCAAGCACAAAGGATGTATGTGAGATAGAAAAGAAGCAAGAGATTGGATGCAAATATCAAGGTCAAGAGAATAAGCAAACAGAACAATGAAAGAAATTAATAGAACACATGAAAATGATTTCATCTTCCTACACTGAGCAGGTCCATGTGTGTCCCTACTGTGTTAGGGAATGTGGGCCTGCAAACCTGATACAGGATATGGTCCTTGTCTTCAAGGACATCTGAGTCTAGTTAAGGGCATCAGCCATAGAAGGTAGCATCTGAACTCACCATAGCAGTGTACAGAGCCATGTGGTTAACTGAATAGGGCAGGGTAGGTAACAAGCAGAGGACGTTACCAGCTAGCAAGGAGTGCAATTCTGGACTGTGCAATACTACGTAAATGGAAGAGTGTGGAATTCCAAAGGGCCCTAAGGCAAGGATTAGAACTTCACAGTAGCAGGTTAAAGGCTATCTAGGGAGGAGGAGCTTCAGGGAGGATAACCAGTTAACGTAGTCTCCCTCCACATGAATTTGACTCATGGATAGGGTACTCCGTTACCTTCCAAACAATACAATGGGAGCGAATCTCTTGAGCCTTCCATGTCTAAACTCTCAGTTCCTGCAGCTCTTCATTTAAGAGCTCAATGGATTAGAGCACTGTTCCTGGAGCCAGGCTGTAGTCATGAACCTGGTTGGCATTTAGCAGCTGTGTGTCTTTGGGCAAGTTACTTAACTTTACTGTTCCTACTTTCTCATTACATTGTATTCAGGATTAAGATGGCTGAATTCCTGTAACACTTATGGATCAGAGCTTTAGTGTCATCAACCTGTTTCTGTATAGTTGTACTAAGGGTGATAATCCTATCTTAAGATACATTTGAGTGACCCTCTCTTCGTTTCATTGTTTAATCTTGTCTCTTAGTCACCTTGAATTAGCATCAACCCGGACTTAGGGAATGGAAAGAAGTAATGGGGGATAGAATATTTGAAAGGAAGTAAAATGTTCTCTTCCATCCAGACCTGGAAAAAAACTAATTTTCAGAGTGGAAGTCATGATCTTGACATTGAAGCTTTGTTGTGAACAGAACCCTTGTCATTTCCTTCGGCTCTGAGTTCACACATCAAAAGTCAACCGTCTAGGACTGAGGCCACCCTGTTCCCCAGTGAAAGACAACACTTCCTGCATGGAATGCCTAGAACCTGGGATCTGCCCCACCTAGAGGTCAGTGTACCTGTGAGTTTGGCAATGAGGTCCCACCCTTTCCTGAGGACACTAGCTATTGAAAGTTAATGATTGCCTAGGGAAGGGGTATCATTTTCTTCTGTGTTGTCGTCACAGGGAAGTTATTCATGCATGCTGATACAAGGAACACTAGTTAAACTCCCCCAGTGGAATAAGGTCATAAAGTAGGAAGGGGGAAATAGGAAAGGTGGTCAGTAGTAGAAAGAAGGGGATGAGAAAGGGGGAACAGAGAGCAGATATGATCACAGTACATGAGGAAGTCAAGAGGTTACATTTAAAAATTTCATTAGAAAAATAAGAAAAAATGGGATGTAAGAAGACTAAAATGGTGAGGTTGATGGAAAATCCTGTGTCTTAATGGCCTCTCCCAGAAAGTATCTAATTCAGGGGATCTTGTGGCCCTTTCTGTAGTGACACTCTAATAGATGATTCTCTCCCCATATAGATTCCAAATTTTCAGGACGGAAAGGAAGTCAGCCCTTTGGTGAGGTCACATGGGATCACTAAGACCATCATTTTCCAGGGAGGGTAGGATGTAAAGCTGCAGAGTTCATATAAAGCTGGTGCCCTCTGCTGGCAGGAGTTGAGTCCATGGGCCAGAAGAGGAGATGGCTGGTATCATGATCTACACAAAATAAATGAGATAAGACTAAGAAAGCAGACCAGTGAGGCCTCACCAGTGGCTGACTTTACAGAGGGAAGGAGGAAGGAAGAAGAGAGAGGGCAAGGGGAAGGGGAGAAAGAGGGAATATTTGTGTATATTTGTGTGTGACAGACAGACAGACAAGAGACAGAGAGATAGAGAGAGGGAGGGAGGGAGGACTTGAACTTCCCTGCCCAAGAGGATTTAGGTGTTCCATGCTATGAGGTCACAGTGCCTTCTGTATTCATAGTGGCTGTCTTCTCAGTGAAAGGAGGGCAGGGAAGTCACTCTGAAAGGTATCTGTTCTTTCCTTTTTCTGTAACTTCTGTTTATAAATTGGCACACAAAGTATCAGTTTTCCTCATAGTTTTTCAATGAGCGCTTCACTTGGATTGACTCTCCCCAACCTCTCTCTCCACTTTCCTGTCTCTCTGCCCCCATCCTTCGATATATTCTTCCACTCCCAGTATTTCCCTACAACTTCTATGTCACATGTATGCTATAACCCTTCCTACCTATATTTATTCCTTAAAGCATCTTTTTGCCCCTTTCATGAACCTTTTTGTGTTTTCCTGACCTCTGCACATACTCACTGTCATATAACAAGTATAAACTTCGAAGCAAGGATGCCCTTATGAGAAAAAAACATATGATGTTCATCTTTCTGGACCTGTATTACCTCATTCAGTATAATATTTTTTTCAGTTCTATCCTTTTTCCTTCAAACCTTATCATTTCATTTTTTACAGCTTAAAATTCCACTGTATATAGGTATCATATTTTCATTATCCATTCATTAATTGATGAACATCTCGATTGTTTCCATTACAATAGAGCAGTAACAAACATGGATGAGCAAATATCTCTATAGCAGGATATAGAGTCCTTTAGGTATATGCCCAGGACTTGTATAGCTAGCTGCCGTGGTAGATCTATTTATAGCTAGACTTCCATAGTAACTTCCCTTGTTTGCACTCTCACAAACATCCTGGCCAGAATTTGTTGTTAGCTGTTTTCTTGATCTTATGACTGGGGTGAGATAAATCTTAAAGTAGTTTCATTTACATTTCCCTGATAATTAAGGATGGTAAACACTTTAAAAATATTCATTGCCATTTGTAATTTTTCTTTTGAGAACTCCCTGTTCAGTTTATTAACCTATTTTAAAAATTGGGTTACGTATCCTTTAATGGGCCAAGCAAGATGGTAGCTGAGTGAATCCTCAGGCAATCTCTCCCCAGATGCACCAAGTACAACAGCTATTCACATACCAAACTAATTTCACAAGAGCTAAGGAAATCAAGAAAGAGAATGTCACATGTGTTTATAGTATAACAAATTGAAAGACTTGAGGACAGAAATAGGAAGCAAAAATGTTTGCCCATCACTCCCTTTGCAGCAATTACTTTTCTATTGCTTGATCAAATGCCATGACCAAAGAAGCTTATAAAAGGAAGAATTTATTGGGCTTATGGTTTGAGTTTTAAGAGTCCATCATGGGCTTTTTGAAGCCCATCCCCTTTGGGGGGATGCCTTGTTCAACCTTGATGTAGGGGGGAGGGGCTTGATCCTGCCTCAACTGAATGTGCCAAGCTTTGTTGACTCCCCATGGGAGGCCTCACCCTTTCTGAGGTGTGGATGGGGGTGAGCTGGAGGAGGGGGAAACTGTGGTTGCTATGCAAAATGAATTTTAAAAAGAGTCCACTATTGTAGGAATGCATGGAAGCTAGCATGCATGACAGGTAATAGGTATGGCAGCAGAAACAGAGAGCCAAGAGCTCACATCTTCAAACACATGTATGAAACAGAGAGAATGAACAGAAAATTATTGAGCCTTTTTCAAAGGCTTGTCCTAAGGCCCTTATAGTGACAGGCTTCCTTTGAAAAGGCTGCACTGAGGCCTCAAACACAGGACGGACCAGGGACTAAGTGTTCAAACCCTGAGTCCTATATTGGACATTCCTCATTCAAACCCTTACAGCTTTCCTCTATCGCTAAGAAAACTCCAGAGAGCAACACTTCCCACTTGGGGAAAAGAGAAAATTGACCCTAGGCCATAGACCTGAAATCCAGGATTTAGCATGTCACTGGGAAACTCTACTGAGAAAAATCCCATGCCCGCTGTTAGGGTAGTAGCTGAAATTGAGCCACTGTTAACAGTGTATGGCAGGCAATAGGCACTACCCCCATTAACTAGCCTCCACCCAACCTCAGGCAGTAGAGTGGGCTGCAGAACTCTACCAGCTGAGGTAGCAAATCTAGGACAGGATTTTTATTTTGAATCCAGCCAGAAGCAGGCTCAATGTGAGACTAAGATTTAAGTTAAAAATGTAGGTTGTGTAGATAGTCCAAAGCTCAGTTTGTAAACCAGTGTTCAGGAAAGGCCTGAGTTTCAATTGCACCAGTTCCTTCCATAGAGTAGGTTTGGGAACATGTCCTACACTTGAGAGTATGTCCAAGCCCCTGTGGATGATATATAGATGTGACCCAGCTTTTGTGGCCAGGGGATTGTCCCCACCACTCACCTCCAACTTTGGCCAGTACAGCTATTACCAGAGCAGTACTCACATACAAGAATCTTGAATTGCTCCAGGACTAATCCCAGAACCATCCTGTGCATCACATGAGATACATTTGTGATTTGGCCTGCATCACTGCTACCTGGGATGACTTTGTAGATCCTCATAACACATGAAATTCAGGCAAAAATCCAGCTTAATACAAAGTACAAGCAAAGGTGACCAATATTCTGCCTTCACTATCAATACACCAAGTTTAGGCAACATGATATAGTGCAAGGTTCCACTCACTAAGGAATACCACCAAGTAATGAAAGCATACAATCTTTGCCTTGGCAATGACTTAGCTGCTGAAGTCAAACGTGTGCAGGTCTTATATCCCCCACCTCAGTTCTGCCTGACGTTAGAACCTCTGGTGCAGTTCCAGTGCTAAGGGAAGGAATGCAGCCTGTCTGTTGAACTTCCATTCCATCACTTTCGGCTGGTTCCAACAGTCCCAAGTTATGAGTCTAAGTAATTGGCAACTCGTTGAAGCCTAGCTCTTACTCTTAATCCATTGTGGTTCCAGTCTTGTTGGGCAGTGGTTTCTGAGAGTGACACAGCTTATGGTTTTTGTGGCCACAGGAACTTGAGGCTAGTCAATCCACAATGATTCTTAAAGTCTAACCACAAGACAGTAACTGCAGATAAGGCCTTAGGACCATGGCTAAAAGTACAGACAACCCTCTCTAGGTAATCTACTGCTTGTTTTTTAATGGAAAATTTGGGAGAAGCTTGAATTTGCCTATAGTACTGAAACAATGACTACATACCATTAGCAGACTTCTGCAGCATTTGTACCTTAGCACTATATAGTGCTAGGATAAAGCAAATGACTAGGACTCATTACAATTTCTTGAAAGAGAAGCATACACCACACCTGGTTCTTCAGTGCCAGATGATGTCGTATACCAACAAGCTTTCAGAAAACCATGGCGTCATCTAGTACTCAACTAAGATGTCAGAAACTGTTCGGGCAGTCACTGGCGTGAGAGTAACCTCAGAGAACCTAAAACAATTGTTTTAAGGAAGCTAACTCAATAAGCTTGAAGGGAACAGAGAAATGTGTCAATGTTGTAAAAAAAAAAGAAACTTAACAAAAAATATAGGAGCAATTTAAAAGTCAAATAGAAGGTACTAAGATGAAAAATATATTTAGGAAAATTTAAAATGTGATATAAGATCTGAATAGTACAGACAAAAAGTAAGTAGGCCCGAATATAAAGCATTTGAAAACAAAGTTTGTGAAGAAGAAAAAAGGAGGGATGAGTAGGGCTTACTCGTACTTTAGGGGACAACATTAAAGAATCAAGTATTATGATACTGGGGCTTATCCAAGAAGCACTTGGGAATGCCAAAGGACCAGAAAGCTTATTTATGGATTAGAAGAATCAATATCATTTAAAAGTCCCTTACAAAAACAATTATAGATTGAACACAATTTCTTTCAAAATTACAGTGGCTTTCTTTACAGAAGTAGTACAAAAATCTTCTAAAACTTATATGAAACCATAATAATGCCCAATATCCAAAGGCTTTCTGGGCAACAAGAACAAAGCAGCTAGCTAGCTACCTGACTTTAAAAGATATTATAATGCGTTGAGTGGGGGGGGGGGTAGAATAGGGGGAAGAGGGAATCATAGGATAGAAGACAGATCAGGCACCAGAGTGACCTCGAGTGATCTAAAGGGATGACACCAATTGGCAAGCTAAGCAATAGTGGAGAGACCACCTCGAATGCCCATTCCTGATAATGAACTTGATGTCTACAACCATCCGGGAGCCTTCATCCAGTGATTGATGGAAGCAGAGGCATACCCACAGTTAAACACAGAACTGAACCCAAGGAACCCAGCGACAGAGAGAGAAGAGCGATGAGCAAATTGGCAAAGAATGGGCTGGCAAAACCAGCAGAGACAGCTGATCTGAACAGGGGAGAGCTCTTGGACCCCAGACTGACAGTGGGGAGGCCAGCATGGGACTGATCTGGACCCCCCAAATGTGAGTGTCAGCAAGAAGGACTGGGAAACCTATGGGGCCCAAGCTGTGGATCAGTGTCTATCCCTGATATACAAACAGTCTTCGTGTGCCTATAGCACAAAGAGGGATGCTCTCTCAGCCTGGACTCTTAGGGGAGTGCCTGGACCCTACCCAGAGTAAAATGACAGACTCTGATATCCCCTATGTGGAAGGAATTGGCAATAGGGTGGGAGGCGGGGGGGAGGGAGAAAGGGGGATGCGGGAGGAGGGGAGGGAGAGGGAACTGGGATTGACATGTAAAACAAGCTATTTAAAATTAAAATAAAAAATAAAAAATTTATTATAATGCTACAGTAGTCAAATCAGCATTGGATTGAAATAAACACAGACACACAGCATACTGGGAAAGAACAGAGAATCTAGAAACAAACTCATTCATCTATCACCAGTTGACTTCTGACCAAAAGTGCCAAAAATATGCTGTGGAAAAGAAACAACCCCTTTAACAAATGGTGTTAGAAAAGCTGGATATCCACATGCATATGAATGTTGGACCTTAATATAAGGCATGACTTTATCAAACTACTATAATTAAGCATAAGAGAAATGCTTCACAATATTGAAAATAGCAAGATTTTTAGGACAAGAACTTCCAAAACACATACAATGAAAGCAAAAGCATACAAGTGAAATTACATCAAATGTAAAAGCTTTAGTACAACAAAGAGAGTGTTCAACACAGTGCAGAGACAACCTCCATACTGAATGAGATCCCATTTGACTACATCTGACAACACGTTGATATCCAAAATATATGAGATTCAAAACTCAATCCAATGTCAAATGGGCATAGATTTAAGGAGATAATTTTTAAAAGGCATACAAATGGACAACAGGTACATGAGAAAATACTCAATATCATTAATACTCAAGAAAAGGCAAATCAATACCACAATAAATTATGACTTCAAATCAATAAGAACAATTACTGAATTTTAAAGATATTAAGCATTGGCTAGGATATAGAGAAAGAGTAACCCTTGTACACTATTGCTGGCAATAAAAATTAGCTCAACCACTATGAAAAACAATACAGAAGTTTCCCAAATTTAAAAAATAAAACTACCATCTGATCTAGCAATTCCACTACTGGGTATATAACTAAGGAACTGAAATCAGCATTTCAAAGAGATCTCTGAATTCTCATGTTCACTATAGCACTATTCACAATATCCAAGAAATAGCAAAAAGCCAAGTGTAACAGTGGCATAAATGTTATAAAGATCACTAAGACCACTTCCTGATTGGATTTAAGACCTACTCCACAGGATGGTACTCATGTCCTGTATTGTAAATCTAGTCAAGAACTTATGGCTGAAGAAGAGGTCATGGGCCCTAGGGGAGAACCTACTACCATTATTTTGATAAATGCTATCAAACTACCCTTTACATACATCCTATACCCATAGATTAGTACATCTCTCAACCATCTTTTGAGGTTTTTGTTTTTGCTTTGCAGTAGATGGCAATTAACACAGAGATTAACATTCAACTTGTGTTGAGATTAAGGGACTGTGGAGTACTCAGCTCTAAATGGGACATTTTGTCATATCCATTTCTCCAGTAGCTCAGGGATCACTGCAGAAGCAGTAGCAGAAGAAATGTAAGAGACAGAAGTTGTGGAGCAGTGCTTCAACAGTGTTGTTTGAAAGGGGCAGGGCTTCACCTAAGAACTCACAATTGCTGTGACTGCATCAACAAGATTTATACAAGATCAAGTCAGTCAACATTATAGCAAGGATGAGGGAGAAGTACTGGTGGTTATGAGAGGCGTTGGAAGGGATTTGGTCAAAACACCTTGTAATTATGTATTAAATTCCCCCCCACAAAATAATAAAAAAGCCTTCTCTTTTCAGAGGGTAAACAGAACAGGAGTGGATTTACGGGGGAAGGCGGAGGGGATTGGGAGGAGTAGAGGGGAGTCTGCGATCAGGATGTAAGATGTAAGAGAAGAATAAATTTTAAGCATAAATAAAAACAGGAAGAGGTGAATTAATTTTATTAAATGAAGTAATATTAATTTTATTAATCCCTCTTACTTAGGCCAGTAAACTCCAAGTATTTGACTTCATCCTACCATCCAGTGTAAAGGTAATCCTTGTTAATATTTCCATTACTTTGTTTTGGTTCTAAGATTTTAGGATATTCATGTTTTATATTTACACATTTCAGTTTGAAGTAGACACATTTCATATGCTCAGTCACATGTGGTTAGTGGCTGTCACACATGATTGACCAGTAAAAACATAATAAGCATTCAGATGCTAAATAAGAGTGCTATCTAAGGACATGGCATTATAGCATATCTACATACATGGAAGTGTCCAGATATTGGGGCCTTAGTAATATTCGTTTTATCCTTTAATTCCAGGAAGCTCTGCCAGAGTACAAACAGCCCTGCATATCTGAATAGTTCTTTGGGACTTAATAGAAATCTTGCTTATCTTTTTCCTTTAGAATCAGTTCTCCAGAGAAAGGAGAAAATAAATTCAATATGAAAGGTAGAAAATAGGATATAAAGAAATTCCAAGGAGTTCTAAACCCTAGGAAATGAAGTCAACATTCAGGCAGAGAAATAGGAATTTATTTTCAATGTAACCCATAGTACTAGGTAAAAAGCATGATATTTGTGGGTGAAGACCACTCTGCCTTGATACACTTCCTGGGTCTTTTATATTGTTTTCATTATGAATATATTTAGTAGTGGAGAGAGCAAACAATCCTCCACTGCCAGAAATTATGCAATCGACTTTCCCACATCTTGGGACATCATAGGGTTCAGCAAAACTCTAGTACAATGAATAAGCCTCCCCCTGGGGAGACCGTCTTCACGATCATGGTATCACTCGTGCTGTTCCTGAACTCTGCCCATGCTTTAATAAAGACCAAGTTCAGAGTAAAGATCTCATTTGAAGTTCAGGATTAGGCCACACTAGACCTTTCACAGGTGAAAGATTTATCCTCCAGTAAAAGTGGCTAAGCCCTTTTTCCCACTGATATTTTAAGTCCAAAATAGTGACAAAACAAATACTTACAGGAAATACTTACCAGAAATACTTTAAAGAAATTTAAGTGCAGGTCATATATATTCATTTAAACACTGAAATTTCTTGTATCTTTCTAAAGTGTAGGAAAGAATCCTTTCACATATGTCAAACAAGCTAACTAGAGGGTCCACATGGAGATTGGAGGAAACAATAAAATATTTTGCTTCTCTCTTGCAACAAATTTTGTTCTTAGGACACTGAAGGGAGAAACTGATGCTCTAGGTGGGTAGTGAATCCTTTTGCGGCCTGTGAACTGAAATTAAAATATGGTTATACAGCCCCTTAACCAAACTACTCCAACAGAGGACTTGCCTCATAGAACAATAGTCCTGTGGTTTCAATCACAGTGAGTCTTTTAAAAATAACTTATTTTTATTTTGCATGCATTTTAAATGTTTTGTCTGTGTGTATATCTGTGAAGGTGCTATATTCCCTGGAAGTGGAGTTACAGACAGTTGTGAGCTGTCATTTGGGTGTTGGAATTGAACTCAGGTCTCCAGGAAGAACAATCCGTGCTCCTAACGGCTAAGCCTTCTCTCCAGTCCCAGAGTGAGTGTCTTTCAAGTTTACCTGACATGCTATTGATTATGTTTTCCACTTTTAATTCTTGTTTGTGGTGTAGACTGGGAGGATTAGGATGGTTACTTTGACTACAGAGACTACTAGAACTTAAAACAGAATTCCCATTGGCTTGAAAATAATTGTACAGATGTGTGCTAGATACTTCTACTTACTACAGAAGATGTCAATTCTGTCATTCCATTTAAGAAAGTCCTCTTGGTAGAAGAAGGTAACAGGAGTGCCCTTCTCAGTGCTATGGTGGTGGTAGTGGGAGATGGTCTTGAAATATTGTTCCGAACTAGAAATTTGACATCCCGTTTTGTTTCTTGAGAGCTATCACTCCTAAAGCAGACTCATTATCTGTAGACTTGAGGTAATTAAGATCAGAAGCAAAGCGATAAGAAATGAAACCGGCATGCATAATGCAGATGTATAAAGAGGATGGTATTACCAGGAGTCCAGGAAGTAAGCTAATCAGGTTTCAATCAGAAGCTCATCATTGGGAGAGAAAATTAATTCAGGATGGGAGGTGGGGAGGGAGGAAAAGCACACACATACTCTTCAAGTCTCTTTCCATATATCTTTTCTTTGGAGGGCAGCAAGCCCTGAGATTTGTCCCCTGCACAAGATGTTGGCATACTATAGTCATGGCTGAAAGTTTGCTCATTATCTCCTGTAGAGATGCCTCAAAGATGGTCTCAGTTCCAAACCCTGCTCAAACCAGCACTGCTGGAAACCTAAGAATCTGCATAGAAAATACAATGAGGTAATAATTTAAGGCATTTCCTAGCAGGTGTGCCCAACCTTTTGACATAAAACAACACTGTCACCTACAAAGTTCATGCTTGAGAGCCATGCAATTGATTTTGAAAGATAGCAAAAAAAACAACTTAAAATGCTTTAAGTAACTTTACAATTTTGTGCTGTTCCCCCCCCCCTTTGGGTGACTTTGCTATATGTGACGAACAGGTTAGACACAGCCATGATCTAGAACACCGCTGTACAGAAAACTCACCATCTTAGCCTATCGGGGACCTCATCTGCCTGGGTTTGTTGTACCCTGGGAAAGAAGGGGCTAAATAAAGGTTTCTGGATGTTCACTTACACATACCAAGTTCTGCTGCTATGAAGTATCTTTTCCTGAAAAAGAGAACCTGCCGAGAATGTTATTCATTTAATTACAATGCATGATTGTCATGTCTGAGTGCTTTTTCAGTTGCAAAGATATTCCTAAAACACATATCCCTGTAAGTTACAGTCAGATATGGGAAGTAATTTCTGGTATTCTATTGCACATGTGACTACTGTGTACTGTGCATTATAAAAGAACTAGGAAAAAAAGATTATGAATGCTTTCACCATAAGGAAATGTCAAATGTCTGAGGAGACAGGCTGGTTATTTCTGATATGAACATTACACTGTGGATACATATATTAAAATATCTCACTATGCATCCCTGGTTAGCCTGAGACTCACTATGTAGACCAGAGCTTGCCTTTGCCTCAAGTACTGAGATTAAAGATGTTCCACCACATTCAGCAGTCTGTATAAATTTGGTTACTTAGAAAAAACTCATATTCTATAAGAGAAACACAGAGAAATATGGTCATAGGGAGAATATCTATTCCCATCACCTCATTTATAGTCTTTTTTAAAAACCCACGTTTTTATTGAAAATAGGTCTGTTTTCATTCAATATATTCTGATCACAGATTCCTTTACCCCAACTCCCTCCCAGGTCCTCCCCATCTCCCCACCCTCCCAACTCCATTCCATTTCTTTCTTTCTTTAGAAAAAGACATAATTAAAAAAATAACACAAGAAACACACACACACACACACACATGACCAGAACCTATAAAAACACAAAACTGAAAGCCATAATATGTAAGTGAAAAACCAATAAGACAAAAGCAAAATATCCAAACAAGGTAATACAAGACAAAAAGTCTAAAGAACAAATACCACCGAGTTTGTTTTGTGTTGGTTATGTACAGAGCAGAGGTAGGGGCTACTGAGAAGGGTGAGGGCACTCTTCCCAGAACCTGCTGCACCTGGACAGCCTTACCCAGAACAGATAAGGGCTTTCCCCTTAACTGCATGTATGCAGCTCTGATTTAATCTTCCCCCCAAACACATACACAGTGTGTATGTATACTCTACATGTATACTCTACACATATACTCTACTCCCTCCTAGGCCACAAGCAAAGTTGCCAGTTTGTAGGGAACAGGTGGATACTCAGTTGGGGCTGGGGGCGCTGGGGATGTAAACTGTCAACAAGCCCAGATAGGAACTTTTTTTGGCAAGGGGCACAGCTGAATGTCTCAAGATGGCAGCTTCTTGGCCTGGGGGACAGTCAATCACCATAGCCCCCCCAAATTAAAAAAAACTAACATATGATCCTTCTGGGAATGTAGCCAAAATAAATAAAATCAAGATGTTTAAAAGACAACTGCATTTCTTTGTTCATTACAATAGCATTCTTAACAGTTGCAATAGGAAAAGAATCTAAATGAATAAAGAAACGTAGTATATACATGCAATGGAATATTAAACAACTCCCAAAAGAAGGAAGCTGCTACTGCTATCAGCACTTACATGAGGTATCTAAAATAATCAAACTCATAGACACAGACAGATACTGGTCGCCAATGGCTAGGGGGAAAACCATTGTTTCTAGATGGGTATGGAAGTTCAACTTTATACTGTGTACATTCTAGAGATCTGCTACCCAACATAGTGCATAAAAATGCTAAAAGAGTATTGAGACTTTAAGAGGGTAGTTCTCATGTTGTGTTCTTCTACAAAAAGAAAAAGAAGTAATAACAATGAAACACAATGAAGCGTTTTGAGGTGTGGCATCTCGCTTGTGGTGATAGTATCGTAAGTGTTTGCAAATGCCTAAATTCATTAATTGTACACATTCAATATGTGTGTTTTTGTGCAGCAATCATACTTCAACAAAGCTATGTTTTTTAAAAGAGAGACAACCTATAGCCATATCTTTGCAAACTGAAAGGACACCATCAGAAGCAAAGGAATTATTAAAAATAGCCCATATCTAGCTCATGTTCTCCAATGACCCCTTTCAACATGTGATAATTTCCAATCACAAAAGTAATTCATTTTGATTATATAAACATATGTTTACATAATGTTCACAAAAAGCTAAAGTCATCCTCATATTTTATATTATGGATCACCATAACACTCATGCTTATCTAGAATTTTATGCATATATATGCAATATAAATATCATATATTTATTATATATGTATATATCACATTTGTCTTTGTGTCTTAATAGCAGTACCCAGCAGCATGGCTTCAGTACACTGAGCAAATTCTTACACAAAATCAGTGTTTTCATGAACAGTTGTTGTATTGAAAGGCTCAAACTTAGCATTCTTAAATTTCTCATGCTATGGCAGGAATTTCCATCTTACATTAAAAATATATAATCACAAAAAACCACTTTCAATTTTGTCTTTCAAATGGGTCTTAAATTTTAAAAGAAGACATTTGAGGAATATACAAGAAATAAAATGCAAGAAAATTTGAAAAAATTAATTTATTATATGAAGAATCATAAACAATATTTCAACCAGTGACTAAGAGAAGCTGTCCACAAAAGCTCATATCCACAATCCATTGGCTGAGATGTACTGGCACACACAACCACACTAATGTTGTAAGATAGATCCCAAGGAAATGCTGTGTTATCAAGACAGTCAATGCTAATGTTTATTTTCCAATTTACAACATTGAACAGACCACATTCTCATTTAATTAATGGACTGAATAAGCCATTTAAGTTGTACTGTACAATCATCAAAAGATGCTGTTACATTCTTTATAAAATACAATATCAAGACCATAAACTTATTTGCCACCAGAAGCACTTTCTCAGATGCACTGGCTCTTTTTTTTCTGCTACATACTAAGGGCTTGGGGCTCTTTTAAAGTATTTATGCACTCATTGTGTGTGTGTGTGTGTGTGTGTGCATCACGGTATGCTTGTGGAAATCAGACAATCAGACAACTTGTGGAAACTGTTTCTCTCCTTCTACCTTGTAGGTCTCAAGGATGGGACTCTAAGTGTTGGGTTTGGTGGCAAGCACCTTTCCCTGCTAAGTCATCTCGCATGCCCTGAGCACTAAGTTTTGCAATCAACTGATGGTAACAGAGGGCAATTGCAGAGAAAAACAAAGACCTATATGTTCACTCAAGACACTGATGTGGGTGAAATTACTTATTTCATTTCAGACAGTAAATGACAAATCACAAACAATAACCTGTTTATGGACTTGAACAATAGAATAACTCTAAGTAATTTTGAAAAATCTTTTCAAAATGTTTAAAAAATAGTTTTGTATCTATTACTTAATGAAATCTTTCTAACAGGTCTGTGAGGTAACTTGAACAAGTATATCATCTTAATTTGGTGAGTGAGGAGACAGAGGAATAGAGTAATTAGGTGAGCTTGTGAGACTGCACAGGGAAAATGCCTATTTACCAAGAGACTCAAATAATATCCGGTTTGCTAAAAGAGAAAAAGCAGTCGTTATAAAGCTTGAACACTTCAGTGTCTGATAGTTTAGAACTATTAGTTTTGTTTGAGGTCATTCAAGATGCTTACCAACTGTCTAAAGTAAAGAAGCTTACAACATATTTGAAAATTAAGAGTTTAAAAGAATTTTGAGCCATGTTTCTAAACCAGTCTGTAAAAACACAAGTGTCCTCGTTCTTATCTAATTCTGAACCTGCCTAATAAGTGACAAGCTGGTAGCTGACTCCAGTCTCAGTGGCAAGGCGTAACCTGAAACTGGAAAAGGGTATCACACCTCTACCCCCCCGAGTCACTGTGGACCTTCAGGGAAAGGTGGTCTTTCACATTAAAGAGTAAAAACACGATGAATAATGGTGTCTGTAAACATAACGAAGTCATTTGACAGAGGAAAGTATTTTGGAATGACTTAGGAACAGTCTTCCAACTCTCATTTTGAACACCTTAAATTATGAACTAACCAAGAGTGCTTTAGCATTTGAACTTTGGTTTACCTGGAATTGTTATATAATTTCAAAGACATTTTCCCTGTATTACAGATTTGTACCTCTAAATATGAAAAGTACAAAGTACAGAGAAATATCTGCTGTATAAAGTATCATTTTGATGATGTATGCTAACTTTATCTAGTCCTACTAAAAACAGGAAAAGTGGTACACGGATCAACAGAGAACAGACAACCTTAAGTTTCATTTTTAAATGTTAAAAGCAGTCAAAATGACTCCAGGCAGTGGTGGTGCATGCCTTTAATCCCAGCACTCGGGAGGCAGAGGCAGGCAGATCTCTGTGAGTTCGAGGCCAGCCTGGTCTATAGAGGGAATGAATGCCTGTCTCAAAACAAACAAACAAACAAACAAACAAACAAAAAGTAGCCAAAATGGATGTACTGCCTGTGGATTCTCATAAAATTAAACTAGAAATACTGACAAAACAGGAGAATTACAAGTGAGGAAAAATGCCTCATGAAAGTAAAATGGACATTCTACAGTTTTGAGCCTTACTGATGTATATGAATATAAAATAGTATAAATATTAATAGTGTGAATACATATCAAAGAATATTTACTGTTTCATGAATCCTCTAGTATAGTTTATTTACCAAATTAATTTTCATCTGTTCATGAAATTAATCATCAATTTGATACCAAAAATAGTCAAAAAGCAGGATAGCCAGGTAAATGTGTTTTATGAATTTATGTGGTCAGAAAAGTAAATGTCCATAAACAGAGGTACCTTTGAAAATTTCTTAAATTATGCTACAACTCTCATTTTAAATTGGTGTGAACTTTATGGTCGGCTGTTTATAGATATTTTATTATTTTAGTGGTAGAAATAATAGCACGGGTTACAGGCATTTTCTTCAGACTACTACTAATATTCTACCAAACCCTTTTAAACAATAATAAATAGTTCCAGATTAAAGAGAAAGTACAAGAAGATAAAATGAAGATCTTATTAAAATTAACTCATAATAATGTCAAGTCAAAATGCATTTCATAAAGAACATCATGTGCTCATCTCACTAGTTTCTATAACTTAAAATGTTTCTAATTAGGGGTGCAGTGAGGAAATCACTTCTTTTTCTTCAAGTCATGAAAACTAAAACATCTATGTACTTGAATTGGGGAAGATATTTCTATAGGGCTTTCTAGAAACAACAGCAAATGGACTGAGGTAAGTCTTGTTAAAAAAATTTCCTGGCAGACGAGGAAGGGGGTGATAGGAATGAAAACTCTTAGTTTTCTTTTCTTTTTTCTTAAATACATTAATCTTAGAAAATTATACTAGATTTGTCCCACAGTTATAGGACAAGACTGAGTTATCAGGACAATTGAGCCTACCGTCTAACCAATTCATATCTTCAGACAGTTCTATCTGTATAAACTTCCATCATTTTGATATTCTCTGAAGCTTTCCTAAATAACACTACCAATGGATCCTAGGGAATAAAATTCCCAAATCTAGGCTCTTGAAACCAATACATATTGCATTCCAGTGTGGCTACAGTTGGTTATGTACAAAAAATCTTAATGAGGTGAAAATGGAACACACTGATAAAACAAACTTGAACAGCTCTCCCTGTAAGCTATGACAGCAATGAGGTTGTAAAATCCCTAGCAACCTATTCCAACTATCATGGTGACTTCTGTATAAAGCTCTATTTAGTAGCAGTAAAGCACCAGGCTACTGGGACAACAGTGTAGAAAACAGAATTTTTCTTTATTACATCCGATGAATATAACCAGCTTAACTGAAACTTCAGGGATACTGTGTCAATGAGATGGCCAGTAAGGCCTGCAAGAACGTAACAGAATCAACTGTGAAACAAACTGTGGGGTAGTAGGCTTCCCTAATGCTCCCCATAGCTACCTCAAATCAAAGAGCTCTTATAAAAGGCAGCAGCTCACAAGGAATTGACAGCTAGGTTTCTGCCTTATTCCCTGTGTTGGGCTCATTCCTTGTATGAAGAATAGTTAGTAATCCGGAATACAATATCCCCTTCTTGTGAGAAGCCTCAGGTTCCATTAAGCAGATTACAGATCAACAGCACTCCACACCTCAGAAGAACTTACTCTACTGGTAGAAGGTCTTACATCTGGATCTTTACCTTGACCTTGATCTTGCTCTGGATCTGGATCTTGTTCTGTGCATGACTTTAAGTCCTTGTCCACCTTTACTACTGACGCAGAGGATTTTCTCCTCATATTGGACAGACAGACACCCCTGAGACATGACCTAAAGCTTTCAGAGACACTGGAAGAAAAGAGTTTCTTGCAAGGGTGGAAAAACTGATAGAACACAAGCATGAAAAGAACACCAGTGCAGTATGCAATGAGCAGCTGCAGAATCAACAGAGGTGCACACACATACATGTATATGTCAGTTTTGAAAAAATACCAAAGGAGCAGGAGGACAGAATTCTCGATGAATCGTGTCATGTAGTAAATCAGCAGCCGGTACCAATTCTGGGATTTGCTGATGAGGTCAGGATTGTCGATTTTGAGCTGTACAGCTGACCAGCAGAACATGTTGATACCAGCATAGAGCAAAGTGAGGAAACACAGTACGATGGTGGTGCCCACCCTACTCAGGGCCTTCTCAATGTTCTCGGGGAATGGGGAGCCACTGAGCCAGAAAAGGATCCAGGGGTATAAGAAGAAGCTGAAGAAATTGACAAGTATGACTGCCACTACCCAGATCTTCAGGACAGAGGTAAAGAGGACCAGGATGATAACGCGAGTGGCAATTTCAAAGCTTCTCCATAGGAAGATACATACATAGGCCAGGGGTTTGACTTTGACCTCATACTCATCATACTTGATTTTGATGGCTAAGATGTTGCAACGTAAGGCTCCATACACAATGGACAACAGGGACAAGGTCATGATGACACCTGAAGAGAGAAGAGAAAAAGCACTGTCAATTTTCACATCCACCAGGAATCCTATGGTCAATGTTCTGCCATCTCCCACCCACAGGCCTTGAATTCCTCTGTATTACACATGTAGGCTGACTTTCACCTGTTGATATCTGAGACTGCCTGAAGACTTTTTCCAGATTTACAGAAGGATGCTACACAAACGTTGCTGTTAGGCTGATGCACCAGGGAATTAAGATCCATGGGTGAACCCCTCAAAAACTCAGGTCTATCCTGAGTAAGAGCTAGTTTGCTCACCTGTTGTATAGAATAAGTATGAAGAATGTGCTCTGTGCTATTTCCCAGTGTTTACTCGTAGGCTTCAACTTCTAGTCACCTACTTGTGATTTCTGTCTCATCCCCTTCTACCCCTCTGATTTCTCTCATGCCTGTTATACATTCCCTTCAAATGTATGCCTCAGCTCCTCAGGGTTTTCTTCAGAGGCAACTCAGACTGAAACTCATTCCTAATACTAATCTTGGTCAATGAGAATATAAAGAGTCCTTTACAGAATGTGTTTTGTTTTCTCAGTTGGTCTACCAGTTCCTGCCGAGTCAAGACCTATGTCTAGCATTTCTTCTTCCTATTTGAAAAAAAATACTTATTTTATTTTATTTATATGTATGCCTGTTCAGTGGCTCCAACAGAGGCCAGAAGAAAGCATCCAATCCTTTGGAGCTGGAGTTACATGATGTGGGTGATGGGATCTGAACTGTGATCCTCTAATAGAGCAGTGTTTTTAACTGCTGAGCCCTACCTCTGGCCCCTAGTATATTTTCTTGATGTCGCTCAGTATATTCCAGTAGTAGGCACAACAGAAGACACTCAATAATAAATTACTCAGGATGTTTTGCTTTATCATAGACTGTTTTAGATGCTGACTATAGGAGTTCAGTTGCTTTCATTCTTAGAGTGCTGAAAAGGAAACAAATCTTGTTTCTTATCAAGAGTCAACATGCCTTGAACTGAAAGGTTTTAACATTTAGAGATGTCTCAACTCTAGGTGTTTATTTCTTTAAATGTCTTATGGCAAATGGGTGGATCCAGTACTTATAAGCAGTGGCAGTTTGAGGATACAGGATGTGGCCCATTTAAATGGAGCACTGTATAATGTTCCAGATTATTATACAGTAAGCCTTAGTTCTAGTATCTAATAAATATATAACCACTTAGAGTCATGGGTACAGAAATGCAATCACTTATTACAGGATGCTGCTATCTGCACCCATTAGCATGAAGAGGAATGGGAGAAAGGCTATAAATTAGGAACCCTGAGTCTGACTCTTGGTTTGACTTCTGCCACATCACTCTGTACAAGGAAAATGGCAACCTCCCCATCCTCTATTTTCTCAACCATAAAATAGGAATTATGATACCTTCTAGTTGATTCTTCTTTTTAAAAACTGTCTTGACATATTTTTATTTATTTTAGAGCAGCTTTGGGTTCATAGCAAAATTGAACAGAGGGAACAAAGAGTTTCCATATACCTTCGACCCACACACATGCCCAGCCTCAATTGTTATCTTTATCATTCAGCAGAGTAGTGTATACACCACAACTGATGAACCTATAGACACATCATTATCACTGAAAGTGAAGTTTACATTAGGCTTTACTCTTGTACATCCTATAGAATAGGGTACACATATTAATACATGTGTCAGACATTGTAGAGTAGTCTCACAGAGAGTAGTTTCACTGCCCTGAAAATCACCAGTTCTCGGTACAGTCATCCTTCCATCCTCTGAAGTGATCTTTTTATTGCCCTCATAATTTTCACATTTTTCTAGAAAGTTATATGATTAGAATCACATATTACATGGGCTTTTCAGATTAGTTTCTTTCACTAAATTCTATAGTTACGTTTTCTACACTATATAGATATCAACTGAGACTGACACCTCACTTTTTTAGTGAAGAATAATATTCCACCGTCTGGTATGCTAGTTTATTCATTTATCGACTGAAACATATTTTGGTTGTTTCTAAGTCATGACAAATATGAATAAGGTTGCTACAAACACCCACATGCAGGCTTCTGTGTGGACATTTACTTTTTCTCTCCTTTGGAAGAAATACAAATGTAGTGATTGCTGGATCACATGGTAAAATATTTCAAGATTGTAGGAGACCGCAGAACTATCTTTCCCAGTGGTGATCTCATTTTCCATTTCCACCGACAATGAATGAGGATGCATCTGTTTTTCTGGATCCCCACCAGTATTTGGGGTTGTCAAAGTTCTGTGTTTTAGTTAATATACTTAAAGTGTACCACACAGTATCCTGGAACATAAAATTTTAATGATATTACACATACAATCCCATCATCAAACCCCAGACCCCTGAGATTCTCCCATACTATCTTCTAGCTTATACCACTTTGTACTTTCCAGAGTGAAAGCTCTGTGTTTAGTCACACTTTGAAGTTATTCTATGGGGATATTCTATGGGGGATATGCAGTTATTCTATCACCAATTGTTGAAAATATTATTTTCCGATTGTATAGCCTTTGGTCTCTTGTTGAAGATCAATAATGATGACTCTAAGGCAATTTAATTCTGGATAATATATTCTGTTCAAATGATCTATTATTCTACTCTTTTGCCAGTACTATACCACCTTAAGTACAATAGTTTTATCCATACCTGCCTCTTAAAATACACATCATTTATTTCTACATACGTACTAAAATACACATCATTTATTTCTACATACGTACTAAAAATATCTGTATCTAAATGGAACATAGAGGAAGGTAGTGAGATTTCTCAGTAGGTAAGGATTCATACCGCTAAGCCTGACAACTTGAGTTTGATTCCTGGGACCCACATAGCTGAAGGAAAGAACCAACTTTGTCCAAGTTGTCCTCTGATCTACATATGCACATCACAGTATGCATGTGAATATGCACATACACACTAACTTAATTAATTAAAATGATACATGAGAAGAAAGTTTTTCTCCTTAAATTCTGAGTCAACTGAAAAATTTATATATTTGATAGATCTAAAGACTCATATGCCTTAGCTTTTAATTTGCCCAAAGAAAGCTCAATTTTACAGAGGGAATCAACTTTACTCACAGTTTTTGATATAGATTTTAGTTATTATCATTCATTGAAAAGACTGACATCCACTAATAAGATCTAAAAACTACAAACATCATAGTCATAGTATACTAGGAAGTAATTGGACTGAGCTAGTTTTCTTGAGAGGCTAATTCAGTGAATACTTTAATGCAGAATATTTATGTGGTAGTTTGTGTGTGTGTGTGGTTACAGATGTCCACATCCTAATGCTGTAGTATTGAAGACTTTTCTTTTAGTTAACTACATTTTTTCACTACAAAAATACTATGTATGCAAAAAACTAGTCATACATTGTTAGACTGCAAATTATACAGTCAAACATATAGTTATGTTAAATTTATGATATTTAACCTGAAAATATGCATTGCATTAAACAAGATAAAAATTCTAATAATTTCTAGAATCTATTTTTTCTAGCAAGGTCAGCTATTTCCAAATAATATTCTTTTCTCCATCAAGAGAATTAAGCAAATCTCTGTTTTCTCCTGGTCTTAGGAAACCCCTGTCAAAGGGTTGTTTAATCACAAAGGGGTTGTAACCCACAGGTTGAGAATCACTGCTCTAAAGAAACAAAAAACTTACACTAAATGTTTGTGATAAATATGATAAATATTTCTGCTTCTAGAGGCAAGCTGTTATCTAGGAAATGAGTAGGAAAATGCTCATGTAAATACAAACATATCAACAAGGAGAAAGGTAGGTGTTGTGGAATATTTGTGTACACTGTGTGAAGTTGTGTAACTGTGATTGGTTTAATAAAGAGCTGAATGGCCAATAGCTAGGCAGGAGAGAATAGGCATAGTTTCCTGGAAGAAAGGGAAGGAAAAAAGTGGGGGAGACACCTCGAAGACATGAAACAAGTCAGACATGCATGTAAGAGAAGATAGAGTAACATAAGCAGATTAATTTGAGTTACAAGAGCTAGTTGTGACAAGGCCTAAGCAAAGGCCAAGCTTTCATAATTAATAAGAAGAATCTGTGTCATTATTTGGGGGCTGGTGGTCCAAATTTAGTCCAGTGAGAAACTTGCTACAGGCAGAAATAGTAGAACTCTAAACTTTGGCAAAGAATCTTCTCTACCTCTCCAGAGAACCAGACCTTGCCTGGTACCCTTCAGCCACTTCCTGTCCTTGTCTTCATCTTCCTACACTTATAGAGACCAAGTCTTTAAAAGCTCTCTGACATTATTTCCTAATCCTATCCACTTATAGTCTACAAAGAAGGGGGTCACTTAGCAATCTTGCTTATTTAAGTGGTTCTTTATCACAGTCTAATATCCTTTAACAATCCTAACCTCATCTTTTATCACAAGGCAAGACACAATTTTAGGTAAAAAGGTGAACTAAAAAGGCTTCAGCAGATCTAAACCCTTGCCACAATCTTGCTTCCTCTTACCTAATTCTAGTCCATTGAACTTCTGCAAGAATTCAGTTAGCTCAGAGAAACTGTCACTAGATATAAGAATTTGCTCACTTAACACCAAAGCCTTAGCCTTTATGCAAAGAGATGAAGACTATTTTCTTGTCCAGAGTTCTGCTTGGGGAAGGAATTATATCTGTAGGATGGGGGACAGTTTCTATGTGGCTGTCAATACATACCAAAGGCTGCCCATAAGACAGAGGATGGTAGACGGTGATTCTCTGTTATGTAACTGCTGTCTGAAGACACCAACTTTTCAGTAAAACCACAAAACTCATGAAATGCTTGGGTTCAACAGACTTTAATAAAATTATTGAGTTAGGATGTGCTGGTGTATGATAATAATCCAGGACAACTTGGTCAGAAGGACTGTAAATTCAACTAGACCCTGTCTCAAAATAATAATGGATTATGGGGGTGGAGCAAGAATGGCGAAAGCCTAAAGGGATATGAAGTGTAAAGATAAGGGAAACTAGAGATAGTTGACCCAAACAGTAAGATGCTATCAATTCAATAAACAAAGTGTCTCCTTTCTAGATCTTTGATTGTTTCCTTACCACACTTCATGACTGATTCTCTTTTCAAAACCTTTATTGTGTCAAGTATTGTTGTTCTCCAAATTGTCAATTGCTTTCTGAATGTTGGATCTTTTATCTGAGCATATGAATTTATTTGAGTTAGCTGCATCTAAATATTATCCTTCATTTTTTAAAACTGTACAAAATTGTTTTGGGAGATTTATGTAATAATAAGGAGTGGGAGGGGATAATGGAGGGAAAGGAAAATAAAAAGGAATGGGAACAGAGATAGGCAGGTGAAAGAAGAAAGGATGACCCCCTTTATATTGTATTTTCTTTTGTCTGCTACTATATATACTCCTGGACACTTTCCAGGAAATCCCTTTGAGTTGTTTCTAATTAAAGCACTCACTTCCTAACCCTCCACTCCTTGCTGTCTGAATCACAGCTTTGTATTCCTTTGCTGTTCACTATCATCTTCTTCAAATTGTGCCTATAACCTTAGCCTCATTGTCTTCTATTGACTACTCTCTCACTTTCAAGGAAGCCCATACTCATTGCTGTCATGAGCACATCTTTCTACTTTTACCCAGGTAAGTTTCGTTTTCTACTCTTGTGCCTGTCATATTTCTCTTGCTAGATATTCTGTAGGTGCCTCAAAAAGCAAAATACCTCCACAAAAAAACAGAGAAACACTTTTATTTTCTCAACAATCTTTTACATACAACCACCGCACATCACTCTATTCATATGTGTGTGTGTTAGCTGGGACTGTTCTACCTTCCTCTCTCATTATAGACCTCTAAGTTCTTGCTATTCCAAACAGTTAGGAGTCAACAGCTTTGGCATGGTGAGTTTGTTAGAAGTGTCCCAGCTCATGTCACTGAATTAGGATCTTTTTCACAGCATTTTCCGAGTGATTTGCAGGAACATTCAAGTTTAAGATTTTTTTCTCTCCTTTTCTCATTTTGTCATGTGTGACTATCATATGGCTCTTGCCAAGCACCTCTAGCCATTTACCTCTTCTATCTGCCTTACTAAATCTTATTTGTCCTTCTGGGAAAAGGCAGTGCCTCATTTAGTCCCAGCTGGCTCTGAATATGTTATGTAGCCAAGGATGACAATAAACTTCTGATTTTTCTGTCTCTGCTTCCCTAATGCTGGGATTACAGGAATATGCCACCATAAACAGTTTTCCTCATTTATTCTTTTTCAGACAACAAAGAGATTTATTCATTGAACTCCATACATGACAAATATGTCCAATCCAATATCTCCTTGCTCAGCTTATGTATAATTCTTTAAGGTCAAGTTCCTATCATCTCTCCAACAATGACCTCTTTAACCATCATTCAACTACACATGTTCAATTGTGCTAAATGCTTCTAAGATTTGCCCCAGCTCAAATAACTGTTTATGTATTGAGCTTTCCCAACCACCTGTATCTCATTACCTGACTTTTGTAGGTTACTTTCTTTCCTATTATAATACAATCTAATCAAGGTAGCTACCCTTTCATGCAGACTTTTATCACCAACACCCAGAACAGTGGCTGGCACAAAAGGGCAACCAATCTATGTGAGCATATTGAAAGAATGGCTAATTGCACGTAGTTCTAACCTTCTCTTTTCACTACTGATGGGAATGTTCAGCTTCAACACTCCCAAAGAAATAGTTGGAGCAAGCAATAAGAACTCTCCAACCCCTTTACCATATGGTAACTTACGGGATTATAAACTTCTTATGTGGGTCTGTCTGCATTCATGCATTTTCCTAAGTTAAAAAGTTGTACCTCTCCCCAACATTTACAGAGAATTAGAATCCAAATTAGAAACGATACTTGAGGTTTAAGATAACAATCTAAATATTCTATTTGAAGTAAACGAGAGGCCTGCTAAACAGGAATATACAGGAACAAGGTAGCCTTTTCTGATGTGTTGCTTCAGAATATGGAGCCCAACCAAGGGCTAGAAGATATTTGAATTATCTTGGTAGTGTTAGAGTTTTCTGGCCAGTTAACAGATTACTGTTCTTGCTAAATTCTACCACTTTCACTTTAGGGTTAGCTTTAAACACTTACTCTAGAGTCCAGTGTTATTCTAATTTAATTCCTAGCCTGACCCTGAAAACTCTGAGCAAACTGAAGAGACCATGGTTGAAAACATGAGGGAACATAATTGAGCTGTCCCTAATGCTTGGGCTGGCTTTTGGGAACCTATTGCTCGTACTTATTGCCTTGCTTTAATACAAGGGGAGGAGCTTAGTCCCACCTCAACTCGATATGCCATATTTTGTTGACACCCATGGGAGGCCTGCCCCTTTCTGAACAGAAACAGAGGAGGAGTGGATGGGGGGCAGAGGGGAGGTGGGGGAAGGAATGGCAGGAGCAGAGGGTGGGGAAACTGCAGTTGGGATGTAATATAAATAAATACATTTAATTAATAAAAAGAGGGATTGGCTGGGCGGTGATGGTGCACACCTTTGATCCCAGCACTCGGGAGGCAGAGGCAGGTGGATCTCTGTGAGTTCGAGGCCAGCCTGGTCTACAACAGCTAGTTCTAGGACAGCCTCCAAAGCCACAGAGAAACCCTGTGTCAAAAAACTAAAAAAAGGGATCATCATCACCATAAGCTTGTACAAACTTTTGCCAACATTCCTCCTGGTTTATTGCAAATAATTCTTAAGTTCTTTAGTGCTCTCATTATGAACCAACCCTCTAGCAGCTTTAAGCAACTTTCCTTAATTCTGAATTTCATATTAGTGCAATGATATAATGAAAGAATTTTCCATTTACTGGTTTTAAGGTTCATCCATGTTCTAGCATGTGTCAACACTTGACTCCTTTCTATAACCAAGTAACATGTGGTTTGTACAAGTTTTCCTGTACATACATTTTTCCCTTGACTGAATAGGAGTTATTGGATGGTATAGTAATTATATATGTATTTTTTTGCAGAACGACCAGCCTGATTTCAAAAGCAGTGATAGCATTTTACATCACAACAAGCAGCATATAAAGATTTTAATTGATTTATTTATAATCTAACATTATTTATTATCTAATTTTCGATTTTAACCATTCAAAAGAATGTGAAGATTTTCCTTGGGATTTTTATTTCCATTTTCCAGATGATTTAAGGGTATTTTTATGTGCTAAGGGGCCAAATGTACATTGTCTTTGATTGCTATTGTTTCTGAACTATGGATCAAATTCATAAATTTTATCTTGTCGTAAAGGTCTTCTCCCAAGCTCACCAGTCAGATCTGTACAGACTGATGTACTATAGAATAAAATATTATATTTATACATACCTGTCAATAAGCACTTAAAATGAAAAGGGGAAAAAAGCAAAATCAGAAAGGATTTCCACAACGGCAAAAGGCAGATTAAATTTTTTGTTCTAATATTCCTTCCAAGAACAACTGATAACTGATCAATTATGTTTTCAAAGGCATTAGAAATTCACCAAAGCAATGAAATTTTCTGCAGTTTAAAATATTAGAAAAAAAGAAAGTTGCCTAAGGAAAATTCTGAAGGTGATTTTATTCCCATAAAATATTATTCAAATGAAAATAGATACTAAGAGATTGAGAACTGAAATGAAACTTTTAGCAGTCTCTCAAACCTGTTAAGTATGTAAGTAAATACTGACATTCAGCCTCAAAATGGCCTTGGTATATATCACAAGGTTTCTGATGGCAACACAAAGGTTTAAATGTGACTGAAAAATAGACTGAGCCCTCACAAAGACTGAAGTGCAGACTTCAGTTACCTGAGGTTGTGATTCCACCACATGAACAAAGTAATTTAACCAGAGCTTCAACCCATCTCAACTCCTGCATACACACATTTGGGGCAAATTAAATCTAATATGGCATGTAAACAACAAAGTAAAAAATTACTAACATACCAGTGTCAATGGATTATAAAAACAAACCTAGAAGAAATGCAGCTTTAGAATTATTTAACATAGCGTAAAAGCCATAATTTACATGCTTGTGAAATTATATAGTAAGATATTATTTTACCAGAGTATTTTTAAAATTCAAATGAAAATTTAAGAACTGAATAATACAATTAAATCTAAGGATTCAGGGGCTGGCAATATAGCTTAATGAATAAAGGCACTTGCTGCCAAGTCTGACAATGAATTCAATCCCTGGAACCCATGTGGTGGGAGGAGAGAAAAGACTCATACAAACTCTCTTCTGAGTTTCACACATGCATTATGGCACATATATACACACTACATAAATAATAAGCTTAATAAAAATTAAGCAATAAATAGGTAGATCTAATAGCAGATTAGACAGTCATAAATATGATTTATACTAATGAGAAGGAATTAGAGGTAAGTACTCAAATAAAAAAAATCAATGAACATGTAAATAGAGAAAAGAAGAAAGGAAGGGGAAGAGAGAGGGGCAGGAAGTAAGAGGGGACAAGAAGGTGAGGGAGGAAAAGAGGGAGGACAATATTTGAATCAATAAAAGCTGAAAATTTCCTAAATTGCTAAAATACAAAATCAGACTCAGGAAATATTATAGGATAAACACAAAAAATAAACATATGCATATCATTTTAAACCAGCTGAGCATCAAACCTAAAGAGAAAGTTTGAAAAGTAGTCAGAAGTAAGCAAAAATAAATATCACCCATCTCAACAGAAATGAAAATAGAAATCAGAAGAGAAAGGAATGACTTCATCCAAGTGCCAAGCAAATAACTTCTGACAAAGACATCCATATCTAAAGATGAAGGTAAGAGATACCTTATGAGAAAACAAAAGCAAGGAGAGGGAATGTGTCACCAACAGATCTGTTATAAAGGAGATGCCAATGGTAGTGTTTAAGGTTCATAGATAATGATCTCACAGGAAAAATTTAGATGCAAGTCTGTATGAACAGGACCAATTTAAAAACATTAGTACCTTTAGTTTTTGAGATCATAATATGACTACATCCTTCCCCCTTTCCTTTTTCCCTCCAAATATTCCTACATATGCCTCATTGATCTCTTTCAAATTCATGGCCTCTTTTTTCACTAACAGCTATAGTATGTATATATATATATATATATATATATATATATATATATATATGTTCCTAACTATAACCTGCTCAGTCTGTGGAATGTTACTTGTATGCATGTTTTCAGAGTTGACCAAGTGGTGTGCTCTCCCTGAGGAAGAGTATTTCTCCCTCTCTCAGAATGCTTTAATTACCTGTAGTTCTTTATGTTTATTTTCTTTTTTATGTGTATGAGTGAAGGCCCAGTGCCTGCAGGTCAGAAAAGGGTATTGGATCTATTTGGACTAGAGTTACATGTGGTTGTGAATTTCCATATGGTTCTGGGACCCAAAGTTTGGACTTCTACAAAAGCATCAAATCACTAAGATGTCTCTCCAATTATAAAATCCAAATTTAAAAAGGTGCAAAAGACTAAAGTAACTTCACACACATACACATAGCCATCACAATGGTAACTAAAAATGTGAAAATGAAATCAAATTCATTAGTCATTAGGAAATGAGATTTCAAACTGTCAGACTACTACACAGTCACTAAATTACACAAAGAAAAATAAAATCATGACATTTACAGAAAAAGACCTGTCATCATTATGTTAAGCCAAGTAATGCAGACTCCAAAAGACATATACTCCATGATAACTCTCATATGTGCATGTAACAATAAATGCTCATTAAATTGAAATTGTACAGACAAAAAAGAATATTAATTCATTGCCATTATTAAATTGCTGCAGAGGTATTTTCTAAGGCCTCTACCCTGGCAGATGTCAAATAGAAAATAAACACAGAAGTAAGTCTATTTGCATCCTGTAGTATAACTTGTTTTACAGCTGTAACCAGTAACAGTAGACATTCTAGTCTATCAAAATCTTAAAGTGACAAAGATATTACTTTTACCATTTTTTTGTTCCTGCTCATAAGCTACTTTTAGCAGATGTTAACTCAGAATTGAGGACTTTTCCTGAAATACAAACTTATATTGTACTGAGTTCTCAGACTGCCAGAACAACTATTTTGGCCCATTAGTTTACAACCCACACAATGTCAACAGAGCTGTATAGTCCACACTCCCTGGAAATCTTGCATCATTTTGCTCTTTTCCTCCCAGACATACATACTTCAGTTTCTTAAGGAATCCCATATGATTGCCTCTTGGTAATCTTTTTCTGCACAAAGTATTATGCTTATTTCAAGCCAGAGGCTTATCATGAGAATTTTACAGGTACTAATTGCTTAACTCTATCAATGCTAAAGTATAAACATAAAGTAAATAGAATTATTATCCTCATATACTGATGTTCAATAATCTCCCTGGTACTGCTCAGCTCAGTGAACAGTGCTGGCATTGAAACCTGAGTATTCTTGTTTTTGAAGCTTGATCTCAATCAGCAAGCTTTTCTACCTAAATAAACCTAACAGGGTCTATTTCCCGGTTTCTCCTTTTTAATCTTTATCATCAAGGAGAGGCAAGAGTCTGCTATCCTCACAACTACTCAGCACTGGGACTAGAGAATCTTCCCTGACTCTTTTGTCAAGTTGATCATACTTCCTTGCTTCCACTGAACCCACATTTCCACCTGTTTTCTACTATATGAGTATTTTGAAATTATACTGCCTATGCCCAGAAAACGAATAAGCCTTACGTCACTAAGCTAGTTTCTAGGAATCACCTCCCAGGACACCAGCAATGCCCAGAAAAAGGTAGGGCAGGGGCACACTCCTCTATCTGCCCTACCAACTTGTCTCCCTCCTTCCTTATCTGTCTCAGGCAGAGAGAAGCATCAGTGAGTTGAGCTGGACAAGAAAACTCTTTGGCTTTGATAGTCAGATGAAGGAAGGAAGTCCCTGCACTCCTGGGTGGGGACATTTAATGTGCTGTCTTACGGCCATCCAGAACGCAATGCAGACGTTCACCATTCAGCTTCATATCCACAGCTAGGTCAAGGCATGGCAAACCCTCATAAATGCAGTTTCCATGTACAGTGAACTTTGTAAACAACCAGCTATGGCCATTGGACCCCCTGTGGCTCAAGTAAGCTACTGCATTTTCCCTTTGCTAATAGACATAATCTAACATCTATTAATCATCTCAGTGCCCATATTTCTCAACAAATTCCCCCCTTTATTCTTCTTTGTTTTCAAATGCATTATTCTCTGCTCACTATGGTAAAAAAAGGTTTTTTTAGCAACTGAACATTTCAATAATAGCCTTCAATGAGCTCTTATTTTATCATTCTACCAATACTCTATTTTTAGATAAAAAGATACATGTTAAATTGATATACCTGATAGACTAAAAGTGGAAAAGGGCAAAAAAACTTGTATTATTTATTGATCTCTGGCATATAGTGTATTAACATCTTTGTATGACTATAGTAAAGTACCTGAAATAGTAAATTTCAAAAGATAAAAGCTCTATTTTGAGCCTGTGACCAGGTAATACATCACAGCTGGGAATGTATGGTGAAAGGGAAGACTTTTCTAATGGCAGTCAGAAAGCAAAGAGAGAGGAAGGGATCATGGATTCAGGATTCGCTATCTCATCCAGGGACACGCCACATGATATAAATTGGGAAAGTGTGTGTAGTGGAATGTAACTTCCCCAATAATGCCACAGGTTGGCAACCAAGTCTTAAACAAAATGTTCAAACTAGTTGTGGGTATTCAATAATTATTTATTGAATAACTTAGTAACAAGGATTTATTATTAAGCCAATAAACATTATAGCTGAAGCAATATTAATATTCTTCATTTATTAGTCGATCATCAATGGACCTCTAATTAATGCTGATATTTGATTCTGGTCTACACTCACAACAAGATACAGAAAAATGTTCATAGAAGCAGATAGTAAGTCCATCTGAAGTGCAAACCAAAGGAAACTAATCCCCATAGATCCTAAAGGCATGAATTTATTGTCTTAATTTTCCATAGCATAATGAATACCATGTGTCTTTGTACTAACCCTGGTGTAAGATGTGTTGAATTTATGTTTCATATTATTTTTTTTCTGGAGAAGATTCAATTCCATTCTTTTCACTGAGTCTAAATCATTGTTAGGTCTTTTGATGTACAATTAGAAATGCCAGAAATAGCTTTCAATGTATAGTAAGCAGTAAAAGCTATTTATATATAGAAATACATGGATTGAATCTTTTAACCTTTTTTCTTAGTCTCCCACATAATGATTAACTGAAGAACCAGTCTTAATAAGGAAAGGCCACTAACATCAATGACCATTGTCCATACTAAAACATCTATATGAGGACTGCCCTGCAATTCATTCTCAGCATTGCAAAAATGTATTGCTATGCAAGTCATCTGAACTCTTTCTATATGTACTCACCTTGTTTATTCATGAATATCTAGTCATTAGTCAACTTTTCCTTGAAAACACCAACGAAATTGATAAACATCTATCTAGATTGATCAGTAAAGGCAACACCACAAATGATCATCATAAGAAAGGATCATATCATTATGGTCATAAAGATCTTACATTTATAAGAGGATTGTATTACTAATTTTTCTATTGACGTGATACAACACCATGGAAGAGGTAACTTATAGAAGAAAAAGTTTTTTGGCTTACTGTTTTTGAGGGATAAACAGCCATTAGGGAGAAAGGATTGTAGGAGGCAGAGGGGTTGAGGATATCAGGAGAACACAGCCCACAGAGTCACTAAGCAGGGCTCATAGGGACTCACAGAAACTGAACTGGCAACTATGGCGCCTGCACAGGTCTGTGCTAGGCCATCTGCATACATACTTTAGTTGTTTAGCTTTGAGTTTTTGTTATACTCCTAACAGGGGGAGTAGGGATTTGTCTGACTCTCTCGCCTGCTCTTGGGACCTTTTTCTCCTACTGAGTTGCCTCATCCATACTTGATACAAGGATTTGTGCCTAGTTGTATTGCATCTTGTTATACTATGTTCTATTGATATCACTGTGCTTTTCTGAAGGGAAACAGAGCAGCAGTGGGTATGGGGAAGAGGAGCAGTGTTGGGGAGGACTGGGAGGAGGGGAAGGAGGGAAAGCTTTGTTCTGGTTGTATTGTACGAGAGAATAATAAAAAATAAGAAGTTGGGGAGTCTATCATGACAGATAAACATGACAGCAGCAGGCATGGGTGGCCAGAGCAGGAAGCCGAGTAATCACATCTTCAAATACAAGCACAACGCAGAAAGAACATACTGAAAGTAGGATGATACTGAATAATTTCAAAGCCTTCTCCCAGTGATATACTTCTCCAGCAAGATTACACTACCTAAACATCTCCAAATAGTGCTATCAACTAAGAGCCAACATGCTCATGTTGTCAGAATCTTTCCCTCAATTTCCCCAACATCCTGCAAAAAATATGCTGATATGTGCAGTTTTCAGATTACAAGTTTATGACATTAGTGTTACAACACAACTATCTGGAAGAAAAGTAGGCTATCTCAGACTAAGCTATTGATCTTAGATCCAAAGGATTTTAGCAAAGTAACAGCGGAGGTTCTGAAGAAGAGGCTGCTTGACATGCAAGCATGCCTCCTGAATTTGCTATTACTATTGCACCAAATCAAGAAGAAATCTCTAAGCATGAATGTGAACTCTATACTATATATTTAGGCCTCTACAACTCCCAAGTAGCCAATGCAAAGTCCCATGCATCTTGACAACCAAACTTTCTTAATAACCACCTATATATTTTAATAGAAATTCAATTATGAGATTCTTTGGGCCAGAAAAAAATTTTAAAAAAAACATAGGGAAAAGAAACAGAGAAAAATAAGGTAAATGGGAAGAGAAAATGTAAAACAAACTGAAAATATTTAAATCATTTTCATAATAAATTATTTACCTTAAGCTTTGAGGTTGTTTGTGTTAACTGTCAACTTGCAGAATCTAGAATTGCGTGGGAAATGAGTATTTGACCATGTCTGGGGTAGAGATTATCCTGATTTTATCAATTGAGGTGGGAAGATGCATACACTGTGAGTGGCACCATTCCCTGGCTAGAATGCAGGACTATATGGAGAAAAGGAGCAGAAGTGTAGCATGTAAGCAGTCACTGACTGCTATGTTTCTTGCCAGTTACTTCAAGGTGCTGCTGCCTTGAGTTGCCTTCTGTGAAGGATTATACACTTGAACTGTGAGCCAGAATGAACACTTTCTCCCTTAAGTTGCTTTTGTCAATGTTTAAGGAAATCCAGACAATTTTCTAAACTTCTAAGGAGATAGATGAGAAAAACAACCATTAACATTTTTCTTTAAAAGAACCTGATTCCAAGGAAGTCACACAAATCAAAGAGAAATGATACCATAGTCATAGTGTAGAACAGAAGCCATCAAACTGTGTCCTATATCAATATGACTCCAAGAGCTAAAATGGGATAAAAGCCAAATACTTACACAATCAGCATATATAGCACTTAGGCATCTGGTGTCTCTGCAATGCGTTTCTAAATCTACTAGAGTGATAAATACTGACTAGAGTGATAAATACTGAAATCATGACAAGGAAGTCTCCCAAGGTACTCCCCTTCACAGAAAGAAAAAAGAAACATATCTAAAGCAATCATGTCATGTGAAGATTTGATTAATCAGGCAAAGAGGTAGCTATTATTTCATTTTCTGACTCTATTTGATAAAATATATTACCAATATTTTGAACTAAAGTTCAAAAGGGTACCTGTAATTAGTAAGTGAATGGACATTATAAATGTTAGTGTATAATTATCAGCAAGGTCTCCAGTAAACAAAACAAAACAAACAGAAAACTGGGAATTATGCTTTATGATTATAATCCCAGAATTCTGAAAAACAGAGGCAGGATTACTGGGAAGTATAGGCCAGCCTGAGCAACAAAGTGAGACCCTGTCTCTAAAAAGTCCCCCAAAGAAATTAAAATAAAAGAATAAAGCCGAAAAAATAGATTACCTTCTCATAGTAACTTTACGGACAAGTTAAGAAATTATAAAGAAGACAGTTACATGTGTTTGCAACTAGTTAGTGTTTTTCAGGCTAAAGTGTTTCTAGAAGTTGCAGGGCTTTTGACATTGGTCCTTCATAATATCAAAGTTGTTAACTTTTGGATGAAGACAGACTGATAGCTGGGACAAAATTTAGAAGTTATTAAAAAAGAAACTCAAAAGTCCTAAGAATGCCATGATTCAGACTTTTATTTCAACAATATATTTGCTTGAGCATGAATCCAAGAAAAGGAAATAAAATAGAGTATTGAGCCTTTCCTCTATTTAAAAGTATACCATAAATGAGTACAGATATTTTGGAAAGCAGTGAGGAAGTCCTTCAAAAAGTGAAAACAGAACTACTGTATGATCCAGCAATCCCTACTACTGGTTATATACCCAATGAAAATAAGATCAGTATGTTAAGTGATATCTGCTCACCCTTGCTTAAGCCAGCACTATTCACAAGTGCCAACATATCTGCTAACTGATGAATGCGCACGCACACACACACAAACACAGGAATTCTATTCAGCTATAAAAAAGACTAACCCCTGTCAATTGTGGCAACAGCTGAAACTGTAGGTAGTTATATCAAACAAAACCCTTACACTGAAAGAAAAGTAACATGATTTTACTCATATGTTAGAATCTGCCTCCAGGCTGCATCCCAACCCCCACCACACACTAAACTCTATCCCTCCAAGACCCACTCTGCCACCCAACCCCACACACCACAGCCCTTCTCTGCAAACCCAGCAGACTACATAGGCATAGGCACAAACCACACCAATTGGAAAAACAGGTGTGTGACCCACCTCCCAGCTGGACTGCCCCAAAGTCCAGACCCTAACTAAACCCCAGGGCGCACCCTGTGTCGCTCCCCTCTCATCCCAACACCAGCAAGGCAGCTGGGCCATGGCCTCCTTTTTCATTAATTGTTTTTACATACATATACAGTGTTTTATTATTGTAGAAATATATGATGGATAAACAGTCATCTTGAAATCAACAAGGGAGACTCCAATAACAAGTTTAAAAAGACAGATGAAAATGTAAAGCCCCTGGATCCTTGGTGACACTGTTATGCAAATCAGTTAGTTGACTATGGGAACACTGCTTCAGTATTTATTGTGTGAAGATACATATTTATATTTGAAGCCTTTAACTGGATATGTGGTCACTTGAAATTTCTGAAATGATGGCTCCAGTTTTCTTCACCTATAAAGTAAGATTAATGTAAGTAGTCTACTTAACTCAAACAACTACCATCTGCAACATCAAGAGGTTTTCTCTTTTCACCATTTGTTGACTATGCACTGAATTAACTATTCTGCCAGGACCGGGCATGCCCAAGTGAATATGACAAAGACCAACAGCCAGATCCAGTAGCTCATGTGGCTTCACTCTCCCCACCTCCCTCTAAAAACCTTACTTGGTGTAAAGGCACAATATGTACACACATATAAAAAGCAAACAATTACCCATACTATCACTATGTCAGCATTCCAATGTAGTCTATTTTAGACATTTTGAAGATCTTTGTGCATGTGTGCACAAGTGCGTGAGCATGTAAAAACCTGAGAATGACAATGTAACTGAAATGTATATTAGCTCATGTAAAGGACTATATATAAAAACAAAAGCCTATCCTTCAATTCATCCTCCTAATTTGCCTCTAAGAAGGTAGGAATTAAGGCTATTGTATTTAAATAGATTAATAAAAAACAGTTGGCTTGGAAACAAGCAACATAAGGTTGTGTGTCCCCCTGCCCCCAGAAGCTATTGAAATATGTTTGGTTACCATAGATCTCTAGAGTATGACCAGATTAAATAGATGAATTTGTTAAGTCACCAAAGTTAAAAATACCTATATTATAATGTTAGACCTGTGTATCCTAGTTTATTCATCTTTCACAAAAATGTAATAGAAATGATACATTAGGAGTAAATTATTAAAAATAATTTCCAATCAACACCTCTAAAATCACTAATTCTCTCTACTAGCCAGCATCTGCCAACCCACTGCATTTGTGTAAGAACATCTACAACTGTGCTCTTGTTAATTCTTACGAGACTCTCCAAGAAATATATTCTTTATTGCTTCCCATCCAGCTTAGTGCAAAACTTCATTATCTTTCTGAAACATAAAGCACTCATTATCTCATGGCATACATCTTAGAGAATTTGCCCCTAGAAGAAATTAGCTGTTTTTCCACAGTTGCACATGCCATGGCTCAAATTATCATCTCAATTCAGATGACTATTCTCAAACAGCATAGCTTAAGAAAAAAATTCATTTGGGAGGCAGGCCAAAAAAGCAGAATGAAGGAGTTGAGGAAGGCAAAAGAGAGAAAGACACAAGACCAACAGGGACATTATTAAACTGGTTACTGCTCTAAATTACATCCATGCCTACTGGGAATTCACAGAGGCACATCCAGACTGGATCCCAGTCATCCATTTGAAGGATATAGTCTGAAGCTTTGTCCATTAACTGCCACTTCCCTTAGTTTTGAACTGGTCCAATGGATGTTATCTTTCACACAGTGCCTAGCAGTGCCTAAGCTATATTCTCTGGCACAGGCAAAAGCCCTAAAAAGGAAAAGAAAACAATGTAGTGTGTGCTAGGACATGTGTTCACAGTGGAGTACTGGCAATGTGCACCAAAACTTTTGAATCTGCCATAGTTCCCATTTTATCTCTCCAGTCTATATATCCATTATCAATCTATACAGGATTTTCACAATCCCTATTGTACATTTACTTTTACATGTCTCACAAACACCACCATCTAAATATGTTATAATGTAAGAGAAGTCTGAAGCACATTTTCATAGTAAAAGTTTGTGACAGCATTTGCTGACGGCATTAACACAAGATTTTCTGAGTTGTGTTGTGCTTTTGTCAAAGAATGGGACTAGAATGGCCCTGGCCAAGCTCTGAAACTCAAGCATCGGCATTTCTTACTAGACTGGAACATTTCACTATCAATTACACTGTCTTAATCTAAAAGAAGAGATGATGCCCAGCTATTTGCTGCCATCTCTGAATTCTGGGGCAAGGTATCTCCTGTGGGTGCCTGGGGCCCTGCTGTTTGCCACCTCTAGGTTATATGCTGTCAGGTCACTGATTTAAACAGAGAATGCAACATACATTGAAGTTTCAATAGTTTTCCCTCCAAAATATGATAATATATTTTTTCTAATTATTGTTGCGGAGTTTCCCTAAGTTATTTGGCCTCAAATAAACACAAAGACTTATATTAGTTATGAAATAAACACACAAAGACTTATATTAATTATGAAACTGTTGACCAATGACTAGGGCTTCTTATTGGCTAGCTCTGTATTTCCACATGGTCTGATCTTACTGGAGAAGGGTCTGGACCTGTTACTCCTTTGGTTAACTATATGGAGACTGTTTTTGGAGGGTTACTTCTGCTTATCTTTCCCAGAATTCTCCTCTTTTCCTAGTCCCTGCTATATCCCTGCCTCTATTGGGTACAGTATTTTATGCATCAACCAATAAGAGAAACATACCCCATCAAATTGTACATTTTTTTCAGTATTTCTGATCAACATTCCTCTACTGAACTGGCTATATATGTTATTTCCCTCACGAATAAATAGCACATATAGGAGTGACATTTTACCCTTTCTGAAAAAGTGTCTTTTAAACACTTTGCAACACAGGAAAAGATATCTAGAGAATCAAATAGAAGGCAGACATTGTTGACAAGTACACATTATGCACAATAAAATCCTGCCCAGAAATTTTCTTCTTGACTAATATGGATGAATCCAGAATGTCAATAGGATACTCTTATTTGCTAATTTTAAATGCCTTTTTGCCAATTTATGTCTCTGTTGGTTTGGTATTGTTAGGAGGGATAGCTCTTCTTTTTGAGACTGGGTCTTGCATAACCCACACTAGTCTCAGACACACTATGTAACTGTGGACAATCAAATCCTGCCTCCACCTCCCAAGTGTTGGGATTACAGGCATATGCCACCATGGCTATTAGATGATTTCCTATTACTGGTAGAAAGAGTTGAATATTGACTTTAGGATCTGTGCATTTTTCTAATTGTAGCCATAGTTTGCAGAAAATCTAGTCATTAGATAAGTCTTTTTATTCATTAGTGGACTAGTTAATGCTTTTGAATTTCAATCTATTAAAAGTTTCATGGCATTTGAGAGAACAACTATTTGAGATCTTGATTAAATGCATTAACTAGTTCAGTCTGGTTTTTAAAAATTATTTCAAAGTAAGATAGACTACTGGGAATGGATTGGTAAACATAACACCCACACTATAGAGAGTCTTTGGATGTGTAAATGAATATGATTTCAGCCACATTATGTAAATGGATAAGGGAAGTAAGTGGTGCAGAGATGCATTAGGTGTGCCCACCAGACCTAAGTCTAATGAAAGTACATAAATTCATAAATTTCCACCACTCTCCTTTTCTTCAGGAACCACAAGAAAATACTTAAAGGTTGTAATATGTGAATGAAATTCTACTAGTCATCGCAAGATACTAAGGGCTCTTTTTTGAGACAAAGTCTCACTGTAACTCAGGCAGACCTGAAATTGTGTCTTCCAGACTTGCCTTGTTCAACTCATGGCAATCCTCCTGCTTCATCCTCCCAAGTACTAGGAATATTTTAAGGGCAAAAAAGGTAATGTTTCTGCCCTAAAGTACAGTGATGTGCTGCTCTGGAATGTAATAAGGAAAGAATAGTGAATGACACATTTGAGCATTATGGAAAATTGCAAAAGGCCCACAGAAAAAGAATCTAAAAATGGAACACAAATAAGCACTAAAATTTGGCCTCATCTTTTTGTGTGTATATGTACATTAATGAATTAAGAGTTATTTTACAGTTCCACAGGTTAATTTACCAGTGTCTAAAATCCTAAGGTACTGACATCCCCCTCCCCAGCAACAGTTAACTGCCAACATCTCCTCAGAGACAGGGAGGATCTCATGAAGCTGCCTTCTATAGCTACATTGCTTGGCTTCTGGACCTTCTTTCAATTTGCTCAACTACCTGTTAACTGCCTATAAGCCCTCAGCGAGGTGAGAGGCCTCTTGCCCCCTCCATGAGGAAATGTTGATGGCCTATTGCACAGGTCTTATATAGGTGATTACAGCTGCTAAGAGTTAAAATTGCAATGCTATCTTACTTTTATTGTGTTCATTAGTAAGACTGTCAAAAGGCACCTGTAGCTTCTTTATCAAAGCAAACCTAAACACTTGTTTTCTCTCTGTGAGAATCACAGTTTTGGGATTACTAATCTGCTCTTATTATGCATTGCTAAAACATTATTTATATTGGTTTTCTATGACTATTGTAACAATCATATTTTTATTAGTTTAACACAGAACACATTTATTTTCTTATACTTTGGGAAGTAAACAACTATGATCCCACCCTGGACTCTAGGGGAGAATCTATTTCCTTGGCTTTTCCAGACTCTACAGCTACATTCTTTGGCTTTATACCTTTCCCTCATCATCAAGGCCAGCATTGTTACTTACATCTTGCTTCTTCAGTCCTCAAACTGTGTTCTTTTTTCATAACCTTAAAAGCCTACCTGGTTGTCATAGTAAACTTGGGCAGCCTCATTATCCATAAATTCTCTTTTGCCATATAAAGTGACATTCACAAATTCCAGAGGTCAGAATCAAGTATCTTTGGAGGAGATATTATTCAGCCTAACATATTTTCCATATAATAATCCTGGCCAAACAGCAAAAAATGAATTTCTGATCACAGTGAGGGTTTTAACCCTAACATGATCATGCCCTTGACTATTCATTTAAAAACAAAACAGTGCAAAGTCTACATTTATAAATATGCTAAGGTCTTTTTTTATACTTCTCTAAATATTTTCACTTTAATTAATAGATACCCAAGGTACAACTCAAACCTCCTAGACACTGTTTATTTTTGCTTTACAAAGTCAAACTCAAAATGGAAAATTCAATAAAATTTAAAAAATCCATGTTATCTTTCATGGCTAAACTTGTCTTTAAGGTTTCCAAAGAAATGTTGGAAACTAAAGACTTGTTCTTTCAACTTATAAGAGATGATGTTGGAAATTTGCTTTATTTGCTACGTAAGGAATGATAAGTCACAGGCGAAAATGCCAAAAGAGGTGCTTAGTCTTGTCTACATTAACTTCAGTAGGGAAAATAGTGTTAATGTAAGTACAGTTAGGACTCCTTATGCACAGGCTTTCTGGATCTCCATCTATAATTCAACCAACTGAAGACCGAAAATGTTAGGAAAATGTGTCTGTACTGAAGAAGTCTAATTCTTTGTCATCCTTCCATAAACAATCTAGAACAAAAGCTATTTACATTATGTTTTTTATAAATGACCTCGAGATGACATGAATTATGGGGAAGAGTCAAGTGTGGTAGCGTTTGCCTGTAGTAGTCCCATATACTTAAGAAGCTGAGACAGGAGGATCACTTGGGCTCAGAAATATGAGATCAGTCTAGGCAATATAGCAGGGCCCTGTTCAAATACAATAAACCGAGATAAAATATAGGGGAATGTGAGTATATACTATAGGTAAATATAGCCCCACTATATTTAATGGTCATATCTTTGTATCTACAAGGGTCATCCAGGAACCAATATAAGATATTGAAGACAGAAATATTAAAGTTCTAGGTTATGTGGGAAAATTCTAGAGCCCCACTTCTAATTATCAAGGTCCTGTTGGTGCTTTCCTTCATGATATCAGACAACAAAATTACAGTGATAGCAGTTGTTATTTCAGCAAATTAGAAGCAAACTTTGAATCTTCCTTTTGAAAATTCTGTTAAGTATCTTATAACAGTCATTTTGGAATGAGGATATATATCATACTCTTCTATGCAACTTTATTAAAAGCATATACACCTAGGAACTAGTATATATGTCTTTGAAAATATGTGTAGTTATTACAATTAGAATTTTTGGCCAAAATAATACTTTTATATTAGTTTTATTATTTATTGTGCATATCACCTTTCCATTACTATTATCTAGTTGTATTATATTTAGTATGCACTCCCACCTGATTGCCTACTTGTGAAAATTATTAGAAGTCACCAGTGAACCACAGAGACTTGTTTCAGTACTCTCTGGCTAATTTTTTATCTCAGAGTTCAGTGAAAATGGACTTCAGGGACTTTAGAGAATAGGCTCTTAGGCACAGGCTCCTCATGTCATGATGTAAGCCCTTTTCAGTCCATGAAAGCGATCTGCTTAAGAACAGGGGTTACAAGCAGGGACACATGGATCTCCCTGGGAAAGGGAAATAGAAGAGATCTCCTAGGTGGACTAGGGGCAGGTGGGATGGGAACTTGAGGGATTGGGTTGGGGGTGGATGAAGGGTAAGAGTACTGAAAGAGATGACTGCAAAGGTCAGGTAGAAACCTGATGCAAAGGAAATTCCCACAAGTCTACAAGAATGGCCCCAGCTATGATTCCTAGCAATAATTGATACATGGTCTGAACTGGCTATCTCCTGTGATCAGACTGGTGACTACCCCAATTGTCACCAGCAAGCCTTCATCCAGCAACTGATGGAAAACATATGTAGAGATCCACAGCCAAACACTGGGTCAAGCTAAGGGAATCATGCTGAAGAGAGGAAGAAGGATTATAGGAGACAGAGGGGTCAAGGCCATCACAAGTAAACCAACAGAAACAACTAACCTGACTCATAGGTGCTCACAGAGGCTAAACTAACAACCAAAGAGCCTGAATGGGGCAGACCTATGCCCTCTACATACATGTGACTGTTGTGTAGTTTGATCTACTTGAACTCCTAGCACTGGGAGCAGGGGCTGTCCCTGATGCTTTGTCTGGCGCTTGGGAACCTATTCCTCATAATGAGTAGCCTTGCCCAGTCTTAATACAAGGAGAGATATTTAGTTTTAATGCAATATGACAAGCTTTATGACAAGCTTTATGGATACCCATGGGAGGCCTGCCCCTTTCTGAACAGATACAGAGGAGGAATGGATTGAGAGGGTTGGGAGACAGGAAGAGAACACGGTGGGGGCACTACAGTTGGGATATAAAATTAATTAATTAATTAAATTAATTGATTAAAGAATGACAAAGAAAAAAGAACAGAGCTGGAGACATGACTCAGAGGTTAAGAGCACTTCCAGAGCATCAGGTTCAGTTCCTGAAACCCATGGGGCAGATCACAACCAGTTGTTACTCCAATTCCAGGGGATCTGACACCCTTTTCTCACCTCCAGGAGCAATGTACACGTGTGGTATACAGGCATACATGTAGGCAAAACACTCCTATACATAAAATATTTTTTTAAATTACAGAAGAGTTAATACTGGAGCATTAGTACCATATCTAGTAGAATAAGATTTTAGTTAACAAAGCCCAACTCAGTCCATGTTTTCCTAAACTGAATGGCCTATGAGAGGTACAAGTTGGTGTTTTTGAAAATAAGTTGTTGAGTATGTTCCTAGACCCTAGTATCTGAGGGCTAAGCAGCTTCACTTGTCTAGACGAGATCATATACTTTATCATAAGGCTCCTTTCAGGGCAAAGTCTAGGAAAAAGCCTCAAGAACAGGTAGGAACTGAACTCTTATAATCACTTTGCTGCCCATTAACTATGTAAAAATAAAGAAAAAACCTTCAATGAACTGTTTACCTCCTCAGGGATGTGATGGCTTCAGAGAAGCCTGCTCTACACTGCAGAGGTAAGAAAAGTACCCTGCCTCGCTAGAACTCCCACTTATGAAAGAGCCTAACAGGTTTTGTCTTCCCAGAAAGCATATAAAAGCTATTGCTAGAGTGGTCAGAGAGGATGAAGGTCCATCTAAAGCGGGCATCTGAATTTGTGAATGGCAACCATTTGGTACTTACTGGCTTTGGAGGCATGAAAGACACAAAAGTGAAGGGGTCATGGAATCTTCCTCCATGGTTTTAGAGAGTTGCTGAGGCTAGCCAAAGTATGGACGGACTGGAGTCACTACAAAAAGGCAATAGGCTGGGAGACCCTTAAAGGCCACTGCATGAAGCTGTGAAGGTACTGCCTGGGTTTCAGTGAAGATCCAAAGGTGCTGGAGATGCCAGAGGCATGAGACATCTGCCAATGAGAGTGGCATACAGGGAGAGGAATCAACCTAGGCAACAAAGCCCACTTAAGCCCTTTGAAAACAAAGCCTTAGACATCAGACATGGACCTACAGGATTTGCTATTTGCCCTGTCTAGTTCTGATCTTGCTGTGATCCAGTATTTCCTCACTATGCCCCAAATACACTCTTTCTTCCTTAAGTTGGTCATGGTACTTTATTACAGCAACAAAAAGCAACCAATGTAAGAGGTATCTAAGCATCTGCTATGTTTTTCATGGGCCCCATGTTTCCTATGAAACCTTTTGGTACAGCTGAGTACAATGTATAAAGGGAGGTCAGTATCCTTGCTGACTGACTCTACAAAGTCTCTTGATGCTGCAAAGACTTTGCTTAGTCAGGGCTGAATCAAATCCAACATTCAAAATCATCCCCAGAAAAGAAGCCAAGTGTCAGAGAGACTAGGAAGGCTGCACTCTTTTTTTTATTAAAAACAATCTTATTTTACATACCTATCCCAGTTCCCTCTCCCTCCCATTCTCCCATTCCCCCCATCATCTCCCTATTCCCACCACCATCCACTCCTCAGAGAGGGTGAGGCCTCCCATGGGGAGTCACCAACGTCTGTCACATCATTTGGAGCAGGACCTAGGCCCTCCTCCATGTATCTAACCTGAGAAAGTATCCCTCCATTTGGAATGGGCTCCAAAAGCCCATTCATGTACTAGGGATAAATACTGGTTCCACTGCCAGCATCCCCATAAACTTCCCAGGCCTCCTAACTGTCCCCGAAGTTCAGGAGGCCTGGTTCAGTCCTATGCAGGTTTCCCAGCTCAGTCTGAAGTCTCTGAGCTCCCACTTGCTCAGGTCAGCTGTTTCTCTGGGGTTCTCCAGTCTGGTCTTAACCCCTTTGCTCATCACTCCTCCCTCTCTGCAACTGGATTCCAGAGTTCAGCTCAGTGTTTAGCTGTGCATGTCTGCTTCTGCTTCCATCAGCTACTGGATGAAGTTTCTAGGATGGCATTTTAGGTAGTCATCAGTCTCATTATAGGAGAAGGGCATTTAAGGTAGCCTCTCCACTATCACTTAGATCCATAGCTATACTCTTATACTACTTCATGGACTGTAAAGTGATGATCTGACTGACTACATGTTTAATCCATCTACTATAGCTCCTTTTATACTAAGTTAATCCAACTGTCATGCTGTTCTGTTAATTAACCAGGAGGCCATGTTTTAGATTACAATAAGCCACAATCATAAGGCAAATAAACAGCTTTTAAAAGTCAGACAACTATCTAACCACCCTAATACTCTAGGTCGGAGCACTAGGCTGGCTTTATACCAAAAAAATTCTTTGAGAACAGAGTTCTGAATATAATGATTACTGTCACTGAAGGCCACTGAACTAGAAGAAATTCAGAACCTCTGGATACAGAGATACTTAACTGCAAAGACAGGAGGGACAAAGAATGCCGTCCAGCCACCTGAGGTTGCTGGGGGAGAGGGAGGGTTGCAATAGGAATGAGCAGGGAGGATGAACTAAGTTCACAGAGTGCTCCAACACCGATGGAAGGAAACTACTTGGGGTAGAATGGTACAAGTGAGAGCAGGGAGAATGGAAAAGAGGATCTGGGGAAATCAAGAAAAAATAAGCTATATTTGAAAATGTCATAATGAAACTTAATACTTGCAAGTCAATTTAAAAATTAAAAAATAAATTGGCATTTTACACGCAGTTTAAAAAAGAAAGAAAAGTGTGTTTCATAGTTCTCCATGGAACCATGAATGTGTGTGGTAGAAATCTTGGGAATGGGGTTTCAACATATACAAATATCATTGGGGATTATGAGGCAAAAAACTGTCTTGGATTTTTGCAAGCACATCTTCCAGAGCCACAAGCACAATTCTGGCACATTCTGTAAATGCATCAAGGCCAAGTCATATTTTTCTACTTCTAATAAACCAGGTATAGGGAGCCACCAGGAAGAAGGAGCAAAGGAGACCAGAGCCTTCCCAATGGACCCACCTCTATCTGTCATTATCCTCTGCACAGTACTTTCCTATGCCATCCCTTGGACAGTAGAGGGTGGCAGTCATAGCTAGTAGCTCCAATATCCAACAGTCACCTGAGCACCAGGCACAGCTAGCTGCTCTTTGGAAAAGTAGGCTGAGCATATGGGAACAGGAAAGGACACAGATGGAGCTATTTATAGAACACCAAAGAGGGGAAATTCTCATCTTCCAAGCTACACCTAAAGAAGTCACTGCCCAGGGAAAACATGGAATGTCCGAGATCACATGGAAAGAAATTGGCGCACTGGGACTGGAAACTAAAGTCTTCTGATTCTGTTGTGAAAGCTGACTGGACAGCCTCTGAGATGTTCCGTCTGAAAGACCAGCATCAGCAGAGGGGGCCTTCCAGGACCTGATGTACAGTGAAAATTTCAAATGTGGACACTGACAGTCAGGGGCATAGATTGTTGGCACACTTGATTTGGGTCCCAGTGCTAAGCACAAGCAGCAGTTGAGAGTATTAATAAGAATCCCATACCCTAGCCAGGCAATGGTGGCACACGCCTTTAATCCCAGCACTCAGAAGGCAGAGGCAGGCGGATCTCTGTGAATTTGAGACCAGCCTGGTCTACAAGAGCTAGTTCCAGGACAGCCTCCAAAGCCACAGAGAAACCCTATCTTGACCCCCCCCTCAAAAAAAAAGAATTCCATTCCCTTTCTTTGAAACGTCAGGGACAGAATTTATGCACAACATATACAAACTCTTCAAACACAGCTCAGTGTCTGATGGTTCTGCACCGCTTTATGACATAACCACCACTGATAATCCAGGGCCTCCCACTGAGAAGAACCCTGCCTACACAGTTCCCATTCGAAATTTCCCCTGGAAATCAAATCCCCCATGCTGATCACAGCTCCAAACCCACCGCCACCCTGCTGGGTGTTTCTCTAGCTCAAATCAACGAACCAAAAAGAGTCAGACGAACCAAAAGGAGTCAGAACCACTGGTTTCAGTTTAGATGCTTTAATAGCATGTAGTACACTAGAACAGGTTGAGGCTGAAGAGACTGGTGGACCCTCCAGTCCCTGAGACCCAGGCCCCATCAGTTGTCACTGTCTTCTGATGTCTCATCAATCCCAGAGTTCCTGGTGTCCTCTTTGAAGAGTTCCTGGAGGTGCTCGTTGTTCTGCACCACTCGATACAGGTGTTCTGGGGTGATGCGCTTCCTGCCGTTGGTGTGGGCCTCCTCGCCAGCCAACTCGAGAATGTTGGACGTCAGATACTCGAGTACACCGGCAAGGAACACTGGCGTAGAAGAGCTCAGGCGTCGGGAATAGTTCCCCTCCCGCAGGAAACGGTCTACCCGGCTGACGGGAAACTGAAGCTCGGCTCTTGCAGATCGCGTAATGTTCCTTCTTCGTTTTTTCCCGGCCATGGCGCCTATTTGATGGGTTTGGCGCAGCTTTTCCTCTCTTCTGGCCTGGATCTCTCAAAATGATCAATCCTCTTAACTGCCCATGTATTTATCTTTGCTCCACAGGAGAGGACTTTGTTACAACATAGACTTTATGATGTCACTGGTGTCCACTGAGCTGTGGTACTCAGTGAAGAAATGCCCATATTAGGAAATTTCTTACCTTAGTGAATACATCCTGTTTTTCCCTTTCCCATTTTCATGTCTGTGTTGTGCATATACATGTGTGCATATTGCCTGTGTGTTCCTGTGTGTGTGTGTGTGTGTGTGTGTGTGTGTGTGTGTGTGTGTGTGTGTGTGTGTGTGTGGCCTTAAGTTGATATCTGGAATCATCCTTGATCACTCTTCTATCTTATTTACCAAGACAATATCTCTCAGTCCAAGCCAGAGTTCACCAATACAGACAGTGATAATAGCCACCTTGCTTGAGAGATCCTGCGTTAGCATTTCACAGCTGGAATTACAGGCAAGCCACCAAGTCCACCTGGTTATATCCTCTTTTTATGGGAGGGTACATTTTCTATTTGATTTTTGTATTCTGACAAGATCTATGTGTCAATGGAAAACTTCTGCCCATGAGATACAACTCCAAGTTATGCATCAGGCTTAGTTTTGCCTCAATTTACATATTCACCTCAGTATGCTTAATCAGTGTTCCTGTTTTTATTTTTTGCTCTTCTTTGAACTGCTCATCACATTTGCCGCTTACCATCTGCCGGATATTTACATGTTAAGTATCGAGCAGGTGTCACATCTCTTTGAGGAATTGGATTGTACCATTTTAGACAATCTTACCTACCCATTTTGGAGCACATGCACACATATACTTAACTGACTTACTTTACACTACATACTCTACAGCCATTTCAAGTTCAGTGACAGAAATGTACTCCCATGCCTACCCTCTTCAGTACTTCACATGACTCCCATATATCAACAGAACACTTTTCACATTTTATTTTTACCATATATTAATTGTATAAACTAATGGGTTTTGTTATGATATTTCCATCCATACACATAAAGTACTTCTTTGATCACAGCTTTTAACATTTATTTCTTGGAGAACGTGAACGTTATGGCATGCATGAGTGAGGGAGGGAACGACTTGCAGGAATTGGTTTTCTCTTTCCTCTATGTGGCGTCACTGATTGTAGAGACAAGTGCTCTTAACAGTTCTGGCACAATGTTCTTTTTGACTCTGCTTTTACTATTTTGTTTTCTTGATTTCTAGTTTAGTGTTGCTGTTTTATTTCCTATCCCTTTACAGTAGATAAGTTATTCTCCATTGTTAACAACAGCAACTAACAGTTTTCTGATTTTGTTTTATTTCTTATTACAATAAAGTTTACATAACATAAAATGTACCATCTTAGCCAATTATAAACTTTGATGTCCACTTGCAATGTTATGAAACTATTAGCATCCCACCATGGTCCCTGCCTATACTATTCCCGTAGAAACTGCTTCCTACAAATCAGATTGAAATGCGCTTATAGCTCTCATACTTCCAAGCCTTTACAGAGGAGCTTTGGGGTATTATGAGATCTGATGGCCCAGTCTGCTCTCAAACTCTTATATAGACATGAATGATCTTGAACTTCTGATACTCTTGCCTCCACCTTCCAAATGATGAATTATAGGTTTGAGTTACCATATCTGATTTATTCTGTGTCAGTGCAGGGATCAAACTCAGAGATGCAGGCATGTGAGGCAAGCAGTCTAGCAACTAAACCACATTCAAGACCCCCACCGCTTTTTGAGAGAGCATATCTGTCACATATAGCAGGCTGGCACCAAGAAACCTTAGACTACTGATCTCCCTGCCGCTAGTGCTGTAATAGCAGTGTGTACCACCACACTTGGCTTGTGTTGTTCTGGGGACTGAACCCAGGGTTTCATATATAATAAGTAAACATGCTACCAACTGAGCTATGATAAATTCCTAGCCCTTTTTGTGTTTCTTCTGTTCCTTTGTCTTTCTTCTTCTATGGCACTGAAAACCAAACTGAAGGCCATATGCATGCTAGGTAAGTACTCTCTACTGACCCACATCCCTAGTCCTAACATCCATTGAAAACAGACTTATCTCCCTTTACACACTCATTTAAATATTCCTTCTTATATCCCCATGTCTGCTCAGTGTCTATCCTTTGAGGTAATTTTAACATCTTTTTCTCTCATGATCTAAATAGAATCTTTAAATATGCTCATTTTGTGAAAATTTAAAATCTTAAAAAAAAACATGCCACAGAAACCTGCTCTTTGTCCAGAGAGCTTCCATGACTATAATTGTAGCAAGGGCCTGGAAACAGTCTTGGAACCTCCCCTGCTTCACCCTTCATATGTAATAAATGTCACTCCTTTTCCATACCTTTAATACTGTTCCAAGAATTCATTCTGACTATTTTATTCTAACACATTAGCACTGTCACCTCACGAATTCTAGCAGCCCACTTACTGTCCTTCCTATTCCTTCCCTTACTGTCTTGCAATTCATTTCCCAGAGTAGTCATTTTCTAACACTACATGTGCTTAGGACCCTGCATTGCTTAAAGTCATCAGTGGCTTCCCACTGCATGTATATTATCATTTTAAATCCTAAGATGTTCTATACTGCTTTTCCTTCATCTAGCATCTCTGCCTCATTGGCCATTTTAAAATAAAAGTCTATGTTCTAGAAAACTTTGACTCATTTCCAAGATTGGTTAGAATCCACACAGTCTCCTTAACTTTTACTTTGCACAATTTATCAGAAGTAAAATAAATACATGATTAATTATTTATTTCATGTCTGTCATTTTCTTCCAAGGCGAAAGGAGCCTGTCCATTAACACTTTATCCTCAGAGACAAGCACAGAGACTAGAGCACAGAGCATACTCAATAAATCATCACTGCATCCATGAATGAGACCACACAAATCTAATGTTAGCTCACAGTTCCTCTAGTAGACTGTAGGTATGCTTTCCCTCTTCAGCACCATGAGAAACATCCTCTACCTCACAGGGCACCATGAGAAACAAATGCTATGAGGTTCATCACAGTACCTGGCATAAAATACGTGTTCACAGAACAATTGTTACAGACTATAGCAGACTAGAAAAGGGTACTCTCAAGCCTGGTAAGGCAAATGGTAAGCTGTCTGGACCTTCCCAGAGCAGAGCAGAGCAATCTTAGAATTCTAACCTAGGTTTAAGACCAACATATCCTCCAACATCTGAGGGACTTGATCATGCTTCTGCTGAAAATTGACTAAACTGAGGGAATCGAAGGATGGCCACCTTACCCAAGATGAAAGATCACAGGAACGGTATCTGTTATCTGTTAACTATATGAAAACTTTCTAATAGTACATAATGTTATTTACATGAAATAGGCAAAACAAACAAATCCACAGAAACTGCAAGAAGATCCATGGTTGCTAAGGGCTAGAAAGCAAGGAAACTAGTGACTGATAATGTGTGGGTTTTTTTCTTGATATGATGAAAATGTTCTTAATTTTACAATCTAAAATGATAGGTAACAGTTATCTTGGTGCAACACTGTAAATATACTAAAACTATTACGTTTGTTCTACAAATTAAACTGCAAAAATAGAGAAAACAACCCTCCAGTTATTTAGCTGGCACCATGATTCCTAAGTCAAGGTCACAAAAGATGACACAGTTTCACACTTGGAAGCAGTATCATGCTGTGAGGATAGCCAAACTCTCCCCACATGGAAAAGAAGTGAGACTCTAAGAACTCAATGATGAATCTTTGATGAATTCTAGCTTCCACATATTTGAGCCGCCTCAGCTGCTCTGCACTAGAGCACAATTGAGCTTTTCTTTTTGAGCCCTGGCCAAAATACAGATTCATGAGCCCCCCCCAACGTTATCAATTTAACTCACTGTAATTTTAGGTTAGCGAACAGAACATAGAATCAGGACGAATGAACATATAAATGGACTTGACCTGAATACAAACTGTTTTGCTTCTCAGTTTGAATCTCAAATGTAAGCAGAAATGTTTTAAAAATCATGCATACATACATCTTCCAGTAGTGATGCTCTGCTGTAGGACAGTAATATACAGCTGCAGGGTCAGTTGTGGGGCAGAGCCTAGGAAAGCCTGGATCACGGATGCCCGACTGAAGGCAGAGCGGTGAGTAAACATCTTGCCTTCCGCCTGGCCCACCTCCCTCTCGACCTCCTCTGTAAGGCCATCTTTTGGCATCTGCCGTTTCTTGGTGATGCTCACATAAGGCTCTTCGTTCTGGCTGGACTGACAGTAGAGGCAAAACACTTCAAAACATCTAGAAACAAATTAACGAGTCACAGAATTAGTGACTGGCAGAACTCTGTCCTTTTGCAGTCATCCTGTTTTCACTTAGCCTGATTCTCAAACCCTTGCCCGGCTAGTCTACATCATTCACTCTCAGGATCAGTTCTAAGGAGTCAGTCTTCTACAAGGACTGCAGTAGGCCATTGGGAATTGAGTGAGAATCAAGCAAAGGTGACAGTGAAAGCTATCAAAGCAAAGAAAACAGGAGAATGGGAAGTAGCTGACACTCTAGAGCCACAGAAAAATGTTTAGTTTTCCTTCTTGACAGCCATAATTAAAGCCCTTACATTCTGAACTTTCCCCCTCAGTACTACAATAGAGAAAAATACCTGTTTTTTCATCCTGCTGTAAAAGAGGACTAAAGGAAGTAAGGCTGTGTGTGTGTGTGTATGTGTGTGTGTGTGTGTGTGTGTGTGTAAACGTTCCACATAAAACTGATGCCACAAACCACCCCACTTAAAAAAAGTGCAGGCTTACTCCTATAATCTCAGCACTCTCTAGATTCTACAGTCTTGAGGCTGGGGCAGAATGATTGTCAAAGAGTTCAAGATCAGCCTCGGCTACACAGTGAGCAGATGATCCTGGACTACAGTAAGGCTGAGAGGTGGTGGAGGGAGGGAGGGAGAGAGGGAGGAAGGGAGGGAGGGAGGAAGGGAGGGAGGGAGGGAGCAAACATAAAGATGAATAAAGTTGGGTAAGTATACAGAACAGAGTTGCTTGCCATATAGAATTTCATTGGAAGACCACAACATATTACTTATTTCTTTATCCTAATAAGCCCATATAGGCCATGGCTAAATTCAAACATGCCAGAGCTTGGCAAATGTCTTATTTAAGTACTCTCAAGTCTGCTCTAGGGACACATCCTTAACTGATAACTAAAATGTTTCTCTCTAGATGCTATTACAAATAGATACTGATAGAAAGAAAAATTACTGGCACCTATGATTTGCTTTGAAGCATACATACATACACACAGGGAGACACACACACACACATAGATGGGGAGACAGGGAAAGAGAGATTGAGAATGAGTTGGTGGATGGAGAGATAGAAAGATACATGAAACAAAATGTTAATTATACAATCTAGGTTGTAGATACTTAGGTGTATAATTCACTAAGATTTTCTTCTGTGTGTTTGAAAACTTAAATAATAAAGTGCTAAGAAAAACAGATTTCTGAGCTAAAACAGGCACTTTCAGAACAACCTTACAATGCTGCTAGATTTTGCGGTTTCATTGGGTTTATTGAATGTTGTTAACTTTACAATATCACCTGGAGTTATCTATGACAACCTAAGTACATTTATAATTAGGAATAGTAAAATAAGGCCTTCTTTCTGAGCACAAAGTGGACATATTTCATGATTATTACCTTTGTTCACTTATTTCAAGGGGACATGTTCTACTGTCTTGTAGTACACATTTAATCAGAGATGCTTGACATGGTAATGTTGTCTAGTTTGTTTGGAAGAAATGAGAACACTTAAGTTTAGTTCATGAATTCAAGCCCACTTTCTCCAAGATTTAAACCTTTGACTGATGAATGAACAGTCCTTAAAACTGTTGGGCTATCGAAAGTGGCAAGGTGTAGAAAATAGAACAAAATGGTCATGGTGTCTATTCTCAAAGAGGTGAAAACAGCAGATGTACTTTATACTAAGATAGCCTGAAGACTTCTACTTTATTCATTCAGAGGTGCTTACCATCTAGATGGGATCAATGAGGCCTACACAGAAGAGGTATAATATGTAACAGAACAATATTTATGCTGTACTTTTGGTTCCCATGATAGTTTCTGATTCACCAGCTCACAAAGAAATCTTACTGGGATGGAGAGATGGCTCAGCAGTTAAGAGCACTGACTGCTCTTCCAGAGGTCCTGAGTTCAATTCCCAGCAACCACATGGTGGCTCACAACCATCTATAATAGGATTGGATACCCTCCTCTGACCTTCATGTACCCATGCAGAGCACTCATACATAAAAACATAAACAAATAAAAATTTAAAGAAAGAAGCAAGTCTCCAAAACATCAAAGGACCCAATTAAAAAGTGGACTGCAGAACTAAATAGAGAGTTTTCAATAGAGGAGTCTAAAATGGCTGAGAGGCACTTGAGAAAGTGCTCAACATCCTTAGCCATTCGGGAAATGCAAATCAAAACAACTCTGAGATACCATCTCACTCCTGTCAGAATGGCTAAAATCAAAAACACCAATGACAATTTATGCTGGAGAGGATGTGGTGAAAGGGGGACACTCCTCCATTGCTGGTGGGAGTGCCAACTGGTTCAGCCACTTTGGAAATCAGTATGGAGATTCCTCAGAAAAATGGGAATAAACCTACCACAAGACCCAGCAACTCCACTCTTAGGCATATATCCAAAAGATGCCCATTCATACAACAAAGATGTCTGTTCCACTATGTTCATAGCAGCTTTATTTGTAATAGCCAGAACTTGGAAGCAACCTAGATGTCCCTCACCCGAAGAGTGGATAGAGAAAATGTGGTACATCTACACAATGGAGTACTATTCAGCAGAAAAAAATAATGGAATCATGAGATTCGCAGGCAAATGGATGACACTAGAAGAAACCATTCTGAGTGAGGTAACCCAGTCACAAAAAGAGAAACATGGCATGCACTCTCTCATATATGGATTTTAGACATAGATCTGGGGAGTGCCAGCCTACAATCCTATGGCCAGAGAGTCTGGGAAACAGAAACTTCATTTAGTGGCTGATCGAAGAAGAGGCAGACTCCCTTGGTTAAGTACTGAGCTGAACTCAAGAAAGCCAGTAACAGAGAGGGAGGACTGATGATCAAAGGGATTAAGACTGGGCTGGTTTAACCCCCAGAAACAGCTGACCAGACAAAGGTTAACTCTTGAATCCCAGGCATCAGCCTGGGAATCCAGCATGGGACTGATCAAGACCCCCTGAATCTGGGTGTCAGTGAGGAGGCCTAGGGAATCTATTGAGCCTTGGGCAGCAGATCAGTACCCATCCCAAGTATACACACGGACTTTGGACTCCCATAGAACAATGTGAGGTGCACTCTTACCCTGAACTCTTGGGGAAGGGTCTAGGCCCTGCCCTATATGAAATGACAGACTATGGACACCCCCATGGAGGGCCTCACCCTCCCTGGGGGAATGAGGGGATAACGGGGGGGGGGAGGGGAGAGGTTGGGGGGAGGGCACGGGAGGAGGGAAGGGAAAGGGAGAGGGACCTGGAACTGACTTGTGAAGCAACCTTGTTTCTTATCTAAATTTAAACTGGAAAATAAAATAAAATAAAAAGAATTTAAACAAGCTTCATTTTTAATAGCAAAATAATAAGATGTCCCATTATTTTATTGTAGAGGTCCTCAAAATGAGAGGATCATTAAATATATCAAAGCACATCCACTCAATTAAATACTATGTAGTTCTCAAAACTGACAGTTTAGGAAACATCTAATAACATAAGACTTTGGGTTGGTCAGATGGCTTAGTGGGTAAAGGTGCTTGGTGTGAAACCTGAACAATTGAGTTTAAACCCTAGGTCTCTCTCAAGAGGTGAAAAAAGAGAAAACTAACTCTCCCAAGTTGTCCTCTGACCTCCACACATGTCCCAAGACATGTGTACATGTACACAAACACAGATGCACAAATATACAATCAATCAAATTTTTAAAAATTTAATTAAAATCCCAGGATTAGAATATAGCATGTGTTAGGCCCTGAATTCAATCCCTAGCACATCTAGTTAATTAAAATAAAAATATATTTATCATATTTGATAAAATATTTTATCATATTTGATAAGGGAAAATATTTGAGAGAAAACTTCACACATTTAAATGTATGCACACTACATAAATGTACATATACACAAAAACAGTGGAATGACAGAATTGAAGTATAGTTTCTCAAAAGTGCCAAAAACAGTGGAATGACAGAATTGAAGTATAGTTTCTCAAAAGTGCCAATTGCTAAATAGAAATTTTGTAAACAAGTTGTTGAACAACTAGTACCCTGGTCAGACTTGATGGGGATAAATACATTTTGGAAATTAGCAACCTGTTGAAACTTGAGTTCATTTTCCCTAACAGTTTACAATCATAACCCCATATACATACTAGTAAGGATATAAAACAAAAGCATTAAGAATTATTCTCTGGTGCTGGGCACATGTCTTTAATGCCTGGTCTACAAAGCAAGTTCCAGGACAGCCAAGGTTACAAAGGGAAACCCTGTCTTGAAAAACCAAAAAAAGACTTCTCTTTAAGCAGTAGAATTAAAGGCTTTAATTTTCTTCACTGTGCAAATATATTTTCTGTTTCTTTGTTATTTTAACAGATAGTCTTAACTTGTGTATTTTAACAGATATTTAGAACTTGTGATGTAAGGGAGGAGGGGCAGGAGAGGGAGCTGGGACTGACATGTGAAACATTCAAGTTTCTAATTTAAATAAAAACATATATTGAGAAATAATAAAATAAATAAAGGCCACAATTAAAATAAAAAAAAGTCAAACTTAGAGCCTTTAAAGACCAAAGTGAACAAACAAAAAAGGCAGAGCCTGCTAAAAGCTGCTCTATGAAATGAATGAATAAGATAAGGGTTTGTAGAGGAATGCAATTCTATCGATGCTTGAGAGGACTATGTGAAACAGGGATCATTTATAGATTTTTTTAATGAAACTGCAGAGATTGACCATGCAAATGAAAATAATTTTCACAAAAAAACAGTGGCACAGGTAGTTCCAATGGTGGTGCCTCTCACAATCCACTGCTCTTCCCAAGTGACACATTTGTCTATTTTCCCCTTTGAGACAGGGTTTCCCTATGTAGTGTTGACTGTCTTGGAACTCACTCTGTAGACCAGGCTGGCTTCAAACTCACAGCCTCTGCCTCCCGAGCACTGGGATTAAAGTCGTGGACCACTGTACCTGGCATATCTTAACAAAACTTCAAACACCATATTTCATACATTTGAGGACTATCCCAAGAGCTCTTACTACCACTAAGTAGCAAAGTAAGAAACAAGCCACTACTGTTTCTTAAAATTCTGCCAAGACTTATCCAATTATTCCAATTTTGTTTTGAGAGTTTTAATTATTGTTTCTCTGCATGAGCTGCTTGAATAAAATGACCCATGGTAAGGGCTAAGGATGTAGATCAGTGGTAAAGGTCCAGCATCCTTCATAAAAATTATTCAAGGAAGTTCTTCAATATCACATACTCCATGGCGCAGGAAGCTTTTGTGTAATTAGTATTTGTAAGTATTTAGGCTGTACAGGTCCTCAGGGTCTCTGCTCAACTCTGCCTCTGCAGACAAATACAAAGACTATACAAAGGAATGGCTATAGTTGTATTCTGATAAAACTTTATTTATAGAAACAGGTGGTGGCATGATTTGGCCATGGGAGCATAATCTGCAGACCCCATGATGATCACTACTGTAGATACTTAGTACTCTGATTCCACTTTTTTCCACTTAGATATATTTCTCAAGCATAATATAATTCTCTTGTCAACTATAACAACAGTTTGTTCTCTAGGTAAAACTAGACATGTTGATGGCAGCGCAAGTAACTCGAGGAACCAAGAATCCTAATGAAAATACTTTTTCCACAGAAATACTATGATTTCCTATAAGCCATATTATGTTCATATGCTCTGAGAAGCTACATCATAGAGCTATGTTGGCTAAATAGAAAAATATTGTGAAACCTTTGACAAGCCACTTGCTTACTCACCTGAGTCTCAATGGTTGAACTGTAGAAATAAGACACAGTGTCAGTTGGTTCAAAGGGTTTTACTATAGTTGGAATTAAATGATGTATGTACTTTGCAAAGGAAACAAATACTTTTCAAATGTGGACTGTTATTATTTAAAATTATTTCTAAGTTCTCTATAGAGAAATATTAATATGAATCAATTTACAATGTTCTATAACAATTTCAGTGTTTTAACCTACATCTTATAAACCTAGATTTTTTTCACCTCTCATTTTGTGCTAGTAATAAAAGTGGGACATTTGTCACTCATTTATATTTACTCCTCTCAATTAATTTATGAAAGCTAACATAACTGGGAGAGTAATAGGAAACAAAGGGTAAAAGATAGTCTCCCTTCTCTTTTTCCAGAATAGCTAGCATAACTTTAAGATTTTCCTTCAAATTGGAAAAAAGGTAATCCAAGACACTATCCAAAGTTCACATTAGAACGAACCATAGAAACGGTAGCTATAAAGAGTTCTACCAATGCCTCCCTGAAGGAAAAAGGGGACAGAAGTGAGCTAACAGCTTTAGCCCATAAACATTAGTGTTAGGTATTGCAGATCTCCATTTTCCCCATACTGAGGATCTGACATAGCACTTCAAGCTAATAAATATTAAGGCAAGCACTATACAGTATGTCACTTTAACTGGGTCATTATATTGTATGAACTCAAAAGCAGCATCTACCTAAAAGTGGTAGTTTGGCTCCCCTAACTTGAGTAGAAGTAAACTGTCCTCACAGACTATGGACACCCCCATGGAGGGCCTCACCCTCCCTGGGGAAATGAGGGGATATTGGGGAGGTTGGGGGGAGCGCACGGGAGGAGGGGAGGGAAACAGAGAGGGACCTGTAACTGAGTTGTGAAACAACCTTGTTTCTAATCTAAATTTAAATTTAAAAATTAATAATAATAAACCCATTGCTAAGGGGTAAACGGGAGAAATTACTGTGATTCCCGTGTTTGGGAGAATACTTTGCTCTTTCTGAAAAAACGATAATTTAAGAGTTCAAATTAGAACCAGTCATTAGGAAGAAATCCCAATAAGGTTTTTTTAAAGTCCCGTTAACCAAAAATTAACAAATTTCCCTTTCATTTGGAAGCTAAGGATCTTGAAACTACATTTTGTGTATCTCAGTTGAAAGATCATGGGTCGAGTACTACCTTGACATAAATCAGCTATATCAGAATATGAGTCTCCTTTCCCTAATCGTTTAAAAAGTTACTGTGATAACTGAAAATGACCTAAGAATTTATAATAAAGGAGAAATTTGTTAAATATTCATGTTTAGAAAGAAAAAACTAAACTGCCATTCTGTAACTTTGTACTATTGTTCTTAACATCTTAGTACATTTCCTTGAACTCTAGTTTATAGTTGCTATGCTGTTTTTATATATAATATTCTATTAGCATTTTCTGAAGCAACTCTTAATGTTAAGACACACTTCGAAATGGTAGCAATGGTAGAAAATTCTTACTTGCCTGGTTTCTTTGGTCGTTTATTTTTTTAAACTTGTTCACAAATGATCAAACATTTAAAACCCTAAAATGGAACTGCTGATAAAATGTCCTGCACACTCTATTTTCTTTTACAGAACACAGAGAACATAATGAACCTAATTGCATTTTGGAAGGAAGCCTTGGGAATATGTTCTGGAACCTCATTTGTCCCTTGTATAAAATGGGGACGGGGACTGAGGGAGCCTATAGCAATGGTTTAGTGTACCTAAGGCCCTTGGTTCAACCTCCAGCACCGAAATAATAAATAGGCAAACAAATGCTGTGAGCACAATTTCACCTACTTCATGGCAAGTAGTCACCCAGCTAAGGCATGTAGGTAGAAACCAAACCACTTAGCACAAGTAACTTTTGAGAATTTTCAGTTCCCCAAGTCATTCCACCCAAATGTGAGTTTCCTCCCCACAGGTGACAGTAAATGATGAGTACCTTGTCTAATGTCAAACCTCATTTAGTTTCTTGAGCAGGGACACTAGCTGGGACACAGGGCTTGCTTAAGGACATGGGTTCCCTACTAGCTAACTGATTGCAATGCTTTCTAAGTAAGCACAGCCCCTGTTTTTTCAATTCCTCCTAGACTGTCAGGACATCAGTAGCAGTTTCTCTCTATTAGGAGCATATGTTTCTCCTCCTTTCTAGGATTCCCTGGCTCATGAAGAATGGGAAACCTGTTTAGCGAGTTTTCCATAACTGTGTTAAACTCTAAGTCAGTACAGTAAGCTAAAACGATTGCGTTTAAAACGGCATGCAAAGTATTAATATCGTGAATGTTTTTAATTGAACATAAACTTTTACTTTTGTATTTCCTCTATTAAAAGGTATACATTTAAAATACATTTAAATCCCCTTCAAGTTCTGCGATTAAAAGAGTCTGTTTGCTGTGTATTTCTTCTTGCTTTGTGTTCATAAAGATTAATTTTCAGAGCTAAGGATGTAGCTGGGTAGCAGAGCATTACCTACCCTATGCCAGGCCCTGGCTTCCATCCACAGCACCATGAGCAGCAACAACAACCCTTCCCCCCCCCCGCCCCCACCACCCCAGCAATGTCACAAAGCAAGTTCCTGGCTTCAAGGCACATTTCATGGTTCCATGACTATATTAAAATTTGGGCAGAGTCAGAAGACACCTCTGTACTACGTGTGTTTTCACTAGACAATGTTCATCATACCAAGAGAAAAGTATGTTCATCATACCAAGAGTGCATGCATTTCTAGATGTCTGTATATGACTGAAAGAAATTTAACAAAGCACGTAGAATAAACAGTGCCTGGTTCACAGTTAAGTGCCATGTGTTTGACAAACTAAATTAAATAACCCATAACAGCTCCAACTTGAACTGCGCTTAGAGTAACTTCCAAAGGTTTGTTCCATGACCACACACACCAATCCTGCGGAAGTCCACCTGACCACAGGAAAAGCCACGTATTTTTAGGAAACCGAAAAAGGCAAAGACTACTGCTCTTTTTGGTCAAATTGAAGTAAACTTTGGCAGTTCCATATGCTGGCTCCCTAAATACAGGGCATCTCCGTTTTAGCCACACAGTGAGATCCTGTCCCATTTCGGAGACTGGAATGGTGAGGCTAGGGAAAGCAGGGCGGCTCAGCTCTGGTTCTGGCCACCTGTCCCCTTCAGGAAGGCCTCCTCCCTCAGAGGGGACAGTAGAAGGGGGGACCGCCAGGGGCTGCGGCCTAAGGATTGGTTCTGGGTCCCGCACGCACCTGTACAGGGGCCCGAGCTGGAGCAGGTGCATGAGCAGAACCAGTGGGCGATCGCGGCTTATGTCGCGGTGGACGAAGAGGAGCGTGAACTGCACCAAGGCACAGGGCATCAACGAGAATAACAGCGTCAGCGACTGCCACATGCGGTCCCCGTCTGAGCGGTACGTGCTGCTCAGGTAGAACGCAGCTATGGTCTCGGCCACGAACAGGAACAGGGACGCTAACACCGAGGCCGGGAATTTCATCTCCGCGCCTCAGAGACCCGCCCCGCGGGTGGTGGTGGCGGTGGCGGTGGCGGTGGCGGCGGTTCCCTGAGCGGCTCCCAGCATGCCCGGTCCCGACCCGCTCGCGCACAGCGTAGCCCGCCGAGGGCACGCGGGCCGGCCAAACGGCCCCGCGCTCCTAGTAGCCCGGCCTTGGGGCAAACCGACACACGGGGGTGGGGCGGGAAGCGTGGCCCCGCTCGGACACGCCCACGCGCACCGTGCGCAGCCGCCAGCGCGCGCCACTCGCCGCGGCTCTCCCGAGACTGTTCTGGGCGGGCCGCGAACCGGCGTCTTCTGACACTGCTGCCCAACTAAGCCTGGAGGCTGCCCACCAAGCTGGCCCACGCGCAGCCTCTGGGTCCTAGAGTCCGTTGTTCTTAGCTCTCTTGAGTGGCCTGATAAACTGCAACCAGCAGAAACCAGAATTGGAGGTGGGGGAGTCTGAACTCCTGATCCACCCTCTGGTTTCTGGGCGGAAGAAACACCTAATCACAAGTTCAGGTTTTCCTGCCATCCCAAAATAGCCAGAGGCACTGAAATGCTTTTCTAAGAATAAGGGTCTTGTCAACCTCGCAATATACCGGGAAATACATTTAACTTTTCAGTGAAAGCCTTGAGCATATCCTTTGTCTTTCTAGTACAGAGTAGGAAGGAACATCGATGAAATTGTGGGAGCCAAAGTTTTCGTTTCCAGATAAAACTGCCTACAGAATATATTGCTGTATAACTGTGATTAACTTAAGACTGGTCAAAGACAAGAGCCTAATAAGGAAGCAGTTTCTAGCCCAACACATACCTCTGTTGGTATGCCAACCCTAAGACTAACACAATTCTTTTTCCCTCAACTGTTTATTTTTTAAAATTTAACACAATATATTTTGAACATGCTCTTTGCCCTACCCAACTCCCCCAAACATCCCTACCCACCCAAATTCATGTTCTTATCTCTCTGTCACAAACAAAACAAATAAAAACAAAGCAAAAAAACTCACCTAAAACGAAAAGCAAACAGTAAGACAAAAAAAAAATGTCAAAACCAACAAAACGAAACAAAAGTTCAAATCAAAACAACAACAAAAAACTATAGAGAGTATTTTGAGTTGACCCACCATTCTTGACCACAAAACCTGCTGCTCTGGAGTGGCTTTTATACTCATTGACACTCAATTGGAAAAAACAGAATTTCTCATTCCCAGCACATATCCATTGCAAATATCTTCTTGGTTAGAGATTGGAATTTATGCCTACTTCCTTTTCTCAGTGCTGGGATTTTGTCTGGTTTAACCTGTGCAAGTCCAGTGTATACTCATTGAACTTTGTACAACCTGTATATCAAAATGGACTCACCCCTCAACACACACACACACACACACACACACACACACACACACACACACACACACAGTGCCTCACATTTTCCATGAAGAAATTGGATAATATTTTCAGGCAGCTTGGGCATTTTTCTATTTTGGAAAATGATGTAAATAGAAACAAAATGCTAAGATTCTTAAGATCTTGACAAGAATGAAGATAGAGGGAGAGGACAAGCTGGGTTTTTGACTTGGTTGTTGGAGTGACATGGGAGAATCTATTTATAAGGGTTAAGGGGAGAATTCAGCCAAGGCCTAAGTGAGAAGTACCAGGCCCTTTCTCCAAAAGGATTATGAATGCCTATTTATAGAACCCAGCAGGCCATCATGTCCTGGATCCAGATACACAATCACAAACAGACTCACTAGCAGCACTCCACCAAGTATTTGTGTAGTATTTTATTTGACACCACAGTTAGTTTTAAAGGAAAATTAATGAGCAGCGAAGTAAGAATATTTAATTAGAACACAATAATGATTTCGCATCACATATTAAGGCAAAGGATTATCACAGGTTTTACAATATTAAGTGGACCAGAGCAGGGGTGGGCAATAAGTCAGCGACATCACTGTAATAAACACAATCAAATCCAGTTTATGGCACATTATTTTCTACATTACAAAACTAATACATAAAACACATTGGAAAGATCACAGTGTTTGGATGTTATGGTAGCAGTTAAAAAATAGTAAGGTGCATCACTAAGTTTCTGAGTCACTCTTGCTTCTGAAGAGATTTCATTCCACCATGCAGTGGACTTGGAGCAAACCCCCTCTGTGAAGTTGAAACAAATTTAACTGACAATCGTCTTCTCTGCTCCAGGAATACATAACAAAAGCTAAAATCTGATGAACACTTAGAAGTTGATCTTTCCATATTATCATTTGCCATTTTATCCTTAAGAACATATACATTTACAGCTTAATTTCCCTGCTCTACATTTAAGTGAATTTTCATTAAAAATCAATGTGATATATTGCATTATACTTCCTCACTAACACCAAAATGCCCACTGTGGTCTTTTTAAAAATATGTGTACACAGTAATAGACTTCTAGAAAGTCATGTTTGGGTATAATAATATGCAATATTCCAGAATACTTGATAATTATGTTTCAATATAAAATATCATAGAATAACATTTTGTAATATAGTAAAATGATTAGTAAAATGTTCTGCACTGAGATTAGAACTGCTACTAATATATCTTTCAAACACCTCAAAGTACCCCTAAGGAAATATAATAATGAGCAAGAGAAGTCAAAGAACTTGATTTTGGCAAAAAGGCATTTTTATAAAGCCTCTCAATTGGTGTGTAAATATTTCAAAATTCTTTTTATATACAACAGATAACTGGTATTGAATTTAATGTTAATAAAAATTAAAATGATTTTAAATTACTAATAATGAATTCCTATCATTTGTTTTTTACACTTTTGTTTTACTTATAATTGTGTGGAGAAATACAGCAAAGAGAATAACTTTATTAATAAGACTAATTTATTCAGCAAGTCCTCAATATTCAAGAGTACATTAAACTGTGATGCTTATTTACTCTTAGGTCCAATTAGAAGTAAGCTGTTATACTGTAATGGCCATTTACTGTTTGGGGGTATTGCCCCAAAAGATGGTGGAATTACACTGGTTTGCTGCTTATGAAATATATCATTAGGAAGATGAACTTTTTTTAACCCAATGATGATACTATCACATTTTTGTAAATATTGTGAACTATACAAAAATGAAAACCCTTTTGGTGAAGTAGATTCTACTCACTGTAGTATGTGCTGCATGCTTATGTATGGCTTTTCAGTATGTCTCACTGGTTTCTACAAAACCCATTTTAAAAATTCAGTTAGTTTGGTGCCACTACATCCAAGAGATTAAAATTCGGTCCTGCCTTCCAAGAGCTCCCCAAGCAGTTTCAAGTTGGGAAAGTTCTTACCTTATTAGAGACTGGACTGTCCTTTACCAAATTCTGAGAGCACACTATTACGCATCGAGAGTTCCACTCTTATTCCTGGAACATCTATCTAATTCAAATGATACTGAATTTTCAAGAGCAAAGGGGGGTCTACTGCTGCTACAGTCTTCAGAAGACACCACCATTATTAAAATACTAAAGTCCTAAAAGGCAGAGACAAGACTGATTATCTGCATCAATCTGCTTATTTGAATATATCCACATGTAAGTATTGCTACATTCAACTTGAACCAGGTTCAGTAAAACAGTTCATTTTACAGGTAATTTCCACTTAGACACAGATATTAAAACACCACGGGATAGTATCAGACATCCCACTAAAATAGGTTGGAATACGGTCATTTGCTGAAGACATTAGACAGTAAAGAGTTTTTGTCTTCGTTAAACTGATTGCTAAGTCACAGCCACTTCACACACAAGATTATACACTGAGGAACATATCACGCACACACGAAATATATGAAGAAGAGTTCAGCAGAACTGCATTTTCTATGTGGATGGAATCTATTTACACATACACTGGTGTTTCCCCATCTCCATTCTTTTAGAGTGCTCGTCATTTCTGAAAGCAAGAGGGAGTGTATTGGGGTACTTCAGAAGGATCTATCTATGTTTTTATGTAAGAGCCTAAAGTCATGAGCTAGTGTCGACTTAGTAAGTGGTTATTGTGTAACGAAAGAGCTATCTTACCTTTTCAGTGATCCAAGTACAAAGATAAGTCTGTTCATGTGAGCCATGCAATTCACCAGCCCTCCTTCCACCCCAGTGCAGAACAAAAATATGCAAGATTTGCTTTGCTGTTAAATAACTCTTCAAACTCCATTCAGAATGGATGACCAATGGGACACAAAAGAGAAATGAAGGTGCAGAGAATCCTGCAGAGGAGACACTTTGTCATTTGTGACGGGAACTAGATAGACAGGACAAGGTTCAGTATTTAAAGGTGAAAATGAACAGTCTTTTAAATCTTAACAGCATCATCCATTAGGTCCCAATTCATTAACACTTTCAATTCATAAAATAAGGGGAGAGACTCTGTCTGTGTAAGAACTACTTCAGTTTTTGTCTTTTATGACACTAAAATTAGTATGACCAGTCCCACTTATGGAGTGGAAGCAGGGTAAATGCAGCCACTACCTTATTCTCATTGCACAGGTTCTCTCATAACAGCTTGCCCCGGACTTGTGATCTGACTACAGAATAGTCCCAATTCTGGCTGCCACTGACCTCAAGGTCAGCCCTTCTGTTCAAAGTGGAGTCAAGTCTCATGGAGCCCCATGCTCTTATCTAAGAACAGATGTGGACAAAGATATGGAGGAAGCCTGCCTTCCCATAGAAAAGAAGTCATGTGTGTAAACAGACATAGAAAAAATCAGAATGAGGATATTTAGAGACAGATGATAACACATGCTGAATTTAAGGTGGTTTATGATTACAGAGATTCCAGGAAGAAAAAAAATACTGGTAAGGTATATTTATTCTTAGTGCCATTAAATGTGTGTGTACAAATTGCCACCAGATGCTGAGTTGTGGTAAGCAACCTTCAAGTTCTGTTTCTGTCTTCTTACTTGCTTTTCTAACCAAATTTATGCCAAGATTGCATGACCTTGGTAAATTTGAGGATTAGTCATTTCAGCTTGTAAGTTGAGACATAATAAAGAATTAAAGGATGCCCCACAAGCCACAAAAATTTGTTCCTATAGGTAACACACAACTGGGAATCAAATTAAAGTATGGATCAAAATTAGTGTTAAATTATCCTATTTCCCAATGCATTTTTTGTGATATAGTTATGGCCTGGCTGCCCCTTTTCTTGAGTTATTGGCACCAATAATCCTTTTTTTTCAGTCAGCAAAACAAATATTTGTGTTAAAGAGGGCTTCTATGATACACAGCAGTAGCCTTAGGAGGGAATATGCTTTAACATTAAGAATGTTACTACACATGATCCTGATAGTGAAATAAATGACATGACTTAATTTCCTGCTGAAAATATGTGTCTCTCCTCCTTTCTTGGGAAAATAAGATAGAAGAGGATCCTCCCAAACTGACAGTACTTTTCTTTCAGGAAAATGGTAAATTTCAATGATAGGTTTTGCAGTAAAAAAAAAAAAGAGTGTATCCTTGTTTCAATTTTACTGAGTGGTACTTCAGAAAGACCACACCCAAACATGGCATGATATACAAAAATAGTGACCTTTTCACAATGATCAGCAAAAAGTTACAGTCACTCTATTACATCCTGCAAAGGTAGGCCTATTTTTTCTAAAGCTCCTAGAAATATAACAGATACAACAAATCTATGTGTCATTTCCTAGTCCTTTGGTTTTTTTAGTCTGTATAATGAATGAAAGAAGAGGTGGGCAGATTTTTAAAAGGAGGTACCTTCGAGGGAAGGGGTAATTTGTTTA